>NC_053028.1:207289547-207973425 GCF_003073215.2 Triticum urartu | reverse complement strand
CTTGTTTTGCCTTCCTATGCTAGTTGATTATTGCTCCCATAAGTTGTTTGTTCACAAAATACCTATGCATAGTAAGTGGGTTAGACTTAAATGTGCTAGTAATATTCTTCATGATGCTCTCTTTATGTTTCAATTCTTATCCTTTATGTGAGCATCATTGAAATCATCATGCCTAGCTAGGGGAGTTAAACGATAGCGCTTGTTGGGAGGCAACCCAATTTTATTTTTATTCCTTGCTTTTTGCTCCTGTTTAGTAATAAATAATTCATCTAGACTCTGTTTAGATGTGGTCTTATGCTTTTAATTAGTGTTTGTGCCAAGTAGAACCTTTGGGAAGACTTGGGGAAAGTCTTGTTGATCATGCTGTAAAAAACAGAAACTTTAGCGCTCACGAGAACTGCTTCCATTTTTATTTGGAAAGTGATATTTAGTTAATTATTTTTGCAGATGATTAATATATAAATTCCTCAGGTCCAGAAATTTATTTGAGAATTTTATGAGTTCCAGAAGTATACGTTTGATCCATATTACTACAGACTGTTCTGTTTTTGACAGATTCTGTTTTTCATGTGTTGTTTACTTATTTTGATGAATCTATGGCTAGTAAAATAGTTTATAAACCATAGAGAAGTTGGAATACAGTAGGTTTAACACCAATATAAACAAAGAATGAGTTCATTACAGTACCTTGAAGTGTTGATTTACTTTCTTATACTAACGGAGCTTTCAAGTTTTCTACTTTAAGTTTTGTGTTGTGAAGTTTTCAAGTTTTGGGTAAGGATTCGATGGACTATGGAATAAGGAGTGGCAAGAGCCTAAGCTTGGGGATGCCCACGGCACACCAAGGTAATATTAAAGGATAGACAAGAGCCTAAGCTTGGGGATGCCCCGGAAGGCATCCCCTCTTTCGTCTTCGTTCATCGGTAACTTTACTTGGAGCTATATTTTTATTTGCCACATGATATGTGTTTTTCTTGGAGCGTCATTTTATTTTATTTTGTTTTTCTTGCTGTTTAAATAAAGTACCAAGATCTGAAATTATTAAATGTTAGAGAGTCTTCACAAAGTTGCATAATTATTCGACTACTCATTGATCTTCACTTATATCTTTCGGAGTAGTTTGTCATTTGCCCTAGTGCTTCACTTATACCTTTTAGAGCATGGTGGTAGTTTTATTTTGAAGAAATAGATGAACTCTCATGCTTCACTTATATTATTTTGAGAGTCTTAAATAGCATGGTAATTAGCTTAAAATCCTAATATGCTAGGTATTCAAGAATAATAAAATTCTCTTATGAGTGTGTTGAATACTAGGAGAAGTTTGATACTTGATAATTGTTTTGAGATATGGAGATGGTGATATTAGAGTCATGCTAGTTGAGTGGTTATGAATTTGAGAAATACTTGTGTTGAAGTTTGTGATTCCCGTAGCATGCACGTATGGTGAACCGTTATGTGATGAAGTCGGAGCATGATTTATTTATTGATTGCCTTCCTTATGAGTGGTGGTCGGGGACGAGCGATGGTCTTTTCCTACCAATCTATCCTCTAGGAGCATGCACGTAGTACTTTGTTTCGATAATTAATAGATTTTTTCAATAAGTATATGAGTTCTTTATGACTAATGTTGAGTGCATGGATTATACGCACTCTCACCCTTCCACCATTGCTAGCCTCTCTAGTACCGCGCAAATTTCGCCGGTACCATAAACCCACCATATACCTTCCTCAAAACAGCCACCATACCTACCTATTATGGCATTTCCATAGCCATTCCGAGATATATTGCCATGCAACTTTCCACCATTCCGTTCATCATGACACATTCATCATTGTCATATTGCTTTGCATGACCATGTAGTTGCCATCGTATTTATGGCAAAGCCACCGTTCATAATTTTTCATACATGTCACTCTTGATTCATTGCATATCTCGGTACACCGCCGGAGGCATTCATATAGAGTCATATCTTGTTCTAAGTATCGAGTTGTAATTCTTAAGTTGTAAGTAAATAGAAGTGCGATGATCATCATTCAATAGAGCATTGTCCCAAAAAAAGGCCAAATAAAAAAAGAAAGGCCAAAAAAAGAAAGGCAAAAAAAGAAGGGGCAATGCTACTATTCCTTTTTCCACACTTGTGCTTCAAAGTAGCACCATGTTCTTCGAATAGAGAGTCTTCTATGTTGTCACTTTCATATACTAGTGGGAATCTTTCATTATAGAACTTGGCTTGTATATTCCAATGATGGGCTTCCTCAAAATGCCCTAGGTCTTCGTGAGCAAGCAAGTTGGATGCACACCCACTTAGTTTCTTTTTGAGCTTTCATACACTTATAGATCTAGTGCATCCGTTGCATGGCAATCCCTACTCACTCACATTGATATCTATTGATGGGCATCTCCATAGCCCGTTGATATGCCTAGTCGATGTGAGACTATCTTCTCCCTTTTTGTCTTCTCCACAACCACCATTCTATTCCACCTATAGTGTTATGTCCATGGCTCACACTCATGTATTGCATGAAGATTGAAAAAGTTTGAGAATATTAAAAGTATGAAACAATTGCTTGGCTTGTCATCGGGGTTGTGCATGATTTAAATATGTTGTGTGGTGAAGATGGAGCATAGCCAAACTATATGATTTTGTAGGGATAACTTTCTTTGGCCATGTTATTTTGAGAAGACATAATTGCTTTGTTAGTATGCTTGAAGTATTATTATTTTTATGTCAACACGAAATTTTGTCTTGAATCTTATGGATCTGAATATTCATGCCACAATTAAGAAGAATTACATTGAAATTATGCCAAGTAGCACTCCGCATCAAAAATTCTGTTTTTATCATTTACCTACTCGAGGACGAGCAGGAATTAAGCTTGGGGATGCTTGATACGTCTCCAACGTATCTATAATTTTTGATTGCTCCATGCTATATTATCTACTGTTTTGGGCAATATTGGGCTTTATTATCCACTTCTATATTACTTTCGGGACTAACCTATTCACCGGAGGCCCAGCCCAGATTTGCTGTTTTATGCCTATTTCAGTGTTTTGAAGAAAAGGAATATCAGACGGAGTCAAAACGGAACGAAATCAACTAGAGAAGTTATTTTTGGAACGAAAGCCACCCGGTGGACTTGGACCCCACATCAAGGAAGGAAGGAGGAGCTCACGAGGGTAGGGGGCGTGCCCCCCTACCTCGTGGGGCCCTAGTGGCTCCCCTGACGTGCTTCTTCTGCCTATATAACTCCATATACCCTAAAACTTCCAGAACAGAGAATAGATCGGGAGTTTCGCCGCCAGAAGCCTCTGTAGCCACCAAAAACCAATCGGGGCCATGTTCCGGCACCCTGCCGGAGGGGGCAATCCTTCTCCGGTGGCCATCTTCATCATCACGGTGCTCTCCATGACGAGGAGGGAGTAGTTCTCCCTCGGGGCTGAGGGTATGTACCAGTAGCTATGTGTTTGATCTCTCTCTCTCTCGTGTTCTTGATTTGGCACGATCTTGATGTATCGCGAGCTTTGCTATTATAGTTGGATCTTATGTTTCTCCTCCCCCTCTTCTCTCTTGTAATGAATTGAGTTTCCCCTTTCAAGTAATCTTATCGGATTGAGTCTTTAGAGATATGAGAACACTTGATGTGTGTCTTGCCGTGGATATCTATGGTGACAATGGGATATCACGTGATTCACTTGATGTATGTTTTGGTGATCAACTTGCGGGTTCCGCCCATGAACCTATGCATAGGGGTTGGCACACGTTTTCATCATGATTCTCCGGTAGAACTTTGGGGCACTCTTTGAGGTCCTTTGTGTTGGTTGAATTGATGAATCTGAGATTGTGTGATGCCTATCGTATAATCATACCCACGGATACTTGAGGTGACATTGGAGTATCTAGGTGACATTAGGATTTTGGTTGATTTGTATCTTAAGGTGTTATTCTAGTACGAACTCTAGGGCTGTTTGTGACACTTATAGGAATAGCCCAACGGATTGATTGGAAAGAATAACTTTGAGGTGGTTTCGTACCCTACCATAATCTCTTCGTTTGTTCTCCGCTATTAGTGACTTTGGAGTGACTCTTTGTTGCATGTTGAGGGATAGTTATGTGATCCAATTATGTTAGTATTGTTGAGAGGACTTTCACTAGTGAAAGTATGAACCCTAGGCCTTGTTTCCTAGCATTGCAATACCGTTTACGCTCACTTTTATCACTTGCTACCTTGCTGTTTTTATATTTTCAGATTACAAAAACTATTATCTATCATCCATATACCACTTGTATCACCATCTCTTCACCGAACTAGTGCACCTATACAATTTACCATTGTATTGGGTATGTTGGGGACACAAGAGACTCTTTGTTATTTGGTTGCAGGGTTGCTTGAGAGAGACCATCTTCATCCTACGCCTCCTACGGATTGATAAACCTTAGGTCATCCACTTGAGGGAAATTTTCTACTGTCCTACAAACCTCTGCACTTGGAAGCCCAACAACGTCTACAAGAAGAAGGTTGTGTAGTAGACATCAGTAACGAGATTGAACGAGGTATTGGGATACCGACGATCGAATCTCGGGCAAGTAACGTACCGATTGACAAAGGGAATTGTATACGGGACTGCTTGAATCCTCGACATCGTGGTTCATCTGATGAGATCATCGTGGAACATGTGGGAGCCAACATGGTTATCCAGATCCCGATGTTGGTTATTGGCCGGAGAGTTGTCTCGGTCATGTCTGCATGGTTCCCGAACCCGTAGGGTCTACACACTTAAGGTTCGATGATGCTAGGGTTATTAGGAAGATTTGTATGTGATTACCGAATGTTGTTCGGAGTCCCGGATGAGATCCCAGACGTCACGAGGAGTTCCAGAATAGTCCGGAGGTGAAGATTTATATATGGGAAGTCATCATACGGTCACCGGAAATATTCGGGGGTATACCGGTATTGTACCAGGACAACCGGAGGGGTTCTGGGGGTCCACCGGGAGGGTCCACCTGCCCCAAAGGGCCTTATGGGCTGTAGGTGGAAGGGAACTAGCCCCTAGTGGGCTGGACGCTATCCCCCCCTAGGGCCCATGCGCCTAGGGTTTGGGGGAACCCTAAAGGGGGGCGCCCCCCTTGCTTGGGGGGCAAGCCCCCTCCCCCTTGGCCGCCGCCCCCCTCTAGATCTCATCTAGAGGGGCCGGCCCCCTTCCCCCTTCTCCCTATAAATAGAGGGGCGAGGGGAGGGCTATAGCACCACATCCAAGGCGCAGCCCCTCCCCTCCCCAACACCTCTCCTCCTCCGCGTGAGCTTGGCGAAGCCCTGCCGGAGAACTGCCACTCCATCACCACCACGCCGTCGTGCTGCTGTTGGAGCCTTATTCCTCAACCTCTCCCTCCTCCTTGCTGGATCAAGGCGTGGGAGACGTCACTGGGTTGCACGTGTGTTGAACGCGGAGGCACCGTTGTTCGGTGCTCAGATCGGATTCGGCCGCGACCTGAATCGCTACTCGTACGACTCCACCAACCGCATTCTTGCAACGCTTCCGACTCGCGATCTTCAAGAGTATGAAGATGCACTCCCCTCTCGTTGCTAGTTACTCCATAGATTGATCTTGGTGATGCGTAGAAATTTTTTAATTTCTGCAACGATCCCCAACAGAGGCATACTAGGGACACTCTATTTTGTCTATGTATTCACACATGTACTAAGTTTCCGCAAATACAATTCTAGCATGAATAATAAACATTTATCATGATATAAGGAAATATAAATAACAACTTTATTATTGCCTCTAGGGGATATTCCCTTCAATAGCACATCAATTGTTCTCTTAGCCGTGTGCGGTGCCCCCCTCCACAGTTTACTCCTCCAGTCATAGCATCTAGTGCTTAGGCGAAGCCCTGCGCGGATCACATCACTATCACCGTCACCACGCCATCATGTTGACGGAACTCTCCCTCGACCCTCTGCTGGATCAAGAGTTCGATGGACGTCATTGAGCTGAATGTGTGCTGAACTCGGAGGTGACGTACGTTCGGTACTAGATCGGTTGGATCGTGAAGACGTTTGACTACATCAACTGCGTTAACCTAACGCTTCCGCTTTCGGTCTACGAGGGTACGTGGACACACTCTCCCTTTCTCATTGTTATGCATCTTCTAGATAGATCTTGCGTGATCATAGGAATTTTTTTGAAATTGCATGCTACGTTCCCCAACACTAGTTGCAGGTCAACTAGCGAATTGGAAACTATGGGGCGTATGTTTGTAGGTGCCTAGTTGCAAGTCAACTATGGACTCGCAACTGGGACGCTCATACTTTTTTGCTGTTTCCCCAGTTGCAAGCCAACCATCGACTTGCAACTAGGGGGAACATATGTTTGTAGGGGAAAATTGCAAGTGAACCATTGACTCACAACTAGGGGGAGGTATGTTTGTAGGGGCCTGGTTGCAAGTTAACGATTGACTCGCAATTAGGACGTGTATTACATTTTTGTAGTGGCCCCATGCATGTCAACCATCAACTTGCAACTAGGGCGGGATTTATGTTTGTAGGGGGCCCAGTTGCAAGCCAACCATCGGCTCGCAACTAGGAGGACATATGTTTGTAGGGCCCCAATTACAAGTCCTCCGTCGACTCGCAATTAGGAGGGAAGTATGTTTGTATGGGCCCAGTTGCAAGTCAACCATCGACTCGCAACTAGCATGCGTCGTAGTTTTTATAGTGGCCCCAGTTGCATCTCAACTATCAACTCGCAACTAGGGGGAAGTATGATTGTAGGGGTCGAGTTGCAAGTCAACCATTGACTCACAACTAGGACGCGTCTTACTTTTTTGTAGTGGCCCAGGTTGCATGTCAACCATCAACTCGCAACTGGGGGACGTATGTTTGTAGGAGGGGCAGTTGCAAGTCAACCATCGACTCACAACTAGGGGAGACATTTGTTTGTAGGGGCCCAGTAGCAAATCAGCCATCGACTCGTAAATAGGATGTGTCATACTTTTTGTAGTGGTCCCATTTGCATGTCAACCATCGACTTGCAAATAGGGGGGCGAATATTTGTAGGGGGTAGCTGCAAGTCAACCATCAACTCACAACTAGGGGTGGCGTATGTTTGTAGGGGCCCAATTGCAATCAACCGACTCGCAACGAGGACGCTTGGTACTTTTTTGTAGTGGCCTTGGTTGCATGTCAACCATTGACTCGCAACTAGGGGGCGTATGTTTGTAGGGGCTTGGTTGCAAGTTAACCATCGACTCGCAATTAGGACGCATCATACATTTTTGTAGTGGCCCCATATGCATGTCAACCTTCAACTCGCAACTAGGGGGAACTTATGTTTGTAGAGCGACCCAGTTGCAAGTCAACCATCGACTCGCAACTAGGGGGCATTTATATGTTTGTATGACCCCCAGTTGCAAGTCAATCATTGACTCACAACTAGAGGGGAATTATGTTTATAGGGGCCCAGTTGCAAGTCAACCATCGACTCACAACTAGCACACGTCGTATTTTTTGTGGTGGCACCAGTTGCATGTCAACCAACGACACGCAACTAGGGGTAAGTATGATTGTAGGGGGCGAGTTGCAAGTCAACCATCGACTCGCAACTAGGACGAGCTATATTTTTTTGTAGTGGCCCCGGTTGAATGTCAATCATCGACTCACAACTAGGGGGACGTATGTTTGTAGGGTCCATTTGCAAGTTAAACATCGACTTGGAATTAGGGGGGACATATCTTTGTAGGGGCCCAGTAGCAAATCAACCATCGACTCGCAAATAAGATGTTGGGGAATGTAGTAATTTCAAAAAAATCCTACGCACACACAGGATCATGGTGATGCACAACAACAAGAGGGGAGAGTGTGTCTACGTACCCTCGTAGACCGAATGCGGAAGCGTTAGCACAACGCGGTTGATGTAGTCGTACATCTTCATGATCCGACCGATCCAAGTACCGAACACACGGCACCTCCGAGTGCTGCACATGTTCAACTCGATGACGTCCCGCGAGCTCCGATCTGGCAAAGCTTCACGGGAGAGTTTCGTCAGCACGATGGCGTGGTGACGGTGATGATGATGCTACGACGAGCTAGTCAAGTAGAGGCAAACTAGTGACACTCTGTTTGTCTATGTATTCACACATGTACTAAATTTCTGGTTAATACAATTCTAGCATGAATAACAAACATTTATCATGATATAAGGAAATATAAATAACAACTTTATTATTGCCTCTAGGGCATATTTCCTTCAGACTCCCACTTGCACTAGAGTCAATAATCTAGATTACACAATAATGATTCTAACACCCATGGAGTCTTGGTGCTGATCATGTTTTGCTCGTGAGAGAGGCTTAGTCAATAGGTCTGTAACATTCAGATCCGTATGTATCTTGCAAATCTCTATGTCTCCCACCTGGATGGAGTTGAAGCGTCTCTTGATGTGCTTGGTTCTCTTGTGAAATCTGGATTCCTTTGCCAAGGCAATTGCACCAGTATTGTCACAAAAGATTTTCATTGGACCCAATGCACTAGGTATGACACCTAGATCGGATATGAACTCCTTCATCCAGAATCCTTCATTCGCTGCTTCCGAAGCAGCAATGTACTCCGCTTCACATGTAGATCCCGCCACAACGCTCTATTTAGAACTGCTCCAACTGACAGCTCCACCATTCAATATAAAGACGTATCTGGTTTGCGATTTAGAATCATTCGGATCAGTGTCAAAGCTTGCATCAACGTAACCATTTACGATGAGCTCTTTGTCACCTCCATAAACAAGAAACATATCCTTAGTCCTTTTTAGGTACTTCATGATGTTCTTGACCGTTGTCCAGTGATCCACTCCTGGATTACTTTGGTACCTCCATGCTAAACTAATAGCAAGGCACACATCAGGTCTGGTACACATCATTGCATACATGATAGAGCCTATGGCTGAAGCATAGGGAACATCTTTCATTTTCTCTCTATCTTCTGCAGTGGTCGGGCATTAAGTCTTACTCAATTTCACACCTTATAACACAAGCAAGAACCCTTTCTTTGCCTGATCCATTTTGAACTTCTTCAAAATTTTGTCAAGGTATGTGCTTTATGAAAGTCCAATTAAGCGTCTTGGTCTATCTCTATAGATCTTGATGCCTAATATGTAAGCATCTTCACCGAGGTATTTCATTGAAAAACTCTTATTCAAGTACCCTTTTATGCTATCCAGAAATTCTATATCATTTCCAATCAACAATATGTCATCCACATATAATATTAGAAATGCTACAGAGCTCCCACTCACTTTCTTGTAAATACAAGTTTCTCCAAAAGTCTGTATAAAACCATATGCTTTGATCACACTATAAAAACATTTATTCAAACTCCGAGAGGCTTGCACCAGTCCATAAATGGATTGCTGGAGCTTGCACACTTTGTTAGCACCTTTTGGATCGATAAAACCTTCAGGTTGCGTCATATACAACTCTTCTTCCAGAAATCCATTCAGGAATGCAGTCTTTATATCCATTTGCCAAATTTCATAATCATAGAATGCGGCAATAGCTAACATGATTCGGACGGACTTAAGTATCGCTACGGGTGAGGCCTCATCGTAGTCAACTCCTTGAACTTGTCGAAAACCTTTCGCAACAAGTCGAGCTTTGTAGATAGTAACATTACCATCAGCGTTTGTCTTCTTCTTGAAGATCCATTTATTCTCGATGGCTTGCCGATCATTGGGCAAATCAACCAAAGTCCATACTTTGTTCTCATACATGGATCCCATCTCAGAGTTCATGGCCTCAAGCCATTTCGCGGAATCTGGGCTCATCATCGCTCCCTCATAGTTCGTAGGTTCGTCAAGGTCTAGCAACATGACCTCCAGAACAGGATTACCATACCACTCTGGTGCGGATCTTGCTCTGGTTGACCTACGAGGTTCGGTAGTAACTTGATCAGAAGTTTCATGATCATCATCATTAGCTTTCTCACTAATTGGCGTAGGTGTCACAGAAACCGGTTTCTGTGATGAACTACTTTCCAATAAGGGAGCAGGTACAGTTACCTCATCAAGTTCTACTTTCCTCCCACTCACTTCTTTCGAGAGAAACTCCTTCTCTAGAAAGGATCCATTCTTAGCAACGAATGTCTTGCCTTCGGATCTGTGATAGAAGGTGTACCCAACAGTTTCCTTTGGGTATCCTATGAAGATACATTTCTCCGATTTGGGTTCGAGCTTATCAGGTTGAAGCTTTTTCACATAAGCATCGCAGCCGCAAACTTTAAGAAACGACAACTTTGGTTTCTTGCCAAACCATAGTTCATAAGGCGTCGTCTCAATGGATTTTTATGGTTCCCTATTTAACGTGAATGCAGCTGTCTCTAAAGCATAACCCGAAAATGATAGCGGTAAATCAGTAAGAGACATCATAGATCGCACCATATCTAGTAAAGTACGATTACGCCATTCGGACACACCATTACGCTGTGGTGTTCCGGGTGGCGTGAGTTGCAAAACTATTCCACATTGTTTCAAATGTAGACCAAACCCGTAACTCAAATATTCTCCTCCACGATCAAATCATAGAAACTTTATTTTCTTGTTACGATGATTTTCCACTTAACTCTGAATTTTTTTGAACTTTTCAAATGTTTCAGACTTATGTTTCATTAAGTAGATATACCCATATCTGCTCAAATCATCCGTGAAGGTGACAAAATAACGATACCCGCCGCGAGCCTCAATATTCATTAGACTACATACATCAGTATGTATGATTTCCAACAAATCTGTTGCTCGCTCCATTGTTCTGGAGAACGGCGTTTTAGTCATCTTGCCCATGAGGCATGGTTCGCAAGTACCAAGTGATTCCAAAAGTCATCAGTATGGAGTTTCTTCATGCGCTTTACACCAATATGACCTAACCGACAGTGCCACAAATAAGTTGCACTATCATTATCAACTCTGCATCTTTTGGCTTCAACATTATGAATATGTGTGTCACTACTATCGAGATTTAACACAAATAGACCACTCTTCAAGGGTGCATGACCATAAAAGATATTACTCATATAAATAGAACAACCATTATTCTCACATTTAAATGAATAACCGTCTCGCATCAAACAAGATCCAGATATAATGTTCATGCTCAACGCTGGCACCAAATAACAATTATTCAGGTCTAAAACTAATCCCGAAGGTAGATGTAGAGGTAGCGTGCCGACGGCGATCACATCGACTTTGGAACCATTTCCCACGCGCATCGTCACCTCATCCTTAGCCAGTCTTCGCTTAATCCGTAGTCCCTGTTTCGAGTTGCAAATATTAGCAACAGAACCAGTATCAAATACCCAGGTGCTACTGCAAGCTCTGGTAAGGTACACATCAATAACATGTATATCACATATACATTTGTTCACCTTTCCATCCTTCTTATCCGCCAAATATTTGGGGCAGTTTCGCTTCCAGTGACCAGTCTGTTTGTAGTAGAAGCACTCAGTCTCAGGCTTAGGTCCAGAATTGGGTTTCTTCTCCTGGGCAGCAACTTGTTTGCTGTTCTTCTTGAAGCTCCCCTTCTTCTTCCCTTTACCCTTTTTCTTGAAACTGGTGGTCTTGTTGACCATCAACACTTGATGCTCCTTCTTGATTTCTACCTCCGCTGCCTTTAGCATTGTGAAGAGCTCGGGAATTGTCTTATTCATCCCTTGCATATTATAGTTCATCACGAAGCTCTTGTAGCTTGGTGGCAGTGATTGAAGAACTCTGTCAATGACACTATCAACAGGAAGATTAACTCCCAGTTGAGTCAAGTGATTATGATACCCAAATATTTTGAGTATATGTTCACTAACATAACTATTCTCCTCCATCATGTAGCTATAGAACTTATTGGAGACTTCATATCTCTCAATCCGGCCATTTGCTTGAAATATTAACTTCAACTCCTGGAACATCTCATATGCTCCATGACGTTCAAAACGTCGTTGAAGTCTTGGTTCTAAGCCGTAAAGCATGGCACACTGAACTATCGAGTAGTCATCAGCTTTACTCTGCCAGACGTTCTTAACGTCATCAGCAGCATCTGCAGCAGGTCTGGCACCCAGCGGTGCTTGCAGGACATAATTCTTCTGTGCAGCAATGAGGATAATCCTCAAGTTACGGACCCAGTCTGTGTAATTGCTACCATCATCTTTCAACTTTGCTTTCTCAAGGAACGCATTAAAATTCAATAGAACAACAGCACGGGCCATCTATCTACAATAGCATAGACAAGCAAAATACTATCAGGTACTAAGTTCATGATAAATTTAAGTTCCATTAATCATATTACTTAAGAACTCCCACTTAGATATACATCCCTCTAATCATCTAAGTGATCACGTGATCCATATCAACTAAACCATAACCGATCATCACGTGAAATGGAGTAGTTTTCAATGGTGAACATCACTATGTTGGTCATATCTACTGTATGATTCATGCTCGACCTTTCGGTCTCAGTGTTCCGAGGCCATATCTGCATTTGCTAGGCTCGTCAAGTTTAACCCGAGTATTCTGCGTGTGTAAAACTATCTTACACCCATTGTAGATGAACGTTGAGCTTATCACACCCGATCATCACGTGCATACTCAAGGAGAACTCTTTTACCTTGAAATTTAGTGAGAGATCATCTTATAATGCTACCATCAAACAAAGCAGAATAAGATGTATAAAGGATAAACATCAGATGCAATCAATATAAGTGATATGACATGGCCATCATCATCTTGTGCCTTTGATCTCCATCTCCAAAGCACCGTCATGATCACCATCGTCACCGGCGTGACACCTTGATCTCCATCGTAGCATCGTTGTCGTCTCGCCAAATATTGCTTCCATGACTATCGCTACCGTTTAGTGATAAAGTAAAGCAATTACAGGGCGATTGCATTGCATACAATAAAGCGACAACCATATGGCTCCTGCCAGTTGCCGATAACTTGGTTACAAAACATGATCATCTCATACAAAAAAATATATCATCATGTCTTGACCATATCACATCACAACATGCCCTGCAAAAACAAGTTAGACGTCCTCTACTTTGTTGTTGCAAGTTTTACGTGGCTGCTACGGGCTGAGCAAAAACCATTCTTACCTACACATCAAAACCACAACGATAGTTCGTCAAGTTAGTGCTGTTTTAACCTTCTCAAGGACCGGGCGTAGCCACACTCGGTTCAACTAAAGTTGGAGAAACTGACACCCGCCAACCACCTGTGTGCAAAGCACGTCGGTAGAACCAGTCTCACATAAGCGTACGTGTAATGTTGGTCCAGGCCGCTTCATCCAACAATACCGCCGAACCAAAATATGACATGCTGGTAAGCAGTATGACTTGTATCACCCACAACTCACTTGTGTTCTATTCGTGCATATAACATCTACGCATAAACCTGTCTCTGATACCACTGTTGGGGAACGTAGTAATTTCAAAAAAATTCCTACGCACACACAGGATCATGGTGATGCACATCAACGAGAGGGGAGAGTGTGTATACGTACCCTCGTAGACCGAATGTGGAAGCGTTAGCACAACGCAGTTGATGTAGTCGTGCGTCTTCACGATCCGACCGATTCAAGTACCGAACGCACGGCACCTCCGAGTTGTGCACACGTTCAACTCGATGACGTCCCACGAGCTCCGATCCAGCAAAGCTTCACGGGAGAGTTTTGTCAGCACGACGGCGTGGTGACGGTGATGATGATGCTACCGACGCAGGGCTTCGCATAAGCACCGCTACGATATGATCGAGGTGGATTATGGTGGAGGGGGGCACCGCACACGGCTAAGGGGTCAATGATCAATTGTGTGTCCATGGGGTGCCCCCCTGCCCCTGTATATAAAGGAGCAAGGGGGAAGAGGTGGCCGGCCAGGGAGAGGCGCGCCAAGGGGGAGTCCTACTCCCACTATTCCTATTCCTAGTAGGAGTAGGAGAGGGGAAAGGAAAGGGAGAGGAGGAGAAGGAAAGAGGGGGCCAGCCCCCCTTGCCCTAAACCAATTCGGTTTGGGCCTTGGGGGGGCGCCCCACACTCCCCTTGCTGCCCTCTATTTCCACTAAGCCCCATATAGGCCCATTAAGCCCCCCGGGGGGGTTCCGGTAACCTCACGGTACTCCGGTATATGTCCGAAACCTTTCGGAACCTTTTCGGTGTCCGAACATAGTCGTCCAATATATCGATCTTTACGTCTCGACCATTTAGAGACTCCTCGTCATGTCCGTGATCATATCCGGGACTCCGAACTACCTTCGGTACATCAAAATACAAAAACTCATAATACTGATCGTCACCGAACTTGAAGCGTGCGGACCCTACGGGTTCGAGAACTATGTAGACATGACCGAGACACGTCTCTGGTCAATAACCAATAGCGGAACCTGGATGCTCATATTGGCTCCCACATATTATACGAAGATCTTTATCGGTCAAACCGCATAACAACATATGTTTGTTCCCTTTGTCATCGGTATGTTACTTGCCCGAGATTCCATCGTCGGTATCTCAATACCTAGTTCAATATCGTTACCGGCAAGTCTCCTTACTCATTCATTAATACATTATCCCGCAACTAACTCATTAGTTACAATGCTTGCAAGGCTTATAGTGATGTGCATTACCGAGTGGGCCCAGAGATACCTCTTCGACAATCGGAGTGACAAATCTAATCTTGAAATACGCCAACTCAACAAGTACCTTCGGAGACACCTGTAGAGCACTGACGGTGTCCTAGACTAGGGGGTACTCACCACGTCGTCTCCCGATCTATTAGATTTGGCCGAGGACCCCCATGGCCATATACTCATGGGCCAGTTCGAACAGCTGCCGCATACAAGGAAGATTCCACAAGACTTGGCGATCAAGACAAGGACTTCTCCCCACCGGCATATTCGGTTAGGACTCTTGTTAACCTAGGCCTCTGGTGCATTATATAAACCAGGGCCAGGCTAGTCGATAAAAAATATACAACATACAATCATACCATAGGCTAGCTTCTAGGGTTTAGCCTCTCTGATCTCGTGGTAGATCTACTCTTGTACTACCCATATCATCAATATCAATCAAGCAGGACGTAGGGTTTTACCTCCATCAAGAGGGCCCGAACCTGGGTAAAACACCGTGTCCCCTGCCTCCTATTACCATCCGGCCTTGATGCACAGTTCGGGACCCCCTACCCGAGATCCGCCGGTTTTGACACCGACATTGGTGCTTTCATTGAGAGTTCCGCTGTGTGATCGACAAAAGGATCGATGGCTCGCCTGCAGATCAACTGTAACTTCGGCATCTTCGTCACCAGCTCGACTGGTCACCTTGGCTCGACCAAGAATTGCGCCCCGTGTTCGGATCACCATGTTCGGACGAGTACCTTCATCAAACATCAACTCCGATCTCTATCAAGATCACGGAGGAATCATCCATGGAGCTCGGGGGCTCAACGTCAACATTGCCCTCAAGCGACCGTGCTGTTTTTCTAGACAGCAAACTCGTATATGCCGCCACCACCTCCTTGAGTATCGCTTTGACGATCGCTTTGGTGGAATTGTGCGGAATTGAGTCTATAACAACCCTGGAAAATTTCGTCGAGTTCCGATGAAGGAATCTCTGGCAATCCACGATATACCGGAGCCCTGTCAAATCTGGACGGGAATTTGGATGAGTTTAGGGCGTGGAGTCCAGCTTCTAGCTCAGACGTCCTTTGGAAGATCCAACCGTTTATCGGCTACGGAATTCCAATATCTACCACCTCTCAAAATTTCAGCTCGATCCGACCATCCAAACTCCGGGAACCTTCCGATTAGTGCATCACTTTTTGGATCTGTTTTCTGCGTGAAAACGAATCCGACCCGAGTTCATCTCTTTTATGAACAGGATTTCGGACATCCCTTTTGAAGAAGTTTTGTATGGAGTATTGTGTTTTGTTGCCGAACACATCCCACTAACTTTAAGATCTTTTGAACATGATCTTCAACATCATGCTGGTGTCAAACCAGTCCGGCAATATTACTCCACGGCTGTCGACCTACGCTAGACACGGTGTCACTTTGTTGAGCCGAGCTCAACTTCTTCGGATCATCATCTCGGCAAGCCGAACAAGAGTCCGGCATCGCGAAGGATAAATCATCACCAACATCGCCGCCCCACGGATTACACGGAGCGGGCATACCGGCATCGCCGTACGGTCGCTTCATCAAGCCGGCATCGACCACGTCACGACCTGCATCGACAGGGCCGCACTATTGCTTCTTCAAGCTGGTGTCCATCACGCCGACCTACTTCGACTCATCGGCTGACATCGAGGCTTCGACATCTCGGCTGGACCGGGGGCTTCTCCATCTCTTCATCAACCTACTCCGAACACTTCGGCGTCACTAGCCGACCAGCTCCGTCACATTAGCTGGGCCGAGGGCTTTGCCTCGACGAGCCAACCTTTACCAGCATTGCCATGCCGTCGTTTTATCGCCCATCAGGAAATGGGTGTGCGGAGCGAGCCCCAATTTTGGAAATCATCTTCCTTCGGATTGCTACAACAAATAAACCAGGTGCTATCAATCCCTAATATTTTTTGCTTGTTTGGGTTCATTTTTTCCAAGGAATTATTACTCTGGTTTGTCCATCATATGTACACAGCTCTATCAAATGGTGGCCGCATTAACGACAGTCGCATGGTGGTTCGGTCAGTTTCCGTACATAGTCTGGCGAACGCCGCATCCGGAGCTCGGACCGACATGCGAATTCAGGCTTTGCCACGCCTTTACCGCATCACGCCGACACCCTGCATCGACAATGACTTCGGCGCCAGGCCATATCTCTTTTATTACTCACTTTGCATAAATTATTTATTATGCAACGTTTTTTTAATTTAATTATCATTATTACTATTATCTCCAGTTTGCACTATTTTTTGTGCACAGGAAAATGATCTGGGGACTTCGGCGTCACTCTGCTGGTCTGCATTGACCGTGCTATGTCACCACTTCGGCATGTCGAGCTCTCCGCTCCGCCACCTCGGGACCAGCTTGGGGGATGGAACCTTGCCCCGCATCAAGCTCGGACCGCGTCATCAATACCGAACACATTAACCAGCTAAGTCGCTTTCATGCTCAAAGCTTTAATTTCTAACTTGTGTTCGGTTCGACCAAGCATTATACTTTTTTGGAAAAAAAAAGTTGCTTGTAAAAAATTTTCCTTGTCCAAACTTTGTTTGTGACGCATAAATTCAAATACCCAATTCATTTGGGGGCTTCCTTCACGAAGCTTTTCTTGTTGCATATGATTATACTTGTACGGCTTCGTTCCTTGTTCGTGTATTACGCCACAATATGCACCATATTAACTTAAGCGATTTGCAAGCTGGGTTGCCTCGCTCCTGTGTTTACCCCTACGTTCCCGATTGTTCGGCTAGGGAGTAAAGGGAGCACCTCTGCGATTGTCACGATCGGGTCTGCCGAGCCGGACCTCAGACTGGGTGAAGCCGAAAGCTAGCGCTCTTATAGTTTTCAATGATGGTCGGCACACAACGGAACTCATGAGTACAAAAAATCTATTGCACAAGTCTCATAATAACAATGAGCACCGAAGAAAGGTATCGGTGGGGGTACTATTTTCTTCGAAGATGCTTCTTACACTTCACGGTAATATAGCATAAGTTCCCTGAGCGCGCTTTGTCTATTACAGCCTTATGGCCTGATTGCCTGGTTATTGGAAACACTGTCGATATTCTCGACCGATGGAGTACATAACACTTTTCGGTCCTTGACCGACGAGGGAGAAGCTCACGGTCGGTTAAGACGCGTTTAAAGTTTGGTTGAACATAGATATGATATAAGTACTTCGGTACATGCAATCATTCTTCTCCCAAGTCACTTGGGGGCTCTTAAGTTTATTTGAGCTGTTTTATAATAAGTGTTCTTCTTCTTAGTCGTTGCAAAGTTTTATTATTATTATTTGTCACTCCTTTTTTCGACACGAGTGTGCGGTCACTAGCCGGGGAGCCTAATTTCTCTCTCAAAGCCGCTAGAGTTTAGTTTGCTAAACTGGCCTGATGAGAAGTACTCCGCCCTCGGGATGGGAGGTTGAAGCTGTAGGCTGACCCGCTCGAAGTCTTGCGATAGGATGTATCATGTTAAAGCACGACAGAAGCACTTCTTTTTTCTAAGACCAACTTTCGGATTGACACCGAACACTTGATATTGTTCGGACGTCATGTTTTTTACTGACGTTTCTTGGTTTTCCAAGCTTTTTGGCACTTTTAAACTATTTGTGCTTTTCCAGCATTAGTCTCGTAGTGCAACGCCGGACACCTTTAGGGATTCGGCAAAAACATTCTCAGATATTGCTATATATTCATCGGTTTCGAATTGTGTCTTCGGTCAATAGTTGGGTTGCCCGGCTCCTGCACTTGCTTCCTACGTTCCGTTTTTTTTGGCTAGGCGTGCAAAGGGAGAACCACTGCGGTTGTGCTTCCAGCTCACATGGTTAAGCACCTCAGTGGAGAAAGCCGAAAACTGACTGCCACAATAAGCATAAACTGGTCAGCGATCCGATGACTATGACGGGCCGTTCATAACATTGGCCGAAGTGTTCACGGCTTGACCTCGACTGTCGCCGAACACTACCGGGGGCTATTAACTGTCCTCCCAAACTAAATCCTCGATATTTTGCTCTTACATTAGAGCTGAGGTTTAATGATCATACTTAGCATGACAACCCAAAGAAAGGAACCGATAGCGGGACTATTTTCTTTGGAAGACATTTCTTCTGTTAAACAGTAATATAACATATCTCTCTGCGTACCTTTGTTTATAAAACCGTATGGCCAGATTGCCTTGTTTGTTGTAAATCTTTGCCCTCGTAAAGGCTTTATAAAGTAGGACAAACACTCCTCGGCTACTGGCCGAGGAGGTGGAAGCCGATGGTCAGTCAACAAAGTTTTGTACAAATGCGGATCTGAGCATTAATGACGTAAAGTACTTGGATACATAGAGTCATTACACATAATTTGTGATTTTACTATGGATATTGATCCTTAATTCGGCCACCTGTGCCCGCATTAAGGCTCGGGGGCTACTGGGCTTCGGGCTTATTATTTATAAATATTAAAGGGGCACATCGATCCCCTGATCTGGTGTTGCCACCCGACCAGTGTCTCGGGGGCTACGGCATTGCTTGTCCAATGCAGAAAATTTTATGTGCAATATAGTTTCCGAGGAGATTTTGATCCTCAGGTTGGTCGGCCGCACCCAACCTGAGTCTCGAGGACTGAGCATGCCGCTTTTAGTGTCCCGAAATATTCTGCCGAGCTTGGACTTGATCCTCAGGCCGATTTTGCAAATCAACCTGAGTCTCAGCGGCTACTAGGATCAGCGGTCTTACGTCATCCTTCAAGTGCATCTCGGGTTTTAGACCGATACACACCTTGAGGGCTACTGGCTATATATCTCGGCAGAGAATAAATTGCACCAATAAAAAATATTCAGAAAAATAGGCCCACATTCGGGGTGGTGCACCACCTCGGAAGCAGCCCGGCATAAAGCTCGGGCGCTAGTGGCTGGCTCCATAGAGGGCATTTCCGGCATTAAGCTCGGCTAAACTCCTTTAAACTTCTTTGAACCAAGGTAATTTACGACACCTCGGATATAGTCCGGCTTTGGAGTTCGGATACATAGTCCGGCGTTGGAGCTCGGATACATAGTCCGGCGTTGGAGCTCGGATACATTCCGGTGTTAGAGCTGGGAAGCGGTCCGACATTGGTGCTCGGCTGCAAAAGATACCTCGAATGCAGTCCGGCGTTGGAGCTCGGACACAAGAGGACATTGCCTCCCGGGAACAACTTCAAAACCCGAGGTGTGGCATAAAAATAACAAGGCATTGATAAAGGCCGGAAACTTAAAGGGGCTCCTTGGATACCCGACGTGTAAACTCATCGAGTGCATTTCGGCGATCCTCAAGATCGAAGATAAAGAAGATTTGTTGAACCAGTTTTCAAGACCGACGACCGAAGATGAAGAACAGTTCGGAAGAATCGAGGAGCGTCCCTAACTTGAAGACCGGTTCAGGGGGCTACTGATGGTGTCCTGGACTAGGGGGTACTCACCACGTCGTCTCCCGATCTATTAGATTGGGCCGAGGACCCCCATCGCCGTATACTCATGGGCCAGTTTGGACAGCTGTCGCATACAAGGAAGATTCCACAAGACTTGGCGATCGAGACAAGGACTTCTCCCCACCGGCGTATTCGTCTAGGACCCTTGTTAACCTAGGCCTCTGGTGCATTATATAAACCAGGGCCAGGCTAGTCGATAAAAAATATACAACATACAATCATACCATAGGCTAGCTTCTAGGGTTTAGCCTCTCTGATCTCGTGGTAGATCTACTCTTGTACTACCCATATCATCAATATCAATCAAGCAGGATGTAGGGTTTTACCTCCATCAAGAGGGCCCGAACCTGGGTAAAACACCGTGTCCCCTGCCTCCTGTTACCATCCGGCCTTGATGCACAGTTCGGGACCCCCTACCCGAGATCCGCCGGTTTTGACACCGACAAGCACCTTTATAATCATCCAGTTACGTTGTGATGTTTGGTAGCACACAAAGTGTTCCTCCGGTAAACGGGAGTTGCATAATCTCATAGTCATAGGAACATGTATAAGTCATGAAGAAAGCAATAGCAACATAGTAAACGATCAAGTGCTAAGCTAACGGAATGGGTCAAGTCAATCATGTAATTCTCCTAATGATGTGATCCCATTAATCAAATGACAACTCATGTCTATGGCTAGGAAACATAATCATCTTTGATCAACGAGATAGTCAAGTAGAGGCATACTAGTGATACTATGTTTGTCTATGTATTCACACATGTATCATGTTTCTGGTTAATACAATTCTAGCATGAATAATAAACATTTATCATGATATAAGGAAATAAATAAGAACTTTATTATTGCCTCTACGGCATATTTCCTTCATAAGACGCATCATACTTTTTTGTAGTGGCCCAGTTGTGTGTTGACCATCGACTCGCAGATAGGGGGGTGAATGTTTCTAGGGGGCAGTTGCAAGTCAACCGTCGACTCGCAACTAGGGGTGACATATGTTTGTAGGGGCCCAATTGCAAGTCAACCATCGACTTGCAACTAGGACGCGTCGTACTTTTCTGTAGTGGCCTCGGTTGCATTTCAACCATCGACTCACAACTAGGGATGACGTGCGTTTGTAGGAGCCCAATTGCAAGTCAACCATTGACTCATAACTAAAAATCATATAGTTTCCTTGAGCATTCATCAGACTAGAAGATGTAGAGGACTTTATTTGTATCTTTCGGTCTACTTTGAATTTTTGGTAGTAGAATCTTGAGTCAATAGCCTGCCTCCCTCTAAAGTAGTGCATGACCTGCATCAGTGTCAGTTTTACCATTTTCTTCCTCATCCACGCCCTCAAATTATTAAGACACTTCTTTGCGTAAGGGAATGTCCTCATAAACATAGTAATTATTTTGTGTGGGTTTTTTTTGTAGTTTTTCCGGTCACGGGTTTGGTCTGTTTTCTCTCTTTTCTTTATCTTTTTTTATCTTATTCTATTTTACAATTGCATGAACTTTTTCCAAATTCATATTTTTCTCAAATTCATACACTTTTTTTTTAAATTTCATGAACCTTTTTTCTATTTTGTGTAATTTCTTTAGAAAATATTTGTGAATGTTTTAAATTTCATGATCCTTTTCCATTTTCGTGACTTTCCTGAAATTACAAGCTTTGTCAAGTAGTGAACTTTTTCCAAATTCATTGTTTTTGAAATTGACAAAAAAATGTGATGTTTTTTTTATTTTCACAAACTTTTTTCAAATTCTGAACCTTTTCAAGTCATGAATTTTAAAATTTATGAAATTTTTGAAATTCATTTTATTTTTATGAACTCTTTTCAAATCCATGTTTTTTAAGTCAACAATCAATGGTCAATGATTTTTAAATTCATAAATAAAATTATTGGCGCAGGCAAGGAAACAAAAGCTAGCAAGCAACCTGTACCGAACGATGCATCGCTAGTGGTCTCACGGTCAACGCCTAGCAAAAAACAGCTTGCCGTCAAATGTCCACGGCATCCAGCCGCTAGGCCAGCATGTAGTAAAGGGGTCCGTACTTATCTAAATGAGACATAGTTATGTCTCATCTAAATATGATATCACCATGTTTTTATCCTCATTAATTTGTTTGTTTATTTTGCTTTGATTGTTTGTTTGTCCAGAGCTCCTGTTTAGCTGGCAACGCGTCGGAAGACTCATTTAGCAGAGCGGAAAGTCCTTTCTCAGCCCGAGCTTAAATGAACTCGGATGAACAGTAAAATCAAAAAGTATTTTAAAAATGCTTAAAAAATTCTGAATTTTTTTATAGTAAACATTGACAAATATTCTAACTACTTGCAAAATTTCATCTTCATATCACATTCGTACAAGGCGTGGCAAAAAACAAAATCAGTGCTCTGAAATGCTTTGAAAGTAGCATTTTCAGAGCATCGATTTTGTTTTTTTTGTCACGCTTTCCACGAATGTGCTCTGAAGATGAAATTTTACAAGCAGTTAGAACATTTGTCAAAATTTATCATAAAAAAAATTCAAATTTTTTTGAACATTTGTAAAATGTCTTTTGATTTTACTGTTCACCCGAGCTCATTTGAGCTCGGGTGTAGATACTCCACGTCCACCACAGCGCGTTGGCAGCACGCACGATTAGAGTTACGTACATGGTAGCTTTACTGGATGCCGGCCTAGCAGCTGGATGCCGTGGCCTTTGACGGGTAGCTGCCTTCTGCTCGGCGTTGACCGTGAGACCGCTAGCGATGCATTGTTAGGTACAGGTTACTTGCTAGCTTTTGTTTCCTCGCCTGCGCCTATAAAAGAAGTTTAGAATTTAAAAATCATTGACCGTTGAGAATTGACTTAAAAAACACGGATATGAAAAGAGTTCATGAAAATTAAAATTAAAATAAAATGAATTTCAAAATTTTCATAGATTAAAAAAACTTCATGACTTGAAAAGGTTCAGAATTTAAAAAAATGTGAAAAATGAAAAAATCACATTTTTTTGTTAATTTCAAAAACAACGAATTTGGAAAAAGTTAACTACTTGGCAAAGCTTGTAATTTCAGGAAAGTCGCCAAAATGAAAAAAGATCATGAATTTTAAAACATTCACAAATATTTTCTAAAAAAAGTACGCAAAATAGAAAAAAGTTTCATGAAATTTTTGAAAAAGTGTTTGAATTAAAAAAATGAATTTGGGAAAAGTGCATGCAATTGCAAAAAATGAAAAAGAATAAGCTAAAAAAGATAAAGAAAAGCGAGAAACAGACCAAACCCGTGCCCGAGAAAACTACAAAAAAAGCACCCAAAAAATTACTATGTTTATGAGGACATTCCCTTACACAAAAAGTATCTTAATAATGTGAGGGTGTGGATGAGAAAGGAAATGATAAAAATGACAGTGATGCAGGTCCTGCACCACTTTAGGGGGAGGCAGGCTATTGACTCAATATTCTACTACAAAATTCAAAGTAGACCCAAAAGATACAAATAAAGTCCTATGCCGCCTGATGGATGCTCAATGAAATCTCATTGCTGCACAGAAGAATTATGTTCTTGATGCACCGCTAGGTGACAAACCCGCTCCCGCTAATCTAGACGTTGTGAACGCCTGGCAAACGCGGTCTGCTGACTACTCGATAGTTCAGTGTGCCATGCTTTACGGCTTAGAACCGGGACTTCAAAGACGTTTTGAACGTCATGGAACATATGAGATATTCCAAGAGTTGAAGTTAATATTTCAAGAAAATGCCCGGGTTGAGATATGAATTCTCCAGCAAGTTCTATAGCTGCAAGATGGATGAGAATAGTTCTGCCAGTGGACACATACTCAAAATGTCTGGGTATCATAACCACTTGACTCAGCTGGGAGTTGAACTTCCAGTTGATAGTGTTATTGACAGAGTTCTTCAATCACTGCCACCAAGCTACAAAGGCTTCGTGATGAACTATAATATGCAAGGGATGACGAAAACAATTCCCGAACTCTTTGCAATGCTTAAGGCCGTGGAGGTAGAAATCAAGAAGGAGCATCAAGTGTTGATGGTTAACAAAACCACTAATTTCAAGAAAAAGGGTAAGGGAAAGAAAGGGAACTTCAAGAAGAATGGCAAGCAAGTTGCCACTCCGGGGAAGAAGCCCAAAGCTGGACCAAAGCCTGAAACTGAGTGCTTGTACTACAAAGGGAATGGTCACTGGAAGCGGAACTGCCCCAAATACTTGGCGGATAAGAAGGATGGCAAAGTGAACAAAGGTATATCTGATATACATGTTATTGATGTGTACCTTACTAATGCTTGTGGTAGCGCCTGAGTATTTGATACTGGTTCGGTTGCTCATATTTGTAACTCGAAACAGGAGATGCGGAATAAACGAAGACTGGCTAAGAATGAGGTGACGATGCGCGTCGGGAATGGTTCCAAGGTCGATGTGATCATCGTGGCACGCTACCTCTACATCTACCTCCGGGAGTAGTTTTAGACCTCAATAATTATTATTTGGTGCCAATATTGAGCATGAACATTATATCTGGATCTTGTTTATTGCGAGACGGTTATTCATTTAAATCGGAGAATAATGGTTGTTCTATTTATATGGGTAATATCTTTTATGGTCATGCACCCTTGATGAATGGTCTATTCTTGTTGAATCTCGATCATAGTGATACACATATTCATAATATAGATGCCAAAAGATGCAAAGTTGATAATGATAGTGCAACATACTTGTGGCACTACCATTTAGGTCATGTTGGTGTAAATCGCATGAAAAAACTCCATGCGAATGGACTTTTGGAATCACTTGATTATGAATCATTTGATACTTGCGAACCATGCCTCATGGGCAAGATGACTAAAACTTCGTTCTCCGAGACAATTGAGCAAGCTAATGACTTATTGGAAATAATATATACCGATGTATGCGGTTCGATAAGTGTTGAGGCACGCGGCGGGTATCGTTATTTTCTAACCTTTACACATGATTTGAGTAGATATGGGTATGTCTACTTAATGAAACACAAATCCGAAAATTTTGAAAAGTTTAAAGAATTTTATAGTGAAGTAGAGAATCATCGTAACATGAAAATAAAATTTCTACGATCTGATCGTGGAGGTAAGCCTGAGAATGGTTTGGGTTGAAACCTAAGTTTTGGTTCGGTTTTCTAGTGGGTTGCCTTTGGATTGGTTTAAATGGTCTAAGGCCATAATGTAATCTGGTATGGTTTGGGCTTTAATACTTATTGGACTGGATTGGATCGTTCTGGACACAGACTAATTGGTCTCAAATCGTTTCAATCCATAGTCTCAGGAACAAATCAACGACCAGTGTACGCGAGACCAGCGCATAAACGACCATCTTTCAAGCGCTAGTTGCTAGGATTTGGGTTCGCGATGCCGTCTTTCCCATATGGATGTCACGTCTAGCAGTGGTGGTTCCCTACTCATGGCAGCATGCCCCACTTGGTGGCGGCGGCGGGCCGGCCGGCTGTGAGTGGTTGATGACGTGTCATCTCTCTGTCTCTCTCCATTAAGCGTATGCTCAATGACTAGCAGCATAAGATCGTGTCTCTCCATTAAGCCTAAGCGCATGAACGGACAAGCAGTTGACCAGAAGCTTCACCTTCACGGTAACAATGCATCAGCTTGTTCATGGTTTCAAACTATGGATATAATCCAAAAACGTGAAACGGTTTGGATTGCTTTGGATGGAAAATACAGTTAGTTTGGTACAGTCTGGCTTCTAGACCTCAATATTTGGATTGGATTGGATTAGTTGGTGGGTGGAAAGTCATGTGGTTTGGGCTGGTTTTAATCTGGGTTTGAAACTATTCACAGGTTTACGTGGAGGTGAATATTTGAGTTACGAGTTTGGCCATTATTTAAAACAATATGGAATTGTTTCACAACTCACGCCACCTGGAATACCACAGCATAATGGTGTGTCCGAACGTCGTAACCTTATTTTATCAGATATGGTGCGCTCTATAATGTCTCTTAACGATTTACCACTATCGTTTTGGGGTTATGCATTAGAGACGGCTACATTCACATTAAATAGGGCACCGTCTAAATCCATTGAGACGACACCGTATGAACCGTGGTTTGGCAAGAAACCTAAGTTGTCGTTTCTTAAAGTTTGGGGATGCGACGCTTATGTCAAAAGGCTTTAGCCTGATAGCTCGAACCGAAATCGGAGAAGTGTGTCTTCATAGGATACCCTAAGGAAACCATTGGGTACGCCTTCTACCACAGATCCGAAGGCAAGATCTTTCTTGCTAAAAATGGATCGCTTCTAGAGAAGGAGTTTATCTCGAAAGAAGTGAGTGGGAGGAAAGTAGAATCTGATGAGGTAATTGTACCTTCTCATGAATTGGAAAGTAGCACATCACAGAAAAACCGTTCCCGTGATGCCTACACCAACTAGTGAGGAAGCTAACGATGATGATCATGAAACTTCAGATCAAGTTACTGCTGAACTTCGTAGGTCAACCAGAGCACATTCCGCACCAGAGTCGTACGGTAATCCTGTCCTGGAAGTCATGTTACTAGACCAAGGCGAGCCTATGAACTATGAAGAAGCTATGATGAGCACAGATTCCGACAAATGACTTGAGGCCATGAAGTCTGAGATAGGATCCATGTATGAGAACAAAGTATGAACTTTGGTGGACTTGCCCGATGATCGGCAAGCCGTTGAGAATAAATGGATCTTCAAGAAGAAGACTGAGGCTGATGGTAATGTTACTATCTACAAAGCTCAACTTGACGCGAAAGGTTTTCGACAAATTCGAGGGGTTGACTATGATGAGACTTTCTCACCCGTAGTGATGCTTAAGTCTGTCCGAATCATGTTAGCAATTGCCGCATTTATGATTATGAAATCTGGCAAATGGACGTAAAAAATACATTCTTAATGGATTTCTTAAATAAGAGTTGTATATGATGCAACCAGAAGGTTTTGTTGATCCTAAAGGTGTTGATAAAGTGTGCAAGCTCCAGCGATCCATCTATGGACTGGTGCAAGCATCTCGAAGTTGGAATATACGCTTTGAGAGGTGATCAAATGTAACACCCACGATGCGGCTATATCTCCCACGTGTCGAAGGACGACTTAGAGGCATAACCGCATGGTAGGCATGTCGCAAGAGGGGTAATCTTTACACATCCCATGTACTGAATAAGAAAGGGATAAAGAGTTGGCTTACAATCGCCACTTCACACAATATATAAATATAGCATACATCATCCAGAATACAATCAAGGTCCGACTACGGTACCAAAATAAAGAAAGACAACCCCAAATGCTAGATCCCCGATCGCCCCAACTGGGCTCCTCCACTGATCATCCGGAAAGGACACATAGTAACGTCCCGAATCCTCGTTGAACTCCCACTTGAGTTCGGTAGCGTCCCCTGCACTGGCATCATCGGCACCTGCATCTGTTTGGAAGTATCTGTGAGTCACGGGGACTCAGCAATCTCACACCCGCGTGATCAAGACTATTTAAGCTTAAGGTAGGAAAGGGTAGTGAGGTGGAGCTGCAGCAAGCACTAGCATATATGGTGGCTAACTTACGCAAAAGAGAGCGAGAAGAGAAGCAAAACATGGTCGAAAAGCTAATAATGATCAAGAAGTGATCCTGAAGCTACTTACGTTCAGGCATAACACGAGACCGTGTTCTCTTCCCGGACTCCGCCGAAAAGAGACCATCACGGCTACACACGCGGTTGATTCATTTTAATTAACTTAAGTTTCAAGTTTTCTACAACCGGATCTTAACAAATTCCCATCTGCCCATAACCGCGGGCACGGCTTTCGAAAGTTCAAAACCCTGCAGGGGTGCCCCAACTTAGAGAACACAAGCTCTCACGGTCAACGAAGGATATTCCTTCTCCCAGGAAGACCCGATCAAACTCGGAATCCCGGTTACAAGACATTTCTACAATGGTAAAACAAGACCAGCAAAGCCGCCCGAATGTGCCGACAAATCCCGATAGGAGCTGCACATATCTCGTTCTCAGGGCACACCAGATAAGCAATCCGTACAACTAAAACCAACCCTCAAGTTTCCCCGAGGAGGCGCTGCAAGGGGCTCTAGTTTGGACCAACACTCAGAGGAGCACTGGCCCGGGGGTTTAAAATAAAGATGACCCTTGAGTCCGAGGAACCCAAGGGGAAAAGGCTTAGGTGGCAAATGGTAAAACCAAGGTTGGGCCTTGCTGGAGGAGTTTTATTCAAGGCAAATTGTCAAGGGGTTCCCATTATAACCCAACCGCGTAAGGAACACAAAATCAAGGAATATAACACCGGTATGACAGAAACTAGGGCGGCAAGAGTGGAACAAAACACCAGGCATAAGGCCGAGCCTTCCACCCTTTACCAAGTATATAGATGCATTAAAGTAAACAAGATATAATAATAATGATATCCTAGCAATAACCATGTTCCAACATGGAACAAACTTCATCTTCACCTGCAACTAGCAACGTTATAAGAGGGGTTGAGCAAAAGCGGTAACATAGCCAAACAATGGTTTGCTAGGAAAGGTGGGTTAGAGGCTTGACATGGAAATATGGTAGGCATGATATAACAAGTGGTAGGCATCGCGGCATAGCAATAGAGCGAACAACTAGCAAGCAAAGAGAGAAGTGATTTCGAGGGTATGGTCATCTTGCCTGCAAAGTTCTCTGAGTTGACGAAAGCTTGATCCTCGTAAGCGTACTCAACGGGTTCCTCGATCACGCACTCGTCTCCCGGCTCTACCCAAGGCAAGAACACAAGCAAAGGAAACAACAATCAACCACGGTGCAATGCGCAAGCAACATGATGCAAAACATGGCATGACATGCGGGATGTGATATGCAATGCATATGCGTGCTTCGGAAAGGAAAGATTGAACCAGGCATCAACTTGTAAAACCAAGTGTGCCGCTGGAAATATAAGTTGATTTCGGTCGAAATCGATATAAAGATCACCGGAATCGGATGCATGGTTTGCAAATGGCAAGCAAAACAAGAATAGCACAATTCTGCGATTAACAACACGATGCCATCTAGAGTGCAACAAGAAACTAAGCTACTGTACTCCAACAAAGCAACAGAGCACATGGCAGTGATCTACTCAAGATGCTTGACAAAAGATGAACACTAAGCTATGGCTAAATCACACAAGAGTAGGTTCAAACAAGCATGGAAAAAGTGCAAAAGATATCAGCATCACAGACTTAGTGAAAATACTAACATGCCAGGAATTAACATCAGGAAGCAATGTTTAGAGCAAGGAAAAACATGGTACAGGAACAGAACATAGCAAACAAAGGCATGACATGAATCTACTAATTGCATAGAACAAAAGTCCCTTACTGACCATGAGCCAAAAGGCACAGAAAATATGATGGCACCCATGTAAACATAGCAAGTTTCGTTAATAGTTTCAGACTTAGCAGAAAACTGAGCATGGCATAAACAGAGTTATGAAGGCATCTTTGCAAGCTCGATTCACTCAACACAAGGCATTGAATGACAAGATAAGCATACTACCAGCAAGAAGACATGATCATAAGGCTAACCAAGGCAAGAACAAGTTTATAGCATGCTTGGATCAACTACAACAACCTTGGCAAAATTGATTAACATGTAAACAATCTTCCAGGAACATTTTATAGCAAAAGTAGAGCAAGATTAAGACATGCTAGGGCACTCCATAATTGCAAACAGGAGCATGGATGGATAGAGCACATCCATATGTCCAAAACATCCTTACTGTAGATACTCAAAAGAAGCATGGATCTCACAATAGCAACATAAATACATGGCATAAAAATAACAGCAGAGCAAAGACTTAGTGAAATTCTAAGTCCCTGAAATCAGCAATATCACGAGAGATATTTTGCATGCTTGTGCTAGTCACCACAAAGATCACAAAAATACATGGCATACACCCCTGTAAAGATGGCATGGCATAGATCAAAGCGCATGTAGAGCTCATGCCCATATGCAGCACACAACAAATGTAGCAAAAATTGCAAATCCTCATGCTCTGCTAAGATACAACACCTAACAATTTATAGCACTCTTGCATCAATGATTTGGGCATCAAGATGGACTCAAACAAGCAGGTCACAATGTAACAAAATGAAGAGCACATCATGATGAACATTTTGATATATTGCACGCACAAAATGGAGCAGCGAGCACAAAGCTATGGCATGATGAACAGAGGCTAAAAACATAACAGAAAATGACTTAGAGAAGAAAACGAGGTCAACCTCCGATCCAGATCTAGGGTGTGCACGCGGATCGAGGTTCGCCGGAGAATACGACGACGGGGACGGCAGCCAGAGTGGGGAAGAGGATGGCCGGGCGGAGGAGCTCGCCGGATCCGGGAGGGAGAGCGGCGCGGGGTCGGCGGTGACCGGCGTGGAGGCGGACGGCGAGGCCGGCGGCGAGGCGCCGCAGGCGGCGGGGCGGACGTCGGACGGCGGCCGGAGCTCGCGGGGGCGGCGGCGCGCGCTCGCTGGCGGGGCGCTGGGACTCGAGCGCGGGCGGTCGGGCGGGCGGCGGAGGCGACCGGGCCTCGGGGGCCCGCGGAGTGCCGCGGCGGGCCGGCGGCACTTGGGCGGCTCGGGGCCACGTGGCGCGCTCTGAGTGGCTTGGGGCGGCGGCGCAATTTGTCCGGCGGCGCGGGGTGGAAGAAGGCTAGGGTTTTGCTCAAATTTTGGAGGGGGGGGTGCATATATTTATACCTAGAAGGAGGTGGGAGTGTCCAAATGAGGTGTGATTTTCGGCCACGCAATCGTGATCCGACGATGGAGGACATGGAAGTGGTTTGGAAGGGTTATTGGGCCATTTTGGAGGGGTGTTGGGCTGCAACACACACGAGGCCTTTACGGTTCCCCGGTTAACCGTTGGAGTATCAAACAGACTCCAAATGGCACGAAACTTGACAGGCGGTCTACCGGTGGTGTACCAAGACCGCTTGGAAAATCTCGGTCCATTCCAAGAAAGTTTAACACCCGCTCACGAAAAGAGGCAACTTCAAAGAAACATATAGCCTACCGGTAGTCAGACTGTCATTCCAAGAAAGTTTAACACCCGCTCTTGGATTACTTTGGTACCTCCCTGCCAAACTGATGGCAATTGCCTTGGCGAAGGAATCCAGGTTTCACAAGAGAACCAAACACATCAAGAGACGCTTCAACTCCATTCATGAAAAGGTCAAGGATGGAGACATAGAGATTTGCAAGATACACATGGATCTAAATATAGCAGACCCGTTGACTAAGCCTCTTCCGCGAGCAAAACATGATCAGCACCAATACTCCATGGGTGTTAGAATCATTACAATGTAATCTAGATTATTGACTCTAGTGCAAGTCAGATACTGAAGAAATTATGCCCTAGAGGCAATAATAAAGTTGTTATTTTATATTTCCTTATTCATGATAAAGGTTTATTATTCATGATAAAGATTTATTATTCATGTTAGAATTGTATTGATCAGAAACTTAAATACATGTGTGAATACATAAACAAATACCGTGTCCCCAGTAAGCCTCTACTAGACTAGATCGTTGATCAAAGATGTTCAAGGCTTCCTAACCATACACATGTGTTGTCACCTGATAATGGGATCACATCATTAGGAGAATGATGTGATGGAAAAGACCCGTCCATTAGCTTAGCATTTGATCGTTCAGTTTACTGCTATTGCTTTCTTAATGTCAAATACATATTCATTCAACTATGAGATCATGCAACTCCCGGATACCAGAGGAATACCTTGTGTGCTATCAAACATCACAACGTAACTGGGTGGTCATAAAGATGCTCTATAGGCATCTCCGAAGGTGTTTGTTGAGTTGGCATCGATCAAGATTAGGATTTGTCACTCCGTGTATCTGAGAGGTATCTATGGGCCCTCTCGGTAATACACATCACAAGAAGCTTGCAAGCAAAGTGACTAAGGAGTTAGTTACGAGATGATGTATTACGAAACGAGTAAAGAGACTTGCCGGTAATGACACTGAACTAGGTATGAAGATACCGACGATCGAATCTCGGGCAAGTAACATACCGATAGACAATGGGAATTACGTATGTTGTCATAAGGTTCGACCGATAAAGATCTTCGTAGAATATGTAGAAACCAATATGGGCATCCAGGTTCTGCTATTGGTTATTGACCGGAGAGGTGTCTCGGTCATGTCTACATAGTTCTCGAACTCATAGGGTCCGCACGCTTAACCTTCGTTGACGATATAGTGTTATATATATGAGTTATGTGATTTGGTGACCGAATGTTGTTCGAAGTCTCGGATGAGATCACGGACATGACGAGGAGCTCCGTAATGGTGCGGAGGCAAAGATTCATATAAAGGACGATGATGTTTGGACACCGAAGAGTTCCGGGAGGTACCAGGTAGTCATCGGATCACCGGGAGGGGTTCCGGAAAGCCCCGGGAGGCTATATGGGCTTAATGGGCCAAAGAGGGGAACACACCAGCCCACAAGGGGCTAGTGCACCCCTCTCCCTGGCCGCCGACCCTAGGGGAAGGAAAGGGGAAGGGTTCGCCCCTCCTGCCTTTCCCTCCTCATGAGAGAAAGGAAAGAGGGGGAGCCACCTCCCTCTGCCTTCCTCCCGCGGACAAACATGGAAGAGAGGGGGGCTAGGGCAGGAGCCCAAGGAGGATTCGACCTCCTTGGGGGCGCCTCCTGGCTGCCTCCCCTCTCCCCCACCTATATACATGAGGGAGGGGGTGCCACACAAGACCACGGCAATCTCTTTGCCGTGTGCGGCGTCCCTCTCAACAGTTTCGTCCCTCGGTCACATTTTCGGAGTGCTTAGGCGAAGCCCTGCGGAGATAGCATCACCATCACCTTCACCACGCCATCATGCTACCGGGACTCATCCACTACTTCGTCTGTCTTGCTGGATCAACAAGGTGAGGACTTCATCGAGATGAACGAGGAGGTGACGTACATTCGGTACTTGATCGGTTGGATCACGAAGAAGTTTGACTACATCAACCGCGTTACTAAACGCTTCCACTTACGGTCTACGAGGGTATGTAGACACACTCTCCCCTCTCGTTGATATGCATCTCCATGGATAGATCTTGCGTGCGTGTGGAATTTTTTTGTTTTCTATGCAACATTCCCCAACACCATCATGGGCCCCCGAGGCAAGCCTTCTGGGTGTGAGGCAGGCATGCAAATTGGATGGTCACAAGTGTGCTAAGGAGCTAGTCATGTGAGGCCTAGGTGCAATAGATGGCAGGGAGGGCACTCTCGCGCGGGGAGGCTCCCAGAAGGTGGGTACTCCAATATCCTTTATATGAGTAATGTGTTCCTCTTCCTTTGATTTGTTGATTACAAAACCTTGCTTGGGCTTTTGTTGACTAGGGTGGCTTGCTTGGATCCACGAGGGGTGGCTTTGACTATGGTTGAATGCTTTGAGCCTTGTTGACTAGTCTTGACTTGTGTTGATTACTTATGTGGCATGTCATGTAGGATAGGGGTGGGATTTTAAGTAGTATTAGAGTTATTACTATAACACCTATAATGCCAAAACATAATCTATATCCCAAAGAGTTAAAAAAATTGGGATTGAACTTTTGTTCATTTAGCAAATCCCCTAAACTTAATTCTCAAACCAACTCGGTCAACATGAAGGCCTCTCTTCTTGAAAAAGACTTTCGCCCCGCTTTATGTATAAAGCAAACCACCGAGCCAACAAGTTGAAGGAAATATGCCCTAGAGGCAATAATAAAGTTATTATTTATTTCCTTATATCATGATAAATGTTTATTATTCATGCTAGAATTGTATTAACCGGAAACTTAGTACATGTGTGAATAAATAGACAAACTGAGTGTCACTAGTATGCCTCTACTTGACTAGCTCGTTGAATCAAACATGGTTAAGTTTCCTAGCCAAAGACATGAGTTGTAATTTGATTAACAGGATCACATCATTAGAGAATGGTGTGATTGACTTGACCCATTCAGTTATCTTAGCACTTGATCGTTTTAGTTTACTGTTGTTGCTTTCTTCATGACTTATAGATGTTCCTATGACTATGAGATTATGCAACTCCCGATTACCGGAGGAACACTATGTGTGCTACCAAACGTCATAACGCAACTGGGTGATTATAAAGGTGCTCTACAGGTGTCTCCGATGGTACTTGTTGAGTTGGCATAGATGGAGATTAGGATTTGTCACTCCGATTGCCGGAGAGGTATCTCTGGGCCCTCTCGGTAATGCACATCACTATAAGCCTTGCAAGCAATGCAACTAATGAGTTAGTTGCAGGATGATGCATTACAAAACGAGTAAATAGACTTGCCGGTAACGAGATTGAGCTTGGTATTGAGATACCGACGATCGAATCTCGGGCAAGTAACATACCGATGACAAAGGGAACAACATATGTTGTTATGCGGTTTGACCGATAAAGATCTTCGTAGAATATGTAGGAGCCAATATGAACATCCAGGTTCCGCTATTGGTTATTGACCGGAGACGTGTCTCGGTCATGTCTACATAGTTCTCGAACCCGTAGGGTCCGCACGCTTAATGTTCGCTGACGATCGATATTATGAGTTTATGTGATTTGATGTACCGAAGGTAGTTCGGAGTCCCGGATGTGATCACAGACATGACGAGGAGTCTCGAAATGGTCGAGACATAAAGATTGATATATTGGATGACTATATTCGGATACAGGAAGTGTTCCAGGTGATTTCGGAGAACACCAGAGTGTCGGAGGGCTACCGGACCCCCCCCCCCCGAAGAAGTAATGGGCCACATGGGCCTTAGTGGAGAGAGAGAGGGCCGGCCAGGGCAGGCCGCGTGCCCCCTCCCCCTCTGGTCTAAATTGGACTAGGGAAGGGGGGCGACGCTCCCCTTTCCTTATCCCTCTCCTCCTTCCTTTCCCCCTCCTAGTAGGAGTAGGAAAGGGGGGTCCTACTCGTACTAGAAGGAGGACTCCTCCTCCTGCCGCGCCTAGTAAGGGACGACCGGCCTCCCCCCTTGCTCCTTTATATATGGGGGTAGGGGGCACCCTAGAACACACAAGTTGATTGTTCCAAGCCGTGTGCGGTGCCCCCCTCCACCATAATCCACCTCGATCATATCATAGCGGTGCTTAGGCGAAGCCCTGTGTCGGTAGCAACATCATCACCATCATCATGCCGTCGTGCTGACGGAAATCTCCCGTGACGCTCTGCTGGATCAGAGTTCGTGGGACGTCATCGAGCTGAACGTGTGCTGAACTCGGAGGTGCCGTGCGTTCGGTACTTGGATTGGTCGGATCATGAAGACGTATGACTACATCAACCGCGTTCTCATAACGCTTCCGCTTACGGTCTACGAGGGCACGTAGACGATACTCTCCCCTCTCATTGATGTGCATCACCATGATCCTGCGTGTGCGTAGGATTTTTTTTGAAATTACTACGTTCCCCAACAGTGGCATCCGAGCCAGGTTTATGCATAGATGTTATATGGACGAGTAAAACACAAGTGAGTTGTGGGCGATACAAGTCATACTGCTTACCACCATGTCATACTTTGGTTCGGCGGTATTGTTGGATGAAGCGGCCCGGACCGACATTACGCGTACGCTTACGCGAGACTGGTTCTACCGACGTGCTTTGCACACAGGTGGCTGGCGGGTGTCAGTTTCTCCAACTTTAGTTGAACCGAGTGTGACTAGGCCCGGTCCTTATTGAAGGTTAAAACAGCACTAACTTGACAAAATATCGTTGTGGTTTGGATGCGTAGGTAAGAACGGTTCTTGCTCAGCCCGTAGCAGCCACGTAAAACTTGCAACAACAAAGTAGAGGACATCTAAATTGTTTTTGCAGGGCATGTTGTGATGTGATATGGTGAAGGCATGATGCTATATTTTATTGTATGAGATGATCATGTTTTTGTAACTGCGTTATCGACAACTGGCAGGAGCCATATGGTTGTCGCTTTATTGTACGCAATACAATCGCCCTGTAATTGTTTTACTTTATCACTAAACGGTAGCGATAGTCATGGAAGCAATATTTGGCGAGACGACAACGATGCTACGATGGAGATCATGGTGTCGTGCCGGTGATGATGGTGATCATGACGGTGCTTTGGAGATGGAGATCAAAGGCACAAGATGATGATGGCCATATCATATCACTTATATTGATTGCATGTGATGTTTATCCTTTATGCATCTTATTCTGCTTGATTGTCGGTAGCATTATAAGATGATCTCTCACTAAATTTCAAGGTACAAGTGTTCTCCCTGAGTATGCACCGTTGTCAAAGTTCATCGTGCCGAGACACCACGTGATGATCGGGTGTGATAAGCTCTGCGTTCATATACAACGGGTGCAAGCTAGTTTTGCACACGCGGAATACTCGGGTTAAACTTGATGAGCCTAGCATATGCAGATATGGCCTCGGAACACTGGAGACCGAAAGGTCGAGCGTGAATCATATAGTAGATATGATCAACATAGTGATGTTCACCATTAAAAACTACTCCACCTCACGTGATGATCGGACATGGTTTAGTTGATATGAATCACGTGATCACTTAGATGATTAGAGGGATGTCTATCTAAGTGGGATTTCTTAAATAATATGCTTAATTGAACTTTAATTTATCATGAACTTAGTCCTGATAGTATTTGCATAACTATGTTGTAGATCAATAGCTCGCGATGTAGCTCCCCATTTATTTTGATATGTTCCTAGAGAAAAACTAAGTTGAAAGATGTTAGTAGCAATGATGCGGATTGGATCCGTGATCTGAGGATTATCCTCATTGCTGGACAGAAGAATTATGTCCTTGATGCACCGCTAGGTGACAGACAGATTGCAGGAGCAGATGCAGATGTTATGAACGTTTGGCGAGCTCGATATGATGACTACTTGATAGTTTAGTGCACCATGCTTTACGGCTTAGAATCGGGTCTTCAAAGACGTTTTCAACGCCACAGAGCATATGAGATGTTCCAAGAGTTGAAATTAGTATTTCAGACTCATGCCCATGTCGAAAGGTATGAGACCTTTGACAAGCACTTTTCCTACAAGATGGAGGAGAATAGCTCAGCTAGTGAGCATGTGCTCAGAATGTCTGAGTACTACAATCACTTGAATCAAGTGGGAGTTAATCTTACAGATAAGATAGTGATTTACAGAGTTCTCTAGTCACTATCACCAAGTTACTAGAACTTCATGATGAACTATAATATGCAAGAGATACCCGAAATGATTCCCAAGCTCTTCGTGATGCTGAAATCGACGAAGGTAGAAATCAAGAAAAGCATCAAGTGTTGATGGTTGACAAGACCACTAGTTTGAAGAAAAGGGCAAAGGGAAGAAGGGGAACTTCAAGAAGAACGGCAAGCAAGTTGCTGCTCAAATGAAGAAGCCCAAGTCTAGACCTAAGCCTGAGACTAAGTGCTTCTACTGCAAAGGGACTGGTCACTGGAAGCAGAACTGCTCCAAGTATTTGGCGGATAAGAAGGATGGAAAAGTGAACAAAGGTATATTTGATATACATGTTATTGATGTGTACTTTACTAGTGTTTATAGCAACCCCTTGGTATTTGATACTAGTTCAGTTGCTAAGATTAGTAACTCGAAACGGGAATTGCAGAATGAACAGAGACTAGTTAAGGGTGAAGGGACGATGTGTGTTGGAAGTGGTTCCAAGATTGATATGATCATCATCGGACACTCCCTATACTTTCGGGACTAGTGTTGAACCTAAATAAATGGTATTTGGTGTTTGCATTGAGCATGAATATGATTTGATCAAGTTTATTGCAATACGGTTATTCATTTAAAGTCAGAGAATAATTGTTGTTCTGTTTACATGAATAAAACCTTCAATGGTCATACACCCAAGGTGAATGGTTTATTGAATCTCGATCGTAGTGATACACATATTCATAATATTGAAGCCAAAAGATGCAAAGTTAATAATGATAGTGCAACTTATTTGTGACACTGCCGTTTAGGTCATATTGGTGTAAAGCGCATGAAGAAAATCCATGCTGATGGGCTTTTCAAATCACTTGATTATGAATCAGTTGATGCTTGCGAACCATGCCTCATGGTCAAGATGACTAAGACTCCGTTCTCCAGAACAATGGAGCGAGCAACCGACTTGTTGGAAATAATACATACTGATGTATGCAGTCCGATGAGTGTTGAGGCTTGCGGCAAGTATCGTTATTTTCTGACCTTCACAAATGATTTGAGTAAGATATGGGTATATCTTCTTGATGAAACATAAATCTGAAACATTTGAAAAGTTCAAATAATTTCAGAGTGAAGTGGAAAATCATCATAACAAGAAAATAAAGTTCCTACGATCTGATCGTGGAGGAGAATATTTGAGTTGCAAGTTTGGTCTTCATTTGAAACAATGCGGAATAGTTTCACAACTCACGCCACCTGGAACACCATAGCGTAATGGTGTGTCCGAACATCGTAACCGTACTTTATTAGATATGGTGCAATCTATGATGTCTCTTACCGATTTACCACTATCGTTTTGGGGTTATGCATTAGAGACAGCTGCATTCACGTTAAATAGGGCACCATCTAAATCCATTGAGACGACACCATATGAACTCTGGTTTGGCAAGAAATCAAAGTTGTCATTTCTTAAAGTTTGGGGTTGCGATGCTTATGAGAAAAAGTTTCATCTTGATAAGCTCAAACCCAAATCAGAGAAATGTGTCTTCATAGGATACCCAAAGGAGACAGTTGGGTACACCTTCTATCACAGATCCGAAGGCAAGACATTCGTTGCTAAGAATGGATCTGTAACATCCCAAATTTTCAATTTGGAATGTTATACATTAGGTCATCATGCATATCATATTTTATTTTTGCTTTTGGTTTTGATCCTAGAAAATCCTAAGCAACTCAAGGACCCACGGAGAGAGTTGGGGATTTCGTTATTTACATGTTTGAGTTTTCTCAAATTATGTAAACAGGATCATTTGATTTTATTTATTTTATCATCAATTATTTCTATTACAAAAATATGAGAGAGGGAATAAAATGACTTTCCCAAAATATAGAAATATTGAGGATTTAATAAAAAAATCACATCAGATTTATTTCGGAGTTTTTCGGTATTTTTATTTGAATTTAGGAAAAATGCGCGTTTTTCAAAGTTGTAGTTTGGGCCCAGATAAATGTTCACTTTATCGGGCTTGATTTTAGGAACCCGGCAAAATTTATTTCATGATTTTTGGAGTCCGTTTAGTATTTCTTTTTATTTTTCTTCTGAGCGGAATTATATAAAAAAACGCGCCGAACCGACTTCGGGCCGTATTCGGCCTGGACTCCGCCGGCCTAGGCTATATAAGCCGCCGCCCCGGCCCGAGGAGAGCCTAGCCGCCGCCGCCTTTAGCCGCCGCCACCGCCGCCGGAGCCACGCGCCTTTCGAGGTTCGCTGCCGCCTCGTTTTCCGTGCTGTTTTTTTTTAAAATCTGTTCATCGTTTTTCTTTTTCGTCGGATTTTTCCGCGGTTATTTTCTGATCGCGATTTCTGATCCGATTTTCGTTTTAGTATAACTTTTCGCTCGTTTATCGGAATCGGGCGATTCAAGCGCCTGGAGTTTCGTCTCGAAACCCTCTTTCCGAATAATCAACTTAAACAAGTTTTTGCTACTGTAAAATTTGCCCTAGATCCAGATTACTAGAACGAAGTTGTTTTCTTTCGCCGTTTGATCTCTTTTGCTTCGTTCGATTTGATTCTTTTGCCAACTAGGGTTCTTAAGTTGAACTTTCTAGTTAGATCTTCTATTTGAGTTTTACCTGTGCATTAGATGAGTACTTATTGTATGCTTGTTGTTTATCTGCGATAGAATACCCAGAGTGCGCCGCCTGTTACGTTGAATCTCTAGGTTACGCGGATCATCAGCAAGGCAAGTAACACTTTGATCATACCTTTTCTACAACCCAGTTTTATTGCATTAGATCAATCCTCACACATTGCATGATTAGGATCTAATTAAATTGTGGGATGGGAAGTAGATGAGGTAGTACCCTATTACCTGTTTATCAAACCTTTGGGAGTTACTTCTACGTTTGCTTATTATGCCATGCTATGCTAGTAGACGTGGATTGGGTGAGTGATATCCATGACAGATGTGAGATTGAAAATTAAGGGTTTATCTAAGGTGGCAACCTAATACACATCTGGGTGGATTGAGGCACCTGGGGTTACCAGGACTTGCCTGTTTTTCTTTGGACCGCCACCCAGGCCAAAGGGATCATGAGATTATTCATACTAGAAACTTCCGTGTGCAGCCACAAGCCATTATGGGCTCTGGCATAGTTGACTAAGTTGTGCGAACTCTTACAGTGGTAGACTAGCAGATGTAGGGGTTGTAGGTGGTACGGTCTACCCGATCGTAAGGTGCTAGCGCTTCTGAAAGACTATGTCTCGGTCATCCTTCTCAAACACCCTGTCAGTGCGAGAAACCAAACGGAGGCGATCGAGTCTTGTGGGGAAAAGTGCGCAAACCTCTGCAGAGTGTAATAAACTAATCATGATTAGCCGTGTCCCCGGTTATGGACATCTTGAGTATCTAGTACTTGGATTATCATGTGAATCTCAATATGTTACTCTAAATTAATTTTGATGGGTTTTAATGATGTTACTTAATTGGGATTGAGAATGCTGTCAACCATTCTCAATGTTTCACAACCACCATGATAGTAATTAAATTTATTCCTTTGAAGTAGGGAAAAATTGGCTTTACGCAAAAACAGTAACCATAGAGCTTTCCACCAGCCAAATATGCATATAGTACAGCCGATGCATTCCATTATTCTCTATGTGTTACCTTGCCAGCATATTCCATGTGCTGACCCGTTTTCGGGCTGCAACGTTAATGTTGCAGACTTTTCAGACGACGATTAAGGAGTTTTTAGGTCGTGGTTCTATACTCAGTGATGCCGTTGGAGTTGATGGACTCACTTACCTTCCAAGCCTTCCGCTGTTATCGTTATTAGATGGTCTTAAGCCATATTTATTGTAATAAGTTCTCTTTTGAGACTCTCGATGTAATAAGTGTGTGATTGCTACTCTGCTATAAATCCTCTGAGTACTGTGTGGTGTCAGCATTACTGATCCAGGGATGACACTGGAGCACAGAGATCAGACTGTTTGAGGTCTGGTCGCTACAGAGATGGTATCAGAGCACACGCTGACTGTAGGACACGACCACTAAGCTAAAGACCTAGATCACTACTCACTCTCTTCTCTTCTGACTTCTCATCTTTTCTACTTTTTAGGATGGCGGATGCAAGGAACAAGTTCACCCAACCAGATGAAGATACACCCTTTGGACGCCACTTGAAGGAAGTCACTAGATACCTAAACATAGGAATACCAAGCTTCACGGGAACCTACAACGCCACTTTACCTGAAAAAGAGCGCTGGATGATTCAAGTTCAAGTCCAGGAAGGACGTTCATGCCAGTCACTGAGCCCATAGAGTTTTCTTTTGATGCCCCAACTTGGAGTCTAGGAAAGAGCATGGCAGCTCACATCGCCATGGGACGCATTGGAGAAGTCTACCGCAAGGATCTCAAAGATATTATCTACCAAATTTGTGGGCGCCGAGATGAACACTGGGAGATGATCAGCACCAGGAAAGATAGATCAATTGCAGCTTTTATTCAGGAGTTAAATCAGCACATTCGACGCCAGGAGAATCAGATGTGCGCCGACATGATAGATCTGAAGAAGGCTAAGACTAGAATCAAGGAACTAGAGGAAGAACTCAAGGCTACACGCGAAGATTATGAAGAAGAAATTGAAGTATTGGTGGATAAGAATGCCGACCTAACAAAGAAGATTGGCATATTTATTGGAGGCCCGACACCAGTAGATGAAGACGAAGAACCCAAGGAGATTAGCCCGGAAGATTACATCATCATTGACGGCACCGATTCAAAACAAGATAGTAGCGATGATGACTATGTGGATGAAGCAGGAGCAGATATCATGGAGTCTACAACCGTAGAATATTTCTAGTAGACCACCTCATCAGTAGTAGTAGTCCACCATGTAAATATAGTAGTCCGAGCACTTTTGCGATAGCTAGACCGATTGTATGCCTTTGTTTGATTGATTGAAGTGAATTGTGTGCTTTTGCCTCATGTGCATATGGGTAGTATTTTCCCTTTAGACCCCCTCTATTCTTATATCTCATCTTTTCTAAACCCTCAGATGCCTCCGAGACGTGACCCCGGATTTGCCTTTCCGCCGGAGCTCACCCAGCTGATCCAGCAGCAGAACACCTTGATGCAGTTGCTAGTTCAAAATCGGAATCAAGGGAACAACAACAACAACCCACCACCACCACCACCACCTGTTGACCACTTAGCCCGTTTTCTTAGGCTAAATCCGCCGGTGTTTTCCAGTAGCACCGAGCCGATAGTAGCAGATGATTGGCTCCGCAAGATATCTAAGGAGTTGACCACAGCAGGATGCACAGATGTGGAGAAGGTTAAGTTTGCCGCACATCAGTTAGAAGGACCCGCATCATCTTAGTGGGAGAATTTCACAGCCACCTTCCCAGTCGACACTGTCACATGGGACCAGTTTCAGCAGGCTTTTCGTACTGCCCATGTTTCAGCAGGAGCAATGGCCATGAAGAAGCGTGAGTTTCGTAACTTGCGCCAAGGAGGACGGACAATTGGCCAGTATGTGGAGGAGTTTAGTAAGCTAGCACGTTATGCCCCAGATGACGTTGCTATGGATGCAGCTAAGCAGGAGAAATTCCTGGAAGGACTGAATGATGAGATGAGTATGCAGTTGATGGTAGCCACCTTCAACAACTACCAGGAGTTGGTAGATCGTGCTCTTATGATTGAAGGGAAGCAGCAGCAAATTGAGAACCGCAAGAGGAAGTATGGACAAGGAAAGTATAATTCAGGAGCTCAGCAGAAGCCTCGTTTTACCCCTAGACCAGGAAGACATTTTCAGCATACCCATGGAATAGGTAGCTCGCACAATCACAATGGCACCAAGAATGGTAATGGGAATGGAGGAAGTAATGGACAGAACCGCAGCACCCCATCAACCCCAGCCAAGAAGGACTTGAGCCACGTCACTTGCTATAAGTGTTCGAAGCCAGGACATTTTGCAAATGAATGTCCTAAAGGCCAAAACGGCAATGGAAGTTCTGGGAAGAAGCCGAACCCTTTCAACAGGGGATAGGTGAACCACGTTAGCGTGGAGGAGGTTGAAGCTCAGCCCGATGCAGTAATAGGTAAGTTTTTGGTTAAGTCATTTACTGCACTCGCTCTTTTTGATACTGGGGCATCGCATTCATACATATCAAGGGGATTTGTGGATAAGTATAACCTACCAACCCAAGCCCTTAGGTCACCCATGTTAGTAACCTCGCTAGGAGCAGAATATGTGGCAAGTCTATGGTGTGATCGGTTACCATTAAGGATTGGTAACTATGTTTTTCCCTCAGACCTAATAGTATTGGAAACTCAAGGATTGGATGTGATATTAGGCATGGATTGGTTATCAAACTATAAAGGGAATATTGAGTGTGCTAGTAAGTCAATTTTGCTTACCACACCAGAAGGGAGAAGGATCAAGTATGTATCCCGGCATGTGCCAAAGAGGACCCAAGTAAACTGCCTAACAGGAGTTGTGCAGGAGGAAGTACCAGTGGTAAAGGATTTTCCTGATGTATTTCCCGGAGAGTTGCCAAGCATGCCACCGGATAGAGACATTGAGTTTTCATTGAGCTATTGCCAGGCACTGGGCCAATATCGAAGAGACCATATAGGATGCCAGCAAAAGATTTGGTGGAAATTAAGAAGCAGATTAAGGAGTTACTGGATAAGGGATATATTCGCCCAAGTTCTTCGCCTTGGGGATCACCAGTACTTCTAGTGGAGAAGAAGGATGGATCGTTAAGGATGGTTGTTGACTATCGAGGATTGAACGAGGTAACGATCAAGAACAAGTACCCACTACCAATGATCAACGATCTGTTTGATCGATTGCAAGGAGCTAAAGTGTTTTCCAAGATCGATTTGCGATCAGGATACCACCAGTTGAAGATTCGAGAACAGGATATACCTAAGACAACATTCACCACAAGATATGGACTATATGAGTATACCGTTATGTCATTTGGACTGACTAACGCGCCTGCCTATTTTATGAACATGATGAACAAAGTGTTTATGGAGTTTTTGGATAAGTTCGTCATCGTGTTCATTGATGATATCCTGGTTTATTCGAAGAATGAAGAGGAGCATAAGGAGCATTTGCGTTTGGTACTTGGAAAGCTCAGAGAACATCAGTTATACGCCAAATTCAGCAAATGTGAGTTTTGGTTGAAGGAAGTAGGATTCCTCGGACACGTTATATCCGGAGAAGGTATAGCAGTAGATCCCGCTAAAGTTGAAACCGTGACCAAGTGGGAAGCACCAACAATAGTTGGAGAGATCCGGAGTTTTCTTGGACTCGCAGGATACTACCGGAGATTTATTGAGAATTTCTCAAAGATCGCAAGGCCTATGATGGAGTTGCTAAAGAAGGATACTAAGTTCAAATGGACCGAGGAGTGTGAGGCTAGTTTCCAGGAGTTGAAGAAACGTTTGGTTACCTCACCCGTGTTGATTTTGCCAGATCAAACCAAGGATTATGAGGTGTATTGCGACGCTTCACGTCGAGGACTTGGAGTAGTGCTTATGCAGGAAGGAAGAGTTGTTTCGTATGCTTCACGACAACTGAAGCCCCATGAATTGAATTATGCTACGCATGATTTGGAGTTAGCAGCCGTAGTGCATGCATTGAAGACATGGAGACATTTCCTCATTAGAAACCATTGTGAGGTGTACACGGATCATAAGAGTTTGAAGTACATTTTCACGCAGAAGGAGTTGAATCTCAGACAAAGAAGATGGTTGGAGCTTATCAAGGATTATGATATGAGATTGCATTATCATCCTGGGAAAGCTAATGTAGTAGCTGATGCATTAAGCCGCAAGAGCCATGTCAATAGAGTAATGACGGGAGAAATACCCAAGGAGTTAGCTGAAAATTTTCGTGAACTACGTTTGGAAATAGTTCCCAGAGGCTATGTAGCAGCATTGGAGATTCAGTCAACTTTGATGGATAAAATCAGAGAAGCTCAGAAAACTGACAAAGAGATTGCCACTATAAAGGAGAAACTGAGCAAAGGAAAAGCTAAAGGATTTCGTGAGGATGAGCACGACACCCTATGGTTTGAAGATCGTGTTTATGTGCCCAATAACCCGGAGATTAGAAAGTTGATTCTGCAAGAGGCCCATGATTCACCGTATTCGATTCACCTAGGAAATACCAAGATGTATTTGGATTTGAAGGATATTTTCTGGTGGACCGGAATGAAAAAGGATATTACGGAGTATGTAGCAGTTTGTGATGTATGTCAGAGAGTAAAAGCAGAGCATCAGAAGCCAGCAGGATTGTTGCAACCATTGCCGATACCCGAATGGAAGTGGGATAAGCTAGGCATGGATTTTATCACGGGATTGCCAAGGACTCGTTCAGGCTATGACTCGATTTGGGTTGTAGTCGATCGATTGACGAAAGTAGCTCATTTCATCCCAGTAAAGACCACTTACACCAGTGCTAAGTTGGCGAAGATATACATGACCAGGATCGTATGTCTGCATGGAGTTCCGAGGAGTATTGTATCAGATAGAGGAACCCAGTTTACCTCAAAGTTCTGGAAGCATTTGCATGAGACTTTAGGTACTAGGCTAGAATTTAGTACAGCTTTTCATCCGCAGACAGATGGACAGACCGAGAGAATCAATCAGATTTTGGAGGATATGCTGAGAGCTTGTGCGCTAGATTATGGATCTAGTTGGGACGATAATTTGCCATATGCAGAGTTCACTTACAATAATAGCTATCAGACCAGTTTGAAGATGGCACCTTTCGAAGCTTTGTACGGAAGGAGGTGAAGGACACCATTGTCATGGGACGAAGTTGGAGACCGTCAGTTGTTTGGACCAGATCTGATTAAAGAGTCTGAACAGAAGGTGAAGGTGATTCGCGATAGGCTCAAGGTAGCCCAGTCCAGGCAGAAGAGCTACGCAGATTCTAAATGTAAGGAGACAGTTTACGAAGTTGGAGACAGAGTTTATCTTCGAGTATCCCCACTTCGAGGGATTAAGCGCTTTGGAGTTAAGGGGAAGTTAGCACCACGATTTGTAGGGCCATATCGAGTTTTGGAGCGTATGGGAGAAGTGGCCTACAAGTTGAAATTGCCAGAAGGATTGACAGGAGTTCATGATGTGTTCCACGTTTCTCAGTTGAAGAAGTGTCACGCGGAGATGGCTGACATACCTTTGAGAGACACAGTACCATTGGAAGCAATTCAGTTGGATAATAATTTGACCTATGAGGAGAAACCAGTCAAGATTCTCGAGTTTGCCAGTCGAGTTACTCGTAGCAAGGTTATCAAGTTTTGCAAAGTTCAGTGGAGCCACCACACGGAGGATGAAGCCACCTGGGAGCGAGAGGAAGATTTACTCAAAGACCACCCTCACCTATTTTCTAGCCAACCCGAATCTCGAGGGCGAGATTCATCTTAAGGGGGGTAGGTTTGTAACATCCCAAATTTTCAATTTGGAATGTTATACATTATATCATCATGCATATCATATTTTATTTTTGCTTTTGGTTTTGATCCTAGAAAATCCTAAGCAACTCAAGGACCCACGGAGAGAGTTGGGGATTTCGTTATTTACATGTTTGAGTTTTCTCAAATTATGTAAACAGGATCATTTGATTTTATTTATTTTATCATTAATTATTTCTATTACAAAAATATGAGAGAGGGAATAAAATGACTTTCCAAAAATATAGAAATATTGAGGATTTAATAAAAAAATCACATAAGATTTATTTCGGAGTTTTCGGTATTTTTATTTGAATTTAGGAAAAATGCGCTTTTTCAAAGTTGTAGTTTGGGCCCAGATAAATGTTCACTTTATCGGGCTTGATTTTAGGAACCCGGCAAAATTTATTTCGTGATTTTTGGAGTCCGTTTAGTATTTATTTTTATTTTTCTTCCGAGCAGAATTATATAAAAAACACGCCGAACCGACTTCGGGCCGTATTCGGCCTGGACTCCGCCGGCCTATGCTATATAAGCCGCCGCCCCGGCCCGAGGAGAGCCCAGCCGCCAGCGCCCCACGAAACCCTAGCCGCCGCCGCCGCCCGCCGCCGCCGCCGGAGCCGCGCGCCTTTCGAGGTTCGCCGCCGCCTCGTTTTTCATGCTGTTTTTTTAAAAAAAATTATGTTCGTCGGATTTTTCCGCGGTTATTTTCTGATCGCGATTTCTGATCCGATTTTCGTTTTAGTATAACTTTTCGCTCGTTTATCAGAATCAGGCGATTCAAGCGCCTGGAGTTTCGTCTCGAAACCCTCTTTCCGAATAATCAACTTAAACAAGTTTTTGCTACTGTAAAATTTACCCTAGATCCAGATTACTAGAGTGAAGTTGTTTTCTTTCGCCGTTTGATCTATTTTGCTTCGTTCGATTTGATTCTTTTGCCAACCAGGGTTCTTAAGTTGAACTTTCTGGTTAGATCTTCTATTTGAGTTTTACCTGTGCATTAGATGAGTACTTATTGTATGCTTGTTGTTTATCTGTGATAGAATACCCGGAGTGCGCCGCCTGTTACGTTGAATCTCTAGGTTACGCGGATCATCAGCAAGGCAAGTAACACTTTGATCATACCTTTTCTACAACCCAGTTTTATTGCATTAGATCAATCCTCACACATTGCATGATTAGGATCTAATTAAATTGTGGGATGGGAAGTAGATGAGGTAGTACCTATTACCTGTTTCTTATCAAACCTTTGGGAGTTACTTCTACGTTTGCTTATTATGCCATGCTATGCTAGTAGACGTGGATTGGGTGAGTGATATCCATGACAGATGTGAGATTGAAAATTAAGGGTTTATCTAAGGTGGCAACCTAATACACATCTGGGTGGATTTAGGCACCTGGGGTTACCAGGACTTGCCTGTTTTTCTTTGGACCGCCACCCAGGCCCAAAGGGATCATGAGATTATTCATACTAGAAACTTCCGTGTGCAGCCACAAGCCAATATGGGCTCTGGCATAGTTGACTAAGTTGTGCGAACTCTTACAGTGGTAGACTAGCAGATGTAGGGGTTGTAGGTGGTACGGTCTACCCGATCGTAAGGTGCTAGCGCTTCTGAAAGACTATGTCTCGGTCATCCGTCTTCTCAAACACCCTGTAGTGCGAGAAACCAAACGGAGGCGATCGAGTCTTGTGGGGAAAAGTGCGCAAACCTCTGCAGAGTGTAATAAACTAATCATGATTAGCCGTGTCCCCGGTTATGGACATCTTGAGTATCTAGTACTTGGATTATCATGTGAATCTCAATATGTTACTCTAAATTAATTTTGATGGGTTTTAATGATGTTACTTAATTGGGATTGAGAATGCTGTCAACCATTCTCAATGTTTCACAACCACCATGATAGTAATTAAATTTATTCCTTTGAAGTAGGGAAAAATTGGCTTTACGCAAAAACAGTAACCATAGAGCTTTCCACCAGCCAAATATGCATATAGTACAGCCGATGCATTCCATTTTTCTCTATGTGTTACCTTGCCAGCATATTCCATGTGCTGACCCGTTTTCGGGCTGCAACGTTAATGTTGCAGACTTTTCAGACGACGGTTAAGGAGTTTTTTAGGTCGTGGTTCTATACTCAGTGATGCCGTTGGAGTTGATGGACTCACTTACCTTCCAAGCCTTCCGCTGTTATCGTTATTAGATGGTCTTAAGCCATATTTATTGTAATAAGTTCTCTTTTGAGACTCTCGATGTAATAAGTGTGTGATTGCTACTCTGCTATAAATCCTCCGAGTACTGTGTGGTGTCAGCATTACTGATCCAGGGATGACACCGGAGCACAGAGATCAGACTGTTTGAGGTCTGGTCGCTACTGGATCCTTTCTAGAGAAGGAGTTTCTCTCGAAAGAAGTGAGTGGGAGGAAAGTAGAACTTGATGAGGTAACTGTACCTGCTCCCTTATTGGAAAGTAGTTCATCATAGAAATCTGTTCTTGTGACTCCTACACCGATTAGTGAGGAAGCTAATGATGATGATCATGTAACTTCAGATCAAGTTACTACTAAACCTCGTAGGTCAACCAGAGTGAGATCTGCACCAGAGTGGTACGGTAATCCTGTTCTGGATGTCATGTTACTTGACCATGACGAACCTACAAACTATGAGGAAGCGATGATGAGCCCAGATTCCGTGAAATGGCTTGAGGCCATGAAATCTGAGATGGGATCCATGTATGAGAACATAGTATGGACTTTGATTGACTTGCCTGATGATCGGTGAGTCATTAAGAATAAATGGATCTTCAAGAGGAAGATGGATGTTGATAGTAGTGTTACTATCTACAAAGCTCGAATTGTCGCAAAATATTTTCAACAAATTCAAGGTGTTGACTACGATGAGATTTTCTCACTCGTATGGATGCTTAAAAGTCTGTCCGGATCATGTTAGCAGTTGCCGCATTTTATGAAATCTGGCAAATGGATGTCAAAACTGTATTCCTTCATGGATTTATTAAAAGAAGAGTTATATATGATGCAACCAGAAGGTTTTGTCGATCCTAAAGGTGCTAACAAACTGAGCAAGCTCCAGCGATCCATCTATGGACTGGTGCAAGCATCGTGGAGTTGGAATATATTCTTTGATAAAGTGATCAAAGCATATGGTTTTATACAGACTTGCGGTGAAGCCTGTATTACAAGAAAGTGAGTGGGAGCACTACAACATTTCTGATAAGTATATGTGAATGACATATTGTTGATCGAAAATAATGTAGAATTTTCTGAAAAGCATAAAGGAGTGTTTGAAAAGAGTTTTTCAAAGAAAGACCTCGATGAAGCTGCTTACACATTGAACATCAAGATTTATAGAGATAGATCAAGACGCTTGATAAGTTTTTTCAGTGAGTACATACCTTGACAAGATTTTGAAGTAGTTCAAAATGGAACAATCAAAGAAGGAGTTCTTGCCTGTGTTGCAAGGTGTGAAGTTGAGTAAAGACTCAAAACCCGACCACAGCAGAAAATATAAAGAGAATGAAAAGTCATTCCCTATGCCTCAGTCATAGGTTCTATAAAGTATGCTATGCTATTTACCAGTCCTATTGTATACCTTAGCATCTTTCTGGCAAGGGAGTACAATAGTGATCTAGGAGTAGATCACTGAACAGCGGTCAAAATTATCCTTAGAGGACTAAGGAAATATTTGTCAGTTATGGAGGTGATAAAAGAGTTCATCGTAAAGAGTTACGTCGATGCAAGCTTTTTACATCGATCTGGATGACTCTAAGTCTCGATCTGGATACATATTGAAAGTGGAAGCAATTAGCTAGAGTAGCTTCATGCAGAGCATTGTAGACATAGAAATTTGCGAAATACATACGGATCTGAATGTTGTAGACCCGTAGGCTAAACTTCTCTCACAAGCAAAACATGATCACTCTTTGGGTGTTAATCACATAACGATGTGAACTAGACTATTGACTCTAGTAAACCCTTTGGGTATTAGTCACATGGAGATGTGAACTAATCACATAAAGATGTGAACTAGATTATTGACTCTAGTGCAAGTGGGAGACTGAAGGAAATATGCCCTAGAGGCAATAATAAAGTTATTATTTATTTCCTTATATCATGATAAATGTTTATTATTCAGGCTAGAATTGTATTAACCGGAAACTTAGTACATGTGTGAATACATAGACAAATAGAGTGTCACTAGTATGCCTCTACTTGACTAGCTCGTCGAATCAAAGATGGTTAAGTTTCCTAGCCATAGACATGAGTTGTCATTTGATTAACATGATCACATCATTAGAGAATGATGTGATTGACTTGACCCATTCCGTTAGCTTAGCACTTGATCGTTTTAGTTTACTGCTATTGCTTTCTTCATGACTTATACATGTTCCTATGACTATGAGATTATGCAACTCTCGATTACCGGAGGAACACTTTCTATGCTACCAAACGTCACAACGTAACTGGGTGATTATAAAGGTGCTCTACAGGTGTCTCCGATGGTACTTGTTGAGTTGGCATAGATCGAGATTAGGATTTGTCACTCTGATTGTCGGAGAGGTATCTCTGGGCCCTCTCGGTAATGCACATCACTATAAGCCTTGCAAACAATGCAACTAATGAGTTAGTTGCGGGATGATGCATTATGGAACGAGTAAAGAGACTTTCCTGTAACGAGATTGAGCTAGGTATTGAGATACCGATGATCAAATCTCGGGTAAGTAACATACCGATGACAAAGGGAACAACGTATGTTGTTATGCGGTTTGACCGATAAAGATCTTTGTAGAATATGTAGGAGCCAATATGAACATCCAGGTTCCGCTATTGGTTATTGACCAGAGACGTGTCTTGGTCATGTCTACATAGTTCTCGAACCCGTAGGGTCCGCACGCTTAATGTTCACTGACGATTGGTATTATGAGTTTATGTGATTTGATGTACCGAAGGTAGTTCGGAGTCCCGGATGTGATCACGGACATGACGAGGAGTCTTGAAATGGTCGATACATAAAGATTGATATATTGAACGACTATATTCGGATACCGGAAGTGTTCCCGGTGATTTCGGAGAAAACCGGAGTGCCGGAGGGTTACCGGGACCCCCCCGGGAGAAGTAATGGGCCACATGGTCCTTAGTGGAGAGAGGGGGCCGGCCAGGGCAGGCCGCGCGCCCCTCCCCCTCTGGTCCGAATTGGACTAGGGAAGGGGGGCGGCACCCCCCTTTCCTTCTCCCTCTCCTCCTTGCTTTCCCCCTCCTAGTAGGAGTAGGAAAGGGGAGTCCTACTCCTACTAGGAGGAGGACTCCTCCTCCTGGCGCGCCTAGCAAGGGCCGGCCGGCCTCCCCCCTTGCTCCTTTATATACGGGAGTAGGGGCACCCTAGAACACACAAGTTGATTGTTCCAAGCCGTGTGCGGTGCCCCCCTTCACCATAATCCACCTCGATCATATCGTAGCAGTGCTTAGGAGAAGCCCTGCGTCGGTAGCAACATCATCGTCGTCATCACGCCGTCGTGCTGACGGAACTCTCCCGTGAAGCTCTGCTGGATCGGAGTTCGTGGGACGTCATCGAGCTGAACGTGTGCTGAACTCGGAGGTGCCTTGCGTTCGGTACTTGGATCGGTCGGATCGTGAAGACATACGACTACATCAACCGCGTTCTCATAACGCTTCCGCTTACGGTCTATGAGGGTACGTAGACAATACTCCCCCCTCTCGTTGCGGTGCATCACCATGATCCTGCGTGTGCGTAGGATTTTTTTGAAATTACTACGTTTCCCAACAGTAGCATGAAAGCCTCTCTTCATGTTCTTATTCCTTCTTCCTTCTTGTTCTTTATTCTTCTTTCTTTCACGCGGCCACTAGATTGTGTGTCTCCGGCCGGTTTCTTCTGTTCTTCCCCCTGGTGGCCGCCTTCCGATCTAGCCGCCATCGTCGCCGCTGGCTTCCCGATCTATTCTGGCCGCTGTCATCCCATGTCGTGGGCTTCCCGATCTGTCCATAGCATGGTGCCTCCCGATCTCGCAGCTACCTTTCCGGCTCCGATCTGGATGATGTCCATGGCTGTGAGTTTGATCAGGGGAAGCATGCAGGTCTGGTGCATGAATGCATATACACAAATGCACATGCATGGACATGCATGCAGATGATAGGTGGCCGCCCAGACTGCTGGCTAGCTGCAACCCATGGTATTGTCGTCCACCTAGTTGACTACGTCATTGGGGATTGGATCCAGGACGGCGGAAGCCTCGCCACGGATTGTTGTCGCCATCAAAAGATTTTGTGAGAGTTTCATCTCTGCAGATATGGTGGTTCACTTCGGCGGCGAGATGCAAACTATGGACGATGTCTTGATGCAGAGGGATTCTTGTGCAGTGGCATCGGTCATATCGCTTGTAGCTGCTGGGATCATGGAAAAGTGGCAGCGACAACACATGAATGACCTTGATGGTGGTGCTACTTGAGCACCCGGTCTTGAGCTCGAGGGTGAAAGCCTTGGTCTGGCCCGAGTTGGGTATACCTGACAATGACGATGTTTTGATGTCGTTACCTTGTTGAAGGCATTGTTCGGAATGTTCGAATTGATTTTTTAGGGTGAAAACCTAGATTCTAGCCTTGGGTGGCTGGATTCGGTGATGGTGACACTTGAATGTCACTCCCTTCCTTAAGGTGTTACTGTTGAAGAACCTCGTCGTCCACGTGGTGTCATGAGATTGTCGGTGCAGATATGGTCATTGTTATAGTTTGCCGATCATGATGTGATCGCTTTGGGGCTTTTTTCTTTTTTCCTCGCCTGCGCATAGCTTTGGTTTTGTATGACTTTGCTATTTGTCGGCGTGTTTTTGTGTGCGTGCGTTGGTGTTGGCTGCATGCATCCTAGCTATGCAGAGGCCGGGTGTGTGCTTATTGTGTTTGTATCTTCTTGATGCTTCATTTTGAGATTGATGTCCATTAGATAGCTAGGGCTATGATAGATGATCCATGTAAGTAATTTGTTAAAGACTCACCAAACGCGACATACACATACGAAGGAGTCTAGAAAGTAGATGGAATTCATCGTCCACGGACCACAGTTTGGGCACTTCATCTTATTGGAGGCAATGCAACTCTCGATGTATTGACCGGGTGCACGGTGCACGTATATATGGGTATAAGGGCAGCCCTCGGCCTCATCTATACAAGGAAACTAGAGGTGGGGTTGGTAGGAGATTATCCTAAAATATGTTCAACACCCCCCCCCCCCCCCCCCCCCCCGGCAGTCGATACGTCACCAGTGACACATAGACTGGATCGGAACTCCTCAAATGTAGGCGTCAGTAACCCCTTCGTCATGACATCGGCAAACTGCTGAGCAGTGGGAACATGAAGAACGTGGACGCGCCCAAGGGCCACCTGCTCTCGCACGAAGTGAATGTCGAGCTCAATGTGCTTCGTGCGACGATGATGAACGGGGTTGGCGGAGAGGTAGACCGCAGAGACATTGTCACAGTAGACAATGATGGCCTTCGGAATATCAAGAAGCAACTCCTGGAGAAGCTGGCGAAGCCATGAGCACTCGGCGACGACATTAGCCACAGCACGATGCTCAGCCTCGGCACTGGAGCGGGATACCGTGAGAGATTATTCTAACAGATACATGCATAAATATGTTAAACACATCTGAATGTGTTCTTCTAATCTTAATTCTCCTAGTGTCATGATGGCATGGTCTGAAACACAACGTATCACTGGAAGCTGGCGGCCATGTTTCTCTGTATATAAAGGTGTATTTGATGTTTCTCCTCTATAAAAATTATTCTGCCCATGCTGCTGCCTGATCGTGGTCGGTTACGACGGAGAGGAGCACTGCCGAGCCAGCGACACCGGGAGAAGTGTCACCGTGGCTGGAGACGACGGGGAAGAAAAAATCATCGTGGCCGGAGATGACGGGGTGGCCCACGATAAGGGCGTCAGGTTGGGCCCGGGGTGGCCGATGGCGAGGTAGGCGGCTGTGGCAGTGGCTGCGGGCGGCATGGCCGTCTCCTTGTTTGTTGTGAGAGTTGTCCTTTTTGAACTAAAAATAGTCCAAAGTATAGTTTTTTAAAGGATGCAAACTCATAATTTTTTTTCGTCGAAACAAACTTATAACTTTTGGAAGGAGTTATATATTGATGCCTTCTCTAGTTCAGGATAGAGACATTTTGAAAATACGAAAACTATAGGAAGTGAGATGATATGTATGTTATTTTCTATAAGAAAAGGTATGCCATTTGATTCATAGAATATAAGTTTTTTCAACGAGTCTAGTCTATTTTTTTTCTTTAAAATGTGAAGGATTAACTCTTTTTTTTTCTTTTTCTTTTTGCGTGAAAAAAGTGGGTTTTATTCTTCAGAAACAGAATTACAGTCAGCTAGTACAACATGAGCAACACTGCCTGGCACCCGGCGCAACCAACATGTCTAGAAGAAAAGGAGAATCACCCCGGTCTCTGCATCTGACTGATGAAGGGCTCTGAAGGCTTTAGAACTTCTATAAAATTGGTGTAAACCAAATGAGGCCTTAGGATCCGCTAGTTAGAGAAACTAGTTCTTAGAGGATTTAGAGATGTTTTACGATAAATGGTAGTGGTAAGCAAGTTCGAGTTATCTAATAACGATAGACTCCAAGGCACATGGGAACATCGTGCGTGATGGCTAGTTGGACACGCTGTAGCACAATGCATGCTCATGTTTGAACTTGTCAACCCTCATTGTTTTTGCAAACACATCACGATCGGACTTGTCTTCGGTTAGCTTTGTTGGTTCTGAAAATATCATCTTGCCCTCCTTAATCTAAATTTTTTCATTCTAGTGTTCTCCCCATCCTAAAGTTCAACGGTTCCCCTTTCTTCGACCACCGTCAAGGTTCACGCTCTAGGGTTCGCGAAGTCTCAACGAGTTCCCCTCACTTAGGCCACCAGCGAGGTGATGGAGGGTAGGGGAACTCATGTCTCTGTCTCTGGTGTGTTGGAAGGGTTCTTTGGTTAGGTCTTGGTGTCGCGGTAATGTTGTTTCAACAATGGTAGGGGTATTGTCTCAAATAAAAGTCCTTCAATTTGGATCCCATCTTAGTGACGCTCGGTCTAGAATCAATGAGTTTGGGAGTTTCTATTCCTGTCGGTGTTCATGGACAACATGTTGGTTCTTCATACTTTACATCGGTGTAACACTATGGCATCGTCAACGGTATTTTCATGTTTTCCAACAGTTGAGCCTTTGTAGGCAAGATTGTTGCCTGACCGTCGTATCCAATTTGGAGGCTCCACCGGTGCAATCCTCACCTAATCAATCATCGTGTGAAAAATACATGTTGAGACACCCCACCATTGCCATTGCGCGAGAACCCCCCTCTTCTTGAAGTAGATGCGGCGACACCGACACCAGAAAAGGGAGGTCACGCGGCGATAGCTAATATCGCCCAGTGGAGTGACAGGGGAGGTTGCAGCTAGGCTTTTTATTCTTTCGCTCTAAGTTCCATAATTATAACATTTTTACAAGAAATGTGTGATATACATATTTAGAATATTTTGTATTTTTACGGCATTCAAATATTCTTTTGGTGACATCTTTATGGAACTTGTACAAGTACACTAGCTTGCAAAGGCCCCCGTCATGTGCTGTGAAATTCACTTCTTCTGGATATAAGACAGTACGTACATGTCAAAGAAAACAAAGGGAGAAGGATCCACGATTCCATTCCTTGTCACGATGAAGTACAAAGAACCAGTAAACTAACCTCCGGAAGTCCAAGTGTCTCTCTTATTCTATATTCTCGCAACGAACTAATCCTCCCTCTTTCTTATCAAAGAGAGAAACCGAAAATAAAAACACCCTGAAAGCCAAGCCAGGGCCCTCGGGGGATCTGTGCTTATGCCGCGGCGTGGTCAAAGACCATTTTCGTGGAGGCTAATAAGATCAAGATGATGCGAGCGGAGGGGAAGGCGGCGAGGAGCGCGAACCGATCGTCGCCGTGGAAGAGCAGCTATGTTGCGTACGGCCTGTTGCTCGGCTCCCTGCTTGTGCTCCTCTACCTGATGGTGTCAACGCAGTTCAGCTACAGCCAAAAAGGTATCATGATCAATCCTCCTCTTCTTCTAATTGTCATAGAGGGAATCAACTTTAGGAGCTCAAGGAGCAGGAAAGTTTTATGATCAGTCCTTACAATCTTTATCTTGGTGCTCAAACGCAGCCTTGTTGGACCCAGCGGCAATCGATTCAGCTGAAGCAATCCCTGCAAAGCATCGAAGGAGCCATCCAGGGCAAGGCACGCACGCACGCCGAATCAATATATACCTAGGGATCTTTAGATAATTTTGTGTAGCTAAATCTGCTGAAGTTTTGAAGCTACTGTAGATGATGCGAGCAGAGGAATGGAGGAATTCAGCCAGGAGGAGGAAGAGGAGAAGGCCAAGGCGCACACGGAACCATCAACGCCACGGCGTCAAGGTAAACGTTAGTTGCGTCATAATAATATAAGAGATACCTTGTTGATTAACCAAGAACAAGTCTCGATTTCGACCTTTTCGTCCCCTCTTCTTCAGAGAAACAGGACGAGAGCGAGCAGCAGTGGGCAGGGAGAAATTCGATCGAAGAACAACTAGGTGCCATTTCTGTTTATTGTTGTTGTTTTTGTTCAATTATTAGCAGCCATCGTGTCATCAAATTTTTCTGATGTGTGGTGCCAATCAGGCAACGAAATGAAATCCGACAACTGGGAGGCGAAAAGCCAGGACAAGAACGAGGAGGCAGCCGAATCAAAGGAATTCGGTATGATAATACGTGTGACTGACTTGAATTGCTTTACCCAAACTGTCAAGTTCGATCTGGTGAACATCATCATGTTTGCGTGCGATCGATGTTCAGGCGGAGGAACGGATGACTACAACAATGTGGCCGACGCCAAGCCAATTTGCGACACGTCGTTCGGCAAGTACGACATCTGCGAGCTGGCCGGCGACGCGCGAGCTCAGGGAGGCCCCGGCGCCACCGTCACGCTCGTCTCGCCGCGGGCTCCCCCCAAGGAGTGGCAGATCAAGCCCTACTCCCGCAAGTACCTCGACGGCCTGAAGCAGGTCACGGTGAGGGCCGTCCCAAACTCCCGTGACGCCCCGCAGTGCACGACGCAGCTCAACATCCCGGCGATGGTGATCGAGCTCGGCGGTCTCACCGGCAACTACTGGCACGACTTCACCGACGTCCTCGTCCCGCTCTTCATCGGCGCGCGCCGCTTCAACGGGGAGGTCCAGCTCCTCGTCGTCAACCTCCTGCCCTTCTGGGTGGACAGGTACAAGCGGATCTTCGCCCAGATCTCGCGCCACGACGTCGTGGACTTTGAGAACGACGACGGCGCCGTCCGGTGCTACCCGCACGTCGTCGTGGGCTACGGCAGCCGCAAGGAGTTCACCATCGACCCCTCCCTCGACGAAACCGGCGGGGACTACACCATGGTCGACTTCACCAGGTTCTTGAGGCACGCGTACTCGCTGCCGCGTGACCGGCCGATCAAGCTCGGCGACGTCCGTCCGCCCGGCGGGCGCCGCCGGCGTCCGCGAATGATCATCCTGGAGAGGACGAACAGCCGGAAGATCCTCAACCTCCCGGAGGTCGTCGCGGCGGCGGAGGCGGCGGGGTTCAAGGTGGTCGTCGCCGGGCGCCCGAAGGCCAGCTACGACGAGTTCACGCGGGAGATGAACTCCTTCGACGTCATGGTCGGCGTGCACGGCGCCGGGCTGACAAACTGCGTGTACCTGCCCACGGGGGCCGTGTTCCTGCAGATCGTGCCGTACGGGCGGCTGGAGGAGATCGCCCGGACCGACTTCGGGGACCCGGCCCGCGACATGGGGCTCCGGTACATCGAGTACAGCGTGGCGGCGGAGGAGAGCTCGCTGATGGGCGTGTTCGGGAAGGAGCACCCCATGATCAAGGACCCCGCCGCCATCCACCTGAGCGGGTGGGGGAACGTGGCGGAGTGGTACCTCGGCAAGCAGGACGTGCGGATCGACGTAGAGAGGTTTAGGCCCTCTCTGCTGCGGGCATTGGAGCACCTGCGGTAGAGAGTTTGATTGAACAAAGACGATGACATTCTTTTTTTTCTTTTTTCTTTTTTCCTTGTTAGATTTTGATATAGTTAGAATAGTCTCAATGTACATGGATGATAATTAATATTGTCTTCAATGTACAACAATCATAGTACTATTTTCCATATGATATTATGAAGAACGTTTCTTTTGTTTTGTGAAAAAACTGATTATATTTTACTTCTTTATTTTGAAAACCAAACATATTAACCAATAAATGTTGGGTCGCGCTAATTGTCACACGTGTGGCAGGAAGGAAGACGCACCACACGTCTTTAATGTAAACAGATTGCCACGTCATCGCATGCATGCATGTAGAAATTTTTTTGGATTTTCAGTTTTTAAAATGTTTTATCTCTTAAACGAAAAATCTGATTGAAAATCCATTTTCACCATTAAATCCCTCGCGATGAGATCTTCGAAATTAGATCCCATGTTGATATGTTTTGATGAATTTTTTTTTATTAAAAGTTGCCATGTCTATTGCATATGAATTGCCATGATGTTTACACTGAAGTTGCCATGATATGTTTCAGCTATTTTCTTCTACATTTAAATGTAAATTTTGACATTTAGAAAATGAGGAATTAAGAAACTAGACTTGCCATGAACCATAAACTAAAATTGTCATGATACATGCACGTAAAATTGCCATGGTTCATACAAAAAATAATTTTCATGATCAAAGTACTGGAGTTGCCATCATCAAAATACTAAAATTGCCATGATCTACAAACTAATATTGCCACATGGCAACTTTAGTTTAAGCCCTATGGCAACTGCAGTGTAAACATCGTGGCAACTTCTGGCAAAAAAAATCGTTGAAACATATCAACATGGGGTCTAGTTTTGAAGATCTCGTCGAGACGAATTTAATGATGAAAACGGATTTTTAGTTCGCTTTTTTATTTAGGAGATACAACATTTTTAAGCCGAAAACCAAAAAAAATTCTGCTGATGTCATCTATTCATACGTGGCAAAATGAGTGGTGATGGAGACGTGTGGGCGATGTGCAAATGCCCACACGTGTGGGCGTTAACATTTCCGTAAATGTTTACAGGACCCGTCGCGCAGGACAAAACTCCACCGATAAACCACCTGTTTCTTTACTCTTATAAAAAACAAAGTCGGTGATGATGGTGTGTTTGCCATTCTGCAATATAGGCCGTCCGATTTATATCTGATGAATAGGAAGGAAACTATGGCAATTTTGAAAAAAATACCCACACCCCTTTTCACATTTGCAAATAAGGCTTTCAATCGTTCAACCTTTTCTCCCAAAAAATAAACTATTTATACAGATGCATCTTGATGTTCCGTGCAACGTATGAGCATCTTGATAGTTAAAAAAAATATAACTTAGCCAATGAATAAAGATTTTCAAATAATTTTACAAATTTACTCATATAAGTAAAAAAACAGTGTACTAATAATTTCTTCATCTAGGAGAGTAAAGAATATTTACTTCTAGAATACAACAAGTATGGAATTGTTTCACAGACCACTTGTCTGAACGGTGGTTCATGGAGTTGACTGGCTGCTAAGAGATTCTTGGACGACTAAGAATCAGCAAAATCACTTAATTAATAGCCAGAATCAGAAGAAAGAAAAATAGGGCCAGTGTACCATTTCATAGCGGATACAGTAGTAACCTTGTTGGAGTCCAAACTGGTGCGCTTGTATTTGTATTCCCGCCTTCTAGGCTGTTTGCCTAGTGGTATTAAGACAGATCAGTCCCAACCAGGACGAGTGCGATTTTAGGATGATGGTCCGCAGGGCACGTGCATAAAGACTTTTCGTTTGTCATCAACAAGGTTGAACCAACTTCAATAGTGAAGTGATAATAACAACACGCCGACGGCTCATTCTAGCGGTAGTAGTTGTTGTTTGATGGTCTCGAGACCTCGATGTAACCAATCTACTAATTTGAAGGTTTTCCAATTTGATAGACTAGCCACAATGGGTAGTAATAACTAGTAACATGCATATGTTATTAGTCTATATTACTATCTTTAGAGTGAGAATTAACATATGTGTGCTAACATGCAACATTTCAATTATTAGGTTATAGACCCATCTCGTCTTGATACGTGTAATGTTACTCATACTACTAGTAATTAGCGATGTTACCACTTTGCTCTTCTTTTTCATTTATTGCTTGTCACATTATCTATTTTATCTAAATATGTGTGATATTAGTGCATATGTTACTCTCATTGTGGGTAGTTATACAGGGACAATGCAAGAATGAATTAATCTTTTACTCTCTCCGTTTCAAAATATAGCGCGCCCACGTTTTTCGAGATTTAACTTTAACCATAAATTTAACCAACGAAACCGATTGCGGCGGGTATAATTTTTGCTATCACCGCAGTCGGTCTCGCTGGTTAAATTTATGGTTAAAGTTGAAGCACGGAGATCAAAGACACACTATATTTTGGAACGGAAAAAGTATTATATTTGAGGAGCTTTGTACTGATGACTTTTTAATATATTTGATTTTTTCCGCAAAACAAAAGGCTGATCTGTCTCTCGATGCAGCAGCAACTGTTCCGTCGTCACGTGGTGGGAACTTCTACCACTAATCGAAGAAGAAGTCGCAACTGTAGATCCTATTTTTTAATCGAAGAAGAAGTCGCAACTGTAGATCCTCCAGAAAAAGTCGCCAATGTGCAGGCTGATTGATGTACACTAGATGATGCCTCGCGCGTTACTGCGGAAATTGGTTGTAATATATTTCAATAATACTAAAATGTGTGAAATATAAATTTTTAGATTGACAACACATGAACCAAAATAAAATATGCATATGGCTTATCATATGTGATAAAATATTTATTGAATATGAGTTGAACAATAGAATGATAATTATTTTTTCATGCATGGTTGCATGTTATGGTGGGCCTTATTTCATCTATAATTATATGATGATGTGGCATGCTTGTATGTTAAGATAAATAGGTTAGTGAGGATCAATCTCTTAGATATATAGGATGCGGTTGAACTAATCGTGCTTAACTGATAGAATTATTAGGAGGTCCCATTTTTTAAAGAGAATTGTCGTTGTCAACTTTTCTTCCAAGGAGAAACTGTCCTATGCTGCCAGCAACGAGCTACGTGCACGGACATGCTCTCAACAACCAGAATTCATATGATTTTCAACGTAGGAACAAGGGCGGTGCTACAGTGTTGGGCCAGGGGCAATTGACCCCGATGCCCTTGGCCCAAACACCGGTACGTATATAAAAGCCCCAGTCTCACATTCACGATGGGCAGCCCAAAAAAGCACCCAGTCTCACATTCATGATGTAACCGTAGTTTTACCTAAAACAAATGTAACCATATTTATTTTGTTATGTTACGTTGGCAACTATGATTTTTCATTTATGTGAGGTTACTGAAAATCATTTTAGGCATGTTAGTTAATGCGACCTACACATTTTTTTAGTCATATATATCATTGCTACTTTTTCAGGATAAATTAGTGCTACTTGTTCGTGTTGACCCCGGAGACCTTTTTTTTTCTGGCTTCACCCCTGTGTAGGAAGCTCACAAAAACCTTGTTTTTTGTCCGCTAGGACGTTCTCAAGAAAGCGGCCTTACAATTGGACTGTGTAGGTCTACAACGCGCAACCATCTATTTTCCACTTAATTTTCTGCCAGCAAATTAACAGGTACCACAAAATAACTAAAGAACGCTTAATTAAGGTTCAAAGGGCATTTCATGACAATTTAAGTGGCATCTTGAGGTTGTATGCATGTGTTTTGACCTACATTGCATTGTATGTAAATGTGTATCGACCTACATTGCATTTAGTTACACGTGTCGTAGCATTATTTCAAGTATAATTGCTACTAAGCAAAAAAAAGTATTTACTAGAAAAGAAATTACCGGCATGTATTTTGTGAAACAAGCGGTGTTGATTTGCATGGCTGTGTCAAAATGTTGTTTCTTCTAAAAAGCCAAAATGGTATGGCCATGCCAAAATGGTTATAAACCCATTTGTGCACCTTTTTTCCATTAGATTGCCATTGTGGATATGTTCCTAGCTTGGGATAACCGTAACTTGTTTTCTTTTGGTTGTTTGTGCTTGACCGTTGCTTGGAGTTGTATAGGCTAGTTAAGTTGATACGATCCACGTTGTAATCCATATTAGATTACCAAATTTATTAAAGACTGGACAATTGCTCGTGCGTTGCAACGGGAGTATAAACATTCTAGTAGATTAGCTCATGACGACACGTCCATTATTATATTGATGCGCTAAAATCTTAGCAAGTTCTTGTGTGCAATCGCCAGTATTTACCTGCCATTTTATTATTAAGCACTTATTTGATAAGAATTTAATGACTTACCAAATAAAATGTGTTTTTATTTTGGTAAGTTATTAAAACATGAGACAATTGATTCTATTTTAGGGAGAATGGATGGTAGAAAAATCGGATATGGGAGTAAAAAATCAAAGAGGAGAAGGAAAGAGTGGAACGTATATAAGGAATGTTGGACGGAAGAGAGGTGAAATGAGAACCTTTCGTTCTTTTTAAACATATTAGAGAAAGATCTACAAAAGGAAATTAACTCTGTAAACCAGAAATTTGATATTTCTATCAAAAAAGTTAAAGAACCTTATAAACAACCTAACATTCTTGCAGAATATTTAGCTTTCTGATTAAAAATAGAGTTTTATTCTGAAAGAAGGAAATAAAAAAAGCCATTTAATTAACTAAAAAGGCATATATAAGGAGAGTAAAAGTAAAAATCATGGTCTATGGATATGGATGTAATTTTTATTATTTTTGTGTTGTTTATACTGCCATGGCATAATGGATAGATCGGAAGTTTTCTAAAAAATGTTAAACACCCCCTCGTGTCTTTGTCCCTCTAAACATTTCTCTTTGTTACCTTTTTCACATATTTTTATTGGCCCACTTATCCCCTTAAACTAAACTATCACCTTGGAGCACCTTACACTACTTCCCATGACACGTCTTGTCAAGAGGGAGTGGATTTCCCACTTGATCGTACCAAGCCTCCGAGGGAGGGAGGCTAATTAAACTGGCTTAATGGCTAGTTTTCATCATTCTCTATATCTTGATTTTTAGGTACCCTACCTACAAGGCAAACTCAAACATAGTATTGTGTCCAAAAATTAGTATTTTTGTCATCTTGGTAAAAAGAAGTATTAATAACATCTCACCTAGATTGCAGTTGTGAATCGATGTGTTATCCCTACCAAGTTATACAACATGATGGGTGTAAATTGTAAAGTTATTTATCTAGTTATGTTTGTTCTAGCGCAATACTTTGTATTCTTCTCTGGCATCTCGATGATAACTTTTGTAAAAAAACAACAACTTTTGGACTTTGTATGAATAGATTTTTATACTTAAAATAAGGCTGTTATGAACTACTCTCTACTGAAACCATGCAAATAGGCAGCAAGTTCGAATTCCTTCACTAATTTGCAAATGGAGCCACCAAGTTAGTACTTCTACAAAATGAGCCAAGGGTTCCAAGGTTTGGATTCAAACCCTTTGACTTATGACACCCGCGATTACAGCTGTGTATCTATAGAGGTATCCATCGATACAGCTGTGTATCTATAGATAGGTAACCATTGATTCTAGTGTTTTTAAAGATGTAGTGGAGCTAGCGATAGCTAAGAACCCCGAGACAGTGGGTACGTACGTATGTTTGAAAAATAACAGAGGGCAGATCCAGCACATGTGTCCTCACTTGCGCTGAGACTTAAAGTGCACCATCCTTGGCACAGAAGGCAACATGTCCCCGTCCATGGAAACGTTCGTTCTTACAACTAAAATACAAGTTCAATGAGCACGAACACTAAAAACAAAAGAAGTTCGTGCTCACAACAATTTCATTATATTGATAAAAAGAAGTTCAACTTGAAAACTATCTGCCCGCAAAAAAATTGGAATTTTTTTTCTTTTCTTTTTTGCGAATAGGAGGATTATACTTGACATCTGCGTCAAGTGATGCACACAAGCATTTTACTAATTAAAGTATAGAAAAAGTACAAAACTCACCTCAGGTACACAAGTAGAATCGAATCATAAAACAAAAAGGCACAACCGGCAAAAATATGACAAGATGCCTAAACACATATCTTCTTACTGGATTGTCATCCAAACCGGTTGTACATATCCCATGCTACCATCTCCTCGCGGTTGCACCCAAATGTCATACGCTCCCGGACTTCCACATGGCTAAGTAATGATCACGTACGGATCCATGTGATGTGTAGGAGTGCTAGGATCCGTACGGCTAAAAAATTTCATGACGAAGTATGAAAGTAATCTTTTAGAATAGCAGAGGTCTGAAAGACTTGGCTAAAAGAAGGTTTCTTGCAGAGACGTCTATCGAGCATAGGTTGGATTTTATCGCATTGTCAGAAACTGGTAGAGACAATTTTTCGCCACAATTTCTAAATACTTTATCGGGAGGTATTGATTTTGACTGGCATTGTCTGTCACCAAGAGGGAGATCGGGTGGGATCTTGCTCGGAGTTAGATGTGGTTCGCTCGAAGTCTGAAGTGTGGTGATGGGAGACTTTGTAGTTAAGTTTCGGGTGCGGTCGAAGGCCGATGGGTTTAATTGGGCTCTGGTGGCGGTATATGGTGCCGCACAGCCCGAACTCAAACCTGAGTTCTTGGCTGATCTGGTTAGGATTTGCGGCTCTGAGCAGCTTCCAATCCTGGTGGGGGCGATTTCAACATCATCAGAAGACGTGAGGAGAAGAACAATGATAACTTTGACAGGAGATGGTCGTTCATGTTTAATACCATCATTGAAAGCTTGGTTCTGAGAAAGATAGAGCTTTCGGGGCAAAAGTTCACCTGGGCTAACGCGTTGCCAAATCCGACGTTTAAAAAGTTGGATCGAGTACTGGCTAGCATCGAATGGAAACAGAAGTTTCCCTTCGTAATAGTTCAGGCACTTTCCCGCGGTATTTCTGACCACACGCCTTTATTTCTAGACTCTGGTGAGGCCACCCACTTGGGAAACAAGAACTCGTTTTCGTTCGAGCTTGCTTGGTTTGAACGAGATGGCTTCTTTGATCTCGTAGCCAGAGAATGGGCTAAGGATGCAGGAGGTAGAACTGCGCTTGAGCGTTGGCAGAATAAGATCAGGCACTTGAGAAGTTTCCTACGTGGGTGGGCTAAGCATCTTAGTGGGATTTATAAGGTCGAAAAGGAACGGCTCCTTGCCCTTATTCAGTCCCTGGATGTAAAAGAAAAAACCACAGTTCTGCTGGCCTCAGAGCTTCATGCCAAGCTTGACGCGGAGATGAGATTGAAAGAGCTTCTTCGTGAAGAGGAATTAAAGTGGGCGCTGCGGGCCAAGGTCCGACGAGTAGTCCAAGGGGACGCGAGCACTCAATTCTTTCACATGATCGCTAATGGCAAACATAGAAAGAAGAGGATTTTTCAGCTTGAACAAGATGAAGGAACGGTTTTAGGACAGGAGAACCTAAAATTATACATTACCGAGTATTACAAGCAGTTTTTTGGGCCTCCAAAGGATAACTATGTTTCTCTGGATGAGTCTAGGATTGAGGATGTTCCTCAACTTACTGCTGTTCAGAATGATATTCTGGCTGCTCCTTTTTCTGAGAAAGAGGTGTTTGAGGCCATATCGCAGATAAAAAACAATAAGGCTCCCGGCCCGGACGGATTCCCGGCCGAGTTCTATAAGTAGTGCTGGCATATTATTAAGGGGGATTTGTTGCTGTTGTTTCATGATTTATTCACTGGACACCTTCAACTTTTTCAACTGAATTTTGGGACGATAACCCTGCTTCCTAAGAAAACAGAGGCTGTGAGAATTGAGCAATTCAGGCCCATCTGTCTTCTTAATGTTAGTTTCAAAATTTTTACCAAGGTCGGTACTAATAGGCTCACGCAGATTGCGCATTCTGTAGTGCAGCATACCCAAACTTCTTTCATGCCGGACAGGAACATCCTAGAAGGGGTTGTGGTCCTTCATGAAACGCTCCACGAGATCCACATGAAAAAACTAGATGGAGTTGTTTTCAAGGTGGATTTCGAGAAAGCGTACGATAAAGTCAAATGGCCTTTCCTTCAACAGGCCTTACGCATGAAGGGTTTTGATGAAGCCCGGTGACGCCAGGTACAATCTTTCACGCAAAAAGGGAGTGTTGGAATTAAAGTGAATGATGACATAGGTCATTATTTCCAGACACACAAGGGCCTGAGACATGGTGAACCAATGTCTCCTATTCTGTTCAACATTGTGGTTGATATGTTGGCAATTCTGATAGGCAGGGCAAAGGAGGCCGGTCAGGTGTGTGGCTTGGTGCCTCATCTAGTTGGTGGAGGTGTGTCCATCCTTCAGTACGCTGATGATACGATCATCTTTATGGAGCACGACTTGGCAAAAGCAAGAAATATGAAGCTGGTGGTATGCTTATTTGAACAATTGACCGGATTGAAGATTAGCTTTCATAAAAGCGAGTTGTTCTGTTTTGGTAGAGCCAAGGAGGAACAAGAGGCTTAGAGGCAATTTTTTGGATGTGAATTGGGGACATTACCTTTCTCGTACTTAGGTATACCCATTCACCATCGTAAGCTGACAAACAGAGAATGGAAGTGTATCAATGATCGGTTTGAGAAGAAATTGAGTTGCTGGAAGGGCAAACTCATGTCATATGGAGGCCGATTGATTCTTATTAATTCGGTGCTCACGAGTATGCCAATGTTTCTCTTATCTTTTTCGAAGTCCCAGTTGGTGTTAGGAAAAGGCTGGACTTCTATCGATCCCGATTCTTCTGGCAAAGTGATGAACTAAAGAGAAAATACAGACTGGCCAAATGGGATATCATCTGTCGACCAAAGGACCAGGGGGCCTTGGTATTGAGAATCTTGAAGTCAAAAACAGATGTCTTCTCAGTAAGTGGCTGTATAAATTATCAGTTGAGACTGAGGCCACGTGGGCGCAGATTCTATGTAGTAAGTATCTACAGTCCAAGACTTTGTCCCAAGTGACAGTAAGAGCGACTGACTCACCTTTTTGGAAGGGACTTATGAGAGTCAAAGCAGCCTTCTTTAATAGGACAAATTTTATAGTCGGCAATGGCACCACCACTCGCTTCTCGGAGGATACTTGGCTTGGTGAAACGCCGTTGGCGCTTCAGTATCCGTCCCTGTATAGTATTGTTCAACGACGTGATGCTTTTGTTGCAACGATTTTGCATTCCATTCCCCTTAATATTCAGTTTAGGAGGACGCTTGTTGGCAACCGGTGGGAAGCGTGGCTCCATTTGGTGAGTAGACCGATGGAGGTTCAGCTATCTCATCAGTCCGATCAGTTGTGCTGGAAACTTACTAGGTCTGGAGAGTTCATAGTTAAATCGATGTATATCGATGTCATTAACTCTAGTGCCATTCCTAGTTCCAAATATGTTTGGAAAGTCAAAGTTCCTTTGAAAATTAAAGTGTTTATGTGGTTTGTACATAAACAATTCATTCTAACAAAGGATAACTTGGTAAAGCGCAACTGGACAGGATCTACTAGGTGTAGTTTCTGTGATCGGGATGAAACTATCAAGCACTTATTCTTTGGTTGCCCGTTGGCCAAAGTGTTGTGGCACATGGTGCACATTGCCTTTAACATTTCTCCTCCGAATTCTGTCAGTATGTTATTTGGAATGTGGCTTGTTGGGATAGAGTCCAAAACAGCTAGACACATTCGCGTAGGAGTATGTGCTTTGTTGTGGGCAATTTGGAACTGCAGAAATGATTTGGCTTTTAACAGAACAACAAATATTCATTTTTTGCAGGTTATTTTCCGAGCCACTGCACTGATCCATATGTGGTCGTTGCTCACTCCGACGGAGGCCAGGGAGCGTTTGATTACTGGATCTATCCGCTGGGAGATGGTAGCTCGGGATATCTTCAATCGGTTTGGCTGGCGGTCATGTAATAGGATAGGCGATTAGTTTACCTACCTTTGTTATGCTAGCCAGTTGTGGCCTCTTGGCATTTGTGTTTGGCGTTGTGGATCTCCGTGAGCTTGCCGTTATTTTGATTTCAGATTGTAAAACCTTGTTCAACCTCTTTATTTATCTATAAAGGTGGCCGTATGCATCGTTCTGATGCAGAGACCGGGGAGTCCCCCCTTTAAAAAAATGAAGATAACTTACAAAATGTTTGTGACATTGGTTCGGTTAAAAATAGCGTCACTCCAACAGTTCCTAATATTCCAAAGTAATGCACAAACTCCCACACAATTTTGTGTTGCTGTATTAGGCTCAACCCCAATTAACCCGTTGTCGAATAAATTAGACATGGTACTAGGTGGAAAGACATTAAAGGACACATGAACAAATTGAAGTGTTATTTTCTGTTGTGATCTTCATTTATTTATTTTTCTGAAAGTACTCATCAAATAGTTATCAAATTGCAGAATTGCATGGAATATTATCGACCAATGCATTGAGAGGAAAACTGCATTTTCTTCAGGGACTCATTGATGAATTAACTCATCCAGCCGCTTGTAACAAATAACCATCCACATGCACGCCGGATCCCGAAAAACTAAAAGTTGACATCACTAAATGGTTTGCTCAGGATGGCAATCGAAGCAAATACATTTGAGGACGGAAATTTATGATTTTAGAGCATGGCGATCCTCAACTTTTCATGTTGATATAGCATGGCAATTCTCTTTGGCCAACATGGCAAATTGTGAGCATGACAATGTCACCATTTTATTTTTAGGCTAGCAATTCTCCATGCTCCAATCATCGCAAATCCCCAAAAACATATGGCAATTACTGTGCTGCAGCATGTAATTTTTCTGACGATCTTTTAATACAACATGATAGTTTTACTTTAGTACATGACTAGTCCTTATGTAACAACACAAAAAATTATTTATTTTTGCATAGCAATTCTGAAGTGTTTAGTGGGAGTGATATTTTTTGAGCGAATGAAAACCTTCGTTCGTTCCTACCTAGTTGGGGGGGGGGTGATAGTTTGCTCATAAAACTGCCTTGAGGGAACATCATCACATTACTGGGGTCCAAAAAAACATAAGCTAACAAGCCATCGGGTTCCACACTCACTACCGAGTAGCATCACTCAAAACCATGCTTTGAAATATTCTGTAAGACAAAAAAGGGGGTCAATTAGGAGAGGAGATATGTCTTTATCTAAGAGCCTAAGGCCATATATTAAGTATCACATGTCCCTACAAACCCACCCTTACAAAAAAAGAAATTACATTAAAATTCTTTGGGTGCCAAAGTCTTTCCTCATGCATTCATTGGCATTGTGCTATGAGCGTAGCTCAATGCTGCTTGTGGGCCTCGGCCTTAATGGAGCCAACTACTTCCAACCCAGAAGCTTGTAAAAGCATCGGGTTAAGTCATAAATGCTGACCGAGACACACCGACAATTGCAATCTGCGAAGCAAATCGTCGCTCGACATAGAAAACATCAAAAAGGACATGTAGAAACCCCCAAGACAACGAAAGTCGGCCGAATCCAGACAGATCCACCAACAACAAAACCTATCGGACCCCGGAAGGCCCGCCGGAGACATAGCTCCACACTCCCTCCATCGAAAATGGTAAGCACACCACACACCGATCCCTCTTCTCTAGTGACCTAGCCAGAGTGGGCTGCTGTTGAAGATCACCATGTTAAAATGCCACCATCGAGCATCGGTTGTGGAAGAACACACCACGGCCATTGATAATAACCCACAAGTATTGGGGTTCAATTGTATATCTTTTCAATAAGTAGAGTCTTGAGCCCCGGAAGGAGCAAAAGGAGTTGGTTGATGGAAAATAGCAAGGCATCACTATAAAATTTGCAAAGATAGCTTGGTTGTATGTTTGGTCAAGAGAGCAATTGCAAGAATATAATTTCCAACAAAAGTATATAGGTGCAGCAAGTGGTGTGATCCTTAATTGTGCTAAGGACATGCTAGTTGTGGTACTTATATGGATCAAATTGTTCTCGAGGAGTGCGAAAAAACTCACCTAGTTCCATTGATATTGCCTTGATAAGTGTTGTGTGATGGGGCCTAGAATTGTGTGTTGTTCTTACGTGAGCAAAATACATACTTATTATTATACCCCTCATGGAAGCGTCTACAAACTAGAGAATAAGTAAGATAACATCTAACCAATGCATTAAACTTTGGGGTCCCCAGTTACTCATTATACAATAATTCACAAACTCAGGCAAACCATCTTAAGCAAATTTATCACATAATTCTCTCCTTAGTCCCATAAAGGTGAAATGATATGAAATTGAAGTTTTCACATCATCATTATAGAATTATGAAACAACATAATATCATAACATTGAACTATACTTGATTTCACATGGTCACTAGCAACAAGGTTTCTCCCAAGTCCACAAGAACGTAATAGACTACTTGCAAGACATCATATGTGTTGGAAATATGCCCTATAGGCAATAATATTGTATTATATATTTCCAGATTCATAATTAAGAGCACTATTCAAGAATTCATCTGATTAATTAGTTAATGGGCCAGTTAATTGCTACTTGTAGGGTGACCGATTCGAATAGCACCTATTCATCGTGTTAACTTGTCAGGACTATCAATTGGCCAGTTAGACCGATTAATCAGTTGTTAGGCCATCGTTGTTGATCCATTAACTTGTGGGAAAACAAAGCCCTCCCATCCCCTTCTTGCTCCTCAATAGCTAGGGTTCGACTGGCCAGTAGAATATTTTGGTATATTACATAGTTGAGAGCATGAGAGTATGGTATAATACATAAAAAATAGATATATGTTGGCAATTCCTGTTTAATCTACCAATTAATGGTCGACCAATTAATCTAGTTAATAGGCCGATTCACCGATTAATCACTACTCCCAAGCCGACCGAGAAACTACCAGTTACCGATTTCCTGAACAATGATTAAGAGTTTATATTCTATGCTATAACTGCTATGATCTTGGAATATGTGATTTAGTGCAAAACTCATTTGCACGTGTGGAATAATAAATGGTAGAAATATGATTCTTAGTCTCTCCTCAAGGACTAGCTCAAGTGTTGTTGGTGATCATGTCTTTTTGATCTTATGATATTGTTAAGTGTAATGATAGTCCTAAAGCAACTTTGAGAGTATGACGTTAGAAGAATGATTAGATTGAATCAACCCAAACTGTTTTGTTATACTTTGAGATACAATCGTCAGAAGTTAATTGCTATAACACTGAGAGTTAGCTTGTGATTTACTTGCTTAGACCATGAGAGTATCATAGTCACTTATTACCATATGATGAACCTTTGGGTTGCTCAAACGTCATATGTAACATGGTGATCATAATGACAACTTATAGGTTCATCAGAGTTTGACAAGGGACTAGATAGCTCAAGAGTGGGATTTGCTCCTCCGATGATGGAGAGATATTCTTAGGGCCCTATAGGTGTGACGGCATCCATCATCATCTAGACAGACACAAGAAACTAGGTCATGGGGATGCCGGAACATGTCAACAAGAAACAAGAGCAAAGCCGATAACATGGAGACCAGTATAGTGAGCATGTGTATGACTCAGGAGGATACTGATATATCTCACCTTGGGTTTTGTAAAGTATCACGTAGTAAAGGTAATAGCACATGATAACCAAAGATTCACTTGAATGTCATTCATGTGCCCATAGAGATCTATATGGGCGTCCATGGTTCTACTATTAGTCATTGAACGAAGGGGTTTTGTTCATGTCTATGTTTTACCGAACCTACAGGGTCATAAGCTTAAGGTTATCATGATATGCTAAGTGTTAGTAGGATAGGAGTAATGATAAAATATTTATGAAATAGTTTCATTAATACTCTAAATAATATTGAGAGGAACCAAAAGCGTTTCAGGGTCACCAGAAGGGTTTCGGGGTTTACCGGGCAATATCGAGTAATACCGATAAATGATATATAGGTGGAAAATGTTTCTAAAGATGTTAAATTAAAAAAAATAAAAGGCTCTAATAATAGTTAGGAGGATTTTATATTTAATTAAATATCAACATGCCTTAAAAGGCCAAGTGGTGGAAAGAATATTGGCCATTTGGGCCCAATAGGGAGGCGACCCCTTTCTTATGGAGAAGGAAGGGGGAGGCCGAATTGGAGGGGGTTTCCCCCTCCTTGGCCGGTGCAAGGGGTAAGGGTAACCTCCCCCTTGTGGCGGCCCTCCCCTCTCCTCCAACCTATATATACTACATGATTTTGGCCTTTGGACATACAAGTTTTTGGAGCCTCCTCTAGTTCTCTAGTTCTAGTTCTAGTTGATCCAATTAGAGATAGATCTAGATCCTCTCCAATCCTCATAATTAGTGGCCTAGTGTGGTTCTAATCTCCTCTCTCTAATTTTCCAGTGATGATTATCTCTAGACGGCAAAGCGTTTGCCGGATCGTGAAGACCATACGCTTGCAAACTGTGGAGAGGTCGTGCTTTCGGCCTTCCGTTCGAGGGATCATTGATGAATGGTTCAAGGGACTTCAAGTACGATATGCACCGACTCGCCTTCTTCCACTGCAACTCGGAGTTGGTAATGATCCGATCCAAACCACATGTTCATAGTTTTCCTGGTTGATCGTAGGGCGTTTATTTCTACAACGTTACCCAACAATGGTATCATGAGCGGTTCTATGAGTATATGCAGATTTTGATCTAGATCACATGTGGATGTAGGGTTTGATGTTCTTTCTATGCTTACCTCGAGTGTTGCTTCGGTTCAGTTCATTGACAGCATGATGTAGCTCCGTACAAAGTTCTGACAATCGATCGGCTCCGGCTATCGACTATCTGCTAACATTTCTTTGTGCTTTATCATAGTCAACAATAGTGAACCGTCACAAACACGAGAGGGTGATGAAGATGTTTGATCTTCTAGGGCCGGGCATACATATTTACTAACTTTAGTGTGGGGCCAGAGATTTTTAATTAAGTCTCGTCCCTCACACACCTCGAAAGTTAATCTAGCAACAAGAATTATGGCATTGAAGGTGGGCATATGTAGCTAGAGTTATCCAGAAAACCTAGAAGCCACGTAATTAAAAATTTCTAAAACAATTAGAGGATGTCTAACTTGGTTTTGCAGGTTGCATGTGATGTGGTATAGCCTTCGTCATGATAATAAGTTTATGTATGCGATGGTTATATGTTGTAACATTAAGTGGCCTATGATGACCCACAAGTATAGGGGATCTATGGTAGTCCTTTCGATAAGTAACAGTGTCGAACCCAACGAGGAGCAGAAGGAAATGACAAGCGGTTTTCAGCAAGGTATTCTCTGCAAGCACTGAAATTATTGGTAACAGATAGTTGTGTGATAAGATAATTCGTAACAGGTAACAAGTAACAAAAGTAACTAAGGTGCAGCAAGGTGGCCCAATCCTTTTTGTAGCAAAGGACAAGCCTGGACGAACTCTTATATAAAGCAAAGCTCTCCCGAGGACACATGGGAATTGTTGTCAAGCTAGTTTTCATCATGCTCATATGATTCGCGTTCGTTACTTTAATAATTTGATATGTGGGTGGACCGGTGCTTGGGTGCTGCCCTTCCTTGGACAGGTCTCCCACTTATGATTAACCCCTCTCACAAGCATCTGCAACTACGAAAGAAGAATTATGATAAATCTAACCATATCATGAAACATATGGATCCAAATCAGCCCCTTACGAAGCAACGCATAAACTAGGGTTTAAGCTTCTGTCACTCTAGCAACCCATCATCTACTTATTACTTCCCAATGCCTTCCCCTAGGCCCAAATCATGGTGAAGTGTCATGTAGTCGACGTTCACACTACATCACTAGAGGAGAGAAAACATACATCTCATCAAAATATCGAACGAATACCAAATTCACATGATTACTTATAACAAGACTTCTCACATGTCCTCAGGAACAAACGTAACTACTCACAAAGCATATTCATGTTCATAATCAGAGGAGTATTAATTATCATTAAGGATCTGAACATATGATCTTCCACCAAATAAACCAACTAGCATCAACTACAAGGAGTAATCAACACTACTAGCAACCCACAGGTACCAATATGAGGTTTTGAGACAAAGATCGAATACAAGAGATGAACTAGGGTTTGAGAGGAGATGGTGCTGGTGAAGATGTTGATGGAGATTGACCCCCTCTCGATGAGAGGATCATTGGTGATGACAATGGCTTCGATTTCCCCCTCTTGGAGGGAAGTTTCCCTGGCAAAACAGCTCGGCCGGAGCCCTAGATTGGTTCTGCCCAAGTTCCACCTTGAGATGGCGGCGCTTCGCCCCAAAAGCTTCTTTCTGATTTTTCCTGGTCAAAACACACCATATAGCAGAAGATGGGCGTCAGGGGCCTGCCAGGGGGCTGCTACTGCTACCTCTTGAGACTGCGTTGGTTTTCCCTTGAAGAGAAAAGGGTGATGCAGCAAAGTAGCCTAAGTATTTCCCTCAATTTTTGAGAACCAAGGTATCAATCCAGTAGGAGACTACTGATACGTCTCCAACGTATCTATAATTTTTGATTGTTCCATGCTATTATATTACCCGTTTTGGATGTTTATGGGCTTTATTATACACTTTTATATTATTTTTGGGACTAACCTATTAACCGGAGGTCCAGCCCAAATTGTTGTTTTCTTGCCTATTTTAGTGTTTTGAAGAAAAGGAATATCAAACGGAGTCCAAACGGAATGAAACCTTCGGGAGAGTTATTTTTGGAACGGAAGCAATCCAGGAGACTTGGAGTAGACGTCAGGGAAGCTTCGAGGAAGCCACGAGGAAGCCACGAGGCAGGGAGGCGCGCCCTACCCCCTGGGCGCGCCCCCACCCTCGTGGGCCCCTCGTGGCTCCACTAACTGACTTCTTTCGCCTATATATGCCCATATACCCTAAAAACATCGAGGAGCAGAATAGATCGGGAGTTCCGCCTCCAGAAGCCTCTATAGCCACCAAAAACCAATCTAGACCCCTTCCGGCACCCTGTCGGAGGGGGATCCCTCACCGGTGGCCATCTTCATCATCCTGGTGCTCTCCATGACGAGGAGGGAGTAGTTCACCCTCAGAGCTGAGGGTATGTACCAGTAGCTATGTGTTTGATCTCTCTCTCTCTCTCTCGTGTTCTTGATGTATCGCGAGCTTTGCTATTATAGTTGGATCTTATGATGTTTCTCCCCCTCTACTCTCTTGTAATGGATTTAGTTTTCCCTTTGAAGTTATCTTATCGGATTGAGTCTTTAAGGATTTGAGAACACTTGATGTATGTCTTGCATGTGCTTATCTGTGGTGACAATGGGATATCACGTGATCCACTTGATGTATGTTTTGGTGATCAACTTGCGAGTTCCGTGACCTCGTGAACTTATGCATAGGGGTTGGCACACGTTTTTTTCTTGACTCTCCGGTAGAAACTTTGGGGCACTCTTTGAAGTACTTTGTGTTGGTTGAATAGATGAATCTAAGATTGTGTGATGCATATCGTATAATCATACCCACTGATACTTGAGGTGACATTGGAGTATCTAGGTGACATTAGGGTTTTGGTTGATTTGTATCTTAAGGTGTTATTCTAGTACGAACTCTATGATAGATCGAACAGAAAGAATAGCTTCATGTTATTTTACTACAGACTATTGAATAGATCGATGAGAAAGGATAACTTTGAGGTGGTTTCGTACCCTACCATAAGCTCTTCGTTTGTTTTCTGTTATTAGTGACTTTGGAGTGACTCTTTGTTGCATGTTGAGGGATAGTTATATGATCCAATTATGTTATTATTGTTGAGAGAACTTGCACTAGTGAAAGTATGAACCCTAGGCCTTGTTTCCTAGCATTGCAATACCGTTTGTGCTCACTTTTATCATTAGTTACCTTGCTGCTTTTATATTTTCAGATTACAAAAACCTATATCTACCTTCCATATTGCACTTGTATCACCATCTCTTCGCCTAACTAGTGCACCTATAGAATTTACCATTGTATTGGGTGTCTTGGGGACACAAGAGACTCTTTCTTATTTGGTTGCAGGATTGATTGAGAGAGACCATCTTCATCCTACGCCTCCCATGGATTGATAAACCTTAGGTCATCCACTTGAGGGAAAATTGCTACTGCCCTACAAACCTCTGCACTTGGAGGCCCAACAACGTCGACAAGAAGAAGGTTGTGTAGTAGACATCAAGCTCTTTTCTGGCGCCGTTGCCGGGGAGGTTAGCGCTTGAAGGTATATCTTTAGATCTTGCAATCGAATATTTTAGTTTCTTGTTTTATCACTAGTTTAGTCTATAAAAAGAAAATTACAAAAAATGGAATTAAGGGTACCTCATATGCTTCATCTTTTTAATATCTTTCATGAACATAAGGATTCCGATAATTGTGCCAAAATGTTAGAAGAAGAATGTATTAAAATGTTTGGCACTAAATCTTTGGATGATGAGCATGATTGCAATGTTGTTAGTATGAATTCTTTGAATACCCATGATGCTAATGATATGCAAAGCCACAAGCTTGGGGATGCTATGTTTGATGAAGATGATCTTTTTTGTCTCCCAAGTTTTGATGAGCAAATTTATTATGATGATAGCATGCCTCCTATTTATGATGATTATAATTGTGAAATTGGATTTGGAGAGGTCATGACTTTATTTAGTAATGATTCCACTATCTTGGAAGAGGTTTCAATTGATTATGATGAGAACAAAGGTGCTAGTTATGATGATTATTGTGATGACACGTATGCTATGAAAAGTAGTGATGATTATATTTATAAAACTTGTCATGATTATGATTACCCTTTTTCTGAACTTTATTCTTTCAACGTGGAAACAATTTATAGTATTCGAGTCTCTTATGATATTCCCACTATTCCGAATGAGAAGAATTTTGCTTATGTGGAGAGTAATAAAATTTCTATGCTTGTAGTGTTGGGGAACGTAGCAGAAATTCAAAATTTTCTACGCATCACCAAGATCAATCTATGGAGTAATCTAGCAACGAGGGGAAGGAGAGTGCATCTACATACCCTTGTAGACTGCTAAGAGGAAGCGTTCAAGTGAACGGGGTTGATGGAGTCGTACTCGTCGTGATCCAAATCACCGATGATCCTAGTGCCGAACGGACGGCACCTCTGTGTTCAACACACGTGCAGCCCGGTGACGTCTCCTACGCCTTGATCCAGCAAGGGGAGAAAGAGAGGTTGGGAAAGACTCCATCCAGTAGCAGCACGACGGCGTGGTGGTGGTGGAGGAGCGCGGGACTCCAGCAGGGCTTCGCCAAGCACTACGAGAGACGAGGAGGGAGAGGGGTAGGGCTGCGCCAACAGGGAGATTGAATCGCGTGTGTGTTGCAGCCCCCAATACCTCAAGTATATATAGGGGAAGGGGAGGGGCTGCGCCCCCACCTAGGGTTCCCTCCCTAGGGGTGGCGGCAGCCCCCAGATCCCATCTGGGTGGCGGCCACAAGGGGGAGAGGGGGAGGCGCACCTGGGGTGGGCCTTAGGGCCCATCTGCCCTAGGGTTTGCCCCCTCCCCTCTTGGAGGCACCTTGGGCCTTGGTGGGAGGCGCCCCAGCTCACCTAGGGGCTGGTCCCTTCCCACTATTGGCCCATGTAGGCCTCCGGGGCTGGTGGCCCCACCTGGTGGACCCCCGGACCCCTCCGGTGGTCCCGGTACACTACCGGTGATGCCCGGAACACTTCCGGTGGCCAAAACCATACTTCCTATATATTAATATTTACCTCCGGACCATTACAGAACTCCTCATGACGTCTGGGATCTCATCCGGGACTCCGAACAACATTCGGTAACCGCGTACATACTTTCCCTATAACCCTAGCGTCATCGAACCTTAAGTGTGTAGACCCTACCGGTTCGGGAGTCATGCAGACATGGCCGAGACAACTCTCCGGCCAATAACCAACAGCGGGATCTGGATACCCATGTTGGCTCCCACATGTTCCACGATGATCTCATTGGATGAACCACGATGTTGAGGATTCAACCAATCCCGTATACAATTCCCTTTGTCTATCGGTACGATACTTGCCCGAGATTCGATCGTCGGTATCCCGATACCTTGTTCAATCTCGTTACCGGCAAGTCTCTTTACTCGTTCCATAACACATCATCCCATGATCAACTCCTTGGTCACATTGTGCACATTATGATGATGTCCTACCAAGTGGGCCCAGAGATACCTCTCCGTTTACACGGAGTGACAAATCCCAGTCTCGATTCGTGCCAACCCAACAGACACTTTCGGAGATACTTGTAGTGTACCTTTATAGCCACCCAGTTACGTTGTGACGTTTGGCACACCCAAAGCACTCCTATGGTATCCAGGAGTTGCACAATCTCATGGTCTAAGGAAATGATACTTGACATTAGAAAAGCTTTAGCATACGAACTACACGATCTTTGTGCTAGGCTTAGGATTGGGTCTTGTCCATCACATCATTCTCCTAATGATGTGATCCCGTTATCAACGACATCCAATGTCCATGGTTAGGAAACCGTAACCATCTATTGATCAACGAGCTAGTCAACTAGAGGCTTACTAGGGACATGGTGTTGTCTATGTATCCACACATGTATCTGAGTTTCCTATCAATACAATTCTAGCATGGATAATAAACGGATTATCATGAACAAGGAAATATAATAATAACCAATTTATTATTGCCTCTAGGGCATATTTCCAACAGTCTCCCACTTGCACTAGAGTCAATAATCTAGTTCACATCGCCATGTGATTAACACTCACAGGTCACATCGCCATGTGACCAACATCCAAGAGTCTACTAGACTCAATGATCTAGTTCACATCACTATGTGATAAACACTCAAAGAGTTCTGGGTTTGATCATGTTATGCTTGTGAGAGAGGTTGTAGTCAACGGGTCTCGCCATATTCAGATCCCTATGTACTTCGCAAAACTTTGTGTCATATCGTAGATGATGCTACCACGTTCCACTTGGAGCTATTCCAAATTGTTGCTCCATTATACGTATCCGGTATCTCTACCCAGAGCTATCCGAATAGGTGTTAAGCTTGCATCGACGTAACTCTTTATGTCGAACTCTTTATCACCTCCATAACCGAGAAACATTTCCTTATTCCTCTAAGGACAATTTTGACCGCTATTTGGTGATCCATTCCTAGATCACCTTTGTACCCTCTTGCCAGACATGTGGCAAGGCACACATCAGGTGCGGTACTCAGCATGGCATACCGTATAGAGCCTATGACAAGAGCATAGGGGACGACCTTCGTCCTTCCTCTTTCTTCTGCCGTGGTCAATCTTTGAGTCTTACTCAACTTCACACCTTACAACTCAGGTAAGAACCCCTTCTTTGACTGATCTATTTTGAACTCCTTCAAAAACATGTCAAGGTGTGCGTTCTTTGAAAGTATCATCAGGCGTCCTGATCTATCTCTATAGATCTTGATGCCCAGTATGTAAGCAGCTTTATCCAGGTCTTCCTTTGAAAAAAATACTCTTCAAACAACCATTTATGCTTTCCAGAAATTCTACATTATTTCGGATCAACAATATGTCATCCACATATACTTATTAGAAATGTTGTAGTGCTCCCACTCACTTTCTTGTAAATACAAGTTTCTAGCAAACATTGTATAAACCTAAAAGCTTTGATCACTCCATCAAAGCATATATTCCGATTCCGAGATGCTTGCTCTAGTCCATAGAAGGATCGCTGGAGCCAACATACCTTTTAGCATCCTTAGGATCGACAAAACCTTTTATTGTATCACATACAACTTTTTCTTACGAAAACTGGTAAGAAAACTTGTTTTGACATCCATCTGTCAGATTTCATAATCGAAAAATACAGCTAATGCTAACATGATTCCGACGGACTTAAGCATCGCTACGGGTGAGAAATTCTCATCGTAGTCAACTCCTTGAACTTGTGAAAAGACTCTTTCCCACAAGTCGAGCTTCATAGACGGTAACATTACCACCCACGTCCGTCTTCTTCTTGAAGATCCATTTATCTCAATGGCTTGCCGATCAACGGGCAAGTCCACCAAAGTCCATACTTTGTTCTGATATATGGACCCTATCTCGGATTTCATGGCTTCTAACCATTTGTCGGAATACGGGCCCACCATCGCTTCTCCATAGCTCGTAGGTTCATTGTTGTCCAACAACATGATATCTGAGACAGGATTACCGTACCACTCAGGAGTAGTACATATCCTTGTCGACCTACGAGGTTCGATATCAACTTGATCCGAAGCTTTATGATCACTATCATTAACTTCCTATTCAACAGACGTAGGCACCACAGAAAACATCTTTCTGTGTTGCATCACTCTCTGGTTGAAGTAAAGGTTCGACAACCTCATCAAGTTCTATCTTCCTCCCACTCAATTCTTTCGAGAGAAACTCCTTCTCGAGAAAGGACCCGTTCTTAGCGACAAACATTTTGCCCTCGGATCTGAGATAGAAGGTATACCCAACTGTCACCTTTGGGTATCGTATGAAGATGTGTTTGTCTGCTTTGGGTTCGAGCTTCTCCGGCTGAAGCCTTAAGCATCGCAGCCCAAACATTAAGAAACGACAACTTTGGTTTCTTGCCAAACCAATGTTCATACGACGTCGTCTCGACTTAGATGGTGTCCTATCTAAAGTGAATGCAGCTGTCTCTAACGCATAACCTCAAAATGAAAACGGTAGATTGATAAGAGACATCTAGATCGCACCATATCTCATAAGGTTCGATTACGACGTCCGGACACACCATAACCCAGTGGTGTTCCAGGTGGCTTCAACTGTGAAACAATTCCACAATGTCTTAAGTGTTTACCAAACTCATAACTCAGATATTCTCATTGATCAGATCGTAGGAATTTGATCTTCTTGTTATGATGATTCTTAACTTCACTCTGAAGTCGCTTGAACTTTTCAAACGTTTCAGACTTGTGCTTCATTAAGTAAATATACCTATATCTACTCAAATCGTCAGTGAAGATGAGAAAATAGCGATATCCACCGCACGCTTCAATTCTCATTGGATCACACGCATCAGCATGTATGATTTCCAACAAGTCACTTGCCCGTTTCATTGTACCTGAAAGCAGGGTCTTAGTCATCCTGCCCATGAGGCATGGCTCGCATGTGTCAAGCGATTCAAAATCAAGTTACTCCAAACATCCATCGACATGGAGTTTCTTCATGCATCTTACGCCAATATGACCTAAGCGGCAGTGCCACGAGAAAGTGGTACTATCATTATTAACTCTACATCTTTTGGCGTGAACATGTGTATTACCACGACCGAGATTCAATGAACCATTCACATAGGGTGCATGACCATGAAAGGTATCATTCATGTAAACAGAATAACCATTATTCTCTAACTTAAATGAATGACCGTATTGCAATGAACATGATCTAATCATATTCATGCTCAACGTAGACACCTGATAACATTTATCTAGGTTCAATACTAATCCCGAAGGCAGATGGAGCGTGCGATGGTGATCTCATCAACTTTGGAAACACTTCCAACACACAACGTCACCTCGCCCTTAGCCAGTCTCCGTTTAGTCCGTAGCTTTTGCTTCAAGTCACCAGTAATAGCAACTGAACTGGTATCCAATACCCAGGTGCTACCAGGAGTACTAGCGAGGTACACATTAATAACACGTATATACTTTGTTGAAGTTGCCAGCCTTCTTATCTACCATGCATTTGGGGTAATTCCGCTACCAGTGACCGTTCCCCTTACAATAGAAGCACTTAGTCTCGGGTTTGGGTTCAACCTTGGGTTCCTTCACTGGAGCGGCAACTAGTTTGCCATCCATGAAGTTTCCCTTCTAGCCCTTGCCCTTCTTGAAACCAGTGGTCTTGTTAAACCATCAACACTTGATGCTCCTTCTTTGATTTCTACCTTTTGCGGTCTTAAGCACCGCGAACAGCTCCGGGATCAACTCCATCCCTCGCATGTCATAGTTCATCACGAAGATCTAGTAGCTTAGTGATAGTGGCTAGAGAACTCTATCAATCACTATTTTATCTGGAAGTTTAACTCCCACTTGATTTAAGTGATTGTAGCACCCAGACATTCTGAGCACATGCTCACTAGCTGAGCTATTCTCCTCCATCTTGTTGGCAAAAGAACTTGTCAGAGGTCTCACACCTCTCAACACGGGCATGAGCCTGAAATCCCAATTTCAGCTCTTGGAACATCTCATATGTTCTATGGCGTTCAAAGCGTCATTGGAATCCCGATTCTAAGCCGTAAAGTATGGTGCACTAAACTATCAAGTAGTCATCAGGATGTGTCTGTCAGGTGTTCACAACATCCACAGACGATGTTGTAGGGGTTTGCACATCGAGCGGTGCATCAAAGACGTAAGCCTTCTGTGTAGCAGTGAGGACACTCCTCGGACAATGGACCTAGTCCGCATCGGTTCTTACAATATCTTTCAGCTTGGTCTTTCTCTAGGAACGTATTGAAACATGGAGCTACAACGTGAGCTATTCATCTACAACATATTTGCAAAGACAATTTAGACTATGTTCATGGTAATTGAGTTCATCTAATCAAATTATTTAATGAACTCCCACTCAGATAGACATCTCTCTAGTCATCTAAGTGAAACATGATCCGAGTCAACTAGGACGTGTCCGATCATCACGTGAGACAGACTAGTCAACATCGGTGAACATCTTCATGTTGATCGTATCTTCTATACGACTCATGCTCGACCTTTCGGTCTTCCGTGTTCCGAGGCCATGTCTGTACATGCTAGGCTCGTCAAGTCAACCTAAGTGTATTGCGTGTGTAAATCTGGCTTACACCTGTTGTATTCGAACGTTAGAATCTATCGCACCCGATCATCACGTGGTGCTTCGAAACAACGAACCTTCGCAATGGTGCACAGTTAGGGGGAACACTCTCTTGAAATTTTAGCGAGAGATCATCTTATTTAAGCTACCGTCGTTCTAAGCAAATAAGATGTAAAACATGATAAACATCACATGCAATCAAATAGTGACATGATATGGCCAATATCATTTTGCTCCTTTTGATCTCCATCTTCGGGGCTCCATGATCATCGTTGTCACCGGCATGACACCATGATCTCCATCATCATGATCTCCATCATCGTGTCTTCTTGAAGTTGTCTCGTCATCTATTACTTCTACTACTATGGCTAACGCTTTAGCAATAAAGTAAAGTAATTACATGGCGTTTATGTTGACACGCAGGTCATAAATAAATAAAGACAACTCCTATGGCTCCTGCCGGTTGTCATACTCATTGACATGCAAGTCGTGATTCCTATTACAAGAACATGATCAATCTCATACATCACATATATCATTCATCACATCCTTTTAGCCATATCACATCACAAGGCATATGCTGCAAAAACAAGTTAGACGTCCTCTAATTGTTGTTGCAAGTTTTTACGTGGCTGCTATAGGTTTCTAGCAAGAACGTTTCTTACCTACGCCAAAACAACAACGTGATATGCCAATTTCTATTTACCCTTCATAAGGACCCTTTTCATCGAATCCGATCCGACTAAAGTGGGAGAGACAGACACCCGCTAGCCACCTTATGCAACTAGTGCATGTCAGTCGGTGGAACCAGTCTCACGTAAGAGTACATGTAAGGTCGGTCCGGGCCGCTTCATCCCACGATACCGCCGAATCAAGATAAGACTAGTAAAGGCAAGTAAATTGACAATATCGACGCCCACAACAACTTGTGTTCTACTCGTGCATAGAAACTACGCATAGACCTAGCTCATGATGCCACTGTTGGGGAACATAGTAGAAATTCAAAATTTTCTACGCATCACCAAGATCAATCTATGGAGTAATCTAGCAACGAGGGGAAGGAGAGTGCATCTACATACCCTTGTAGATCGCTAAGCGGAAGCGTTCAAGTGAACGGGGTTGATGGAGTCGTACTCGTCGTGATCCAAATCACCGATGATCCTAGTGCCGAACGGACGGCACCTTCGTGTTCAACACACGTGCAGCCCGGTGACGTCTCCTACGCCTTGATCCAGCAAGGGGAGAAGGAGAGGTTGGGGAAGACTCCATCCAGCAGCAGCACGATGGCGTGGTGGTGGTGGAGGAGCGCGGGACTCCAGCAGGGCTTCGCCAAGCACTACGAGAGACGAGGAGGGAGAGGGGTAGGGCTGCGCCAACAGGGAGATTGAATCGCGTGTGTGTTGCAGCCCCCAATACCTCAAGTATATATAGGGGAAGGGGAGGGGCTGCACCCCCACCTAGGGTTCCCTCCCTAGGGGTGGTGGCAGCCCCCAGATCCCATCTGGGTGGCGGCCACAAGGGGGAGAGGGGGAGGCGCACCTGGGGTGGGCCTCAGGGCCCATCTGCCCTAGGGTTTGCCCCCCTCCCCTCTTGGAGGCGCCTTGGGCCTTGGTGGGAGGCGCCCCAGCCCACCTAGGGGCTGGTCCCTTCCCACTATTGGCCCATGTAGGCCTCCGGGGCTGGTGGCCCCACCTGGTGGACCCCCGGAACCCTCCGGTGGTCCCGGTACACTACCGGTGATGCCGGGAACACTTCCGATGGCCAAAACAATACTTCCTATATATTAATCTTTACCTCCGGACCATTCCGGAACTCCTTGTGACGTCCAGGATCTCATCCGGGACTCCGAACAAAATTCGGTAACCGCGTACATACTTTCCCTATAACCCTAGCGTCATCGAACCTTAAGTGTGTAGACCCTACGGGTTCGGGAGTCATGCAGACATGGCCGAGACAACTCTCCGGCCAATAACCAACAGCGGGATCTGGATACCCATGTTGGCTCCCACATGTTCTATGATGATCTCATTGGATGAACCACGATGTCGAGGATTCAATCAATCCCGTATACAAGTCCCTTTGTCTATCGGTACGATACTTGCCCGAGATTCGATCGTCGGTATCCCGATACCTTGTTCAATCTTGTTACCGGCAAGTCTCTTTACTCATTCCGTAACACATCATCTCGCGATCAACTCCTTGGTCACACTGTGCACATTATGATGATGTCCTACCGAGTGGGCCCAGAGATACCTCTCCGTTTACACGGAGTGACAAATCCCAGTCTCGATTCGTGCCAACCCAACAGACACTTTCGGAGATACCTGTAGTGTACCTTTATAGCCACACAGTTACGTTGTGACGTTTGGCACACCCAAAGCACTCCTACGGTATCCGGGAGTTGCACAATCTCATGGCCTAAGGAAATGATACTTGACATTAGAAAAGCTTTAGCATACGAACTACATGATCTTTGTGCTAGGCTTAGGATTGGGTCTTGTCCATCACATCATTCTCCTAATGATGTGACCCCGTTATCAACGACATCTAATGTCCATGGTTAGGAAACCGTAACCATCTATTGATCAATGAGCTAGTCAACTAGAGGCTTACTAGGGACATGGTGTTGTCTATGTATCCACACATGTACCTAAGTTTCCTATCAATACAATTCTAGCATGGATAATAAATGATTATCATGAACAAGGAAATATAATAATAACCAATTTATTATTGCCTCTAGGGCATATTTCCAACATGTAGATCATGAAAAGAATGCTTTATGTGATAATTATATTGTTGAATTTATTCATGAAGCTACTGAAAATTATTATGAGGGAGGAATATATGCTTTTAGGAATTGCAATAATATCAAGTTTCCTCTCTATGTGCCTAAAGTTTTGAAGTTATGCTTGTTTTACCTTCCTATGTAAGTTGATTCTTGTTCCCACAAGTTGTTTGCTCACAAATTCCCTATGCATAGGAAGTGGGTTAGACTTAAATGTGCTAGTCATATTCTTCATGATGCTCTCTTTATGTTTCAATTCTTATCCTTTATGTGAGCATCATTGAAATCATCATGCCTAGCTAGGGGCGTTAAACAATAGCGCTGTTGAGAGGCAACCCAATTTTATTTTTGTTCTTTGCTTTTTGCTCCTGTTTATAAATAAATAATTAATCTAGCCTCTGTTATTATTGAGTTTTTATGCTTTTAATTAGTGTTTGTGCCAAGTAGAACCTTTGGGAAGACTTGGGGAAAGTCTTTGCGATCTTGCTGTAAAAAACAGAAACTTTAGCGATTACGAGAATTGCTGCCATTTTTTATTGGAGAGTGTTATTTAGTTAATTATTTTTGCAGATGATTAATAGATAAATTCCTCTCGTCCAGAAACTTATTTTAGAATTTTTGGAGTTCCAGAAGTATACGTTTGATCCAGATTACTACAGACTGTTCTGTTTTTGACAGATTTTGTTTTCTATGTGTTGTTTGCTTATTTTGATGAATCTATGAGTAGTATCAGAGTGTATGAACCATAGATAAGTTGGAATACAGTATATATTACACCAATATGAATTTATAATGAGTTCCTAACAGTACCTAAGTGGTGATTTATTTTCTTATACTAACGGAGCTTACGAGTTTTCTGTTATGTTTTGTGTTGTGAAGTTTTCAAGTTTTGGGTAAAGATTCGATGGACTATGGAATAAGGAGTGGCAAGAGCCTAAGCTTGGGGATTCCAAAGGCACCCCAAGGTAATATTCAAGGACAACCAAGATCCTAAGCTTGGGGATGCCCCGGATGGCATCCCCTCTTTCGTCTTCGTTCATTGGTAACTTTACTTGTAGCTATATTTTTATTCGCCACATGATATGTGTTTTGCTTGGAGCGCCATTTTATTTTATTTTGTTTTGCTTGCTGTTTGAATAATATCCCAAGATCTGAAATTCTTAAATTTTAGAGAGTCTTCATATAGTTGCATAATTATTCGACTACTCATTGATCTTCACTTATATCTTTTGGAGTAGTTTGTCATTTGCTCTAGTGCTTCACTTATATCTTCTTAGAGAACGGCGGTGGTTTTATTTTGAAGAAATTGTGGAACTCTCATGCTTCACTTATATTATTTTGAGAGTCTTTAGAACAGCATGCTAATTTGCTTTGGTTATGAAACTAGTCCTATTATGATGGGCATCCAAGATGGGTATAATAAATTTTTTCATATAAAGCGCATTGAATACTATGAGAAGTTTGATACTTGATGATTGTTTTGAGATATGGAGATGGTGATATTAGAGTCATGCTAGGTGAGTAGTTGTTAATTTGAGAAATACTTGTGTTGAAGTTTGTGATTCCCGTAGCATGCACGTATGGTGAACTGTTATGTGATGAAGTCGGAGCATGATTTATTTATTGATTGCCTTCCTTATGAGTGGCGGTCCGGGACGAGCAATGGTCTTTTCCTACCAATATATCCCCCTAGGAGCATGCGTGTAGTACTTTGTTTCGATAACTAATAGATTTTGCAATAACTATGTGAGTTCTTTATGACTAATGTTGAGTCCATGGATTATACTCACCCTCACCCTTCCACCATTGCTAGCCTCTCTAGTATCACGCAACTTTCGCCAGTATCATACACCCACCATATACCTTCCTCAAAACAGCCACCATACCTACCTATTGTGGCATTTCCATAGCCATTCCGAGATATATTGCCATGCAACTTTGCACCGTACTGTTTATTATGACACGCTCCATCATTGTCATATTGCTTTGCATGATCATGTAGTTGGCATCATATTTGTGGCAAAGCCACCGTTCATAATTCTTTTATACATGTCACTCATGAGTCATTGCACATCCCGGTACACCGCCGGAGGCATTCATATAGAGTCATATTTTGTTCTAAGTATCGAGTTGTAACTCTTGAGTTGTAAGTAAATAAAAGTGTGATGATCTTCATTATTAGAGCATTGTCCTAGTGAGGAAAGGATGAGGGAGGCTATGATTCCCCCACAAGTCGGGATGAGACTCCGGACGGAAAATAAAAAAAACAGAAAAAAGAGGCCATGAAAAAAAAGAGAAGGCCCAAGAAAACAAAAAATGAGACAAAAAGAGAGAAGGGGCAATGCTACTATCCTTTTACCACACTTGTGCTTCAAAGTAGCACCATGATCTTCATGATAGAGAGTCTCCTATGTTGTCACTTTCATATACTAGTGGGAATCTTTCATTATAGAACTTGGCTTCTATATTCCAATGATGGGCTTCCTCAAAATACCCTAGGTCTTCGTGAGCAAGCAAGTTGGATGCACACCCACTTAGTTTCTTTTTGAGCTTTCATACACTTATAGCTCTAGTGCATCCGTTGCATGGCAATCCCTACTCACTCACATTGATATCTATTGATGGGCATCTCCATAGCCCGTTGATACGCCTAGTTGATGTGAGATGACTATCTTCCTCCATTTTTTTCTTCTCCACAACCACCATTCTATTCCACCTATATTGCTATGTCCATGGCTCATGCTCATGTATTGCGTGAAGATTGAGAAAGTTAGAGAACACCAAAAGTATGAAACAATTGCTTGGCTTGTTATCGGGGTTGTGCATGATTTAAATATTTTATGTGATGAAGATACAGCATAGCCAGACTATATGATTTTGTAGGGATAGCTTTCTTTGGCCATGTTATTTTGATGAGACATGATTACTTTGTTAGTATGCTTGAAGTATTATTATTTTTATGTCAATATTAAACTTTTGTCTTGAATCTTATGGATCTGAATATTCTTGCCACAATAAAGAGAATTACTTGGATAAATATGTTAGGTAGCATTCCACATCAAAAATTCTGTTTTTATCATTTACCTACTCGAGGACGAGCATGAATTAAGCTTGGGGATGCTCGAAACGTCTCCAATGTATCTATAATTTTTTATTGTTCCATGCTATTATATTACCCGTTTTGGATGTTTATGGGCTTTATTATACACTTTTATATTATTTTTGGGACTAACCTATTAACCGGAGGCCCAACCCAAATTGTTGTTTTCTTGCCTATTTCAGTGTTCCGAAGAAAAGGAATATCAAAGGGAGTCCAAACGGAATGAAACCTTTGGGAGAGTTATTTTTGGAACGGAAGCAATCCAAGAGACTTGGAGTAGACGTCAGGGAAGCTTCGAGGAAGTCACAAGGCAGGGAGGCGCGCCCTACCCCCTGGGCATGCCCCCCACCCTCATGGGCCCCTCGTGGCTCCCCTGACCGACTTCTTTCGCCTATATATATGTCCATATACCCTAAAACATCGAGGAGCAGAATAGATCGGGAGTTCCGCCGCCAGAAGCCTCCGTAGCCACCGAAAACCAATCTAGACCCGTTCCGGCATCCTGCCGGAGGGGGGATCCTCACCGGTGGCCATCTTCATCATCCTGGTGCTCTCCATGACAAGGAGGGAGTAGTTCACCCTCGGAGCTGAGGGTATGTACCAGTAGCTATATGTTTGATCTCTCTCTCTCTCTCTCTCGTGTTCTTGATGTATCGCGAGCTTTGCTATTATAGTTGGATCTTATGATGTTTCTCCCCCTCTACTCTCTTGTAATGGATTTAGTTTTCCCTTTGAAGTTATCTTATCGGATTGAGTCTTTAAGGATTTGAGAACACTTGATGTATGTCTTGCATGTGCTTATCTGTGGTGACAATGTGATATCACGTGATCCACTTGATGTATGTTTTGGTGATCAACTTGCGAGTTCCGTGACCTCGTGAACTTATGCATAGGGGTTGGCACACGTTTTTGTCTTGACTCTCCGGTAGAAACTTTGGGACACTCTTTGAAGTACTTTGTGTTGGTTGAATAGATGAATCTAAGATTGTGTGATGCATATCGTATAATCATACCCATGGATACTTGAGGTGACATTGGAGTATCTAGGTGACATTAGGGTTTTGGTTGATTTGTATCTTAAGGTGTTATTCTAGTACGAACTCTATGATATATCGAACGGAAAGAATAGCTTCATGTTATTTTACTACGGACTCTTGAATAGATCGATCAAAAAGGATAACTTTGAGGTGGTTTCGTACCCTACCATAATCTCTTCGTTTGTTTTCCGCTATTAGTGACTTTGGAGTGACTCTTTGTTGCATGTTGAGGGATAGTTATATGATCCAATTATGTTATTATTGTTGAGAGAACTTGCACTAGTGAAAGTATGAACCCTAGGCCTTGTTTCCTAGCATTGCAATACCGTTTGTGCTCACTTTTATCATTAGTTACCTTGCTGTTTTTATATTTTTAGATTACAAAAACCTATATGTACCTTCCATATTGCACTTGTATCACCATTTCTTCGCCGAACTAGTGCACCTATACAATTTACCATTGTATTGGATGTGTTGGGGACACAAGAGACTCTTTGTTATTTGGTTGCAGGGTTGCTTGAGAGAGACCATCTTCATCCTACGCTCCCATGGATTGATAAACCTTAGGTCATCCACTTGAGGGAAATTTGCTACTGTCCTACAAACCTCTGCACTTGGAGGCCCAACAACGTCTACAAGAAGAAGGTTGTGTAGTAGACGCAAGTCACCTAGGTTGACTGGATGGTTGCGACTCATCCCTAGCCGGTTCGTCCTCCTCCACTGTTTGGAAATTGGTTTTGGACCAATTAAAGCCATGAAGGGCGACGAACTCAGCCTCATCATCAGTCAGACCAGACGGGTCAATTTCAGGGGCGAAAGTGTGCTTGCGAATCGGCGGGATTAAGTCCGTCACTTTATATGAAGGAGTCGCCATCTTCTTATTTTCTGCATCAAAACCCGGCTGATACTTGGTGAGATTGGTTTCTTCAGCAATGATGGTGGCATGAGGACGAATCTCTTTCACACAGGCAGCAAAGTCTTCTTGGTCGAAGGGACTTCCGTCTTCCTTAAAGCTGGGGTACCCCCTGGCTACATCCGCCGGGTCTAACTCCGATACCCAGGCTCTGGCTCTCGCACAAGAATGCTTGACTTCCTGAAACCTGGCGGGTAAGATGGACAGCTTCTTCAAGACATCACTCAATAAGTTTGGTCCTTGGTTCGCTGGGGAGATAATGGCAAGAGCCCGCTGAGCTCCAGTATACAATTGTTCCACAAGAGTGTAAACCGCCTTGAGGTTTATCAGACTATCTTGACTCAGATTGCTGCTCCGGGGACCTGTGAAGTTTTTCCCAATGAGTTAAGTAGGTGGCTTATATTATGGTGACAAATATAGACTTTGAATAAGTAATAAGGTGATTTACCGAAGATTGCAGAAACCATCTGAGACACATGGTTCTTTAAACCGGTGAGTTCAGCGGTAACTTATTTCAGAGCCGCCTCGGCCGTTTCAGCACGCTGCGCCAGGGCAGTCTTCTCATTGGCCCAAGCCTTTTTCTCTGCACTAAAACTGGTCTTCAGTTTTTCTGCTTCAGACACACTCAATTGGAGTTTGGATTCAGTTTTCTTTGTTTCATTCTCTTGAGTCGACAGCTGAATCTTGGCTTCAGATAATTGGGATTCAAGTTCTGCGGTTGTATCCTGTATACAGAATAAGGTTGTTTAGTTTCATGGTGGATTATAAAAACAAGTCCCAAGTGCTTTGCAAGCAATAACACTTGGCACTTGGGGGCTAATGTCCATCAGTGCAATTTTATTTTCAAAAGAATTGGATTTTTTCCAGAAGTCCCAAGTGCTTTGCAAGCAAGACCACTTGGTACTTGGGGGCTAATGCATATTGCTATTTTTCCTACCTAAGGTAAACCAGATGTGTTATTCATAGCCTTAGCTGGCTCATAAGGATATCTGGTCAAAGTATTTGTCTCTTACATATTGGCTAATAGGACCGGCTCATTCATACCAATTAAACCGGCCCTTGCGGACTACACATGCAAATTGAAAAACTATCATTATCCGGTTTGGTTGTAAACAAGGAATCGAAAGGAGTCTAAGGCAAAAGCTTATAACATTATTAAAAGTCTACATATCATTCACTCTTATCATATTCCACAGACTTGGGGGCTGCCAGGGTACTTAACTTATATAAACCAAAGAATATACCTCATATTTTTGGTACATCTGTTTGACCATTTCAATCTCTGGATCACGGCCGGAGTTGACTTGGCTAAGATAGCCAGATATTACTTCACTACTACCTCTTGAGCATGCATTGGTTTTCCCTTGAAGAGGAAAGGGTGATGCATCAAAGTAGCGTAAGTATTTCCCTCAGTTTTTGAGAACCAAGGTATCAATCCAGTAGGAGACCACGCGCAAGTCACCTCGTACCTACACAAACAAATAAGAACCTCACAACCAACGCGATAAAGGGGTTGTCAATCCCTTCACGGCCACTTGCAAGAGTGAGATCTGATAGAGATGATAATAATAATATAAATATTTTTGGTATTTTTATGATATGGATTTAAAATAAAGATTGCAAAAATAAAATAGATTGGAAACTTGTATGATAGAAAACAGACCCGGGGGCCATAGGTTTCACTAGTGGCTTCTCTCAAGATAGCATAAGTATTACGGTGGGTGAACAAATTACTATCGAGCAACTGATAGAAAAGCGAATAATTATGAGAATATCTAGGTATGATCATGTATATAGGCATCACGTCCGTGACACGACTACTGCCTACATCTACTACTATTACTCCACACATCGACCGCTATCCAGCATGCATCTAGAGTATGAAGTTCATAAGAACAGAGTAACGCTTTAACCAAGATGACATGATGTAGAGGGATAAACTCATGCAATATGATATAAACCCCATCTTTTTATCCTCGATGGCAACAATACAATACGTGCCATTTCCCTTTCTGTCACTGGGATCGAGCACCGCAAGATTGAACCCAAAGCTAAGCACTTCTCCCATTGCAAGAAAGATCAATCTAGTAGGCCAAACCAAACTGATAATTTGAAGAGACTTGCAAAGATAACCAATCATACATAAAAGACTTCAGAGAAGATTCAAATATTGTTCATAGATAATCTTGATCATAAACCCACAATTCATCGGATCTCGACAAACACACCTCAAAAGAAGATTACATCGAATAGATCTCCAAGAGAATCGAGGATAACTTTGTATTGAGATCCAAAGAGAGAGAAGAAGCCATCTAGCTAATAACTATGGACCCGAAGGTCTGAGGTAAACTACTCACACATCATCGGAGGGGCCATGGAGTTGATGTAGAGGCCCTCCATGATCAATGCCCCCTCCTGCGGAGCTCCGGAAAAGAACCCAAGATGGGATCTCTTGGGTACAGAAGGTTGCAGTGCTAGAAATAGGGTTTCGTGGTGCTCCTGGATGTTTTCAGGGTATGTGAACATGTATAGGAGGAAGAAGTAGGCCAGTTGAGCCACGAGGGGCCCACGAGGGGGGAGGGCGCGCCCCCTACCTCGTGGCCACCTCGTTGGTTGCTTGACATCCACTCCAAATCCTCTGGATCATGTTTGTACCAAAAATCACGCTCCCAAAGGTTTCATTCCGTTTGGACTCCGTTTGATATTCCTTTTTTGCGAAACACTGAAATAGGCAAAAAACAGGAATTTGGGCTGGGCTTCCGATCAATAGGTTAGTCCCAAAAATAATATAAAAGTGTATAAATAAGACCATTAAACATCCAAAATAGAATATATAATAGCATGGAACAATCAAAAATTATAGATACGTTGGAGACGTATCAAGCATCCCCAAGCTTAATTCCTGCTTGTCCTCGAGTAGGTAAATGATAAAAACAGAATTTTTGATGTGGAATGCTTCCTAACATATTTCTCAATGTATTTGTATCTATTGTGGCATGAATGTTCAGATCCGAAAGATTCAAGATAAAAATTTATTGTTGACATAAAAATAGTAATACTCCAAGTATGCTAATCAAGCAATTATGTCTTATCAAAATACCATAGCCAAAGAAAACTTATCCCTACAAAGTCATATAGTTTGGCCATGCTTCATTTTCGTCACACAAAATGCTCTCATCATGCACAACCCCGATGACAAGCCAAGCAATTGTTTCATACTTAGCCTTTTCAAAGTCTTTCAACTTTTACGCAATATATGAGCGCGAGCCATGGACATAGCACTATGGGTGGAATAGAATATGATGATTGAGGTTGTGTGAGAAGACAAAAAGGGAGAAAGTCTCACATTGACGCGGCTAATCAATGGGCTATGGAGATGCCCACTGATTGATGTCAATGCAAGGAGTAGGGATTGCCATGCAACGGATGCACTGGAGCTATAAATATGTGAAAGATCATCAAAGAAACTAAGTGGGTGTGCATCCAACTCGCTTGCTCACGAAGACCTAGGGCATTTGAGGAAGCTGAAGGAAATATGCCCTAGAGGCAATAATAAAGTTATTATTTATTTCCTTATTTCATGATAAATGTTTATTATTCATGCTAGAATTGTATTAACCAGAAACATAATACATGTGTGAATACATAGACAAACATAGTGTCACTAGTATGCCTCTACTTGACTAGCTCATTGATCAAAGATGGTTAAGTTTCCAAACCATAGACATGAGTTGTTATTTGATCAATGGGATCACATCATTAGGAGAATGATGTGATTGACTTGACCCATTCCGTTATCTTAGCACTTGATCGTTTTTGTTTACTTCTATTGCTTTCTTCATGACTTATACATGTTCTTATGACTATGAGATTATGCAACTCCCAAATACCGGAGGAACACTTTGTGTGCTACCAAACATCACAACATAACTGGGTGATTATAAAGGTGCTCTACATGTGTCTCTGATGGTACTTGTTGAGTTGGCATAGACCAAGATTAGGATTTGTCACTCCGATTGTCGGAGAGGTATCGCTGGGCCCTCTCGGTAATGCACATCACTGTAAGCCTTGCAAGCAATGCAACTAATGAGTTAGTTGCGGGATAGTGCATTACGAAACGAGTAAAGAGACTTGCCGGTAACGAGATTGAACTAGGTATTGGGATACTGACGATAGAATCTCGGGCAAGTAACGTACCGATGACAAAGAGAACAACATATGGTGTTATGCGGTTTGACCGATAAAGATCTTCATTGAATATGTAGGAACCAATATGGGCATCCAGGTTACGCTATTGGTTATTGATCGGAGACATGTCTCGGTCATGTCTACATAGTTCTCAAACCCATAGGGTCCACACGCTTAAAGTTCTGTGACGATCGGTTTTATGAGTTTATATGTTTTGATGTACCGAAGGTAGTTCGGAGTCCTAGATATGATCACAGACATGACGAGGAGTCTCGAAATGGTCGAGACATGAAGATTGATATATTGGAAGCCTAATTTGGACATCGGAAGAGTTCCGGGTAAAATCAGGATTTTACCGGAGTACCGGAGGGGTTACCGGAACCCCCCGGGGGCTAATGGGCCTTGTTGGTCCATAAGGGAAAGAGAGAGGGGCCGGCCTAGGGCAGGCAGCGCGCCCCGTCCCATCTGGTCCGAATTGGACTAGGAGAGGGGGGCCCTTTCCTTCTCTTTCTCTCCCTTCCTTTCCCCCTCCTAGTAGGAGTAGGAAAGAGGGGAATCCTACTCCTACTAGGAGGAGGATTCCTCCTCCTGGCGCACCAACAAGGGCTGGTCGGCCTCCCCCTTGCTCCTTTATATACAGGGGCAGGGGGCACCTCTAGACACACAAGTTGATCACAAAGATCTCTCCCAGCCGTGTGCGGTGCCCCCCTCCACCATAATCCACCTCGATCATACTGTAGCGGTGCTTAGGCGAAGCCCTGTCACAGTAGCTTCATCAACATCTTCACCACGCCGTCGTGCTGACGAAACTCTTCCCTAAGCTCTACTGGATCATGAGTTCGCGGGACGTCACCGAGCTGAACGTGTGCTGAACGCGGAGGTGTCGTTCGTTCGGTACTGAGGATCGGTCGATCGTGAAGATGTACGACTACATCAACCGTGTTGTCATATCGCTTCCGCTTAACGGTCTATGAGGGTACATGGACAACACTCTCCCCTCTTGTTGCTATGCATCACCATGATCCTGCGTGTGCATAGGAATTTTTTGAAATTACTACGTTCCCCAACAGTGGCATCCGAGCCTAGTTTTATGCGTAGATGTTATATGCACGAGTAGAACACAAGTGAGTTGTGGACGATACAAGTCATACTGTTTACCAGCATGTCATACTTTGGTTCGGCGGTATTGTTGGATGAAGCGGCCCGGACCGACATTACGCGTACGCTTATGCGAGACTGGTTCTACCGACGTGCTTTGCACATAGGTGGCTCGCGGGTGTCAGTTTCTCCAACTTTTGTTGAACCGAGTGTGGCTAAGCCTGGTCCTTGAGAAGGTTTAAACAGCACTAACTTGACGAACTATCGTTGTGGTTTTGATGCGTAGGTAAGAACGGTTCTTGCTCAGCCCGTAGCAGCCACATAAAACTTGCAACAACAAAGTAGAGGACGTCTAACTTGTTTTTGCAGGGCATGTTGTGATGTGATATGGTCAATACATGATGCTATATTTATTGTATGAGATGATCATGTTTCGTAACGGAGTTATCGGCAACTGGCGGGAGCCATATGGTTGTCGCTTTATTGTATGCAATGCCATCGCCCTGTAATTGCTTTACTTTATCACTAAGCGGTAGCAATAGTCATAGAAGCAATAGTTGGTGAGACGACAACGATGCTATGATGGAGATCAAGGTGTCGCTCCGGTGACAATGGTGATCATGACGGTGCTTCGGAGATGGAGATCACAAGCACAAGATGATGATGGGCATATCATATCACTTATATTGATTGCATGTGATGTTTATCTTTTATGCATCTTATTTTGCTTTGATTGACGGTAGCATTATAAGATGATCTCTCACTAAATTTCAAGATAAATGTGTTCTCCCTGAGTATGCACCGTTGCCAAAGTTCATCGTGCCGAGACACCACGTGATGATCGGGTGTGATAAGCTCTACGTCCATCTACAACGGGGGTAAGCCAGTTTTGCACACGCAGAATACTCGGGTTAAACTTGACGAGCCTAGCATATGCAGATATGGCCTCGGAACACTGAGACCGAAAGGTCGAGTGTGAATCATATAGTAGATACGATCAACGTAGTGATGTTCACCATTGAAAACTACTCCATCTCACGTGATGATATGACATGGTTTAGTTGTTATGGATCACGTGATCACTTAGATGATTAGAGGGATGTCTATCTAAGTGGGAGTTCTTAAGTAATATGATTAATTGAACTTAAATTTATCATGAACTTAGTACCTAATAGTATTTTGCTTATCTATGTTGTTGTAGATAGATGGCCCGTGTTGTTGTTCCATTGAATTTTAATGCGTTCCTTGAGAAAGCAAAGTTGAAAGATGATGGTAGCAATTACACGGACTGGGTCCGTAACTTGAGGCTCATTGCTGCACAGAAGAATTACGTCCTGGAAGCATCACTGGGTGCCCGGCTTGCTGCAGATGCTGCTAATAACATTAAGAACGTCTGGCAGAGTAAAGCTAATGACTACTCAATAGTTCAATGTGCCATGCTTTACGGCTTAAAACCGGGACTTCAATGATGTTTTGAACGTCATGGAGCATATGAGATGTTCCAGGAGTTGAAGTTAATATTTCAAGCAAATGCCCGGATTGAGAGATATGAAGTCTCTAATAAGTTCTATAGCTGCAAGATGGAGGAGAATAGTTCTGTCAGTGAGCATATACTCAAAATGTCTGGGTATCATAATCACTTGACTCAACTGGGAGTTAATCTTCCTGTTGATAGTGTCATTGACAGAGTTCTTCAATCATTGCCACCAAGCTACAAAAGCTTCATGATGAACTATAATATGCAAGGGATGAATAAGACAATTCTTGAGCTCTTCGCGATGCTAAAAGCCGCGGAGGTATAAATCAAAAAGGAGCATCAAGTGCTGATGGTTAACAAAACCACCAGTTTCAAGAAAAAGGGTAAAGGGGAGAAGAAGGGGAACTTCAAGAAGAACAGAAAACAAGTTGCAGCTCAGGAGAAGAAACCCAAGTCTGGACCTAAGCCTGAGACTGAGTGCTTCTACTGCAAACAGACTGGTCACTGGAAGTGGAACTGCCCCAAGTATTTGGCGGATAAGAATGATGGCAAGGTGAACAAAGGTATATGTGATATACATGTTATTGATGTGTACCTTACCAGAGCTCGCAGTAGCACCTGGGTATTTGATACTGGTTTTGTTGCTAATATTTGCAACTCGAAACAGGGACTACAGATTAAGCGAAGACTGGCTAAGGACGAGGTGACGATGCGCGTGGGAAATGGTTCCAAAGTCGATGTGATCACCGTCAGCATGCTACCTCTACATCTACCTTCGGGATTAGTTGTAGACCTAAATAATTGTTATTTGGTGCCAGTGTTGAGCATGAACATTATATCTAGATCTTGTTTAATGCGAGATGGTTATTCATTTAAATCAGAGAATAATGGTTGTTCTATTTATACAAGTAATATCTTTTATGGTCATGCACCCTTGATGAGTGGTCTATTTTTACTAAATCTTGATAGTAGTGATACACATATTCATAATGTTGAAGCCAAAAGATGCAGAGTTGATAATGATAGTGCAACTTATTTGTGGCACTGCCGTTTGGGTCATATTGGTATAAAGCGCATGAAGAAACTCCATACTGATGGACTTTTGGAATCACTTGATTATGAATCACTTGGTACTTGCGAACCATGCCTTATGGGCAAGATGACTAAAACACCCTTCTCCGAAACTATGGAACGAGCAACAGATTTGTTGGAAATCATACATACTGATGTATGTGGTCCAATGAATACTGAGGCTCGCGGCGGGTATCGTTATTTTCTCACATTCACAGATGATTTGAGCAGATATGAGTATATCTACTTGATGAAACATAAGTCTGAAACATTTGAAAAGTTCAAAGAATTTCAGAGTGAAGTGAAAAATCATCGTAACAAGAAAATAAAGTTTCTACGATCTGATCGTGGAGGAGAATATTTGAGTTACGAGTTTGGTCTACATTTGAAAAAATGCGGAATAGTTTCGCAAATCACGCCACCCAGAACACCACAGCGTAATGGTGTGTCCGAACGTTGTAATCGTACTTTACTAGATATGGTGCGATCTATGATGTCCCTTACTGATTTACCGCTATCGTTTTGGGGTTATGCTTTAGAGACGGCTGCATTCACGTTAAATAGGGCATCATCAACATCCGTTGAGACGACGCCTTATGAACTATTGTTTGGCAAGAAACCAAAGTTGTCATTTCTTAAAGTTTGGGGCTGCGATGCTTATGTGAAAAAGCATCAACCTGATAAGCTCGAACCCAAATCGGAGAAATGTGTCTTCATAGGATATTCAAAGGAAACTGTTGGGTACACCTTCTATCACAGATCCGAAGGCAAGAAATTCGTTGCTAAGAATGGATCCTTTCTAGAGAAGGAGTTTCTCTCGAAATAAGTGAGAGGGAGGAAAGTAGAACTTGATGAGGTAACTGTACCTGCTCCCTTACTGGAAAGTAGTTCGTCACAGAAACCGGTTCCTATGACACCCACACCAATTAGTGAGGAAGCTAATGATGATGATCATGAAACTTCAGATCAAGTTACTACCGAACCTCGTAGGTCAACCAGAGCAAGATCCGCACCAGAGTGGTACGGTAATCCTATTCTAGAAGTCATGTTACTTGACCATGACAAACCTACGCACTATGAGGAAGTGATGATGACCCCAGATTCCGCAAAATGGCTTGAGGCCATGAAATCTGAGATGGGATCCATGTATGAGAACAAAGTGTGGACTTTGGTTGACTTGCCCGATGATCGGCAAGCCATTGAGAATAAATGGATCTTCAAGAAGAATACTGATGCTTGTCGTGGATCTAAGACTGACAGTAGAATGGGGGGTAGGTATGAGGAGGCAAGATCCTAGCTATGGCAAAGTTGTACACACGAGTTTTACGAGTTCAGACCCTTCATAGAGGAAGTAATAGCCCTACGTCTCGGTGCCCAGAGGCGGTCGACTAGATTATGTAAGTGTGTGTTTACAGGGGGTCCCAACCCTTGTGCCAGTGGAGGGGGGTGGCTTATATAGAGTGCGCCAGGACCCCAGCCAGCCCATGTTACAAAGGGCTTAAAGTACATTAAGAAGGAGGCGTTACTGGTAACGCTAGTAATTAAATGACATAAATGCCTAGTAAGTCTATGAAGTAAGCGTCCGACCGTTGCCGTGTAGAGTGACTTTAGGTCTTCTGCCGTCGAGTGATAATCGTTGCGGTCGAGTGACCTTGAACCTTTCGAGTGGAATGACTTGTGGTCGAGTGGATGATGCTATCCCTTCAATGCTTCTGGTTTTAAGGTGGCGTCCTAGGGAAGGGTGTCTAGGTCAGGCCTATGACCCTACCCTAGGTTCATAGCTTCATCATTAGCCCCCGAATGGTTCAGGGCTTGAGTGGAGCAGGAGTTGAGAACACCTCCGATTCAATTTTCGTGCTTCGGAAGCGTCTTATTGGGACCAAATGAGCAATCATGATGACTTCAACTTATTTTTCAGTCACCTTGATCCATTCTTGGTTCTGCCGAGTGAACTTTTACTGTGATGCTTTGAGTACTGATATGGAAAAAATCTTCCGTCTGACAGGTTGCCCTACTGCTCGCGGATATCGTGGGATTCGTATTTTGGGGAAGCACGCGGGACGGAGGAGGCCACAGTAATCGGACGGGATTAGGCAAGGCCGCCTCGATCACTGCGCCACCTTTTTCCCCACGTACCTCATGCGCGACTGTTGCGGGATTTGATAGGATCGTCCGGACCCACAGGTTAGCCACTCGGAAGCGGCCTCATATAAGATGCCGGATTGGGGTTTTCTGCACAGTGCGTTCCCATTCTCCTTCTTTCTCCTCCGCTCTCTCCACCACATCCACCTCTACTCCCGGCGTCGCTGCTTTGTTCGAGTTTAGTCCGCGGCCATGGGCAAGGAGAAGACGGTGGCTCTAGAGCGCGCGAAGAAGGCGACGGCGAAGGCGAAGGGGAAGAAGTCCAGCTAGAGCGGATCTTCATCGAGGTCCGGCCTGCCGCGCGGCTGGATCCAGGGCGATTGGATTCGTTCGACGATCAGTCAGGACGACATCGACGATCTGGTCAAGGGGGGGGGGGTTGATTCCCCCTGAATCGGCGCGGCTCTCGGAAGGCGAGACCGAACCGCATCCGCGAGAGGGTGAGCGTGTTCTCCTCGCCACCCATGTTGACCGTGGATTTTCTTTGCCTCCCCGTCCTTTTTTCCAGGGATTCCTGAACTTCTTTGGAGCACAACTCTACCACTTTACTCCCAACACCATCGTATATCTCGCTGCCTACGTGTCCATGTGCCAGAACTTCTTAGGTTGTAGGCCACACTGGGGTGTTTTCAAGTACATTTTCATGTGTCGTTCCCAGTCGGTCAAGAAGGCCAATCTGAGTGACGAGAGGACGCACGTGATTCAGATGTGTGGGGGTCATGGGATTCAAATGATAGGTAAAAGCACTTTCCCAGCCATGATCCTCCCTGAGACGGTCCGAGGATGGCAGCCGACCTGGTTTTATTGCAAAGACCAGCCGACTCCAGGTCAGTCGACCGGACTTCCTGCTTTCTCCATGGCTCGGGTCGAGAAGCCCTCCGCCTTGAAAGTGATCCCAGAGGAGAAAGTACAGGTGAAGGTGTTGGTCGAGCGGGTGGTCCAGCTCGTTCGAGATGGCGTGACCGGTATGAATGTGTTGGAGGTCTTCCTTAAACGACGCATCCAGCCGCTTCAAGCCCGTGAGCATCCGATGTGGATGTATTCGGACATTGAGGATTCCACTCGGATCCACCCAGAGGAGGTCGACGAGGACACGGTGGAGAAGTGGCTGAAAAGCATCACTGGCAACAAGGATAACCCCAGGGGGTCCAGGAGAGTCCCTCCATTTGACAAATCGCGCCAACCAGACAAGGTCCGACTCTGGATTGTCGAGTGTTCTCTTGATTCATCATGTAATCGCTTGTTGACAACCGACTGATTTTTGCTTGGCTTGTTATCTTTCAGACCCTTAGTGAGATGTATTCGATGCCCAACGGGGAGCAAGAGCAGGATCCGGAGGGGGAGGCGAGCGGAGGTGAGAGCGGCGAGTGGCGCTCTGATGAGGAGGAGGACGAGGAGAGTGACGACCCGAGTGATGAAGAAGAGGTCGACTCACCTCCCCATAGGGAAAAACGATCCAAGCACGCCCACGACCCGGCAAGAATCCCCGACAAAGCGACCGCACCGACTGGACAGTCGTCTAAGCGCACTCAGATGCCTTCTCCAGTGCCGAATGAGAGAGCACCAAAGCAACCGAAAGCTGCACCATCTCCAGCGTCGACTAACAAGGCGCTGAAACAACTGAAAGCGGCATCGTCAAAACCCCCGAAGGCTTTGCCCAAGATCAAAGTGGCCATTCCTACTGCTTCCGGGTAATAATCAGACCTGATTCCTTGGTTTAGTAGAAATTGAATTTTGGTCGACCACTATGATTGGTTTGACCGACTGAAATCTTGAAATTTGTAGTGCTGCTACCTCCGGGACTTCCACCCACAAGTATGTAGATGAAGAAATGGAAGACACAGTCACCTCCAAGCTGGGTACATCTTCTTGTAATCCTATCTTTGGTTACTTGGTCGATTAAATTCTGACGACTGATCTGGGGTTGACTGATCTCTTCGCAGCCCCTCCCAATATCATTGAGCTTCTAGATGATGATGAGGACGTGCCGCTGAGGCCCAGGAGGAACAAGAAGGCATCAGCTGGCAAGACATCCCAGTCAGAATCGGCGGCAGAGCCAGTGGTTCAACAGCTTGAAGATGTGACTCGGGCTTCTGTTACTTTTGCTAATCCAGTATCGAGTGTACGCCCCACATCGTCGACTGTGCCAGTGCCTGCTTCAACCGTCCAACTTCATACCTCAGAACTTCAAGCTGCTGTGTCTGGATCGTCAGTCCCATTCTTCACCACTCATCATGTTCCAGAAAGCCAGGCGGACGCCACTGTGGATGCCATTCGCCAGGCTGGCATAATGATGGAGCGGGTGAAGGTGGTGCACGAAAACAGTCGGGCTGCTTACGACGCCAGCGCGGCCCTTCGAGCCAATGTCCATGTAAGTTGGCTTCCGACTGAACTTGTTCTGTTAGGATATGCTACCTGAAGACTTTTCTCCGTGCAATCTCTTGTTATCCTGCACTTCGCATCTGCGCACCCACTAGTTGTTTTGACATCTTTGTTGTTTTCACTCTTCCACTCGGTCTGGGACCATGTCGAGTGGAATCTGAATCAGTGGGGGCACGCTAAGTGCACCCACTGGGTGTAGTCCCCGAGACCACGGTCGACTGCTGGCAGTTGGTTGGGATCTGAGTATTTCTTTCCCTCTTTTTTTTCTTCCACTCGGTCTGAGCGGACCGTGTCGAGTGGAATCTAAACCAGTGGGGGCATGCTAAGACACCTGCCCCACGGTGGGCGCCAACTGTCGTGGATCTAAGAATGACAGTAGAATGGGAGGTAGGTATGAGGAGGCAAGATCCTAGCTATGGAGAAGTTGTACACACGAATTTTACGAGTTCAGGCCCTTCACAGAGGAAGTAATAGCCCTACATCTTGGTGCCCGAAGGCGGTCGACTGGATTATGTAAGTGTGTGTTTACAGGGGGTGCCAACCCTTGTGCCAGTGGAGGGGTGGCTTATATAGAGTGCGCCAGGACCCCAGCCAGCCCACGTTACAAAGGGCTTAAAGTATATTAAGGAGGCGTTACTAGTAACGCTAGTAATTAAATGACATAAATGCCTATTAAGTCTGTGAAGTAAATGTCCGACCGTTGTCGTGCAGAGTGACTTTAGGTCTTCTGCCGTCGAGTGATAATTATTGCGGTCGAGTGACCTTGAACCTTCCGAGTGGAATGACTTGTGGTCGAGTGGATGATGCTATCCCTAAAATGCTTCTGGTTTTAAGGTGGCGTCCTAGGGGAGGGTGTCTAGGTCAGGCCTATGACCCTACCCTAGGTTCATAGCTTCATCAACGCTGACGGTAATGTTACTATCTATAAAGCTCGACTTGTTGCGAAAGGTTTTCGACAAGGTCAAGGAGTTGACTACGATGAGACCTTCTCACCTGTAGCGCTGCTTAAGTCCATCCGAATCATGTTAGCAATTGCCGTATGATTAGAAATTTGGCAATTGGATGTAAAGACTACATTCCTGAATGGATTTCTGGAAGAAGAGTTGTATATGATGCAACCTGAAGGTTTTATCGATCCAAAGGGTACTAACAAAGTGTGCAAGCTCCAGCGATCCATTTATGGACTGGTGCAAGCCTCTCGGAGTTGGAATAAACGTTTTGATAGTGTGATCAAAGCATATGGTTTTATACAGACTTTTGGAGAAGCCTGTATTTACAAGAAAGTGAGTGGGAGCTCTATAGCATTTCTAATATTATATGTGGATGACATATTGTTGATTGGAAATGATATAGAATTTCTGGATAGCATAAAAGGATACTTGAATAAAAGTTTTTCGATGAAAGACCTCGGTGAAGCTGCTTATATATTGGGCATCAAGATCTATAGAGATAGATCAAGACGCTTAATTGGACTTTCACAAAGCACATACCTTGATAAAGTTTTGAAGAAGTTCAAAATGGATCAAGCTAAGAAAGGGTTCTTGCCTGTGTTACAAGGTGAAGTTGAGTAAGACTCAATGCCCGAGCACTGCAGAAGATAGAGAGAAAATGAAAAGTGTTCCCTATGCTTCAGCCATAGGCTCTATCATGTATGCAATGCTGTGTACCAGACCTGATATGTGCCTTGCTATTAGCCTAGCAGGGAGGTACCAAAGTAATCCAGGAGTGGATCACTGGACAGCGGTCAAGAACATCCTGAAGTACCTAAAAAGGACCAAGGATATGTTTCTCGTTTATGGAGGTGACAAAGAGCTCATCATAAATGGTTACGTTGATGCAAGCTTTGACACTGATCAAGCTTTGACACTGATCCGGACGATTCTAAATCGCAAACCGGATACGTTTTTGTATTAAATGGTGGAGCTGTCAGTTGGAGCAGTTCTAAACAGAGCGTCGTGGCGGGAACTACATGTGAAGCGGAGTACATTGCTGCTTCGGAAGCAGCAAATGAAGGAGTCTGGATGAAGGAGTACATATCTGATCTAGGTCTCATACCTAGTGCATCGGGTCCAATGAAAATCTTTTGTGACAATACTGGTGTAATTGCCTTGGCAAAGGAATCCAGATTTCACAAGAGAACCAAGCACATCAAGAGACGCTTCAACTCCATCCAGGATCAAGTCTAGGTGGGAGACATAGAGATTTGCAAGATACATACGGATCTGAATGTTGCAAACCCATTGACTAAGCCTCTTCCACGAGCAAAACGTGATCAGCACCAAGGCTCCATGGGTGTTAAAATCATTACTGTGTAATCTAGATTATTGACTCTAGTGCAAGTGGGAGATTGAAGGAAATATGCCATAGAGGCAATAATGAAGTTATTATTTATTTCCTTATTTCATGATAAATGTTTATTATTCATGCTAGAATTGTATTAACCGGAAACATAATACATGTGTGAATACATAGACAAACATAGTGTCACTAGTATGCATCTACTTGACTAGCTCATTGATCAAAGATGGTTAAGTTTCCAAACAATAGACATGAGTTGTTATTTGGTTAATGGGATCACATCATTAGAAGAATGATGTGATTGACTTGACCCATTCCATTAGCTTAGCACTTGATCGTTTTTGTTTACTGCTATTGCTTTCTCCATGACTTATACATGTTTTTATCACTATGAGATTATGCAACTCCCGAATACCGGAGGAACACTTTGTGTGCTACCAAACGTCACAACGTAACTGGGTGATTATAAAGGTGCTCTACAGGTGTCTCCGATGGTACTTTTTGAGTTGGCATAGATCAAGATTAGGATTTGTCACTCCGATTGTCGGAGAGGTATCTCTGGGCTCTCTCGGTAATGCACATCACTATAAGCCTTGCAAGCAATGCAACTAATGAGTTAGTTGCGGGATAGTGCATTACGAAACGAGTAAAGAGACTTGCCGGTAACGAGATTGAACTAGGTATTGGGATACCGACGATCGAATCTCGGGAAAGTAACATACCGATGACAAAGAGAACAACGTATAGCGTTATGCGGTTTGACCGAAAAAGATCTTCATAGAATATGTAGGAACCAATATGGGCATCCAGGTTACTCTATTGGTTATTGATCGGAGACATGTCTCGGTCATGTCTACATAGTCGGTTTTATGAGTTTATATGTTTTGATGTACCGAAGGTAGTTCGGAGTCCTAGATATGATCACAGACATGACGAGGAGTCTCGAAATGGTCGAGACATGAAGATTGATATATTGGAAGCCTACATTTGGACATCGGAAGAGTTCCAGGTAAAACCGGGATTTTACCGGAGTACTGGAGGGGTTACCAGAACCCCCCGGGGGCTAATGGGCCTTGTTGGGCCATAAGGGAAAGAGAGAGGGGCCGGCCTAGGGCAAGCAGCGCGCCCCCTCCCCTCTGGTCCGAATTGGACTAGGAGAGGGGGGCCCTTTCCTTCTCTTTCTCCCCCTTCCTTTCCCCCTCCTAGTAGGAGTAGGAAAGAGGGGAATCCTACTCCTACTAGGAGGAGGATTCCTCCTCCTGGCGCACCAACAAGGGCCGGCCGGCCTCCCCCTTGCTCCTTTATATACAGGGGCAGGGGGCTCCTCTAGACACACAAGTTGATCAAAAAGATCTCTCCCAGCCGTGTGTGGTGCCCCCCTCCACCATAATCCACCTCGGTCATACTGTAGCGGTGCTTAGGCGAAGCCATGTCATGGTAGCTTCATCAACATTGTCACCACACCGTCGTTCTGACGAAACTCTTCCACGAGCTCTACTGGATCATGAGTTCGCAGGACGTCACCGAGCTGAATGTGTGCTGAACGCGGAGGTGTCGTACGTTCGGTACTGAGGATCGGTCGATCGTGAAGACGTACGACTACATCAACGGCGTTGTCAAAATGCTTCCGCTTAACGGTCTACGAGGGTACGTGGATGACACTCTCCCCTCTTGTTGCTATGCATCACCATGATCCTGTGTGTGCGTAGGAATTTTTTTGAAATTACTACGTTCCCCAACAGAAGCCCATCATTGGAATATACAAGCCAAGTTCTATAATGAAAAATTCCCACTAGCATATGAAAGTGACAAAACAAGAGACTCTCTATCATGAAGATCATGGTGCTACTTTGAAGCACAAGTGTGGAAAAAGGATAGTAACATTGTCCCTTCTCTCTTTTTCTCTCATTCTCCTTTTTTGGGACTTCTTTTTTTCTTTCTTTTGGCCTCTTTCCTTTTTTTTATTTGTCGTCCGGAGTCTCATCCCGACTTGTGGGGGAATCATAGTCTCCATCATCCTTCCCTCACATGGGACAATGCTCTAATGATGATCATCACACTTTTATTTTCTTACAACTCGATACTTAGAATAAAATATGACTCTATGTGTATGCCTCCGGCGGTGTACCAGAATTGCGATGAATCAAGAGTGACATGTATGAAAAATTAAGCATGGTGGCCTTGCCACAAATACGATGTCAACTACATGATCATGCAAAGCAATATGACAATGATGATGTGTGTCATAATAAATGGAACGGTGGAAAGTTGCATGGCAATATATCTCGGAATGGCTATGGAAATGACATAATAGGTAGGTATGGTGGCCGTTTTTAGGAAGATATAAGGAGGCTTATGTGTGGTAGAGCGTATCATATCACGGGGTTTGGATGCACCGGCGAAGTTTGCACCAACTCTCAAGGTGAGAAAGGGCAATGCACGGTACCGAAGAGGCTAGCAATGATGGAAGGGTGAGAGTGCGTATAATCCATGGACTCAGCATTAGTCATAAATAACTCACATACTTATTGCAAAAATCTACAAGTCATCAAAACCAAGCACTACACGCATGCTCCTAGGGGGATAGATTGGCAGGAAAAGACCATCGCTCGTCCCCGACCGCCACTCATAAGGAAAGCACTCAAAGAACACCCCATGCTTCAAATTTGTCACATAACATTTACCATACGTGCATGCTATGGGACTTGCCAACTTCAGCACAAGTATTCATCAATTTCACAATTACTCAACTAGCACACCTATAATATTACCACCTTTATATCTCAAAACAATCTATAAAGCATCCAACTTCTCTTATCATTTAAAATTTATAACCAAGGTGAATTACCATGCTGTTCTAAAGGACTCTCAAAATGATATAAGTGAAGCATGAGATATCAATTGTTTCTATAAAATAGAACCACCGCCGTGCTCTAAAAGATATAAGCGAAGCACTAGAGCAAAAATTATCCAACTCAAAAGATATAAGTGAAGCACATAGAGTATTCTAATAAATTCCAATTCACGTGTGTCTCTCCCAAAAGGTGTGTACAGCAAGGATGATTGTGGTAATCTAGAAAGCAAAGACTCAAATCATACAAGACGCTCCAAGCAAAACACATATCATGTGCCGAATAAAAATATAGCTCCAAGTAAAGTTACCGATGGACGAAGACGAAAGAGGGGATGCCTTCCGGGGCATCCCCAAGCTTAGGCTTTTGGTTTTCCTTGTATTTTATCTTGGGGTGCCTTGGGCATCCCCAAGCTTTGGCTCTTGCCACTCCTTGTTCCATAATCCATCAAATCTTTACCCAAAACTTGAAAACTTCACAACACAAAACTTAAAAGAAAATCTTTGTGAGCTCCGTTAGTAAAAGCAAACAAACCACCACCTCAAGGTACTGTAATGAACTCATTCTTTATTTATTTTGGTGTTCAACCCACTGTATTCCAACTTTTCTATGGTTCATAAACTCTATTACTAGCCATAGATTCATTAAAATAAGCAAACAACACACTAAAATAGAATCTGTCAAAAACAGAACAGTCTGTAGTAATCTGTAGGTTTAGAATACTTCTGGAACCCCAAAAATTGTAAAATAAATTTCTGGACGTGAGGAATTTATCTATTAATCATCTGGAAAAATAATTAACTAAATATCACTCTCCAGTAAAAAATTGCAGCAATTCTCGTGAGCGCTAAAGTTTCTGTTTTTTACAGCAAGATCAAAAGGACTTCCCCCACGTCTTCTCAAAGGTTCTAATTGGCACAAACACTAATTAAAAGCATAAAACCACATATAAAAAGAGGCTAGATGAAATATTTATTACTAAACAGAATCAAAAATCAAGAAACAAAAATAAAATTGGGTTGCCTCCCAACAAGCGCTATCGTTTAACGCCCCTAGCTAGGCATTGATAATTTCATTGATTCTCACATGAAAGACAAGAATTGAAGCACAAAGAGAGCATCTTGAAATACATGACAAACACATCTAAGTCTAACATACTTCCTATGCATAAGCATCTTATAGGCAAACAAATTATCATAGCAAGCAAAAACTAGCATATGCAAGGAAGAAGAAAGAAACAATAGCAATCTCAACATAACGAGAGGTAATTTAGTAACATGAAGATTTCTAAAATCATATTTTCCTCTCTCATAATAATTACATGTGGGATCATAAGCAAATTCAACAAAATAGCTATCACATAAAATATTTTCAACATGATCCACATGCATGCAAAGTTGACACTCTTCCAAAATAGTGGGATTAACATTAACTAAAGTCATGACCTCTCCAAACCCACTTTTATCAAAAAAAATCATAAGATTGAACATTCTCCAAATATGTGGGATCTAAAGTTCACACTCTTCCAAACCCACTTTCAATAATATTGCAAACACTATTATCAATCTCATATTCATCATGGGGCTTAAATAAATTTTCAAGATCATAAGAAGAATCACCCCAATCATGATCATTGCAACAAATAGTAGTCATAGCAAAACTTGCATCCCCAAGCTTGAGGTTTTGCATATCATTGACACAATTGACATTAAGAGAATTTATGATAACATCATTGCAATCATTCTTTTCATCAAAGGAACTATCAAGTATGGGTGCAATAGAAACGATCTCATGTTTAACATAAGGAACGATAGCAAACTCATCTTCATAAATATTGGCATCATGGCCATAACAATAGCAAGCATCATATTCATCAAGGGATATTTCAATCAAATCATCGGAATCATAATTATCTATAGATTCATGCATATCATTATTTTCTTTTGAAGTAATGGTCATTTTTTCAATAAATTCTTTGACATAGACATTATGAGCATAGTTTTCATGGCAATATTTAAGTATGTCAAAAAATTAGATTCGTAGAGAGTAATATCATACTTTTCAATCATAGAAACAACTTCATAAGCACCCTTAAAAGCAACAAATTCTTCAATTTGTTCGATATCATAGTAACTATAAACACCCTTTGCATAAGAAGATAAGATTTCATTATCATTAAACTCACATAGGTAGGGGAGGTGTTTTTTAGGGTTCTTAGAGCAACAAGTAAGATCACAAATTTCACAAAGATTCCAAGCATAACATAGCAATCTATTTATTTTATCCCATAAGAGTCTCCCTTTTCAGACAAACGGTGACGCACAAAATGAGCATGCTCATCTAAAGATTTCCCATCAACTAGGCTAGTTGGGGTTTCAGCACGAGCGCATAAGGATCGAAGATGATCCAAGTAGAACACTTTAAGTGGATCCATATTAATAGATTTTTAGCAAGCAAAGATGCAACTAAATATAAGGCACATGGAAACACAAACAAAGATACATACGGGAAGAAGGGCAAACGGAAAAGAGGCAAATAAAACGACAAGGGTGAAGTGGGGGAGAGGAAAACGAGAGGCAAATGGCAAATAATGTAATGCAAGGGATAAGAGTTTGTGATGGGTACTTGGTATGTCTTGACTTGTGCATAGACTCCCTAGCAACGGCGCTAGAAATCCTTCTTGCTACCTCTTAAGAATGCGTTGGTTTTCCCTTGAAGAGGAAAGGGTGATGCAGCAAAGCAGCATAAGTATTTCCCTTAGTTTTTGAGAACCAAGGTATCAATCCAGTAGGAGACCACGCGCGAGTCACCTCGTACCTACACAAACAAATAAGAACCTCGCAACCAATGCGATAAAGGTGTTGTCAATCCCTTCACGGTCACTTGCAAGAGTGAGATCTGATAGAGATGATAATAATAAGATAAATATTTTTGGTATTTTTATGATATAGATTGAAAATAGACCCGGGGGCCATAGGTTTCACTAGTGGCTTCTCTCAAGATAGCATAAGTATTACGGTGGGTGAACAAATTACTGTCGAGCAATTTATAGAAAATCGAATAATTATGAGAATATCTAGGTATGATCATGTATATAGGCATCACATTCGTGACAAGTAGACTGACTCCTGCCTGCATCTACTACTATTACTCCACACATCGACCGCTATCCAGCATGCATCTAGAGTATTAGGTTCATAAGAACAGAGTAACGCTTTAAGCAAGATGACATGATGTAGAGGGATAAACTCATGCAATATGATATAAACCCCATCTTTTTATCCTCGATGGTAACAATACAATATGTGGCATTTCCCTTTCTGTCACTGGGATCGAGCACTGCAAGATTGAACCCAAAGCTAAGCACTTCTCCCATTGTAAGAAATATCAACCTAGTAGGCCAAAACAAACTGATAATTCGAAGAGACTTGCAAAGATAACCAATCATAGATACAAGAATTCAGAGAAGATTCAAATATTGTTCATAGATAATCTTGATCATAAACCCACAATTCATCGGATCTCGACAAACACACCGCAAAATAAGATTACATCGAATATATCTCCAAGAGAATCGAGGAGAACTTTGTATCGAGATCCAAAGAGAGAGAAGAAGCCATCTAGCTAATAACTATGGACCCGAAGGTCTAAGGTAAACTACTCACACATCATAGGAGGGGCCATGGAGTTGATGTAGAGGCCATCCGTGATCAATGCCCCCTCCGGCGGAGCTCCGGAAAAGGCCCCAATATGGGATCTCCTGGGTATAGAAGGTTGCGGTGGTGGAAATAGGGTTTCGTGGTGCTCCTGGATGTTTTCGGGGTATGTGAACATATATAGGAGGAAGAACTAGGTCGGTTGAGCCACGAGGGGCCCACGAGGGGGAGGGCGCGCCCCCTGCCTCGTGGCCACCTCGTTGGTTGCTTGATGTCCACTCCAAGTCCTCTGGATCACGTTTGTTCCAAAAATCACGCTCCCGAAGGTTTCATTCCGTTTGGACTCCGTTTGATATTACTTTTCTATGAAACACTGAAATAGGCAAAAAACAACAATTTGGGTTGGGCCTCTAGTCAATAGGTTAGTCCCAAAAATAATATAAAAGTGTATAAATAAGCCCATTAAACATCCAAAACAGAATATATAATAGCATGGAACAATCAAAAATTATAGATACGTTGGAGACGTATCATTCACCAATACTCAGATGAGCATTGTGGGAGACATCAAACCTCACTTTCTGCCTCTCCATGACTTCTTGCTTTGCGGAGTGTCTTGCCAGCACAGTCGGATTACCCGGTTCAACGAATCTGGTGCCAGTGATTAAAACATCATTGCTGTAAGTATCTGGCGGGTTAGCTGAGCTTGATGGTTCAGTAGTGGATGGATTAAGAACGGTTTCGTCAACAGACGGCTTAGGTAGATCTGATTGAACATTGATAGCAGGGTCTTCCGGTGCTTTAGTTTGTTCCGGGGCAAGAGTCGGCTGCGCCGGTTCAGCGGCTTTTGGATCCCCAGCTGGTTTTGCCACCTTTGCTTTCTTGGGCTTTTCTTGACCACTAAGAAGAATTTGATGAGTCAGTATAATGATACGGGCATAAAGGTGCAGAAGAAGGATAATTATCTTTACCCAGGGGTGGTCTTAAAAGTTGGTAGCTGAGTTTGTGAAGAATCACCAGAGGAGGAACGACCAATATCCTGCAAAAGTGGAATTATAGTTGAGTGACTTATAAAAGTGACTCGTTCATCAGAGTTAAGGTTTAAAAGAACCTCATTTTGGAGTTTCCGTGGGGTTTTCGTTAAGCCGGAGGGTAACTCATCGTCTCCACTGGTCCGGGTCTGATGGCGGCTCTCATGTTGCTGTTGTTTCAAAAGAAAATTAGGATCTAAATAAGCCAAGGGGTGTGAAAACCTTACTTTCCGGGTTACCCGCCGAAGTTTCTGCCTTGGCAAAGGTTCTGAGTCGGAGGAAATACTAATAGTTACCTCTTCTTCAACTGCCTGGCTGGCCCCCGTTTCCTCCTGATAATAGTCAGTGTCAATAATGTTGTTCAAAAGCAGGCCAAGAGAGTCAAGGGCTACCTCCGACTCAGAGATGTCATCCAACTTGAATAAGTCAGAAGCAATTGTTTTCTTCTTAGATTTTCTGGAGGTTTTCTTGGCGGCTATTGCAGCGGCTCTAGCTTTTTTGGCAGCGTCATGATCATATTTGGCCTTCCAAAAGTCAGATTTAGCCTGTAGAAAAATAGCATGTTGAAACTCATGCAAATACTTAACTGTTGAGGAAAAAGGAGTTCAGAAGATTTACCTCTGGTGTCGAGTTAAGCTTGCAGAAAGGATTCAACCCTACTTTACTGCAGTCTTCATATTTGCTATTGACGAGGGTGATCACCATTTCAACAATGGCTTCCTCGGTCAAACGTAGGGAGCTATGACGTAATGGATCGTCTGTTCCTCTGGTATAGTTGCACATCAAGTCAGGTCGGCGGCTCAAAGGGATGATCCGCCATGCGATCCAACAGCAGATCAAGTCAACTCCAGTTAAGCCATTTCCCAGCAAGGCTTGAACCTTTTTGATTTTTGGGACAAGTTTCTTGCGTTCAGTGGCAGAAAGTTTATCAGGGAGTAAATATTTAGCATTAAGACGCTCAGCGCGATAACCCGGCATTGGTTTTTCATCAGTCGGTGACATGTCTTTGCAATAGAACCAGGTTTGGTTCCAGTCCTTAGGATGGCTTGGCAAGACTACCAGAGGAAAGACAGCATCCCATCTGCGCTGAATCGAAATCCCGCCAAGTTCTAAGCTGGGGCCGTTGGTGTACTCATTCTGGCGGTTCAAATAGAAGTATTCTCTGAAGAGTTCAATAGTAGGTTCTTCTTGAAGATAAACCTCGCTGAAAACTTGGAAGTTACACATGTTTGATATGGAATTGGGTCCAATGTCTTGCGGATGAAGCTTGAAAAATGCAGAACTTTTCTAAAGAATTTTGAGCTGGGCGGCGAAACCCCCCGGTTCAAATGATCAGTGAAGACGATGATTTCACCATCCTTTGGCTGAGGTTTTTCTTCGGCCGGGTCAGGGGCACGGTAAGACATGACGCTCTTCTCTAGTAAATACCTGACAGTGACAAAATCCTTTAGAGTATCCTCAGTGACTGTGGAAGGGACCGAGTTGCAAACTGTCGTCGTCTTCGGCGGCATGGCGAAAAGACAATCTAAAAGGAAGTAATTTGCTGGATCAAATTAATTGGTGGAATTACAAGCTAATGATTGCAGTACAGATGTGTAATGGCGACGTAAATAAGGGCTAATGCTATATGAAGGAAAAATAAGCCGGCATGGTAAGCCGGCATGACTAAAGATATTCAAGAGTTGCCAGCAACAAAAAATTGGCTAAGTATTGAGATAAACAAGTTTCACAGGCTGCAGCTATTATTTTGGATCAACGACTATTTAGGAAAAGAAAAATAAATCTAGACCTAAAAATCAGTAAATATGAGTTCATGAGCTTGCACAAGGTTTTTCTTCCAGGAAAGGGGATCTACTGATAATGAAAGTTGAAATAAAACAACTACCGCATTGGTTTAACGCCGTTTTCAGATCAAAGAAAGCTCGCGGCACAGCCTAGAAGATGAACTATGATGAACTACGAAGAACACAGAGAAGCTCGCAAACCCTAATGCGTATCTAAGGTATGAGAAGGAAGAAACTTACAGCTGCAGATCTGCTGCGGAGGGTCGCCACCGTTATCTGGATCGACTCAGGTTGATGCAGTGGCCGAGGTTGATGAAGACGAGGTGCTCTACGGCGACGGTGGAGCTTGAGCGGCAGAAGGATTGCGAGAGAAAGAAGGAAGGAGGAGAAAAATGGGAGATGGTTTTCGGATCCTATTTGTAAGGAGACATGGAACATGCAGGTGCGAAATATGAGGTGGCCGAAAATATGGTCATCCAGCTACCAGGACGCCTCGATTCTCAGGATAATCATTAAGATAAAGATCCGTTGAGATATGTTAGATGAAGTGTGAAGTAATGCTAGATAACATCATGGCGGGTTATCACAAATCTTGGTGATGACGTCATGACGGGTTACAAATTTTTGCACAATAAAGAGTAGAATATTTCTTATGAGTGTTGAAGATTGACATGAACCAGTTCAAATCAATCTGGGGCCTAATGTTGGGGATATAACTATTAGGTATGACCCGCCCAGGAGGGGCCGGGTTATACCTATGGCGATTCATGAAGCCCAAGACAGCTCTAGAAGATGGCGGTTCAGTTAAGGGCCCAAGACCTGAAGGCGACTCAAGGCCCGTAGAGATAAACCGCCATATGTACATAACTTGTATTGTAAGGCAGGAATAGTTAGACCGAGCCAGACACTGTTTATGAACCGGCCGGGATTCTATAAGCCGCCGGGTGTCAGACTCTATATATAAAGGGACTACCCGGCGGCGGTTCAGGACGAGAGACAACAGATCGAGAGCCAGGCTAAGCGTATTCACTCCCTGGTCATCGAAATCCTAGCAATACCACCTCAAATTGGATTAGGCCTTTACCTTCACCGCAAGGGGCCGAACCAGTATAAACTCCTCGTGTCCTTTGTCCCGTTTAACCCCTTTAAGCTTCCTAGTTGCGATGGCTCCACGATTAAGTCCTTTCATTAGGACATCTGCCGTGACAATTCCATCACAAATCTAGTAGGCCAAACCAAACTGATAATTCGAAGAGACTTGCAAAGATATCAAATCATGCATAAAAGAATTCAGAGAAGAATCGAATATTGTTCATAGATAATCTTAATCATAAACCCACAATTCATCGGATCGCGGCAAACACACGCAAAAAGAATTACATCGAATAGATCTCGAAGAACATCGAGGAGAACTTTGTATTAAGATCCAAAGAGAGAGAAGAAGCCATCTAGCTAATAACTATGGACCCGAAGGTCTGTGGTAAACTACTCACACATCATCGGAGAGGCTATGGGGTTGATGTAGAAGCCCTCCGTGATTGAATCCCCTTCCGGCAGATTGCTGGAAAAGGTCCCCAGATGGGATCTCATGGGTACAGAAGGTTGCGGTGGTGGAAAAGTGGTTTCGTGGCTCCCCTGGATGTTTTTAGGGTATAAGAGTATATATAGGTGAAAGAAGTAGGTCGGTGGAGCTGCGAGGGGCCCACGAGGGTGGGGGCATGCCTGGCCCCCATGGGCGCGCCACCCTACCTCGTGGCCGCCTCGCTGCTTCCTTGACGTCCACTCCAAGTCTCCTGGATTGAGTTTGTTCCAAAAAAGATCCTCGCGAAGGTTTCATTCTGTTTGGATTCTGTTTGATATTCCTTTTCTGCGAAACACTGAAATAGGCAAAAAACAACAAATGCACTGGGCCTTCGGTTAATAGGTTAGTCCCAAAAATAATATAAAAGTGCATAATAAAGCCCATAAACATCCAAAACGGATAATATAATAGCATGGAACAATCAAAAAATATAGATACATTGGAGACGTATCAGCTACCTCTTGAGCTTGCGTTGGTTTTTCCCTTGAAGAGGAAAGGGTGATGCAGCAAAGTAGAGTAAGTATTTCCCTCAACTTTTGAGAACCAATGTATAAATCCAGTAGGAGACAATGCACAAGCCACCTGTCGATGTACAAAAGTAGAGGCCTTTCTGTACCCCTTTACCTGTGGACGGGCAGTCGTAGCCACCCCTACGGCCACGCTTGGCGGGGCAAAGGAAGGAAAGGAACAAGACTGCCAAGGCAGTGCTCAAGCCAGAGGCACAAATAGCAAAGGGGCAAGATGGACTTCCCCCGCAAGGCCCTTGCTGGGGCGGCCTACATAGCCCCGGCAAGAGCCTTGCCGGGGCAACTTGCCCAATACCAGCAAGGCCACCACCCTTGAGCCTGAGAGTTATGATACCACCGACAACGTCGAGACCAAGACTTAGGGGCGCCTGCATGGTGGCACGCAAATCTTTGTGAAGACCAAAGGCCTGCGAGTCTAGATAGGAACCAGAAGACAAAGACACCCGGCAAGATCCTTGCTGGGGACGGCCGAAGACCCCCGGTAGGTGAAAGAAGTAGGTCGGTGGAGCTGCGAGGGGCCCACGAGGGTGGGGGCGCGCCACCCTACCTCGTGGCCACCTCGCTGCTTCCTTGACGTCCACTCCAAGTCTCCTGGATTGAGTTTGTTCCAAAAAAGATCCTCGCGAAGGTTTCATTCTGTTTGGATTCTGTTTGATATTCCTTTTCTGCGAAACACTGAAATAGGCAAAAAACAACAAATTGCACTGGGCCTTCGGTTAATAGGTTAGTCCCAAAAATAATATAAAAGTGCATAATAAAGCCCATAAACATCCAAAACGGATAATATAATAGCATGGAACAATCAAAAATTATAGATACGTTAGAGACGTATCAAGCATCCCCAAGCTTAATTCCGACTCGTCCTCGAGTAGGTAAATGATAAAAACAGAATTTTTGATGTGGAATGCTACCTAACATAATTTTCAATGTATTTCTATTTATTGCGGCATGAATGTTTAGATCTGAAAGATTCTAGATAGAAGTTTGATATTGACATGAAAAATAATAATACTTCAAGCAATGCTAACCAAGCAATTATGTCTTATCAAAATAAATAGCCAAAGAAAGCTTATCCCTACAAAATCATATAGTTTGGCCATGCTTCATTTTCGTCACTCAAAATGCTCCCATCATGCACAACCCCGATGACAAGACAAGAAATTTTTTCATACTTTAGCCTTTTCAAACATTTTAAACTTTGACGCAATATATGAGCGCGAGCCATGGATATAGCACTATGGGTGGAATAGAATATGATGATGGAGGTTGTGTGAGAAGACAAAAAGGGAGAAAGTCTCACATTGATGCGGCTAATCAACGGGCTATGGAGATGCCCATCAATTGATGTCAATGCAAGGAGTAAGGATTGCCATGCAACGGATGCACTAGAGCTATAAATATATGAAAGCTCGACAAAAGAAACTAAGTGGGTGTGCATCCAACTTGCTTGCTCAGGAAGACATAGGGCATTTTGAGGAAGCCCGTTGTTGGAATATACAAGCCAAGTTCTATAATGAAAAATTCCCACTAGTATATGAAAGTGACAACATAAGATACTCTCTATCATGAAGATCATGGTGCTACTTTGAAGCACATGTGTCGAAAAAGGATAGTAACATTGCCCCTTCTCTCTTTTTCTCTCATTTTTTCTTTTTTTGGGCCTATCTTTTTATGGCCTTTCTCTCTTTTTTTCGAAGGACTTTCCTCACATGGGACAATGCTCTAATAACAAAAATCATCACACTTTTATTTACTTACAACTCAAGAATTACAACTCGATACTTAGAACAAAATATGACTCTATGTGAATGCCTCCGGTGGTGTACCGGGATATGCAATGAATCAAGAGTGACATGTATGAGAGAATTATGAAGGTGGATTTTCCACAAATACAATGTCAACTACATGATTTTCATGCAAGGCAATATGACAATGATGGAGCATGTCATAATAAACAGAACGGTGGAAAGTTGCATGGCAATATATCTTGGAATGGCTATGGAAATGCCATAATAGGTAGGTATGGTGGCTGTTTTCAGGAAGATATAAGGAGGTTTATGTGTGATAGAGTGTATAATATCATGGGGTTTGGATGAACCGGCAAAGTTTGCTCCAACTCTCGAGGTGAGAAAGGGCAATGCACGGTACCGAAGAGGCTAGCAATGATGGAAGGGTGAGAGTGCGTATAATCCATGGACTCAACATTAGTCATAAAGAACTCATATACTTATTGCAAAAATCTACAAGTCATCAAAACCAAGCACTACGCGCATGCTCCTAGGGGGATATATTGGTAGGAAAAGACCATCGCTCGTCCCCGACTGCCACTCATAAGGAAAGCAATCAAAGAACACCACATGCTTCAAATTTGTCACACAACTTTTACCATGCGTGCATGCTACAGGACTTGCCAACTTCAACACAAGTATTTCTCAATTCCATAATTACTCAACTAGCACAACTCTAATATTACCACCTTTATATCTCAAAACAACTATCTAGAATCAAACTTCTCATAACATTTAATGCACTCTATATGAACGTTTTTATTATACCCATCATGGATGTCTATCATATTAGGACTAACTTCATAACCAAAGAAAATTACCATGCTATTCTAAAAGACTCTCAAAATAATATAAGTGAAGCATGAGAGATCAATAATTTATATAAAATAAAACCACCACCGTGCTCTAAAAAGATATAAGTGAAGCACTAGAGCAAAATTATGTAGCTCAAAAGATATAAGTGAAGCTCATAGAGTATTCTAATAAATGATGATTCATGTGTGTCTCTCCCAAAAGTTGTGTAAAGCAATGATGATTGTGGTAAACTAAAAATAAAAGACTCAAATCATACAAGACACTCCAAGCAAAACACATATCATGTGGTGAATAAAAATATAGCCTCAGGTAAAGGTACCGATAGATGAAGACGAAAGAGGGGATGCCTTCCGGGGCATACCCAAGCTTAGGCTTTTGGTTGTCCTTGAATTTTACCTTGAGGTGCCGTGGGCATTCCCAAGCTTAGGCTCTTGCCACTCCTTGTTCCAAAATCCATCAAATCTTTACCCAAAAACTTGAAAACTTCACAACACAAAACTCAACAGAAAATCTCATGAGCTCCGTTAGTATAAGAAAAAAAATCACCACCATAAGGTACTGTAATAAACTCATTCTTTATTTATATTGGTGTTAAACCTACTGTATTCCAATTTCTCTATGGTTCATAGCCCATGATACGAGCCATAGATTCATCAAAATAAGCAAGCAACACACGAAAAACAGAATCTGTCAAAAACAGAATAGTTTGTAGTAATCTTTAGGTTTCGAATACTTATGTAACTCCAAAAATCCTGAGACATTAGGACATCCTAAATAATTTGTATCTACTGCATTTTGAATTAGTATTTTATCATTCTCTGGTTAAAAATAAAAATTATTCTCGTGAGCGCATACTTTCTGTTTTTTCAGCAAGATCAAATAACAATCATCCAAGAAGATCCTAAAGGCTTTACTTGGCACAAACACTAATTAAAACATAAAAAACACAATCATAACAGAGGATAGATGATTTATTTAATACTAAACAGGAACATAAAGCAAGAAACAAAAAAATAAAATTGGGTTGCCTCCCAACAAGCGCTATCGTTTAACGCCCATAGCTAGGCATAAAAGAAAGAATAGATCTAGGTATTGCCATCTTTGGTATGCAATCCATATGTGGCTCTCATAATAGATTCATAAGGTAATTAATTTTATTTCTAGGAAAGTTTTCCATGCCTTTCCTTAACGGAAAATGGAATCTAATATTTTCTTATTTCATGTCAATAATTGCACCAATCGTTCTAAGGAAAGGTCTACCAAGAATAATAGGACATGTAGGATTGAAATCTATATCAAGAACAATGATATCTATGGGCACACAATTCCTATTTGCAACAATAAGAACATCATTAATCCTTCCCATAGGTTTCTTAATGGTGGAATCCGCAAGATGCAAATTTAAAGAACAATCATCAAATTCACGGAAACCTAACACATCACACAAAGTTTTTGGAATCGTGAAAACACTAGCACCCAAATCACATAAAGCATAGCATTCATAATATTTAATCTTAATTTTAATAGTAGGTTCCCACTCATCATAAACTTTTCTAGGAATAGAAACCTCTAATTTAAGCTTTTCTTCATGGGATTGTATTAAAGCATCAACGATATGTTTAGTAAAAGCTTTGTTTTGATCATAAGCATGAGGAGAATTTAGCACGGATTGCAACAAGGAAATACAATCTATGAAAGAGCAATTGTCATAATTAAATTCCTTGAAATCCAAAATAGTGGGTTCATTGCTATGTAAAGTTTTGACCTCTTCAATCCCACTTTTACCAATTTTTGCATCAAGATCTAAAAACTCTGAATCATTGGGACGCCTTCTAACTAAAGTTGACTCATCTCCAGCCACATATTTATTAAGATTCATATTGGCAAACAAAGATTTAATAGGAGACACACCAATCACTTTTAGATCTTCATCATTATTATCATGAAAACTAGAAGAACATGCCTTCACAAAGCGATCTTTTTAGCACGCATCCTAGCGGTTCTTTCTTTGCACTCATCATTGGAAATTCTCATGGCTTTGAGAGACTCATTGATATCATGCTTAGGTGGAATAGATATAAGTTTCAAAGAATTAACATCAAGAGAAATTCTATCCTCATTCCTAGGCAACTCATCAATCTTAAGCAATTTTTCTTCAAGCAAAGCATTGAAATTCTTTTGCAAATTCATAAATTCTTTAACACTAGTATAAAAATCAGAGGGCGTCTTTATTAAAATTTACATAAGAGTTGTTGTAGGAATTACCATAATCATTAGAGGAATTACTAGGAAACGGCCTCGAATTAAAATTTCCTCTATACGCGTTGTTACCAAAATTGTTCCTACCAACAAAATTCACATCCATAGATTCATTATTATTCTCAATAAAAGTGGACAAAGGCATATCATTAGGATCAGAAGAAGCACTCTTATTAGCAAACAATTTCAAAAGTTCATCCATCTTTCCACTCAAAACATTAATCTCTTCAATCGCATGAACTTTTTTATTAGTAGATCTTTTGGTGTGCCATTGAGAATAATTAACCATAATATTATCTAGGAGTTTAGTAGCTTCTCCTAAAGTGATTTCCATAAAAGTGCCTCCCACGGCCGAATCTAAAAGATTTCAAGAAGCAAAATTCAATCTAGCATAAAAAATCTGTATAATCATCCATAAATTCAAACCATGTGTAGGGCAATTACATATCATTTAATTTCATCCTCTCCCAAGCTTGTGCAACATGCTCATGATCAAGTTGCTTAAAGTTCATAATATCATTTCAAAGAGAGATGATCTTAGCGGGAGGAAAATACTTAGAGATAAAAGCATATTTGCACTTATTCCATGATCCAATGCTATTTTTAGGCAAAGAAGAGAACCATGTTTTAGCACGATCTCTAAGCAAAAACGGAAATAGCTTCAATTTAACAATATCATTATCCACATCTTTCTTCCTTTGCATAGCACATAAATCAACGAAGTTGTTTAGATGGGTAGCATCATCTTCACTAGCAAGGCCAGCAAATTGATCTTTCATGACAAGATTCAGCAAAGCAGTATTAATTTCACAAGATTCAGCATCGGTAAGAGGAGCAATCGGAGTGCTAATAAAATCATTATTGTTGGTATTGGAAAAGTCACACAATTTAATATTATCTTGAGCCATCATGACAAACAATCAATCCAACAAACAATCACACAAGAGGAAAGCGAAAAGAAGCGAACGAAAAAAGGGCAAACAGACAAGAGGCGAATAAAACGGCAAGGGTGGAGTGGGGGAGAGGAAGATGAGAGGTCAATGGAAAATAATGTAATGCGAGCGATAAGAGTTTGTGATGGATACTTAGTATGTCTTGAGTTGGCGTAGATATCCCCGGCAACGGCGCCAGAATTCTTCTTGCTACCTCTTGAGCATGCGTTGGTTTTCCCTTGAAGAGGAAAGGGTGATGCAGCAAAGTAGCCTAAGTATTTCCCTCAGTTTTTGAGAACCAAGGTATCAATCCAGTAGGAGACTACACACAAGTCACCTAGTACCTGCACAAACAAACAAGAACCTCGCAAACAACGTGATAAAGGGGTTGTCAATCCCTGTAATGTCACTTACGAAAGTGAGATCTGATAGAGATAATAAGATAAATATTTTTGGTATTTTTGTTGTATAGATTGAAAAGTAAAGATTGCAAAATAAATAGTAAACTAGAATTGTAGATCGGAAACTTATATGATGTAAAGTAGACCCCGGGGCCATAGGTTTCACTAGTTGCTTCTCTCAAGATAGCATATATTACGGTGGGTGAACAAATTACCGCCGAGCAATTGATAGAAAAGCGCATAGTTATGATGATATCTAGGCATGATCATGAACATAGGCATCATGTCCGTGTCAAGTAGACTGAAACGATTCTGCATCTACTACTATTACTCCAGACATCGACCGCTATCCAGCATGCATCTAGAGTATTAAGTTCAAAAGAACAGAGTGACGCGTTAGGCAAGATGACATGATGTAGAGGGATAAACTCAAGCAATATGATATAAACCCCATCTTTTTATCCTCAATGGCAACAATACAATACGTGCCTTGCTGCCCCTGCTGTCACTGGGAAAGGACACCGCAAGATTGAACCCAAAGCTAAGCACTTCTCCCATTGCAAGAAAGATCAATCTAGTAGGCCAAACCAAACTGATAATTCGAAGAAACTTGCAAAGATATCAAATCATGCATATAAGAATTAAGAGAAGAATCAAATATTGTTCATAGATAATCTTAATCTAAAACCCACAATTCATCGGATCTCGGCAAATACACCGCAAAAAGAATTACATCGAATAGATCTCCAAGAACATCAAGGAGAACTTTGTATTGAGATTCGAAGAGAGAGAAGAAGCCATCTAGCTAATAACCATGGACCCGAAGGTCTGTGGTAAACCACTCACACATCATCAGAGAGGCTATGGTGTTGATGTAGAAGCCCTCCATGATCGAATCCCCTTCCCGTAGATCGCCCGAAAAGGTCCCCAGATGGGATCTCATGGGTATAGAAGGTTGCGGTGGTGGAAAAGTGGTTTCGTGGCTCCCCTGGATGTTTTCAGGGTATAAGAGTATATATAGGAGAAAGAAGTAGGTCGGTGGAGCTGCGAGGGGCCCATGAGGGTGGGGGGCGCTCCTGCCCCCCCCCCCCCCCCCCCCCCCCCCCCCCCCCCCCGGCGCGCCGCCCTACCTCGTGGCCACCACTCTGCTTCCTTGACATCCACTCCGAGTCTCCTGGATTGTCCCCCCCCCCCCCCGGCGCGCCGCCCTACCTCGTGGCCACCACTCTGCTTCCTTGACATCCACTCCGAGTCTCCTGGATTGTGTTGGTTCCAAAAAAGATCCTCACGAAGGTTTCATTCCGTTTGGATTCCGTTTCATATTCCTTTTCTGCGAAACACTGAAATAGGCCAAAAAACAGCAATTGGCACTGGGCCTTCGGTTAATAAGTTAGTCCCAAAAATAATATAGAAGTGCATAATAAAGCCCATAAACATCCAAAACGGATAATATAATAGCATGGAACAATCAAAAAATATAGATACGTTGGAGACGTATCAGCTACCTCTTGAGCTTGCGTTGGTTTTTCCCTTGAAGAGGAAAGGGTGATGCAGCAAAGTAGAGTAAGTATTTCCCTCAACTTTTGAGAACCAATGTATCAATCCAGTAGGAGACAATGCACAAGCCACCTGTCGATGTACAAAAGTAGAGGCCTTTCTGTACCCCTTTACCTATGGACGGGCAGTCGTAGCCACCCCTACGGCCATGCTTGGCCGGGCAAAGGAAGGAAAGGAACAAGACTGCCAAGGCAGTGCTCAAGCCAGAGGCACAAATAGAAAAGGGGCAAGATGGACTTCCCCCGCAAGGCCCTTGCTGGGGCAGCCTACATAGCCCCGGCAAGAGCCTTGCCGGGGCAACTTGCCCAATACCAGCAAGGCCACCACCCTTGAGCCTGAGAGTTATGATACCATCGACAACGTCAAGACCAAGACTTAGGGGCGCCTGCATGGTGGCACGCAAATCTTTGTGAAGACCAAAGGCCTGCGAGTCTAGATAGGAACCAGAAGACAAAGACACCCGGCAAGATCCTTGCTGGGGATGGCCGAAGGCCCCCGGCAGGATCCTTGCCGAGGACGCCTTGCGAGACCCCGGCAAGACCCTTGCCGGGGACATCCGCGGGGCCACGGCTAGGCTTGCACCCACCAACGTTTTGCTGCCCCGCGGCTGATCCGACGCAGCAACCAGCCCGCCAACTAGGCAAGCGCCTGCGTGGCAGCATGCAGCTTCTAGGCCAACTAGTCAAGCACCTGCATGGTGGCATGCAGATCTTCGTGAAGACCCTGTCACCGCACCGGCACAGCAACCAGCCAGCTAGCATGGCGCTGCATGATACGTCTCCGTCGTATCTACTTTTTCCAAACACTTTTGCCCTTGTTTTGGACTCTAACTTGCATGATTTGAATGAAACTAATCCAGACTGACACTGTTTTCAGTAGAATTGCCATGGTGTTATTTATGTGCAGAAACAAAAGTTCTCGGAATGACCTGAAACTTCACGGAATGTCTATTTGGAAATAATAAAAAATCCTTGCAAAAGATGAAGACCAGGGGGCCCACACCCTAGCCACGAGGGTCGGGGGCGTGCCTGCCCCCCTAGGGCGTGCCCCCCTACCTCGTGGGCCCCCTGGAGCTCCTCCGACCTCAACTCCAACTCTATATATTTGCTTTCGGGGAGAAAAAAATCAAGGAGAAGAATTCATCACGTTTTACGATACGGAGCCGCCGCCAAGCCCTAAAACCTCTCGGGAGGGCTTATCTGGAGTCCGTTCGGGGCTCCGGAGAGGGGAATCCGTTGCCATCGTCATCATCAACCTTCCTCCATCACCAATTTCATGATGCTCACCACCGTGCGTGAGTAATTCCATCGTAGGCTTGTTGGACGGTGATGGGTTGGATGATATTTATCATGTGATCGAGTTAGTTTTGTTAGGGTTTGATCCCTAGTATCCACTATGTTCTGAGATTGATGTTGCTATGACTTTGCTATGCTTAATGCTTGTCACTAGGGCCCGAGTGCCATGATTTCAGATCTAAACCTATTATGTTTCCATCAATATATGAGAGTTCTTGATCCTATCTTGCAAGTCTATAGTCACCTACTATGTGTTATGATCCGGCAACCCCGAAGTGACAATAATCGGGACCACTCTCGATGATGACCGTAGTTTGAGGAGTTCATGTATTCACCATGTGTTAATGCTTTGTTCCGGTACTCTATTAAAAGGAGGCCTTAATATCCCTTAGTTTCCACTAGAACCCCACTACAATGGGAGGGTAGGACAAAAGATGTCATGCAAGTTCTTTTCCATAAGAATGTATGATTGTATTTCGAATACATGCCTACATTACATTGATGAATTGGAGCTTGTTATGTTCACCCTAGGTTATGACTGTTACATGATGAACCGCATCCGGCATAATTCTCTATCACCGATCCATTGCCTACGAGCTTTCCCATATATTGTTCTTCGCTTATTTACTTTTCCCGTTGCTATTACTATCATCACTACAAAATACCAAATACACTACTTTTGTTACCATTACCCTTTTGCTACCGCTACCACTACTATCATATTACTTTGCTACTAAACACGTTACTGCAGATATTAAATTTCCAGGTGTGGTTGAATTGACAACTTAGCTGCTAATACTTGAGAATATTCTTTGGCTCCCCTTGTGTCAAATCAATAAATTTGGGTTGAATACTCTACCCTCAAAAACTGTTGCGATCCCCTATACTTGTGGGTTATCAAGACTATTTTATGGCGCCGTTGCCGAGGAGCATAGCTCTATTCTTTGAGTCACTTGGGATTTATATCCGCTTTATCATTATGAAGAACTTGAGAGATCCAAAAACCAAGATTTATCCCTCAACTACGAGGGGAGGTAAGGAACTGCCATCTAGCTCTGTACTTGATTCACCTTCTGTCTTGAGTAAGCTTGCGACACCTAAACCTGCTTCTGCTATTCATTCTGATATGCCGCATGTTATTGATGATGCCACTTCTACTATGCGTGATACTTATGATGAAACTACCTCTATGCTTGATACTATTGTGCCACTTGGTGAATTTCTTGATGAACAACTTGCTAGGGTTAGAGAGAATGAAAATATTGAAACTGAAAATATTGATGAAAGTGATGATGAAGACTCTCCCCCTAATAAATATAAAATCGCCTGTTATTCCTGAGGGTTATGTTTTGGAAAAAGAAGCTGCTTTAGCTATTTTAGCTTGCAAAGATAGATACGAGCTCAAGAGGTTATTAGCTAAATGGAAGCAGCAATCTCTTAATGCTAGGATGAAACCTGACCCTGCTTTTGCTACTTCACCTATCCGTGTTACTGATAAGGATTATGAATTCTCTGTTGATCCTGATATAATTACTTTGGTTGAATCTGTTCCTTTTCATGGCTATGAATCTTAAAATGTTGTGGCACATCTTACTAATTTAAATGATATAGCCACCATGTTCACTAATGATGAGAAATCTCGCTACCTTTATATCCTTAAAATATTTCCATTCTCATTAAAGGGTGATGCTAAGATATGGTTTAATTCTCTTGATCCTGGTTGTGTGCGTAGTCCCCAAGATATGATTTATTACTTCTCTGCTAAATATTTCCCTGCTCATAAGAAAAAAGCTGCTTTGAGGGATATATATATATAATTTTGTGCAAATTGAAGAAGAGAGTCTCCCACAAGCTTGGGGGAGGCTTCTCAAGTTACTTAATGCTTTGCCTGATCATCCTCTTAAGAAAAATGAAATACTTGTAATGGATTTACCGATGCTTCCAGAGATTACCTGGATAGTTGTGGTAGTTCTATTTTCAGGGAAAGAACACCGGATGAAGATGAAATTCTATTGAATAATATGTTCACAAATGAAAATAATTGGACACTTCCTGAGCCTATTCCTAAACCAACTCTGAAGAAAAGAGGTGTTCTATTTCTCAGTCTTGAAGATATGCAAGAGGCAAAGAAATCTATGAAAGAAAAAGGTATTAAAGCTGAAGATGTTAAGAATTTACCTCCTATTGAAGAAATACACGGTCTTAATTTACCGCCTATTTAAGAAACATATGATCTTAATCCATTACCCATTGAAGAAATACATGGTCTTGATAACCCGACACAGGTAGTAAAGGTAAATTCTCTCTATAGATATGATAAAGATGAAATCCCTCTTACTAAATTTGCTAGTCAATGCTTGGATGAGTTTGATAATTTTATGTTTAAACAAGAAGACTTCAATGCTTATTTTGGTAGACAATTAAAACAAGTTGCTAATATGATGAAATACTTGGGTCATTATATGGATAATATTAGAGGTGAACTTAAACTTATTAGTAAACATGCTTCTATGGTTACCACTCAAGTAGAACAAATACTTAAAGCTCAAAATGATTTGCTCAATGAATTGAATAGTAAGAAAAATGATAATGTTGTTAGAGTTATGACTAGAACCTAGTCCTTCTAAAAGGAAGAAAAAGAAAAATGATATGACTTTGCATGCTTTTAGTGAACTTGTTATTTACACACCTGAGAATCCAAATGATATTTCTATTTCTGATGTTGAAACACAATCTGGTAATGAACCTGAAACTAGTGGTAATGTTAATGATAATGTTCATGATGATACTCAACCTAGTAATGATAATGATATAGAAATTGAACCTGTTGTTGATCTGGTAACCCACAATCAAAGAATCAACATTATGATAAGAGAGACTTTGTTGCTAGGAAACATGGTAAAGAAAGAGAACCATAGGTTCAAAAACCCATGCCTTTCCCTCCCAAACCATCCAAGAAAAATGATGATGATGATTTTGAGCGCTTTGCTGAAATGATTAGACCTATCTTTTTGCGTATGCGATTAACTGATATGCTTAAAAAGATTCCTTACCCTAAGTACATGAAAGAAATTGTTACTAATAAAAGAAAGATACCGGAAGCTGAAATTTCCACCATGCTTGCTAATTATACTTTGAAGGGTGGAACACCAAAGAAACTTGGGGATCCAGGAGTACCCACTATACCATGCTCCATTAAAAGAAACTATGTTAAAACTGCTTTATGTGATCTTGGAGCCGGTGTTAGTGTTATGCCTCTCTCTTTATATCGTAGACTTGATTTGAATAAGTTGATACCTACTGAAATATCTTTGCAAATGGCTGATACATCAACTGCTATACTTGTCGGTATTTGTGAGGATGTGCCAGTTGTAGTTGCAAACGTTACTATTTTAACGGACTTTGTTATTCTTGATATTCCCGAGGACGATAGTATGTCTATTATTCTTGGAAGACCCTTTTTGAATACTGCAGGAGCTGTTATTGATTGCACCAAAGGCAACTTCACTTTTCATGTTAATGGTAATGAGCATACGGTACACTTTCCGAGGAAACAACCACAAGTTCATAGTATCAACTCTATTGGAAAAATTCCATCGATTATATTTGGAGGTTTTGAATTTCCTCTTCCTACTGTCAAGAAGAAATATGATATTCTTATTATTGGGATGTGCATATCCCTGTTGAGGTAACATAGTGTTATTTGAAATTTCTCCGGTTTCATGTTATTCGGAATGAGTTCCTTAACAAGACTTGATCAACCTTGTTAGTGGATTCCTTTTGATGATCATGACATGGATGAATTTAGAAAACACAACTCTCTGTACCCTCTTTTTTACTTTCTGTTATTTATAATAAATAAAGCAAAAATATTATTTTCTGTCTGTTATCTGAATTATCCGTGTAATATAAAAATACCCCGAAAATAAAAGTTCTCCAAATGCCCTGAAATTTAAATATGATCTTTTCTGGAATATTTGAGAATATTTGGCACTGAGAACACAGCACGGGGGGCATCCACCTGGCCACGAGGGTGGAGGGCGCGCCCTACCCCCCCTGGGCGCCCCCCCTGCCTCGTGGGCCCACGGTGGCCCTCCTCCATTTATTCATGCACCCACACACTCCTTCCTCCCACAAACACGATTATCCAGTTCAAACCCGAGTCCAAGCTCATTTAGCTTCCATTTTCGATCTCCTTGCTCAAAGCACCTCTCACAAAACTGCTTGGGGGGATTGTTCCTTGGTATGTGACTCCTCCAATGGTCCAATTAGTTTTTGTTCTAGTGCTTTATTCATTGCAAATTTGTGCTGCCTAGGTGACCCTGTTCTTGAGCTTGCATGTCAAATTTATATGGTCCCAAGTAGTTCTAATGCATGATATAGGCTTTAGGCACTTGTAGGAGTTGTTGCTATCAATTTTGTTGAGCTTGGCTCACTTTTATTTGAAGTTACTAAAAATTTCAGAATTTTTCAGAAAATAATGAAGAGATTTTTGAGGGGCTCATCGAGCCGAAGGTTGAAGGAAAAAGCAAAGTGAAAAAGCAGAGAGGCCCAAATATAATTTGCCTCGCACCGCGGAGGTTCGGCCGTGTGAATGGCCTTCCGATGATTTCTTGAGAGCAGCCGGGATTTATGATGATTTTTATGAATTGGCTGAGAATGCAGGCCTCACCGCCTTCCTCCACAACCAACGCAAACAGTATCTCTTACTCACCAATATCTTTGTGTAAAACTTTCATTTCCATGCTAGGAGCTCACCACCTACGGTGGAGTTTTATTTATATGATGAGCATAAGGAGATGTCACTTTATGATTTTTGTCGTGTTTGTTTGATCCCTTTCGAGCGCATGATAGAGGAACCACATCGCGGTGATGTGGATGGGTTTATTGATACCATCACTGTAGGGGAAACGAGGAAGGTTTCCGATGCATGAATCACTAGCATACATTTTTCCTGTTTTATGCTACTTTGCAATATTTGCTAGTCGTTGCTTAATTGGTCGTGGAAACTATGGAACCCTTAGTGTTCCTGATATTATTATTTTGTTCCATGGTTTATTCTGTGATAACTCTGTTAGTATGGGCGGTATTATTGCTAAACGTTTAAGTCTGAACCGTACAAAGCGCCCCATCTTTGGAGGCATCTATGCTTCACGCCTAGCTGCACATTTTAACATACCTGTCAGTGTCAAAACCGGCGGATCTCGGCTAGGGGGTCCCGAAATGTGCGCCTAGGCGGATGGTAACAGGAGGCAGGGGACACGATGTTTTACCCAGGTTCGGGCCCTCTTGATGGAGGTAAAACCCTACGTCCTACTTGATTAATATTGATGATATGGGTAGTACAAGAGTGGATCAACCACGAGATCAGAGAGGCTAAACCCTAGAAGCTAGCCTATGGTATGATTGTTGCTCGTCCTACGGACTAAAACCCTTCGGTTTATATAGACACCGGAGAGGGCTAGGGTTACACAGAGTCGATTACAATGGAAAGACATCTACATATCCGTATCGCCAAGCTTGCCTTCCACGCCAAGGAAAGTCCCTTACGGACACGGGACGAAGTCTTCAATCTTATATCTTCATAGTCCAGGAGTCCGGCCGAAGGTATAGTCCGGCTATCCGGACACCCCCTGATCCAGGACTCCCTCAATAGCCCCTGAACCAGGCTTCAACGACGATGAGTCCGGCGCGCAGATTGTCTTCGGCATCGCAAGGCGGGTTCCTCCTCCAAGTACTTCATAGAAGATTTTGAACACAAAGGTAGTGTCCGGCTCTACAAAATAAGTTTCCACATATTGCCATAGAGAGAATAATATTTACACAAATCTAATCTGCTGACGCATTCCGTAGCATGACATCACACCACGGCCAAGTCTTTATTCGAATCGTTTTACTGTTCCTCCTCAGCGCGTTTAGCGAGGCGGTTTCCTTGGCACGTCTTGTCAAAGCAGAGATCGTGTCCCCTTATTCCGGGATTCTCATCAATACGGGCGTGGGTAACCCAACCGCGCCATTGATTACGGCGCTTGGGTGATAAGCGAGTTTTACCAGGCTGGTGGGGACGCATAGTCGCGTCCGCCCATATAAGGGGATAAGGATCCACCTTTTCATCCACACCTAGCGAGTTTTACCAGGCTGGTGGGGACGCATAGTCGCGTCCGCCCATATAAGGGGATAAGGATCCACCTTTTCATCCACACCTTCTTCCTCCTTTGCCTATCCATTTCCGCGCACTCGAGCTCCAGCGCCCAAGTCTGCACACCCCACCTCAACCTTCTCCATCCATGTCCGGAGCGGGAGGCAAGTGGATGGTCTCCTCCGTTACGGAGGGACACATCAAAAGAGTGAGGAAGGCCGGATACTTGTCTAACGACATTGCGCACCGGCTTCCCGAAGAGGGGCAGCTCATCCCCACCCCTAGGCCCCATGAGAGGGTGGTGTTCCTCCCTCATTTGCTCCGCGGACTGGGCTTTCCTCTCCACCCATTTGTCCGGGGGCTCATGTTCTACTATGGCCTGGATTTCCATGATCTGGCCCCGAACTTTGTCCTCAACATCCCAGCGTTCATCGTCGTGTGCGAGGCTTTCTTCCGCATCCGCCCCCATTTCGGCCTATGGCTCAAGAATTTCAATGTCAAGCCGAAGGTGGTGCGCGGCACCCAGGCGGAGTGCGGAGGCGCCATGGTGGGCAAGATGCCCAACGTCCTATGGTTCGAGGGCTCCTTCGTGGAGTCCCTAAAGGGGTGGCAGTCGGGTGGTTTTACATCACCGAGCCGCGCGACCCTGAATGGTCGCAGCCCCCGAGTTCTGATCCGGACCCCCTACGCGGCTCGCCTCCTGGAAAGAGACGGGCCTGTCGTGGGGTAAAAAAGGAGATTTGACCGGACTCCAAACATGCGTCCAAACCCTGGTGGACAGGAAGCTCAAACTTGTCAACGTAGTCCAGGTTATGCTCATCCGCCGGATCCTCCCGTGTCAACAACGGGCTTTCAACCTGTGGGAGTTCGACCTGGCGCGGCACCGAACTCTTAGCAGACTCTTCGACACGACGTACGAAGATGCCTGGAAGGTGCTTTTCAAGGGCGCCGAGGCCCCCGCATCCGCTACCGAGGATCGCGGATTCAACACGCAGCATCACGCTCATGCAGTAAGCTGTTTTTACCTTTTACAGGGTATTAGTTTTTCATAGTTTGACTCCATGCGGGATCTAAGCTCCCTTACCTTTGACAGGATTGGCAGGAGACGTCCGGACAGATCAACTGTCCGGCTCCTTTGCCCGAAGGCCCAGCGGACGCTCGCTTGGCGAAGCTGCTGGTTCCAGCACCCTATGTGGTGCCGGAGAAGGAGGCCAAGAAGAAGGCCACGGGGACTTGAAAGAGTGCTCGGCGCCAGGAGTTGTCGGATTCATCATCCGATGACTCCAAGGCGCACTCCTCCCATGAAGATGAGGAGGAGGAAGAAGAGACCTCTCCCCCTCCAGCGGGGGAAGGGAAGAAAAGGAAGGCCGCCCCAAATGGGGAGGCCGAAGGGTCCAAAAAGGGGAAGACCCTTCCTCCGGACTACTCCACCAACGCCGACGACGGCGAAGAGGAGTGGCCGCACAGGGCCAAGCCCCTGGTGAGATCGTAAGTATTCGGACACCAGAGCAATTCATAGCGTTCCTTTCTTGCACAGCTCCTCCTTACGCCGAATATGACTACGCAGTCCGCCCAAGGCCGGGCTTGACAAGTCGTCGAGCGGCTCCCTGGATTCGTCGGATGTGAACTCGCTTCCGACGGCTACCTCCCCCCACCCTACGGACGACACCGAGATGGCGTCCCAACAGGTTCCAAGCCAGGAGGAGGTGGTCCTGGAGGCACCGCAAGGCGACCTCCCGGACTCCAGGCGTAAAGGGGACAAAACCCCCAAGGGCTCTAAGTCTGGCTTTGAGCCGGACACCGCGCTGGAACCTTCAACGGTTCCGGACTCCGGTAGGCAGCCTCCTTCCAAGAGGAGCAAGCCTACCGAGCTGGTGACCTCCCTCCAACCGGAGGCACCGGACAATTTGCTGGAGGTGCTTAACGGCGCCTCCATCGACAAGGAGCACCGCACTGTTATGAGTGCGGTGATCTAGAAGGTTCAGTCCGCCAAGAGCGGACTGACTAAGCCTGTGCCAGCCTTCTAATAGGCTTTGAGGTAAGTAAAGAATATGTAAAAAATATTACCGCATAGATAGTAGCCCCTGATGCTCTGTTCGGCGTTCGGAAGGAAAAGCTGAATAGAGGATCTAATAACATTCGCAGGAGTCTAACATAATCAAGTCGATATGCGTGTGCAGGCTTCACTGCTGGCCTCCGCCACAGTGACTGCGGAGGTGGATACGCTGAAGCAAAACCTCGCGCGGTCCGAGAACGAGCTCGGCCATGCCAATAGGCAACTCGAGGAGAAGGAAGGTAAGAAATACCTTATTGAAATATGTGAAAGGTGCAATTGCAAAAAGTAACAGGATTAACGCGGATATTGTAGGGGCCACAACTGAGGTGGCGACCCTTAAGCAAGCGCTGTCCGAGGCCGAGAAGAGGGCGGCCACGGAGCACACCGAGCGGGAGAAGCATGAGACGCAGGTTGGCGAGGTGCGGCAAGAGCTCCATGCTCTCATGAAAAAACATGAGAGTTTGGAGCTTGACTCGAAGACGCGAGAGTCTGAGCTCGCGACGGCCATTGAAGATGCCAAGTCTGCCAAGCCGAAGCCCAGAAGGCCCTCCAGGAGGTTGAGGCAATAAAAAAGATACTGGTGTGTAAGGCATTCTTTATGCAAAGAAAGCACGTAAAAGTGAATTACTTGTTACTTACCCGGATCCGGAGCTCTCCAGGAGCATTCGCAGACTTGCCCTGTAGCGTGCCGGATGCCGCCGCCTTCTACCGAGCCGAGGATGGAAGCTCGACGGAGAAGGTGTTCTAGTCTCAGTATGCTGAGGCCGAACACCCGGTGCCCTTAAGCGACCAGCTGAAACAGTTGGTCGAGCTCCATAAGGTGGCCGAACAGGCCATGAAGGGCCTCATAGTCCGGCTGTGGCCTGGAGAGGCCATGCCTGGGAGCTACTTCGGGCTGGTGAGGCGGCTGGTGGAGGCATGTCCAAGGCTCGAAGTCATCAAGCGCTCCGTATGCATCGAGGGTGCCCGTAGGGCGCTTGCTCATGCGAAGGTGCACTGGGGCAAGCTGGATGCTAGAAGCTTGTGAAGGACGGGCCACCACTGGGCAAGGAGCATCGCAAGCCCGAGATGTATTATGAGGGTGTTCTGAAGGGTGCCCGCCTTGTGGCGGATGAATGTTCCATGGATGTAATTTTTCAGTAAACTCACTCGTTTTGTCATGTGCGCTGAAAACTTGTTCATGTGCGCTAAGCAATGCTTTTTGAATTTAAAATATTACCTTCTGTTCGGCCATTTATCAAATTTGAGAGATGGCGAGTCGTCGGCTTCTGCCCCAATGGCACGAGTGCTGGGGTGTTCGGGATAAACATGAGCGCTCTTTTTCCCATTCTTGGGTCCTTCGAGGGAGCCGCTCAACACAACGAACAAGGCAATCGGACTATAATGCTTGAACACTCTCACTTAGCCATAGAATTCTATAATTTTAAATTTCGGCAAAGCCCCTAGTGTTCGGAAGACCGAGTTCGGGGCGCTATCCACGCCTAGGCTGGACAAAGCCGACTCCTCGCTCTAAGCGGCATAAGTCTTTAGGGACTCGAAAACCTCTCAAACAACGACCAGCTCTCGCCTCATCATGACAGTCAGTTTTAGCTTTCTCTACTGAGTTGCTTAGCCCAGCTCAACTGGGGCACAATCGCAGTAGTTCTCCTAGTGCTACCTTAGCCGATATAACGGAATGTAAGGTACCAAAACATAGGAGCCGGGCAAACCCAACTATTGACCCAAGACATGATTCGGAGCCGATGCATATAATGCTATAAGTTCGGGGTGCCGCACTTGTGAAAGTGTTCGGACTTCTCACACCATATTGTGGGGTACTTAAGCCCCTGGCGTATTGGCCGTACCAAAGTGTACGGGTGCAACATGTCATTAATGAACATATATTCGTAAAAAAGAGTAATGCAATAATAGACGGAAGCTATGCATTGTTTATTTAAAAAGGCTGTGATCAAAGCAGGACGATACAAATAGTGCGATAAGCAAAAGACGGGACTATCAAACATGTCCTTTCTAGGGGCGAGCTGCGGAATGTTATGTGAAACAGGTATACTGCTTGTTATAGAGACCACCTTAAAGTTCTGTAGTGTGGCGTAGCTTTCTGCTCCCCTGGTTGTTGTATCGTTTGTGCAGCAATTGTACTACCGGACAGGCCTTCCGAAGAGTGGAGTCCTGAAAGTAAGAGAAAATGAAAAAGTCGGCAACCCCTAGTGCGGTTTAAGCCGTGTTTTGGGCGTGCCGTGATTGTGCCCCTCCCCTTTTTCCAATGGTATTTCCAGAGCGTAGTTATGTACGCGCAACACTGGTTTCGCAAGTTCGCGAGGGCTGGGGTTGGGGCCGCATTGCTACGCTTGCTCGGAACGTGCCCGGCGGTCTTGCTGTAGGTTACTCCAGGCGCGCTTGACGGTGTCCAGACGTTTAATGGCCGGACTGGAAAATTGCCTTGAGAGGCTGCTTTGTACTTCCGCCGCGATAGCCGCCGTATGCTCCTCCGTTCGGAGAGAGAGTTCAGTGTTTCCATTGACCGTAATGACTCCTCGAGGGCCTGGCATTTTGAGCTTGAGGTATGCGTAGTGCGGCTCCGCATTGAACTTGGCAAATGTGGTTCGCCCGAGCAGTGCATGATAGCCACTGCGGAACGGGACTATGTCGAAGATTAACTCCTCGCTTCGAAAATTATCCGGAGATCCGAAGACCACTTCAAGTGTAACTGAGCCTGTACAGTTGGCCTCTACACCTGGTATGACGCCTTTAAAGGTCGTTTTAGTGGGTTTAATCCTCGAGGGATCGATGCCCATTTTCCGCACTGTATCCTGGTAAAGCAGGTTCAGGCTGCCGCCGCCATCCATAAGGACTCTAGTGAGGTGAAATCCGTCAATAATTGGGTCTAGAACCAATGCGGCGAATCCGCCATGACGGTTGCTAGTGGGGTGGTCCCTTCGATCAAAAGTGATCGGGCAGGAAGACCATGGGTTGAACTTTGGGCCGACTGGCTCCATCGCGTATACGTCCCTTAGCGCACGCTTCCGCTCCCTCTTGGGGACGTGGGTTGCGTATATCATGTTCACCATCCGCACTTGTGGGGGAAAACCTTTCTGTCCACTATTGTTCGGCGGCCAGGGCTCCTTCTCGTCATCGCTATGCAACCCCTTGTCTCTGCTTTCGGCATTTAACTTGCCTGCCTGCTTGAACACCCAACAATCCCTGTTGGTGTGATTGGCTGTTTTTTCGGGGGTGCCATGTATCTGGCATGAGCGGTCGAGTATTCGGTCCAAACTGGACGGGCCCGGAGTATTTCTTTTGAATGGCTTTTTCCGCTGACCAGGTTTAGAGCCTCTGAATCAGGCACTAACTGCCGTATCCTCAGCATTGTCGCCGTTAATGCGGCGCTTTTGCTTGTTGCGACGCGACCTGCCACTGCTGTCCTTGGTATCCGAATTACCAGGGCTCTTGGTCATGTTATTGCTGCGAGCTAGCCAGCTGTCTTCTCGTGTGCAAAAGCGGGTCATAAGTGTCATGAGGGCTGCCATGGATTTCGGCTTTTCCTGTCCTAGGTGCCGTGCAAGCCACTCGTCGCGGATGTTATGCTTGAAGGCTGCTAGGGCCTCTGCGTCCGAATAGTCGACGATTTGATTTTTCTTGGTTAGGAACCGTGTCCAGAATTGTCTGGCCGATTCCTCTGGCTGCTGAATTATGTGGCTAAGGTCATCGGCGTCTGGTGGTCGCACATAAGTGCCCTGGAAATTGTCGAGGAATGCGGCTTCCAGGTCCTCCCAACAACCAATTGATTCTGCTGGCAAGCTATTAAGCCAATGCCAAGCTGGTCCTTTAAGCTTGAGTGGGAGGTATTTGATGGTGTGTAGGTCATCACCGCGGGCCATGTGGATATGAAGGAGATAGCCCTCGGTCCATACCGCAGGATCTGTTGTGCCATCATATCATTCAATGTTCACGGGTTTGAAACCCTCAGGGATTTGATGATCCATTACTTCATCTGTGAAGCATAGTGGGTGTGCGGCGCCTCTGTATTGGGCCATATCACGACGCAGCTCAAACGAGCTTTGTCTACTGTGTTCGGCCCGGGCGGATTGACTGTATCCGGAGTGACGATTACCGTCTCGTGCCATGGGGCGCCCACGCGATCCGTAGATCGATCTTGTTTGGCTTGCCTTGTCCTCCAATATATCTTGCAGGTCTGGCGCATTTTCCCGTGCCTTGGTATTTTTTGAGCGGCGCCAGGGTGCGGCTTGAGTGGAGGGCCGAGAGGCCTCTCTGTCACGGCCACGGGGTGGCCGGTTAGCCGCATCATGCGCTGGTGATGTAGGTTTAGGTGCTTCCTCCTCTAATCAGGGTAGCAGCCTGCGCTTTGGGTAGCTCTTGGAGGGGCGTTCGAGTTCATACTCTTCGGCCGCAAGGACCTCAGTCCATCTGTCGGCTAGCAAATCTCGATCAGCTCTAAGCTGTTGCTGTTTTTTTGAGGCTGCTCGCCGTGGCCATAAGCCTGCGTTTGAAACGCTCTTGTTCGACGGGATCCTCCGGTACGACAAATTCGTCATTGTCGAGGCTTGCTTCGTCTTCAGAGGGAGGCATATAATTATTGTCCTCGACCTCTCTGTCTACCGCTCTCTCAAGAGGGCTGGCTTCTCCATCCTCCTGTGCTAAATCTTGCTGGAGGTGGTTGTCTTTGGCACTATCCGGGGTGTTATTATCTCCCGTGCCGGAATCACCGTTTTTGCTTTGGCGGGATTTAGAGCGGCGCCGCTGACGCTGACGCTTAGGCTGCTTCTTGGAGGGGTCATCCTCCGCTGTTCCATCGCCATTGCCTTCTTTTGGGGTGTCCACCATGTATATATCATACGACGAGGTGGCTTTCCAGTGCCCTATAGGCGCTGGTTCTTGATCGTCTCCTTCATCGGCGTCCATACCGTCAATGTCTTCGGAGTCGAAGTCGAGCATCTCGGTCAAATCATCGACAGTGGCTACGAAGTGGGTGGTGGGTGGGCTTTGAATTTCATCCGCATCCCAACCTTGCTGACCATAGTCCGGCCAGGGCTCTCCTGATAAAGAGAGAGACTTTAGTGAATTCAGAATATCGCTGAAGGGCGAGTGCTGAAAGATGTCCGCGGCGGTGAACTCCATGATCGGCGCCCAATCGGGTTCGATCGGTAGGGGCGCGGAGAGCTCGGAGTCTGGAGAGGAGTCCGGCTCCTTGGAGTCACGGGCTTCGCAGAGAATAGGGCTGGTGTTTGGCTCGATCGCTGTAGAGATTGCAGCCCCAGAGGCGGTGTCCAACCACCCATCCTTGATTGGCGCAGTTGGCTCCGAATTAAGGGTCGGAGCTGATGCGGGTACGGCCTCCAGGGCACTGTTCGGCGGCAGAGCTAGATCATGCCCATCGTGACAGTGCGGCGCGCTCGGCTGCGGCTCGAATCCGTCGAAGATCAAATCTCCGCGGAGGTCGGCCATGTAGTTCAAACTTCCAAATCTGACCTGATGGCCAGGGGCGTAGCTTTCGATCTGCTCCAGATGACCAAGCGAATTGGCCCGCAGTGCAAAGCTGCCAAACACAAAGATCTGTCCGGGGAGAAAAGTCTCACCCTGGATCTCATCGTTGTTGATGATCGGAGGAGCCATCGGGCCTAAAAGTGACGACACAGAGGAATTCTCAATGAAAGCACCAATGTCGGTGTCAGAACTGGTGGATCTCGGGTAGGGGGTCCCGAACTATGCGTCTAGGCGGATGGTAACAGGAGGCAGGGGACACGATGTTTTACCCAGGTTCGGGCCCTCTTGATGGAGGTAAAACCCTATGTCCTGCTTGATTAATATTGATGATATGGGTAGTACAAGAGTGGATCTACCACGAGATCAGAGAGGCTAAACCCTAGCCTATGGTATGATTGTTGTTCATCCTACGGACTAAAACCCTCCAGTTTATATAGACACCGGAGAGGGCTAGGGTTACACAGAGTCGGTTACAATGGAAAGAGATCTACATATCCGTATTGCCAAGCTTGCCTTCCACGCCAAGGAACCGGACACGGGATGAAGTCTTCAATCTTATATCTTCATAGTCCAGGAGTCCGGCCGAAGGTATAGTCTAGCTATCCGGACACCCCCTAATCCAGGACTCCCTCAATACCTATTAGGCATTATGAGAAGGAAGAAAAATTGCTGCCCCATGTTTATTTAGATTATAAGAGTATGGTGGCACACGATTTTATTGTTAAGAATAGGGAAGGGGAGCTTAAATACAAATTGTTCTTTGATAAACATCATCCTGAGACTATTACCCTGCCTGCTCCTTCCTTGTTTGATTTATCTGTAGGCCAGTACCTTGTTCCGTTAGAGGCTATTCACGCCTACCGAAATCCTACATCAGCCATAGAGCCAGAGTCGGAACCACAAGTTGATCCTCCATGACAATCTAATTCCCAGTGGGATCCGGAGATGATTGCCAACCAGTGGCAATCAGAGTCTTCTTCTTCGCAGTACGACCCCAACTATTACTATGGATATCCACCAGGCCAACCGTGGCCATAGACCAACTTAGGCCAAAAGCCTAAGCTTGGGGGAGTACGTATTTCTCACCGACATTATATTCATGTTCACACACTCATTGCTAGATGTCGGTGCTCATACTTTTTCATTGTAATATCCATGCTAGTTTATTTTCCTTTTTATGCTTTCTTCTTGTGTGTTTAATAAACCTTAAGAAAACTAAAAAAATTATTTGTAGCTTTTAATTAGTTTACTTTCCATGCTTGTAGTAGTAATTAAAAAGAAAACCCAAAAAGATTTATTGTTCTTCTTTTGCTTGTTGGGCATTTTCCCATGTAAATAGTTTTATTTCTTTTCTTTTCATTGGGGGTCGATAGGAGAAGACCATAATTCAATTGTTGAAGTGGCTCTTATATGCACTATTGTTGATCTGACAAAAGAGCCCATATTGCCTTGTCTTCTCATGTTTATTGAATGCTTGCAGATTCCATCTTAGTCCAATGCACATGCACTATTATTATTATCCACATCGTTCGGTCGTGCAAGTGAAAGGAAATTATGACGATATATGATGGCCTGACTGAGATGACAAAAGCTGGTACGAACTCGACCTCTCTTGTTTTTGTAAATATGATTAGTTCATCATTCCTGATTCAGCCTATTATGAATAAACATGTTTGCAATGACAACTAGAGATCATAGTTTCCTGTGCCATGCTTAATTAGCTAGGAGCTTATAATGGTTTACCTTGCGTGCCAACATGCTATTAAAATGGTTGTGATGTGATAACCCACAAGTATAGGGGATCACAACAGTTTTCGAGGGTATAGTATTCAACCCAAATTTATTGATTCAACACAAGGGGAGCCAAAGAATACTCTCAAGTATTAGTAGCTGAGTTGTCAATTCAACCACACCTGGAAACTTAGTATCTGCAGCAAAGTATTTAGTAGCAAAGTAATATGATAGTAGTGGTAAAGGTAACAAAAAGTAACAGAAGTAAAAGTAATGTTTTTTGTATTTTGTAGTGATGATAGCAATAGTAATGAGAAAGTAAATAAGCAAAGAACAAATATATGGAAAGCTCGCACGCAATGGATCAGTGATGGAGAATTATGCCGGATGCGGTTCATCATGTAACAGCCATAACCTAGGGTGACACAGAACTAGCTCCAGTTCATTGATATAATGTAGGCATGTATTCCAAACATAGTCATACGTGCTTATGGAAAAGAACTTGCATGACATCGTTTGTCCTACCCTCCCGTGGCAGTGGGGTCCTTACGGAAACTAAGGGATATTAAGGCCTCCTTTTAATAGAGTACCGGAACAAAGCATTAACACATAGTGAATACATGAACTCCTCAAACTACGGTCATCACCGGTAAGTATCCCGATTATTGTCACTTCAGGGTTAACGGATCATAACACATAATAGGTGACTATAGACTTGCAAGATAGGATCAAGAACACTCATATATTGATGAAAACATAATAGGTTCAGATGTGAAATCATGCCACTCGGGCCCTAGTGACGAGAATTAAGCATAGCAAATTCATAGCAACATCAATCTCAGAACATAGTGGATACTAGGGATCAAACCCTAACAAAACTAACTCGATTACATGATAGATCCCATCCAACCCATCACCGTCCAGCAAGCCTACGATGGAAGTACTCATGCACGGCGGTGAGCATCATGAAATTGGTGATGGAGGATGGTTGATGATGACGATGGCGATGGATTCCCCTCTCCGGAGCCCCGAACGGACTACAGATCAGCCCTCCCGAGAGGTTTTAGGGAGTTAATTGCACAGAAGTACCACAATTCGGGCATCACATGCAGATTGGTACCATGATTGCTAATTTTTGCGTGTCAGTACCAACATTGGTCTAAGTTTTTGCAAATTAGGCTAAAACGCGTATTTATACGTATTGACGCCCGATCCGACAGCTCGGGCCCACCTGTCAGGTGCCACGCTGGCCAATCGGCGTGTGCCCGCGCGCTGACTAGGACGAGCCGGTGCGTTGCTGCTCTCCAACCTGGTCCGGTCGCACCAGCTCCAGCCCGGCCGCACCATTCCCCTCCCTCCTCCTCCTCGCTCGTTTCCTCCGTCGCTGCCGCCCGCGTCCCGACTGCCGGCCGCCGCACCGCCTCGCCGACGCCATGGTTTTGGAGGACGAAAGCAGCGACGACGGCGAGGGCGTCCACGGCGGCGGTGAGATGCCGTTCTGGCCTCCTAGCAGAACGGCTGGCGTCGACTGGGATGGCGGCGAGGACTCCAGCTCCGCGTACTCGACCGACGACGAGGAGTCGATGTTACTCACCATGGAGCAGCGGTTGCGGTTGGCGCATCAGTGGGTGGCGAACCCTAGCAGCAGCCATGATTTGACGCATGGACTTGGCGGCGTGCTGTAAGTACCCTTGTCCTCTTCCTCCTCTGATTTATCCAATTGGGCATTTTTAGGGTTTGTTCATCTTCTGCTTTATCCAGTTGGGGATTAGGTTTTATCCAATTGAAGTGACTAGTATAGGACAATTAAACTAACCTAGTAACATAGTGTATTGCACTCTCAAATTAGTTCAATGATAGTAAAAATTTGGGATTATTGTGGCTCTCCAAATTGTTCTGTACTGTCTGGTACTGTTACTTTAAATTGTTTTGTACTGTACTGTTGCTCTCCAAATTTTGCTATTGTGCTCAATTAGTAAATAATAGACTTATAGGTTACTTTAAATTACACTGTACTGTACTTTTGCTCTGCAAATTAAGAGTAATTATAATGAATACATGAAATTTAATTTGTTCTGTAGTTTGGATGAAGACATTTGGGAAGTAAGGATCCATTTTGATGCAAGAGAGCCATTGGAGATGAAGCTGTGTGGTTCAGATATTACTTATCTGAATTTGGTTGCAGTGATGGAAACCCAAGGATTTAATGCATATGATTGTTTGTTTCACATTGAAAATCCATCTTTAGGAGAGAAAGGGCTGGATTTGGTAGACAGTCATGCAGAATTACAGATGATAAAGAGGAAGATCTAGGACAAATTGGTGCTTAATTTGCTAGTCAGGGCTTGTCCACCCCCTGATACTGATTTTGAGAGGCAGCATTTAGAAAAGCCAGACTTGTCCACTATGGTGTACCAAGAGCCTATTGTTTATGATCTTAGTGAGCCTCCTATCTTAGCTGTTGATAAGGAAGGAGTAGTCTTTGACAGTCAATGTATCACACATCACCCTGCTGGTCCTGCTGGTGTTTGCACACAAGAAAGCAAAAATGCAACAGACAAGTTGAAAGCAATTTTGGAAGAAGAAGAAGAGGGATATCAAGGATTTGAGGCTTATGAGGACAGTGATGCCTCTGATGAGGATGGTCAAATTGGAAGTGACCCTAATTACATGGTTGATGATGAAGATGTAGAGGTGGAAGAGGGAAAGAGACAGAGAGAGCTAGAAGCACAAGAGGAAGAATCAGATGATGATCAATCAGAAGAGGAAGAAATGCTGCATTATGAGGGTGACACTGAAGTTGAGGACCCATTTGAGGTAGAACAAGATAGGACTTTTGAACAAGAAGAAGAAACTATAGTTGAACCTGTAAAGAAGAAGCAGAAGTTGCTAGTTAGAAGAGGCCCAACCACTAGGTCACATTGTAGTGAGCTACCAGAGGTTGAACCTGATTTCAGACCATCATCAGATGAAGAAGAGAAGGGGTTGTTGAGGGAGAGTGATGATGATGGTTTTGAGCCACTCTCTTTTGTCCTACCAAATAAAAGGAAGAGTAGGGCAAAGAAAAGGCCTACTAGGAAGTGCTATAATGAGAAATTGGAGCAACCACATGAGCAACTGTGTATGAAGTTGTGTTTTAGGGATCAGCATCAATTCAGAGATGCTTTGTTGAATTTGCACATCACCCAGGCCAGGAATTTCAGGTATCACAGGAATTCAGATCAGAGGATAATTGTTGAGTGTACGGATAAACAATGCCACTTCTTAATGGTGGCAGCAGTTATAAAAGGGGAGAAAACCTTTGTAATTAAGAAGATGAGACTAGAACACACTTGCCCTAGTACCACAGAGACCACCAGGGTTAGTGCTAAGTGGCTAGCACAGAAATATGAGCATCTCTTTAGATCTGATATAACTACTGGTATTCAGACTATAATTGATGCATGCAATGAAAAATATGGTGTAGATGTGCCCAAGTGCATGGCATATAGGGCAAAGAACATAGCTATTGAAGCTATGTTAGGAGATCACAAGAAGCAATATCCTAGGCTTAAAGACTATGCTCAGACTGTCATGGACACAAACCCTGGGAGCAGAGTAATAGTCACTACTGTTACTCCAACACCAACTGCAAGAATACCCCACCCAGGCCCAAGATTCCATGCCATGTTCTTTTGCATGAATGGAGCAAGGGAGGGGTTTCTCAATGGGTGTAGGCCATTCATTGGTTAGTTCCTAAACCTTGTGCACCATTTACATATTGTAGAGTACTACATTTTGTTTCTCACTTGAATGTATTTAATGTTTGGAAATGTTGATTATGCAGGTGTTGATGGGTGCTTCATTAAGCTCACTACAGGTGCTCAACTCCTTGCTGCCACTGGTAGAGATGGCAACAACAACATATATCCACTGGCATTTGGCATAGTTGGGCAAGAGGACAAAGCTAGTTGGTGTTGGTTTCTACACCAACTGAAAATTTGCCTAGGGGGAGAAGTGGGCAAGTTTGGACCTTATACTATAATGTCAGATAGACAAAAGGTATGTGTTTTGTAGAAGTGTTTACATTAGCTTAGAGTTTCATTATGTTTTGCACAAGTGTTTATAGTAGATTAGAATGCATATTTAATTCATTGGTGCATATTTCTTTAGGATGTAGCTTAGACTTGTTATATTGTTTGTGTCAGGGGTTACTGTATGCAGTGAATGCTGTGTTTCCAAATTGCAACCAAAGGTTCTGCCTTAGACATATATATGCAAATTTCCAAAATGCTGGGTTTAGGGGTGAAGATCTTAAGAAGTGCATGGATAATGCTAGCTATGCCTACAATGAACACAAATTTAATATTGCAATGAATGATCTTAGAGCTGAAAGTGAGGAAGCTTGGGAGTGGCTTACTGCAATACCAAAAAAGACATGGGCAAGGCATGCATTTGACACAAACTGCAAGACTGACTTGGTAGTGAACAACTTGTCTGAGGTGTTCAACAAGTACATTCTAGATGTTAGGAGAAAACCTATAAGGACAATGTGTGATGGGATAAAAGATAAGCAGATGGTGAGGTGGCACAATAAGAGAGAGAGTGTGTTAAGGAAGCAAGATGGGAGATAACACCTCATTACAGTGAGAAGCTAGAGGCTGAGAAGGAGAGGGCCAGATACTGCAAGCCAATACAGGCAGGGGTCAACTTATGGCAAGTTACAAGTGGGCAACAAAGACATGCTGTCAACCTGGAACTTCAGACATGTGGATGCAGGAAGTGGGACCTTAGTGGCATACCTTGCAACCATGCCATCTCTGCAATAAACAAGGCTAAAAGGAAACCAGAGGATTATGTCAGCAAATTCTTCAAGAAAGATTTTTATGCTGTAGCTTATGAACCAATGATCTTTCCTGTGCCTGGTGAGCATGATTGGACAAGGACCCCTGGTCCAGACATAGAACCACCTGCATTCAAAATCAAGAGAGGAAGAAGGAAAGAAAAGAGGATCAAGGGAAAATTTGAAGTACCAAAGCCAAAAGAAACTTCAAGAATGGGGACCATAACATGTGGCAATTGTGGTCTCCAAGGGCATAGGTACACAAACTGTCTTAAACAGTTGACGCCTGAGCTAGCTTTGAGGAAGAATAAGCATGTGGTAATAATTTTTCACCTTCAAATATACTAATGTTTTCTTTCTTGTACATTTCTTTCTAGCATTATTAATTGTTTCCTTTTCTTTGCAAGGCTACTCCAAGTACCTCACAGCCAAGAGCTGCTGGTCCTTCTACTGCACCAACAGCAAGACAGCCAAGACCTGCTGCTTCTGCTCCTACACCACCATCATCTGGAAGAAGAGGAGCTGGCAGAGGAGCTGGTGTTACTTCTACTACAACACCACCATCTGGAAGAGGAAGGGGAGCTGGCAGAGGAGCTGGTGCTACTTCTACTACACCACCACCATCTGGAAGAGGAGCTGGCAGAGGCAGAGGAAGAGCTGGAAGAGGTGCTCCCAGGCAATATGCTGGCATTCCTACTGATGGCACACACACACTGGATGGATGTCCTACTTCAATGCTAGCATGGGAGGAGGAGGAGCCATGTAATGTGAAATACTGTGGTGTTATTTTGGTTGAACTTGATGCTTGAGGTGGAGTACTGGTGGAGTACTCTAGTAATGTTGAACTTGATGCTTGTAATATTGAACTTGAGGTGGAGTACTGGATATGTAGAACTTGCTACTGGATATGTGGTGAACTTTAGGTGATTATCTGAATGTTGAACTTTAGGTGGTTATCTGAATGTTCACCTTTAGGTGGTTTTCTGAATGTTGAACTGTTGCTTAAAGGTGCAACTGTTGCTAGCTCTGAAGATCAATTTCCAATCCTGACTCCAAGTGAAGATGATGGCACAAGGGAGGCCATGTTTCTGTCTCTGCAAACTCAACTCAGAGAGAAGAATGCAGAGATTGCAGGGATTAGGGCCAAATTTCACCTAAGCCTAACCATTAGGGTTTACGGTGACTCGGGGTCGAGGAAGCCACCTAAGCCTAACCATTAGGGTTTATGGTGACTCGGGGTCGAGGAAGCCACCTAAGCCTAACCATTAGAGTTTACGGTGACTCGGGGTCGATGGAGCCACCTAAGCCTAACCATTAGGGTTTACGGTGACTCGGGGTCGACGGAGCCACCTAAGCCTAACCATTAGGGTTTACGGTGACTCGGGGTCAAGGAAGCCACCTAAGCCTAACCATTAGGGTTTACGGTGACTCAGGGACGACGGAGCCACCTAAGCCTAACCATTAGGGTTTATGGTGACTCGGGGTCGACGGAGCCACCTAAGCCTAACCATTAGGGTTTACGGTGACTCGGGGTCGACGGAGCCACCTAAACCTAACCATTAGGGTTTACGGTGACTCAGGGTCGACGGAGCCACCTAAGCCTAACCATTAGGGTTTACGGTGACTCGGGGTTGACGGAGCCACCTAAGCCTAACCATTAGGGTTTACGGTGACTCGGGGTCGACGGAGCCACCTAAACCTAACCATTAGGGTTTACGGTGACTCGGGTCGACGGAGCCACCTAAGCCTAACCATTAGGGTTTACGGTGACTCAGGGTCGACGGAGCCACCTAAGCCTAACCATTAGGGTTTACGGTTACTCGGGGTCGACGGAGCCACCTAAGCCTAACCATTAGGGTTTACGGTGACTCAGGGTCGACGGAGCCACCTAAGCCTAACCATTAGGGTTTACGGTGACTCGGGGTCGACGGAGCCACCTAAGCCTAACCATTAGGGTTTACGGTGACTCGGGGTCGACGGAGCCACCTAAACCTAACCATTAGGGTTTACGGTGACTCGGGGTCGATGGAGCCACCTAAGCCTAACCATTAGGGTTTATGGTGACTCGGGGTCGATGGAGCCACCTAAACATAGGCTTCCAATGCATGATATAACATAACCATCTAATAATCCAGTGCTAACATAACCATCAAATAGTCTTCCAATGCTAACATAATCATCAAAACCTAGTGCATGAGAAATCATAATCTGAAGTCTAGCAAACATAACACAGAATATCTGATCCAGCAAACATAACACACATAACACATAATACTTACTACAGTTCAACATATTATAAAGTACACAACCATTGTTCACAATACATAGTGGAGTTTAGATGCATAGTTCATCCTTTTCTCACAAAAGGATGAAAAGCATATCTACTACATACATACACAGCCATAGTTCATCTTAGAGAAGTTCACATTTAGTAGAGCCATACACTACACAACCATCATGCCCAAAAGGCCAGCATTGCCCACTACTCTCATATTCATTTTCTTCACTTCTCTAAGATGGCCTGGATCCCCTTGATCTTCTCCTTCAGCTTCTCCTCTGCCTTAATCAACCCAGCAATCTGAAGCTCTAGCTTCCCCTTCTCTTCACCATGCTTTTCCTTTCCCTTGAGCAAATCAGCAACCTGAAACTTCAACTCTAGCTTATCTTGGGTGAGCTTCTCCTCAGACTTTGTGAGCTCTGCATTCTTCAACTCCAAGTTCATCTTAGCTTCAGTAAGCAATTGCTTATCAGTAATATGCTTCAACTTCAGGTTCTGGATGACTGTAGCTTGAGCTCTTGTCAGGTTCAGTAGCACATCATAATTCTGCTTAAACTTCTTAAACTCTGCATCTTTCTTTGCCATCTGTGCATTCATATCAGCCACCAGTTCACTTCTGCATTCATGCTGATATGTAATGGCAGACTGCAGATGTCTGAAATCCACCACCCTATCCTCCTGGAAGCTCATAAGCTGATGCACATCTTGGACTAGCTTGTCATAGTTGGCCTCCAGGTTGTTCTTCTCTTCTGTCAGATGGTGGATAGTGAAAGAACTTTCAAGATTGTCATTCACCCTAGCACTTTTGGCATCTTCAACCATTGCCCATAGCTTCAACAATGCATTCTGCATTGTTGGGGGCCACTGGTGATCAACCCATTCAACAAAGCCACAATTGCTACCTTCCTGCAAAAACAACAACAACAAAATAGTTCATACGTCAAGTAATTACACAAAATCACTGCAGTTGCCAAAAAGAATGTCTAAATTTAGCATCAGACCACTACATTTAACAAGAGGAGCAGCCACTTGAGTAGCTGACTGACTAGTTTAGTTACTGTACTGTTTATATCAAGGAGTGTTCAAATATTTGTAAGCTACTCTACTACCACTATTAACATAAATTACTATGTTAGCACCAGACCACTACATTTAACAAGAGGAGCAGCCACTTGAGTAGCTGACTGACTAGTTTATTTACTTTACTGTTCATATCAAGGAGTGTTCAAACATTTGTAAGCTACTCTACTACCACATAAATTACTATGCGATTGTACTCCAGCAAAATATACTCATGCTTGACCTAAATAAGCTACACTAACCACTATGAACCAAAATGTTGACAGCAAGCAGAGTACTCCAGCAAACAGAGTTCAATATGGCACTGACCAAGTAAGAAAAAAAAATCAGTATGCCTACAATCCTACAATCCATACCGGTTGTGCACATGCTAAAAACCTCCTGCCTGTGTCTGTTCCTTCAAAGGCAACAAGCCTCTCAGATGCCATGCCGTGCTTCTCACATGGAGACATCACATCCAGCTCAAGCCCCTTGTAATCTGGATCTTCAATGCTGAAAGGGACCTGCAGAAGCTCGCACAAAGACAATGGCCAAATCAAAACCTAGCGATATCAACCAAATCAAGAAATCCCAAATCTGAAACCCTAACCCTAACCCTGTACTGACCTCGCTGAGACCGTCTGTGGAGGAAGACTGCATGTACGGGAGGCTAGAATGGTCGTCGCTGCTTTCGTCCTCCAAAACCATGGCGTCGACGGGGCGGTGCGGCGGCCAGCAGTCGGGACGCGGGCGGCGGCGACGGAGGAAACGAGCGAGGAGGAGGAGGGGGGGGGAATGGTGCGGCCGGGCTGGAGCTGGTGCGACCGGACCAGGTTGGAGAGCAGCAGCGCACCGGCTCGTCCTAGTCAGCGCGCGGGCACACGCCGATTGGCCAGCGTGGCACCTGACGGGTGGGCCCGAGCTGTCGGATCGGGCGTCAATACGTATAAATGTGCATTTTAGCCTAATTTGCAAAAACTTAGACCAATGTTGGTACTGACACGCAAAAATTAGCAATCATGGTACCAATCTGCATGAGAATTGTGGTACTTCTGTGCAATTAACTCGGTTTTAGGGCTTGGCGGCGGCTCCGTATCGTAAAATGCGATGAATTCTTCTCTCTGATTTTTTTCTCCCTGGAACACAATATATAGAGTTAGAGTTGGAGTCGGAGAGGCACTAGGGGGCCCACGAGGTAGGGGGCGCGCCCCCCACCCTCGTGGACAGGTGGTGGGCCCCCTGGCCTTCATCTTTTGCAGGTATTTTTTATATCTTCCAAAAAGTTGCTCCGTGAAGTTTCAGGTCATTCCGAGAATGTTTGTTTCTGCACATAAATAATACCATGGTAATTCTGCTGAAAACAGCGTCAGTCCGGGTTAGTTCCATTAAAATCATGCAAGTTAGAGTCCAAAACAAGGGCAAAAGTGTTTGGAAAAGTAGATACGACGGAGACGTATCATGATGTGGTATGATAGGGTGGTATCCTCCTCTGAATGATTTAAGTGACTTGACTTGGCGCATGTTCACGCATGTAGTTGAAACAAAATCAACATAGCCTTCATGATATTCATGTTCATGGTGGATTATATCCTACTCATGCTTGCATTTGGTGTTGATTAATTTTAATGCATGTTCATGACTGTTGTCGCTCTCTAGCTAGTCGCTTCCCAGTCTTTTTCTAGCCTTCACCTCTACTAAGCGGGAATACTGCTTGTGCATCCAATCCCATAAACCCCAAAGTTGTTCCATATGAGTCCACCATACCTACCTATATACGGTATCTACCTGCCGTTCCAAGTAAATTTGTATGTGCCAAACTCTAAACCTTGAAATAAATATCCTGTTTTGTATGCTCGAATAGCTCATGTATCAACTAGGGATGTCCGTATCTTCCATGTAAGGTGGGTTATTCTCAAGAGGAGTGGACTCCGCTCCTCACTCACGAGAAAATGGCTGGTCACCGGGATGCCCAGTCCCATGCTATATGCAAATTAAATCAAAATAATTGCAAACAAAACTCCCCCTGGGACTCTTGTTAGTTGGAGGCAACTACCACAGGCGCATCCTCACAAATACCGACAGGTATAGCAGTTAATTTATCAGCCATTTGCAAAGATATTTCAGTAGGTGTCAACTCATTCAAATCAAGTCTATGATATAAAGAGAGAAGCATAACACTAACACCGGCTCCAAGATCACATAAAGCAGTTTTAACATAGTTTCTTTTAATGGAGCATGATATAGTTGGTACACCGGGATCTCCAAGTTTCTTTGGTATTCCACCTTTAAAAGTATAATTAGCAAGCATGGTGGAAATTTCAGCTTCCGGTATCTTTCTTTTATTTGTAACAATATCTTTCATATACTTAGCATAAGGATTCATTTTGAGCATATCAGTTAATCGCATACGCAAAAAGATAGGTCTAATCATTTCAGCAAAGCGCTCAAAATCCTTATCATCCTTTTTCTTGGATGGTTTGGGAGGAAAAGGCAAGGGTTTCCGAACCCATGGTTCTCTTTCTTTACCGTGTTTCCTAGCAACAAATTCTTTCTTTATCATAACGTTGATTCTTTGATTGTGGGTTATCAAGATCAACAACAGGTTCAATTTCTATATCATTATCATTACTAGGTTGAGCATCATCATGAACATTATCATTAGCATTATCACTAGTTTCAGGTTAATTACCAGATTGAGTTTCAGCATCAAAAATAGAAATATCATTTGGATTCTCAGGTGTTTCAGCAATAGGTTCACTAGAAGCATGCAAAGTCCTATCATTTTTCGTTTTCTTCTTTTTAGAAGGACTAGGTGCATCCATATTATTTCTCTGAGAATCTTGCTCAATTCTCTTAGGGTGGCCATTAGGATACAACGGTTCCTGAGTCATTCTACCACCTATAGTCATAACTCTAACAACATTATCATTATTCTTACTATTCAATTCATTGAGCAAATCATTTTGAGCTTTAAGTACTTGTTCTACTTGAGTGGTAACCATATATAGAAGCATGTTTACTAATAAGTTTAAGTTCACCTTTGACATTAGCCATATAATCACCCAAGTGTTCAAGCATATTTGAATTGTATTTCAATTGTCTACCAAAATAAGCATTAAAATCTTCTTGCTTGGCCATAAATTTATCAAACTCATCTAAGCATGGGCTAGCAATCTTTGTAAATGGGATTTCAGCTTTATCATATCTATAGAGAGAATTTACCTTTACTACCTGTGTCGGGTTATCAAGACCATGTGGTTCTTCAATAGGTAAAGGATTAAGATCATATGTTTCTTCAACAGGCGGTAAATTAAGACTGTGTATTTCTTCAATAGGAGGTAAATTCTTAACATCTTCAGCTTTAATACCTTTTTCTTTCATAGATTTATTTGCCTCTTGCATATCTTCAGGACTGACAAATAGAATACCCCTCTTCTTCGGAGTTGGTTTAGGAATAGGCTCTGAAGGTGTCCAATTATTTTCATTTGTCAACATATTATGCAATAGTATTTCAGCTTCATTCGGCGTTCTTTCCCTGAAAACAGAACCAGCACAACTATCCAGGTAATCTCTGGAGGCATTGGTTAGTCCATTATAAAAGATATCAAGTCTTTTATTTTTCTTAAGAGGATGATCAGGCAAAGCATTAAGTAATTGGAGAAGCCTCCCCCATGCTTGTGGGAGACTCTCTTCTTCAATTTGCACAAAAAATATATATATCCCTTAAAGCAGCTTGTTTCTTATGAGTAGGAAAATATTATGCAGAGAAGTAATAAATCATATCCTGGGGACTACGCACACAACCAGGATCAAGGGAATTAAACCATATCTTAGCATCACCCTTTAATGAGAATGGAAAATTTTTAAGGATATAAAAGTAACGAGTTCTCTCACCAGTAGTGAATGGGGTGGCAATATCATTTAGTTTAGTGAGATGTGCCACAACAGTTTCAGATTCATAGCCATGAAAAGGATCAGATTCAACCAAAGTAATTATATCAGGATTATCAGAGAATTCATAATCCTTATCGGTAACACAGATAGGTGAAGTAGCAAAAGCAGGGTCAGGTTTCATTCTAGCATTTAGAGATCGCTTGTTCCATTTAGCTAATAACCTCTTACGTTCGTATCTATCTTTGCAAGATAAAATAGCTAAAGAGGCTTCTTGATCAAAAACATAACCCTCAGGAATAACAAGTGATTCTTCATCAGTATTATCATATTCAATATTTTTAGTCTCTCTAGCCCTAGCAAGTTGTTCATCAAGAAATTCACCAAGTGGCACGGTAGTACCGAGCATAGAAGTAGTTTCATCATAAGTATCATGTATAGCAGAAGTAGCATCATCAATAACATGTGACATATCAGAACGAATAGCAGAAGCAGTTTTAGGTGTCGCAAGCTTACTCAAAATAGAAGGTGAATCAAGCGCAGAGCTAGATGGCAGTTCCTTACCTCCCCTCGTAGTTGAGGGATAAATATTGGTTCTTGGATCTTTCAAGTTCTTTATAATGATAAGCAGATATAAATCCCAAGTAACTAAGAGTAGGGCTATGCTCCCCGGCAATAGTGCCAGAACATAGTCTTGATAACCCACAAGTATAGGGGATCACAACAATTTTCGAGGGTAAAGTATTCAACCCAAATTTATTGATTCAACACAAGGGGAGCCAAAGAATAATCTCAAGTATTAGCAGCTGAGTTGTCAATTCAACCACACCTGGAAACTTAGTATCTGCAGCAAAGTATTTAGTAGCAAAGTAATATGATAATAGTGGTAACGGTAACAAAAGGTAACAGTAGTAAAAGTAATGTTTTTGGTATTTTGTAGTGATGATAGCAATAGCAACGGGAAAGTAAATAAGCGAAGAACAATATATGGAAAGCTCGCAGGCAATGGATCAGTGATGGAGAATTATGCTGGATGCGGTTCATCATGTAACAGCCATAACCTAGGGTGACACAGAACTAGCTCTAGTTCATTGATATAATGTAGGCATGTATTCCGAACATAGTCATACGTGCTTATGGAAAAGAACTTGCATGACATCTTTTATCCTACCCTCCCGTGGCAGCGGAGTCCTTACGGAAACTAAGGGATATTAAGGCCTCCTTTTAATAGAGTACCGGAACAAAGCATTAACACATAGTGAATACATGAACTCCTCAAACTACGGTCATCACCGGTAAGTATCCCGATTATTGTCACTTCGGGGTTAACGGATCATAACACATAATAGGTGACTATAGACTGGCAAGATAAGATCAAGAACACTCATATATTGATGAAAACATAATAGGTTCAGATCTGAAATCATGGCACTCGGGCCATAGTGACGAGCATTAAGCATAGCGAAGTCATAGCAACATTAATCTCAGAACATAGTGGATACTAGGGATCAAACCCTAACAAAACTAACTCGATTACATGATAGATCCCATCCAACCCATCACCGTCCAGCAAACCTACGATGGAAGTACTCACACACGGCGGTGAGCATCATGAAATTGGTGATGGAGGATGGTTGATGATGACGATGGCGATGGATTCCCCTCTCCGGAGCCCCGAACGGACTACAGATCAGCCCTCCCGAGAGGTTTTAGGGCTTGGCGGCGGCTCCGTATCATAAAACGCGATGAATTCTTCTCTCTGATTTTTTTCTCCCCGGAACACAATATATAGAGTTGGAGTTGGAGTCGGAGAGGCACCAGGGGGCGCGCCCCCCACCCTCGTGGACAGGTGGTGGGCCCCCTGGCCTTCATCTTTTGCAGGTATTTTTTATATCTTCCAAAAAGTTGCTCCGTGAAGTTTCAGGTCATTCCGAGAACGTTTGTTTCTGCACATAAATAACACCATGGTAATTCTGCTGAAAACAACGTCAGTCCGGGTTAGTTCCATTCAAATCATGCAAGTTAGAGTGCAAAACAAGGGCAAAAGTGTTTGGAAAAGTAGATACGACGGAGACGTATCATGATGTGGTATGATAGGGTGGTATCCTCCTCTGAATGATTTAAGTGACTTGACTTGGCGCATGTTCACGCATGTAGTTGAAACAAAATCAACATAGCCTTCATGATATTCATGTTCATGGTGGATTATATCCTACTCATGCTTGCATTTGGTGTTGATTAATTTTAATGCATGTTCATGACTGTTGTCGCTCTCTAGCTGGTCGCTTCCCAGTCTTTTTCTAGCCTTCACCTCTACTAAGCGGGAATACTGCTTGTGCATCCAATCCCATAAACCCCAAAGTTGTTCCATATGAGTCCACCATACCTACCTATATACGGTATCTACCTGCCGTTCCAAGTAAATTTGTATGTGCCAAACTCTAAACCTTGAAATAAATATCCTGTTTTGTATGCTCGAATAGCTCATGTATAACTAGGGATGTCCGTATCTTCCATGTAAGGTGGGTTATTCTCAAGAGGAGTGGACTCTGCTCCTCACTCACGAGAAAATGGCTAGTCACCGGGATGCCCAATCCCATGCTATATGCAAATTAAATCAAAATAATTGCAAACAAAACTCCCCCTGGGACTCTTGTTAGTTGGAGGCACTCGTTGTTTCGAGCAAGCCATGGATTGATGCTTGTTGGTGGAGGGAGAGTATAAACTTTACCATTCTGTTTGGGAACCGCCTATAATGTGTGTAGCATGGAAGATATCGCCATCTCTTGGTTGTTATGTTGACAATGAAAGTATACCGCTCAAAATATTATTCACCTCCATTTCAAAACCGAGCTCTAGCAGCTCTACAAATCCTTGCTTCCCTCTGTGAAGGGCATATCTATTTACTTTTATGTTGAGTCATCATCCTCTTATTAAAAAGCACCAGTTGGAGAGCACCACTGTCATTTGCATTCATTACTGTTAGTTTACATTGAGTTTGACTTGACTGGATCTCTTTTACCATGAATTACAATGTCTAGTTTTCCTTGATCTTGAAAGGTGATCTGCATTTATGTTTTGCGGTCTCAGAAAGGGCTAGTGAGATACTATCTTGTTATATCATATTATAATTGTTTTGAGAAAGTGTTGTCATCCGAGATTTATTATTATTGCTCGCTAGTTGATTATGCCATTGATATGAGTAAACATGAGACCTATGCGTAATTGTGAATATGGTTAGTTTATAATCTTTGCCGAAAACTCAAATGCTGGCTTTACATATTTACAACAACAAGAGCAAACAGAGTTTGTAAAAGTTTTTCTTTATCACTTTCAGTTTGCCAACTGAATTGCTTGAGGACAAGCAAAAGTTTAAGCTTGGTGGAGTTGATACATCTCCGTCGTATCTACTTTTCCAAACACTTTTGTCCTTGTTTTGGACTCTAACTTGCATGATTTGAATGGAACTAACCTGGACTGACGCTGTTTTCAGCAGAATTGCCATGGTGTTATTTATGTGCAGAAACAAAAGTTCTCGGAATGACCTGAAACTTCACGGAACGTCTATTTGGAAATAATAAAAAAACCTTGCAAAAGATGAAGACCAGAGGGCCCACACCCTAGCCACGAGGGTGGGGGCGCGCCTGCCCCCCCCCCAGGGCGCGCCCCCTACCTCATGGGCCCCCTGGAGCTCCTCCGACCTCAACTCCAACTCTATATATTTGCTTTCGGGGAGAGAAAAATCAAAGAGAAGGATTCATCGCGTTTTACGATACGGAGCCGCCGCCAAGCCCTAAAACCTCTCGGGAGGGCTGATCTGGAGTCCGTTCGGGGATTCCGGAGAGGGGAATCCGTCGCCATCGTCATCATCAACCTTCCTCCATCACCAATTTCATGATGCTCACCGCCGTGCGTGAGTAATTCCATCATAGGCTTGCTGGACGGTGATGGGTTGGATGAGATTTATCATGTAATCGAGTTAGTTTTGTTAGGGTTTGATCCCTAGTATCCACTATGTTCTAAGATTGATGTTGCTATGACTTTGCTATGCTTAATGCTTGTCACTAGGGCCCGAGTGCCATGATTTCAGATCTGAACCTATTATGTTTCCATGAATATATATGAGTTCTTGATCCTATCTTGCAAGTAAATAGTCACCTACTATGTGTTATGATCCATTAACCCCGAAGTGACAATAATCGGGACCACTCCTGGTGATGACCGTAGTTTGAGGAGTTCATGTATTCACTAAGTGTTAATGCTTTGATCCGGTACTGTATTAAAAGGAGGCCTTAATATCCCTTAGTTTCCAATAGGACCACGGTGCCACGGGAGAGTAGGACAAAAGATGTCATGCAAGTTCTTTTCCAGGTGTTGCATGGTTGATCGCATCCAACATAATTCTCCATCACCGATCCAATGCCTATGAGCTTTTCATATATTGCTCTTCACTTATTTACTTTTCCGTTGCTACTGTTACAATCACTATAAAACCAAAAATATTACTTTTGCTACCGTTACCACTACTATCATATTACTTTGCTACTAAACACTTTGCTGCAGATATTAAGTTTCCAGGTGTGGTTGAATTGACAACTCAGCTACTAAACACTTTGCTACCGTTACCCCTACCCCCTGGGCACGCCCCCTGCCTTGTGGGCCCCCTGGTGCTCCACCGGTCTCAACTCCAACTCTATATATTCACGTTCGAGGAGAAAAAATGAGAGAGAAGGATTCATCGCGTTTTACGATACGGAGCCACCACCAAGCCCTAATCTCTCTTGGGAGGGCTGATCTGGAGTCCATTCGGGGCTCCGGAGAGGGGAACTGTCGCCATCGTCATCATCAACCTTCCTCCGTCACCAATTTCATGATGCTCACCGTCGTGCGTGAGTAATTCCATCATAGGCTTGCTGGACGGTGATGGGTTGGATGAGCTTTATCATGTAATTGAGTTAGTTTTGTTAGGGTTTGATCCCTAGTATCCACTATGTTTTGAGATTGATGTTGCTATGACTTTGCTATGATTAATTCTTGTCACTAGGGCCCGAGTGCCATGATTTCAGATCTGAACCTATTATGTTTCCATGAATATATGTGAGTTCTTGATCCTATCTTGCAAGTAAATAGTCACCTACTATGTGTTATGATCCGGTAACCCCGAAGTGACAATAATCGGGACCACTCCTGGTGATGACCATAGTTTGAGGAGTTCATGTATTCACTAAGTGTTAATGCTTTGATCCAGTACTCTATTAAAAGGAGTGTCCGTGTCAAAACCGGCGGATCTTGGGTAGGGGGTCCCGAACTGTGCGTCTAGGCCGGATGGTAACAGGAAGCAAGGGACACGAAGTTTTACCCAGGTTTGGGCCCTCTTGATGGAGGTAAAACCCTACGTCCTGCTTGATTAATATTGATGATATGGGTAGTACAAGAGTAGATCTACCATGAGATCGGAGAGGCTAAACCCTAGAAGCTAGCCTATGGTATGATTGTTGTTCTATATGTTGTCCTACGGACTAAAACCCTCCGGTTTATATAGACACCGGAGAGGGTTAGGGTTACACAAAGTCGGTTACAATGGTAGGAGATCTACATATCTGTATCGCCAAGCTTGCCTTCCACGCCAAGGACAGTCCCTTCCGGACACGGGACGAAGTCTTCAATCTTGTATCTTCATAGTCCAGGAGTCCGGCTGAAGGTATAGTCCGGCCATCCGGACACCCCCTAATCCAGGACTCCCTCCGTAGCCCCTGAACCAGGCTTCAATGACGATGAGTCCGGCGCGCAGATTGTCTTTGGCATTGCAAGGCGGGTTCCTCCTCCAAGTACTTCATAGAAGATTTTGAACACAAAGATAGTGTCCGGCTCTGCAAAATAAATTTCCACATATTGCCATAGAGAGAATAATATTTACACAAGTCTAATCTGCTGACGTATTCTGTAGTGTGACACACCACGGCCAAGCCTTTATCCGAATCATTTTATTATCCCACCTCAGCGCGTCATGTGAGGCCGTTTCCTTGGCACGTCTTGTTAAAGCAGAGATCGTGTCCCCTTTTTCCGGGATTCTCATCAATACGGGCGTGGGTAACCCAACCGCGCCATTGATTATGGTGCTTGGAGATAAGCGAGTTTTACCAGGATGGTGGGGACACGTAGTTGCGTCCACCCATATAAGGGGATAAGGATCCACCTTTTCACCTACGCCTTCTTCCTCCTTTGCCTATCCATTCTCGCGCACTCGAGCTCCAACGCCCAAGTCCACACTCCCCACCTCAACCTTCTCCAGGCATGTCCGGAGCGGGAGGCAAGTGGATGGTCTCCTTCGTTACGGAGGGACACATCAAAAGAGTGAGGAAGGCCGGATACTTGTCTAATGACATTGCGCACCGGCTTCCCGAAGAGGGGCAGCTCATCCCCACCCCTAGGCCCCATGAGAGGGTGGTGTTCCTCCCTCATTTCCTCCGCGGACTGGGCTTTCCTCTCCACCCATTTGTCCGGGGGCTCATGTTCTACTATGGCCTGGATTTCCACGATCTGGCCCCGAACTTTGTCCTCAACATCTTGGCATTCATCGTCGTGTGCGAGGCTTTCTTCCGCATCCGCCCCCATTTTGGCCTATGGCTCAAGACTTTCAATGTCAGGCCGAAGGTGGTGCACGGCACCCAGGCGGAGTGCGGAGGCGCCATGGTCTCCTCCGTCACGGAGGGACACATCAAAAAACTGAGGAAGGCCGGATACTTGTCTAACGACATCGCGTACCGGCTTCCCGAAGAGGGGCAGCTCCTCCCCACCCCAAGGCCCCATGAGAGGGTAGTGTTCCTTCCCCACTTCCTTCGCGGACTAGGCTTTCCTATTCACCCATTCGTCTGGGGACTCATGTTCTACTACGGCCTGGATTTCCATGATCTGGCCCCGAACTTCATCCTCAACATCTCGGCATTTATCGTCGTGTGCGAGGCTTTCCTCTGCATCCGCCCCCATTTCGGCCTATGGCTCAATACTTTCAATGTCAAGCCGAAGGCGGTGCGCGGCAACCAGGCGGAGTGCGGAGGCGCCATGGTGGGCAAGATACCCAACGTCTTATGGCTCGAGGGCTCCTATGTGGAGACCCTGAAGGGGTGGTAATCGGGGTGGTTTTACATCACCGAGCCGCGCGACCCTGAGTGGGTCGCAGCCCCCAAGTTCCGGTCCGGACCCCCAACGCGGCTCACGTCCTGGAAAGAGATGGGCCTGTCGTGGGGCAGCAAAGGAGAGGTGACTGGACTGCAAACATGCATCCAAACCCTGGTGGACAAGTAGCTCAAGCTTGTCAACGTAGTCTAGGTTATGCTCATCCACCGGATCCTCCCGTGTTAACAACGGGCCTTCAATCTGTGGGAGTTCAACCCGGCGCAGCACCAAACTCTGGGCAGGCTCTTCGACACAATGTACGAAGATGCCTGGAAGGTGCTTTTCAAGGGCGCCAAGGCTCCCGCATCCACTACCGAGGATCGCGGATTCAGCGCGCAGCGTCACGCTAGCGCGGTAAGTTGTTTGTACCTTTTATAGGGTATTAGTTTTTCATAGTTTAACTCTATGCGGGATCTAAGCTCCCTTACTTTTGACAGGTTTGGCAGGCGAAGTCCGGACAGATCGATTGTCCGACTCCTTTGCCCGAAGACCCAGCCGATGCCTGCTTGGCGAAGCTGCTGGTTCCGGCACCCCATGTGGTGCCGGAGAAGAATGCCACGAAAAAGGCCACGGGGACTCGAAAAAGTTCCCGGTGCCAGGAGGTGTCGGGTTCATCATCCGACGGCTCCAAGGTGCATTCCTCTCGTGAAGACGAGGAGGAGGAGGAAGAGACCTCTCCCCCTCCAGCGGGGGGAGAGAAGAAAAGGAAGGCCGCCCTCACTGGGGAGGCCGAAAGGTCCAAGAAGGGGAAAACCCTTCCTCCAGACTACTCCACCGACGCCGACGACGGCGGAGAGGAGTGGCCGCTCAGGGCCAAGCCCCTGGCGAAATCGTAAGTATCTGGATACCAGAGTAATTCATAGTATTCCTTTATTGCACAGCTTTCCCTTATGTCGAATATGATTATGCAGCCTACCCAAAGACCGGCTCGACGCGACGTCGAGCGGTTCACTGGACTCGTCGGATGTGAATTCGCTTCCGACGGCCTCCTCCCCCCGCCCTACAGACGACGCTGAAGTGTTGTCCCAACAGGTTCCAAGCCAAGAGGAGGTGGTCCTGGAGGCGCCGCAAGGCGACCTCCCGGACTCCAGGAGTAAAGGGGATAAAACCCCCCAGGGCTCCATGTCCGGCTCTAGACCGGAGACCGCTCCGGAACCTTCAAAGGTTCCAGAGTCCGGCGGGGGACCTCCTTCCAAGAGGAGCAAGCCCACCGTGCCGGTGACCCCCGTCCAACCGGAGGCGCCGGACAATCTGTTGGAGGTGCTCAAAGGCGCCTCCATCGACGAGGAGCACCGCACCATTATGAGTGCGGTGGTCCAGAAGGTTCAGTCCGCCAAGAGCAGACTGACTGAAGCTTGTACTAGCCTTTTAACAGGCTTTGAGGTAAGTACAGAATGTGTAAATAATATTACCGCATAGATAGTAGCCCCTGATGCTCTGTTTGGCGTTCGGGAAGAAAAGCCGAATAGAGGATCAAATAAAATTCGCAGGAGTCTAACAAAAAGGAGTCAATATGCGTATGCAGGCTTCTCTGCTGGCGTCCGCCGCACTGACTACGGAAATGGACATGCTAAAGCAGAACCTCGAGCAGTCCGAGCAAGAGCTCGGGCGTGCCAAGAAGCAGCTCGAGGAGAAGGAAGGTAAGAAATACCTTGTTTAAATATATATAAAAAAGGTGCAATTGCAAAAAATGACAGGATTATCGTGGCTATTGTAGGGGCCACGTCTGAGGTGGCACCCCTTAAGCAAGCACTGCTCGAGGCCGAGAAGAGGGCGGCCACGGAGCGCACCGAGCGGGAGAAGTATGAGGCCCAGGTTGGCAAGGTGCGGCAAGAGCTCCAGGCTCTCATGAAAAAACATGAGAGTTTGGATCTTGACTCAAAGACGCGAGCGTCCGAGCTCGCGGTGGCTATTAAAGATGCCAAGTCTGCCAAGGCCGAGTCCCAGAAGACCCTCCAGGAGTTGGATGCCGTGAAAAAGATAGCGGCGGGTAAGGCATTCTTTATGCAAAGCAAACACATAAACATGAGTTACTTGTTACTTACCCGAATCCGGAGCTCTCCAGGAGCGTTCACAGATCTTCCCCGTAGCATGTCCGATGCCGCCGCATTCTATCGCGCCGAGGAGGGTAGCTCAACAGAGAAGGTGTTCTGGTCTCAGTATGTTGAGGCCGGACACCCCGTGCCCCTGAGCGACCAGCTGAAGCAACTGGTCGAGCTCCACAAGGCAGCCGAACAGGCCATGAGAGGCCTCATAGTTCGGCTATGGCCTGGAGCGGCTCTGTCTGGGAGCTATTTCGGGCTGGTGCGGCGGCTGGTGGGGGCCTGTCCAAGGCTCGAAGTCATCAAGCGCTCCATCTACATTGAAGGTGCCCGTAGGGCCCTTGCCCGTGCTAAGGTGCACTCGGGCAAGCTGGATGCTGAGAAGCTTGTGAAGGACGGGCCACCGCCGGGGAAAGAGCATCGCAAGCCCGAGAATTATTATAAGGATGTTCTGAAGGGTGCCTGCCTTATGGCGGATGAATGTTCCATGGATGTAATTTTTGAGTAAAACTCACTTGTTTTGTCCTGTGCGCTGAAAACTTGTTCATATCGCTAAGCAATGCTATTGGAATTTAAAATATTACCTTCTGTGCGGTTGTTTATCAATTCTGAGAGATGGCGAGTCGTCGGCTTCTGCCCCCGTGCCGCTAGTGCTGGGGTGTTTGGGGATAAACCTGAGCGCTCTTTTTCCCATGTTTGGGTCCTTCGAGGGAGGCGCTCAGCACAACGAACAAGGCAATCAGACTATAATGCATGAACACTCTCACTTAGCCATAGAATTCTATAATTTTAAATTTCGGCGAAGCCCCTGATATTCAGAAGACCGAGTTCGGGGCGCTATCCACGCCTTGGCCGGACAGAGCCGACTCCTCGCTCTAAGCGGCATAAGTCTTTAGGGACTTTAAAAACCTCTCGAACAGCGACCAACTCTCGCTTCATCATGACATTCAATTTTAGCTTTCTCTACTGAGGTGCTCGACCCAGCTCAACTGGGGCACAATCGCAGTAGTTCTCCTAGTGCTACCTTAGCCGATATAGCGGAACGTAAGGCACCGAAACATAGGAGCCAGGCAAACCCAACTATTGACCCAAGACATGATTCGAAGCCGATGCATATAATGCTATAAGTTCGGGGTGCCGCACTTGTTAAAGTGTTCGGACTTATCACACCATATTGAGGGGTACTAAAGCCCCTGGCGCATTTTGGCCGTACCAAAGTGTACGGGTGCAACATGTCGTTAAGGAACATATATTTGTAAAAAAAGTAATGCAAAAATAGACAAAAGCTATGCATTGTTTATTAAAAAGGGCTGCGATCAAAGCAGAACGATACAAATAATGCGATAAGCAAAAGGTTGGACTATTTAACATGTCCGTTCCAGGGATAGTCTGCGGAATGGTATGCGTAACAGGTATACTGCTCGTGATAGAGACCACCTGGGAGTTCCGTAATGCGGCATGGCTTGTCTGCTTCCCAAGTTCTTGCATCGTTTGTGCGGCAATTGAACTGCCGAACAGGCCTTCCGAAGAATGGAGTCCTGAAAGTAAGAGAAAATTAAAAAATCGGCAGCCCCTAGTGCGGTTTAAGCCGTGTTTCGGGCGTGCCATGATGGTGCCCCTCCCCCCGTACCCATGGTATTTCTAGAGCGTAGTTATGTACGCGAAGCACTGCCGTCGCATTTTTGCGAGGGCTGGGGTTGGGGCCGTATTGCTACGCCTTCTCGGAACGTGCCAGGCGGTCTTGTTGTAGGTTACTCCGGGCGCACTTGATGGTGTCCGGACGTTTAATGGCCGGACTGGAGAACTGCCTGGAGAGGCTGCTTTGAACTTCCGCTGCAAGGGCCGCCGTGTGCTCCTCCGTTCGGAGGGAGCGTTTGGTGTTTCCATTGACCGTAATTACTCCTCGAGGGCCTGGCATCTTGAGCTTAAGGTATGCATAGTGCGGTACCGCATTGAACTTGGCGAATGCGGTTCGCCCGAGTAGTGCGTGATAGCCACTGCGGAATGGGACTATGTCGAAGATTAACTCCTCGCTTCGGAAATTATCCGGAGATCCGAAGACCACTTCAAGCGTGACTGAGCCTACACAGTTGGCCTCTACACCTGGTATTACGCCTTTAAAGGTCATTTTGGTGGGCTTAATCCTCGAGGGATCTATGCCCATTTTCCGCACTGTATCCTGGTAAAGCAGGTTCAGGCTGCTGCCGCCGTCCATAAGGACTCTAGTGAGATGAAATCCGTCAATAATTGGGTCTAGAACCAATGCGGCGAATCCGCCATGACGGGTGCTAGTGGGATGGTCCCTTCGATCAAAGGTGATCGGGCAGGAGGACCATGGGTTGAACTTTGGGGCGACTGGCTCTACCGCGTATACGTCCCTTAACGCGCGCTTCCGCTCCCTCTTGGGGATGTGGGTTGCGTATATCATGTTCACCGTCCGCACTTGTGGCGGAAAACCCTTCTGTCCACTGTTGTTTGGCGGCCGGGGCTCTTTGTCGTCATCGCTATGCAGCCCCTTGTCAGTATTTTCGGCATTTAACTTGCCTGCCTGCTTGAACACCCAACAATCCCTGTTGGTGTGATTGGTCGGCTTTTCGGGGGTACCATGTATCTGGTACAAGCGGTCGAGTATTCGGTCCAAACTGGACGGTCCCCTAGGATTTCTTTTGAATGGCTTTTTCCGCTGACCATATTTATAGCCTCTGAATCCGGCATTAACTGTCGTATCCTCAGCATTGTCGCCGTTAATGCGGTGCTTCTGCTTGTTGCGACGCGAGCTGCCACTACTGTCCCTGGTATCCGAATTACCAGGGTTCTTGGTCATATTGTTGCTATGAGCAAGCTAGCTGTCTTCTCCCGCGCAAAAGCAGGTCATGAGTGTCGTGAGTGCTGCCATAGATTTCGGCTTTCCCTGTCCAAGGTGCCGGGCAAGCCACTCGTCACGGATATTGTGCTTGAAGGCTGCTAGGGTCTCTACGTCCGGACAGTCGACTATTTGATTTTTCTTTGTTAGGAACCGTGTCCAGAATTGCCTGGCCGATTCCTCTGGCTGCTGAATTACGTGACTTAGGTCATCGGCGTCTGGTGGTCGCACATAAGTGCCCTGGAAATTGTCGAGGAATGCGGCTTCCAGGTCCTCCCAACAACTGATTGATCCTGCTGGCAAGCTGTTAAGCCAATGCCGAGCTGGTCCTTTAAGCTTGAGTGGGAGGTATTTGATGGCATGGAGATCATCGCCGCGGGCCATGTGGATATGAAGGAGATAATCCTCGATCCATACCGCAGGATCTGTTGTGCCATCATATGATTCGATGTTTACGGGTTTGAAACCCTCGGGGATTTGATGATCCATTACTTCGTCTGTGAAGCACAATGGGTGTGCGGCGCCTCTGTACTGGGCTATATCACGATGTAGCTCCAATGAGCTTTGTCTACTGTGTTCGGCCCTAATGGGTTTGTGTCCGGCGTGACGGTTACCGTCTCGAGTCGTGGGGCGCCCACGCGATCCATAGATCGATCTTGTTTGCCTTGCCTTGTCCTCCAGCATATCTCGCAGGTCTGGCGCATTTTCCCGTGCCTTAGTACGGGGTGCGACTTGAGTGCAGGGCCGAGAGGTCTCGCTGTCGCGGCCACGAGGTGGCCGGTCGGCCATATCAAGTGCTGGTGATGTAGGTTTAAGTGCTTCCTCCTCTAATCGGGGTAGCAACCTGTGCTTTGGGTAGCTCTTGGAGGGGTGTTTGAGTTTATGCTCTTCGGCCGCAAGGACTTCAGTCCATCTGTCGACTAGCAAATCTTGATCAGCTCTAAGCTGTTGCTGTTTTTTCTTGAGGTTTCTTGCCATGGCCATAAGCCTGCGTTGAAAACGCTCTTGCTCGACGGGATCCTCTGGCACGATGAATTCGTCGTCGTTGAGGCTTGCCTCGTCTTCGGAGGGAGGCATATAATTATCGTTCTCGACCTCTCTGTCTGCCGCTCTCTCATGAGGGCTGGCTTCTCCATCCTCCTGTGTTGAATCTTGCTGGAGGGGGTTTTCTTCGGCACTCTCCGGAGTATTATTATCTCCCATGCTGGAATCACCGAATTTGCTTTGGCAGGATTTTGAGCGGCGCCGCTGACGCCGGTGCTTAGGCTGTTTCTTGGAGGGGTCATCCTTCGCTGTTCCATCGCCATCTCCTTCTTTTGGGGTGTCCACCATGTATATGTCATATGACGAGGTGGCTTTCCAGGGCCCAATAGGCGCTGGTTCTTCATCGTCTCCTGCATCGGCGTTCATACCGTCAATGTCTTCGGAGTCGAAGTCGAGCATGTCGGTTAAATCGTCGACAGTGGCTACAAAGTGGGTGGTGGGTGGGCTTTGAATTTCTTCATCGTCCGTATCCCAACCTTGCTGACCGTAGTCCGGCCAGGGCTCTCCTAATAAAGAGAGAGACTTTAGTGTTTTCAAAATATCACCGAAAGGCGAGTGCTGAAAGATGTCCGTGGCAGTAAACTCCATGATTGGCGCCCAATCGGATTCGATCGGCAGGGGCGTGGAGGGTTCGGAGTTCGGAGAGGAGTCCGGCTCCTTGGAGTCATGAGTCTCGCGGAGCGTGGGGCTGGTGTTCGGCTCGATCACCTTTGGGATCGCAGCCCCCGAGGCGGCGTCCAACCACCCATCCTTGATCGGCGCAGTTGGCTCCGAATTAAGGGTCGAAGCCGATGCGGGTGCGGCCTCCAGGGCACTGTTCGGCGGCAGAGCTAGATCATGCTCGTCGTGACAGTGCGGCGCGCGCAGCAGTGGCTCGTATCCATCGAAGATCAAGTCCCCGCGGATGTCAGCCGTGTAGTTTAAACTTCCAAACCTGACCTGACGGCCATGGGCATAGCTTTCAATCTGGTCCAGATGGCCAAGTGAATTGGCCCGCAGTGCGAAGCCACCGAAGACGAAGATCTGTCCGGGGAGGAAGGTCTCACCCTGGACTGCATCGCTATTGATGATCGTAGGAGCCATCAAGCCTGACGGCGACGACACAGAGGAACTCCCAATGAAAGCACCAATGTCGGTGTCAAAACCGGCGGATCTCGGGTAGGGGGTCCCGAACTGTGCGTCTAGGCTGGATGGTAACAGGAGGCAAGGGACACGAAGTTTTACCCAGGTTCGGGCCCTCTTGATGGAGGTAAAACCCTACGTCCTGCTTGATTAATATTGATGATATGGGTAGTACAAGAGTAGATCTACCACGAGATCGGAGAGGCTAAACCCTAGAAGCTAGCCTATGGTATGATTGTTGTTCTATATGTTGTCCTACGGACTAAAACCCTCCGGTTTATATAGATGCCGGAGAGGGTTAGGGTTACACAAAGTCGGTTACAATGGTAGGAGATCTACATATCCCTATCACCAAGCTTGCCTTCCACGCCAAGGAAAGTCCCTTCCGGACACGGGACGAAGTCTTCAATCTTGTATCTTCATAGTCCAGGAGTCCGGCTAAAGTTATAGTGCGGCCATCCGGACACCCCCTAATCCAGGACTCCCTCAAGGAGGCCTTAATATCCCTTAGTTTCCAATAGGACCATGCTGCCACGGGAGAGTAGGACAAAAGATGTCATGCAAGTTCTTTTCCATAAGCACGTACGACTATATTCGGAATACATGCCTACATTACATTAATGAACTGGAGCTAGTTCTGTGTCACCCCTATGTTATAACTATTGCATGAGGAATCGCATCCGACATAAGTATCCATCACTGATCCATTGCCTACGAGGTTTTCACATATTGATCTTCGCTTATTTACTTTTTCGTTGCTACTGTTACAATCACTATAAAACCAAAACTATTACTTTTGCTATCATTACCGCCACTATCATACTACTTTGCTACTAAATACTTTGTTGCAGATATTAAGTTTTCCAGGTGTGGTTGAATTGACAACTCAGCTACTAATACTTGAGAATATTCTTTGGCCCCCCCTTGTGTCGAATCAATAAATTTGGGTTGAATACTCTACCCTCGAAAACTGTTGCGATCCCCTATACTTGTGGGTTATCAAGACTATTTTCTGGCGCCGTTGCCGGGGTGCATAGCTCCATTCTTTGAGTCACTGGGATTTATATCTGCTTAGCATTATGAAGAACTTGAAAGATCAAAGAACCAAGATTTTTCCCTCAACTACGAGGGGTGGTAAGGAACTTCCATCTAGCTCTGCACTTGATTCACCTTCTATTTTGAGTAAACTTGCGACACCTACTGCTGATATTGATTCTGATAGGTCGCATGTTATTGATGATGACACTTCTGCTTTGAATGATACTTATGATGAAACTACTTCTATGCTTGATAATACTATGCCACTAGGTGAATTTCTTTATGAACAACTTGCTAGGGTTAGAGAGAATGAAATTAGTGAAACTGATAATATTGATGAAATGATGATGAAGATTCTCTCCCTAGATATGAATTGCTTGTTGTGCCTGAGGGTTATGTTATGGATGAAGAAACTGCTAGAGACTTTCTTACCTGCAATGATAGATCTGATCTTAAGAAATTATTAGTTAAGCTTAAAGAAAAGTCTTTGAATGCTAGAATGAAATATGACCCAGCTTTTGCTACTTCACCTGTCTTTATTACTGATAAGGATTATGATTTCTCTGTCGATCCCGAGTTAATTACTTTGTTTGAATCTGATCCTTTTTATGGCTATGAATTTGAAACTGTTGTGGCACATCTTACTAAATTAAATGATATAGCCACCCTGTTTACTCATGATGAGAAAACTCGCTATTACATTATCCTTAAGTTGTTTCTGTTCTCATTAAAGGGTGATGCTAAGACATGGTTTAATTCTCTTGGTCCTAGTTGTGTGCGTAGTCCCCAGGATATGATTTATTGCTTCTCTGCTAAATATTTCCTCGCTCATAAGAAACAAGCTGCCTTAAGGGAAATATACAATTTTGTGCAAATTGAAGAAGAGAGTCTCCCAAAGCTTGGGGGAGGCTTCTCCGATTACTTAATTCTTTGCCTAATCATCCTCTCAAGAAAAATGAAATACTTGATATCTTTTATAATGGACTAACCGATGCTTCCAGAGATTACCTGGACAGTTGTGCTGGTTGTGTTTTTAGGGAAAGAACTGTTGATCAAGCTGAATTGCTATTGAATAATATATTGACTAATGAAAATAATTGGACACTTCCTGAAGCAATTCCTAAGCCAACTCTGAAGAAAAGGGGTATTCTATTTCTCAGTCCTGAAGATATGCAAGAGGCAAAGAAATCTATGAAAGAAAAAGGTATTAAAGCTAAAGATGTTAAGAATTTACCACCCATTGAAGAAATACATGGTCTTGATAACCCGACACAGGTAGTAAAGGTAAATTATCTCTATAGATTTGATAAATGTGAAATCCCATTTACTAAGTTCGCTAGCCAATGCTTGGATGAGTTTGATGGCTTTATGGTTACAAAAGAAAACTTCAATGCTTATGCTGGTAGACAATTGAAACATGCTGATATGCTTGAACACTTGAGTGATTATATGTCTAGAGATAAAGGTGAACTTAAACTTATTAGTAAACATGCTTCTATGGTTACCACTCAAGTAGAACAAGTGAGGGAGTCCTGGATTAGGGGGTATCCAGACAGCTGGACTATATCCTTTGGCCGGATGTTGGACTATGAAGGTACAAGATTGAAGACTTTGACCCGTGTCCGGATGGGACTCTCCTTGGCGTGGAAGGCAAGCTTGGCAATACGGATATGTAGATCTCCTTCCTTGTAACCGACTCTGTGTAACCCTAGCCCCCTCCGGTGTCTATATAAACCGGAGGGTTTTAGTCTGTAGGACAACATACAATCAAACCATAGGCTAGCTTCTAGGGTTTAGCCTCTCTGATCTCGTGGTAGATCTACTCTTGTACTACTCATATTATGAAGAATAATCAAGCAGGACGTAGGGTTTTACCTCCATCAAGAGGGCCCGAACCTGGGTAAAACATTGTGTCCCCTTCCTCTTGTTACCATCCACCTTAGACGCACAGTTCGGGACCCCCTACCCGAGATCCGCTGGTTTTGACACCGACATTGGTGCTTTCATTGAGAGTTCCTCTGTGTCGTCATCATTAGGCTTGATGGCTCCTTCGATCATCAATAGTGATGCAGTCCAGGGTGAGACTTTTCTCCCCGGACAGATCTTTGTATTCGGCGGCTTCGCACTGCGCGCCAACTCGCTTGGCCATCTGGAGTAGATCGAGAGTTACGCCCCTGGCCACCAGGTCAGGTTTGGAAGCTTAAATTACACGGCCGACATCTGCGGAGACTTGATCTTCGATGGATTCGAGCCCCTGCCGAGTACGCCGCACGGTCATGATGAGTATGATTTAGCTCTACCGTCGGACAGTGTGCAGGAGATCGCACCGGCAACCGCTCCGACCCTCAATTCGGAGCCGATTGCGCCATCCACGGACGGGGGGATAGACCCCGCCATGGAGGCCGCATTCTCAGCAGCGATCGAGCCGAGTATCGACCTTACCCTTCACGAGAGCCGTGACGCCAAATTGCCGGATTCTTCCCCGACCACGGACTCCGAACCGCCTGCGCCCGTGCCTATCGAATCCGACTGGCCACCGATCATGGAGTTCACTTCCACGGATATCTTTCGGCACTCGCCCTTCGGCGACATGCTGAACTCATTAAGGTCTCTCTCCCTGTCAGGAGAGTCCTGGCTGAACTACGTTCGGCAGGATTGGGATGCGGATGACGAAGAAATTCGCCACCCACCCACCACCCACTTAGTAGCATATGACGCGGCTGATCGGCCACCTCGTGGCCATGACACAGAGGCATTTCAGCCAAAAACTCAGCCCGCACCCCGACGCCACTCAAATAAAAATGACAAGGCACGGGGAAACACGCTAGACCCACGAGACGTATTGGAGGACAAAGCAAAACACGCAAGATCGATCTACGGATCACGAGGGCGCGCCACTACGAGAGACGATAACCGTCACGCCGGATACAGTAAAAGTAAATCCGGCCGGGCCGAACACAGCGGACAAGACTCATTCGAGCTGCGTCACGACATAGCCCACTACAGAGGCGCCGTGCACCCCATATGCTTCACGGACGAAGTAATGGATCACCAAATCCCAGAGGGTTTCAAACCCGTAAATATCGAATCATATGACGGCACAACAGATCCTACGGTATGGATCGAAGACTTCCTCCTGCACATCCACATGGCCCGCGGTGATGATCTACACGCCATCAAATACCTCCCACTCAAGCTCAAAGTACCAGCTCGGCATTGGCTCAACAGCCTGCCAGCAGAATCCATCGGCTGTTGGGAAGATCTGGAAGCCGCATTCCTCGACAACTTCCAGGGCACTTATGTGCGACCACCAGATGCCGATGACTTGAGCCACATAATTTAGCAGCCAGAGGAATCGGCCAGGCAATTCTGGACATGGTTCCTGACAAAGAAAAATCAAATCATCGACTGTCCGGATGCAGAGGCCCTCGCAGCTTTTAAGCACAACATCCGCGACGAGTGGCTCACCCGGCACCTTGGCCAGGAAAAGCCGAAATCTATGGCAGCCCTCACGACACTCATGACCCGCTTTTGCACGGGAGAAGACAGCTGGCTGGCTCGCAGCAATAACATATCAAAGAACCACGGTACTTCAGATACCAAGGATAGCAATGGCAAGTCACGTCGCAACAAACATAAGCGCCGCGTCAATAACGACAATACCAAGGATACGGCAGTCAATGCCAGATTCAGAGGTTCTAAACCTGGTCAGCAGAAAAATCCATTCAAAAGAAGCACTCCGGGCCCGTCCAGTTTGGACCGTATACTCGATCGCTCGTGCCAAATACATGGCACCCCCGACAAGCCAGCCAACCACACCAACAGGAAATGTTGGGTGTTCAACCAGGCCGGCAAGTTAAACGCCGAAAACAAAGATAAGGGGCTACATAGCGATGACGAGGAAGAGCCCCGATAGCCGAACACCGGAGGACAGAAGAGGTTCCCCCCACAAGTGCGGACGGTGAACATGATATACGCAACCCACATCCCCAAGAGGGAGCGGAAACGTGCGTTAAGGGATGTATATGCCTTGGAGCCAGTCGCCCCAAAGTTCAACCCATGGTCTTCCTGTCCAATCACCTTTGATCGCAGGGACCATCCCACTAGTATCTGTCATGGCGGATTCGCTGCACTGGTCCTAGACCCAATCATCGATGGATTTCACCTCACTCGAGTCCTTATGGACGGCGGCGGCGGCCTGAACCTGCTTTATCAGGACATAGTGCGCAAAATGGGTATAGACCCCTCAAGGATCAAACCCACAAAAACGACCTTCAAAGGCGTCATACCAGGTGTAGAGGCCCATTGCACAGGCTCAGTCACACTGGAAGTGGTCTTCGGATCCCCGGATAACTTCCGAAGCGAGGAGTTAATCTTCGATAAAGTCCCATTCCGCAGTGGCTATCATGCACTGCTCGGGCGAACCGCATTTGCGAGATTCAACGCGGTACCACACTATGCATATCTCAAGCTCAAGATGCCAGGACCTCGGGGGGTCATCACAGTCAATGGAAACACAGAGCGCTCCCTCCGGGCGGAGGAGCACACTGCGACCCTCGCAGCAGAAGCGCAAAGCAGCCTCTTAAGGCAATCCACCAGTTCGGCGATTAAAGACCGGGACACCTTCAAGCGCGCCCGGAGTAATCGGCAACAAGACCGCCTGGCGCGTTCTGAGTTCGCATAGCAATACGGCCCCCACCCCAGTCCCAGCCAAATGGCGAAATCTGTGCCACGCGTACATAATTACACATTGAAAATACCATGGGCATAGGTGGGGAGGGGGGCACGACTACGGCACGCCCCAAGACGCGGCTCAACCGCACTACGGGCTTCCCGCTTTGTTATTTCTCTCTCTTTCAAGACTTTAATCTCTGGAAACCCTGTCTGGCAATACGATCGCCGGACACACGATGCAACAACCAAGGAGGCAGAAAGCTACGTCGCACCATGGAACTCGCAGGTGGTCTCTGATAACGAGTGAAATACTTGCTTCAAATACCATTCTGCGGGTTGCCCTTGGAGGGGACATGTCAAATAGTCCCACTTTTTCCTTATCGCACTACTTGTATCATCCTGCTTCGACGCACCTTTTTGAATAAACAATGCATAGCACTAGACTATTACCGCATTTTCTATTCTTCTTTCTCTCTCTCTCTCTCTCTCTATATATATATATATATATATATATATATGTTCATTCACAACATTCAGCACCCGTACACTTTGGTACGGCCAATATGCCAGGGGCTTAAGCGTACCCCATAATACGGCGTGAGAAGTCTGAACACTTTCAACAATGCGGCACCCCGAACTTATAGCATTATATGCATCAGCTCCGAATTATGTCTTGGGTCAATACTTGGGTTTGCCCGGCTCCCATGTTTTGGTACCTTACGTTCCGCTATATCGGCTAAGGTAGCACTAGGAGAACTACTGCGATTGTGCCCCAGTTCATCTGGGCAAGCACCTCAGCAGAGAAAGCTAAAACTGACTGTCATGATAAGGTGAGAGCCAGTCGCTGTTCGAGAGGTCTCGAGTCCCTAAAGACTTATGCCGCTTAGAGTGAGGAGTCGGCTTTGTCTGGCTTAAGGCGTGTATAGCGCCCCGAATTCGGCCTTCCGAATACTAGGGGCTTCGCCAAAATTTAAAATTGTAGACTTCTATGGCTAAGTGAGGGTGATAAAGCATTATAGTCTGATTGCCTTGTTCGTTGTGCTGAGCACCTCCCTCGAAGGACCCAACAATGGGAAAAAGAGTGCTCAGATTTATCCCGAACACCCCAGCACTCAGGGCATGGGGGCAGAAGCCGACGACTGGCCATCTCTCAGATTGAATAAATAGCCGCATAGAAGGTAATGTTTTAAATTCAAACAAGCGTTGCATAGCGCATATGAACAAGTTTTCATAATACAGGATCACACGAGCAAGTTCATTCAAAAATTACATCCTTCGCACACTCGTCCGCCACAAGAGGGGCACCCTTCAGGACACCCTCATAATACATTTCGGGGTGGCAATGCTCCTTGCCCTGCGGCGGCCCCTCCTTCACCAGCTTCTCGGCGTCCATCTTGGCAGTGTGCACCTTCGCACGGGCAAAAGCCCGGCAGGCACCTTCGATGCAGACGGACCGCTTGATGACTTCCAGCCGGGGGCAGGCCTCCACAAGCCGCCTCACCAGGCCGAAGTAGCTCTTGGGAAGGGAGTCGCCAGGCCACATCCGGACTATAAGGCCCCTCATGGCATGTTCAGCCACCTTGTGCAGCTTGACCAGTTGCTTCAGCTGGTTGCTCATAGGCATCGGGTGTTTGGTCCCAGTATAGTGAGACCAGAACAACTTCTCCGTGGAGCTTCCCTCCTCGGCCTGGTAATATTTCGCGGCATCCGACACGCTGCGGGGCAAATCTGCGAATGCTCCTGGAGAGCTCCGGACTCGGGTAAGTAACAAGTAATTTACTTTCACATGCTTGCTTTGCATATTGAATGCCTTACCCGCCGCTATCTTCCTCATCGCCTCAATTTCCTGGAGGGCCTTTTGGGCTTCAGCCTTGGCATGCTTTGTGCTCTCGAGGGCTTCAGCAAGCTCGGACTCTCACGTCTTCGAGTCAAGCTCCAAAGTCTCGTGTTTCTTCACGAGAGCCTGGAGCTCTTGATGCACCTCGCCCACCCATGCCTCTTGTCTCTCCCACTCGGTGCGCTCCTTGGCCGCTTTGTTTTCGGCCTCGGACAACGCTTGCTTCAGGGTCACCACTTCGGTCGTGGCCCCTGGCACATTCATGATGATCCTGTCATTTCGCAACCACATTTTCTTTTTTATATAGACAAGGTATTACTTACTTTTGTTCTCCTCGAGCTGCCTCTTGGCAAGGCCGAGCTCTTTCTCGGACCGCTCGAGATCCTGCTTCAGTGCAGCGACCTCCACAGTCAGTGCGGCAGAGGTCAGCAGCAAAGCCTGCATACGCATACATACGTACTTATATTAGACTCCTGCAGATATTATTTGATCCTCTATTCGGCTTTTCTTTGTGAACACCAAACAGAGCATCAGGGGCTACTGTCTATGCGGTAATATTTTCCTATATTTTAAATACTTACCTCAAAGCCTGTTAGAAGGCTGGCACAGGCTTTAGTTAGTCCGCTCTTGGTGGACTGAACCTTCTTGATCACCGCACTCATAATAGTGCGGTGCTCTTTGTCGATGGAAGCGCCGCGAAGCGCTCCCAACAGGTTGTCCGGTGCCTTTGGATGGACAGAGGTCACTGGCATGGGCGGCTTTCCCCTCTTGGAAGGGGGCCGCCTGCCGGAGTCCGGAACCACTGGAGGTTCCGGCGCGGTGTTCGGATGAGGGCCGAACTTGGAGCCCTTGGGAGTCTTGATCCCTTTGCTCCTGGAGTCCGGAAGGTCGCCTTGAGGTGCCTCCGGGACTATCTCCCCCCGGCTCAGTGCCCCTTGAGACAATACCTCGACATTTTCCATACGGCAAGGAGAGGAGGCAGTTGGAAGTGTATCACTATCCATATCCAACGAGTCTAAGGAACCATCCGACGAGGATACGTCGATACGGGCTCGGGGCAGACTGCATAATCATATTCGACGTTAGGAGAAGCAGTGCAACAAAAGTATTCTATGAGTTACTCTGGTATCCAATACTTACGACTTCGCCAGGGGCTTGGCCCTGAGTAGCCACTCGTCTTCACCGTCGGTGGCGGTGGTGGAACAGTCCGGAAGGAGAGTTCTTCCCTTCTTGGACCCTTCGGCCTCCCCGGTTGGGGCGGCCTTCCTTTTCTTGTCTCCCCCGGCTGGAGGGGGAGAATCTTCATCTTCCTCCTCCTCGTTTTCACGGGAGGAGTGCGTCTCGGAGTTATCGGACGATGTGTCCGATACCACCTGGCGCTGGGAACTCTCTCGGGCTCCCGTGGCCTTCTTCTTGGTATTCTCCGGCACCTCATAAGGAGCCGGAGTCCGCATCTCCGTCAAGAGAGCGTCTGCAGGGTCTTCGGGTAGAGGGGCCGGACAGTTAATTTGCCCCAATGTCTCCACCCATTCCTGTCAAAGGCATGGGAGCTCAGACCCCGCACATGGTTAAGCTATGGGAAATAAATACCCTACCAGATGTACAGAACTCACTGGATTCGCAGGGCGCTTCGCGCTTAGCCTGCGGTCCTCGGTAAGAGAAGGGGGGACCTTGGTGCCCTTAAACAGCACCTTCCAGACATCCTTATGTGTCGTGTCGAAGAGCTCGCGTAGAGTCTCGTGCTGGGCCGGGTCGAACACCCATAAGTTGAAAGCCCGTTGTTGACACGGGAGGATCCGGCGGAAGAGCATGACCTGGACTATGTTGAAAAGCTTAAGTTTCTTGCTTATCATGTTCCGGATACACTTCCGGAGTCCGTCCAGCTCCACCGATGAGCCCCAGGACAGACCCTTCTCCTTCCCAGAAGTGAGCCGCATGGGGATTCCTGATCGAAACTCAGGGGCCGCCACCCAGTTGGTGTCGCGTGGCTCGATGATGTAGAACCACCCCGATTGCCACCCCTTTATGTTCTCCATGAAGGAGCCTTCGAGCCATGTAACGTTGGGCATTTTGCCCACCATGGCTCCGCCGCATTCCGCTTGTTGGCCGCCAACCACCTTCGTCTTGATATTGAAGGTCTTCAGCCATAGGCCAAAGTGGGGCCGGATGCGGAGGAAAGCCTCGCACACGATGATGAACGCCAAGATGTTGAGGATGAAATTTGGGGCCAGATCATGAAAGTCCAGCCCATAATAGAACATAAGGCCGCGGATGAATGGATGGAGGGGAAACCCCAGTCCGTGGATGAAGTGGGGGAGGAAAACCACCCTTTCGTGAGGTTCCGGGGTAGGGATGATCTGCCCCGCGGCTGGCAGCCGGTGCGCGATATCCACGGCTAAGTATCCGGCCCCACGTAGTTTTTTGATGTGTCCCTCCGTGACAGAGGAGACCATCCACTTGCCTCCCGCTCCGGACATGTTTGGAGAGGGTTGAGGAGAAGGGTGTGGACTTGGGCGCTGGAGCTCGAGTGCGCGAAAATGGATGAGTAAGGAGGAAGAAGGCGTGGGTAGAAAAAGGTGAAACCTTATCCCTTTATAAGAGTGGATGAAACTATGCGCCCCCACCAGCCTGGTAAAACTCGCTTATCCCCCAAGCGTCGTAATTGATGGCGCGGTTGGGTTACCCACGTCCGTATTGATGGGAATCCCATAATAAGGGGACACGATCTCTGCTTCGACAAGACGTGCCAAGGAAACCGCCTCGCGAGACATGCTGAGATAGGTTATGAAAAACGATTCGAATAAAGACCTGGCTGTGGTGTGATGCCACACTATGGGGTACGTCAGCAGATCAGATTTGTGGAAATATTATTCTCTCTACGGTGGTATGTGGAACTTGTTTTGCAGAGCCGGACACGATCCTCATGTTCAAAATCTTCTACGAAGTATTCGGAGGAGGAACCCGCCTTGCAATGCCGAAGACAATCTGCGCGCCGGACTCATCGTCATTGAAGCCTGGTTCCGGGGCTACTGAGGCAGCCCTGGATTAGGGGGTATCCGAACAGTCGGACTATATCCTTTGGCCGGACTGTTGGACTATGAAGATACAATATTGAAGACTTCGTCCCGTGTCCAGATGGGACTCTCCTTGGCGTGGAAGGCAAGCTTGGCAATACGGATATGTAGATCTCCTTCTTTGTAACCGACTCTGTGTAACCCTAGCCCCCTTCGGTGTCTATATAAACCGGAGGGTTTTAGTCCATAGGACAACATACAATCAAACCATAGGCTAGCTTCTAGGGTTTAGCCTCTCTGATCTCATGGTAGATCTACTCTTGTACTACTCATATTATCAAGAATAATCAAGCAGGACGTAGGGTTTTACCTCCATCAAGAGGGCCCGAACCTGGGAAAAACACCGTGTCCCCTGCCTCCTATTACCATCCGCCTTAGACGCACAGTTCGGGACCCCCTACCCGAGATCTGCCGGTTTTGACACCGACAACAAGTGCTTAAAGCTCAGAATGATTTGCTTAATGAATTAAATAATAAGAAGAAAGATAATGATGTTAGAGTTATGATAAGAGGGGGTAAAATGACTCAGGAACTTTTGTATCCTGAGGGCCACCCTAAGAGAATTGAGCAAGATTCTCAGAGAACTAATGTTGATACACCTAGTCCTTCTAAGGGGAAGAAAAAAAAGATAGGACTTTGCATGCTTCTAGTGAACCTGTTGTTGACACACCTGAGAATCCCAATGATATTTCTATTTCTGATGTTGAAACACAATCTGGTAATGAACATGAACCTAGTGATAATGTTAATGATGATGTTCATGTTGATGCTCAACCTAGCAATAATAATGATGTAGAAATTGAACCTGCTGTTGATCTTGATAACCCACAATCAAAGAATCAACATTATGATAAGAGAGATTTTATTGCTAGGAAGCACGGTAAGGAAAGAGAACCATGGGTTCAGAAACCCATGCCATTTCCTCCTAAACCATCCAAGAAAAAGGATGATGAGGATTTTGAGCGCTTTGCTGAAATGATTAGACCTATGTTTTTGCATATGCATTTGACTGATATGCTTAAAATGAATCCTTATGCTAAGTATATGAAAGAAATTGTTACTAATAAAAGAAATATACCGGAAGATGAAATTTCCACCATGCTTGCGAATTACACTTTTAAGGGTGGAATACCAAAGAAACTTGGAGATCTAGGAGTACCAACTATACCATGCTCTATTAAAAGAAACTATGTTAAAACTGCCTTATGTGATCTTGGAGCTGGTGTTTGTGTTATGACTCTCTCTTTATATCGTAGAATTGATTTGAATAAGTTGACACCTACTTAAATATCTTTGCAAATGGCTGCCAAATCAACTGTTATACCTGTCGGTATTTGTGAGGATGTGCCTATTGTGGTTGCAAACGTTACTATCTTAACGGACTTTGTTATTCTTGATATTCCCAAGGACGATAGTATGTCCATTATTCTTGGAAGACCCTTCTTGAATACTGCAGGGGCTGTTATTGATTGCAACAAAGGCAATGTCACTTTTCATGTTAATGGTAATGAGCATACGGTACACTTTCTGAGGAAACAACCTCAAGTCTACAGTGTCAATTCTATTGGAAAAATTTCAATGATTACTATTGGATGTTTTGAATTTCCTCTCCCTACTGTCAAGAAGAAATATGATATTCTTATTGTTGGGGATGTGCATATCCCTGTTGAGGTAACCTAGTATTATTCGAAAATTCTCCGGTTTCATGTTATTCGAAATGACTTTGTTAACAAGACCTGATCAACCTTGTTAGTGGATTCCTTTTGATGAGCATGTGATGGATGAATTTAGAAAACACAACTCTCCGTACCCTCTTTTCACTTTCTTTTATTTATATTAAATAAAGTAAAAATAGTATTTTCTGTCTGTTTTCTGAATTATCCATGCAATAAAAAAATACCTCGGTTCGTTAACAAGACCTGATCAACATTGTTAGTGGATTTCTTTTGATGAGCATGAGATGGATGAATTTATAAAATACAACTCTCTGTACCCTCTTTTCACTTTCTGTTATTTATATTAAATAAAGTAAAAATAGTATTTTCTGTCTTTCTGAATTATCCATGCAATAAAAAAATACCCCGAAAATAAAATTTCTCCAAATGCCCTGAAAATTAAATATGATCTTTTCTAGAATATTTGAGAATATCTGGCACTGAGAACACAGCAGGGGGAGCAGCCACGTGCCCACGAGGGTGGAGGGCGCGCCCCCTGCCTCGTGGACCCCACGTGGGTCCCCTCCACTTATCCTTGCACCCACACACTTCGTCTTGCTCCAGAAAAAAAATCACTAGCCAGCTCAAACTCGAGTTCTTGCTCATCTTGCTGCCATTTTCGATCTCCTTGCTCAAAGCTCCTCTCACAAAACTGCTTTGGGGGATTGTTCTTCGGTGTGTGACTCCTCCAATGGTCCAATTAGTTTTTGTTCTAGTGCTTTATCATTGCAAATTTTTTCTTCTTAGGTGACCCTGTTCTTGAGCTTGCATGTCAAATTTATGTGGTCAAAAGTAGTTTTAATGCATGATATAGCCTCTAGGCACTAGTAGTAGTTGCTATCAATTTTGTTGAGTTTGCAGGTTCACTTTTATTTTGAGTTACTAAAAATTTCAGAAATTTTTCAGAGGAAGAAATATGTTTAGGAAAATGTACCAAGGTGGTTCACCAAGGAAACAAGGACCCAGGCCAGCAATACGCGAGCCGGACAATGAACTACCAAGGGATGCTCAAGTGCGGCCTTGTGAATGGCCGTCAGAGGAGTTCATGGTTCGAGCAGGAATCAAGGAGGAATTTGACACATATGTGCGTAACACTGATCTGAGAGCTTCGAGGCAGATAAGTGTCGTCAGTACTACTACCTCACTGATTCCTTTGTGAGAAGGTTTGAATTTACATAATCACGCAATTCTCAAACTGTCGTGTTTGATCTTTACGATAAATCTTATACCATGGACTTGGAAGATTTTAATACTGCTTGTAAACTCCCACAGTGGGGTAATGTTAGTGAACCTCGTAAATCTGAATATAAGGATTTTCTTGCTAGTATCACTGTGGGGGAATCTAGGGAAATCACGCAAGCTACCATAGGGAGCATTCATTTTCCTGCTATACATTATTTTGCTCTCTTTATAGGTAGATGCATAAATGGTAAGGATGAGGCATGTCACATGTGTGTTCCAGATCTTAGTGTTCTCAAGAGTGTTGTATTAGGAGATAGACAATATAACTTGGGGGCCATTGTTGCATGTAGGTTGCATAATAACAGAATTAAAGGAGATTTCTTTGGTGGAATTTATGCAACCCATTTAGCTTATTTTCTTGAGATACCCATACGTGGATATGATATTGAGTTGCCTCCTGCTTATTTAGATTATAATGCTATGGTTCGTCATCAGTTCATTGAGAGGAACAATCAGTCCCTCCAGCACCGACTAATCTTTGACAGACGACGCACCTATCACGTTGCTCTCCCTGCTCCTGCTTTCTTTGACTTTCAGGCAAAAGGAGATATGTTATAATCAGGGAGGAGGCGGACGAGTACGAGAGGAGGGCGGAGGTAGCCCGCCTCCAAGCTGCAGCTCTTTAGACAGTAGTTGATGCATCTCAGTACGACCCCAGCTCAAATTCGGATATCCACCAGGCCATCCATGGGCATAGACCAACTTAGGCCAAAAGCCTAAGCTTGGGGGAGTATGTATTTCTCACCGACATTACATTCATGTTCACACACACATGCCAGTTGTCGGTGCTCATACTTTTTCATTGTATCATCCATGCTAGTTTATTTTCTTCTTAAGTTTTCTTCTTGTGTGTTTGAAAAACCTTAAGAAAAAACAAAAAAAAGTTGTAGCTTTTAGCTAGTTTACTTTTCATGCCTGTAGTAGTAGTAATTAAAAAGAAAACCCAAAAAGATTTCTCGTTCTTGTTTTGCTTGTTGGGAGCTTTCCCGTGTAAATAGTTTTGTTTATTTTGTTTTTCTTTGGGGGTCGAGAGGAGAAGACCATAATGAAAATGTTGAGTGACTCTTATATGCATTATTGTTGATCTGACAAAGAGCCCATATTACCTTGTCTTCTATTGTGTATTGAATGCTTGCAGATTCCACCTTAGTCCAATGCACGTGCACTATTATCATTATCCACACCGTTCAGTCGCGCCAGTGAAAGGCAATAATGACGATATATGATGAACTGATTGAGATGAGAAAAGCTGGTACGAACTCAACCTCTCTTGTTTTTGTAAATATGATTAGTTCATCGTTCCTGATTCAGCCTATTATGAGTGAAACATGTTTGCGATGACAATTAGAGATTAGAGTTGCTTATGCCATGCTTAATGAGATAGGAGTTTATAATGGTTTATTTTGCATGCCAACATGCTATTAAAATGGTTGTGATGTGGTATGATGGGGTGGTATCCTCCTTTGAACGATTCAAGTGGCTTGACTTGGCACATGTTCATGCATGTAGTTGAAACAAAATCAACATAGCCTCTACGATATTTATGTTCATGGTGAATTATATCCTACTCATGCTTGCAGTTGGTGTTGATTAATTTTAATGCATGTTCATGACTGTTGTCGCTCTCTAGCTGGTCGCTTCCCAGTCTCTTTCTAGCCTTCACTTGTACTAAGCGGGAATACTGCTTGTGCATCCAATTCCATAAATCCCAAAGTTACTCCATATGAGTCCACCATACCTACCTATTTATGGTATCTACCTGCCGTTCCAAGTAAATTTGTATGTTCTAAACTCTAAACCTTCAAATAAACATTCTGTTTTCTATGCTCAAATAGCTCATGTATCAACTAGGGCTATCTGTATCTTCCATGCTAGGCGGGTTATTCTCAAGAGGAGTGGACTCCACTCCTCATTCATGAGAAAATGGCTGGTCACCGGGATGCCTAGTCCCATGCTCAAATCAAATCAAAATAATTGCAAACAAAACTCCCCCAGCATTGTTGTTAGCTGGAGGCACATGTTGTTTTGGGCAAGCCATGGATTGATGCTTGTTGGTGGTGGGGGAGTATAAACTTTACGATTCTGCTTGGGAAACGCCTATAATGTGTGTAGCATGGAAGATATCAAGATCTCTCGGTTGTTATGTTGATAATGAAAGTATACCGCTCAAAATATTATTCATTTCTATTTCAAAATCGAGCTCTGGCACCTCTACAAATCCCTGCTTCCCTCTGTGAAGGGCCTATCTATTTAATTTTATGTTGAGTCATCATCCTCTTATTAAAAAGTACCAGTTGAAGAGCACCGCTGTCATTTGCATGCATTATTGTTAGTTTACATTGAATATGACTTGACTGGATCTCTTTTACCATGAATTACAATGTCTAGTCAGTCCCTGATCTTTAAAGGTACTCTGCATTTATGTTTCGCGGTCTCAGAAAGGGCTAGCGAGATACCATCTTCTTATATCATATTATGATTGTTTTGAGAAAGTGTTGTCATCCGAGATTTATTATTATTGCTCGCTAGTTGATTATGACATTGATATGAGTAAACATGAGACCTAAATGTTATTGTGAATATGGTTAGTTCATAATCTTTGCTGAAAACTTGAATGCTGGCTTTACATATTTACAACAAGAAGAGCAAATAGAGTTTGTAAAAGTTTTTCTTTATCACTTTCAGTTTATCAACTGAATTGCTTGAGGACAAGCAAAGATTTAAGCTTGGGGGAGTTGATACGTCTCCGTCATATCTACTTTTCCAAACACTTTTGCCCTTGTTTTGGACTCTAACTTGTTGATAACCCACAAGTATAGGGGATCGCAACAGTTTTTGAGGGTAGAGTATTCAACCCAAATTTATTGATATGACACAAGGGGAGCCAAAGAATATTCTCAAGTATTAGCAGCTGAGTTGTCAATTCAACCACACCTGGAAACTTAGTATCTACAGCAAAGTATTTAGTAGCAAAGTAATATCATAGTAGTGGTAATGGTAGCAAAAGGTAATAGTAGTAAAAGTAACGTTTTTGGTATTTTGTAGTGATGATAGCAATAGCAATGGAAAAGTAAATAAGCGAAGAACAATGTATGGAAAGCTCGTAGGCAATGGATCGGTGATGGAGAATTATGCCAGATGCGGTTCATCATCTAACAGTCATAACCTAGGTTGACACAGAACTAGCTCCAGTTCATCAATGTAATGTAGGCATGTATTCCGAATATAGTCATACGTGCTTATGGAAAAGAACTTGCATGACATCTTTTGTCCTACCCTCCCGTGGCAGCGGGGTTCTTATGGAAACTAAGGGATATTAAGGCCTCCTTTTAATAGAGTACCAGAACAAAGCATTAACACATAGTGAATACATGAACTCCTCAAACTACGGTCATCACTGGTAAGTATCCCGATTATTGTCACTTCGGGGTTAACGGATCATAACACATAATAGGTGACTATAGACTTGCAAGATAGGATCAAGAACACTCATATATTGATGAAAACATAATAGGTTCAGATCTGAAATCATGGCACTCGGGCCCTAGTGACAAGCATTAAGCATAGCAAAGTCATAGCAACATCAATCTCAGAACATAGTGGATACTAGGGATCAAACCCTAACAAAACTAAGTCGATTACATGATAGATCCCATCCAACCCAGCACCGTCCAGCAAGCCTACGATGGAATTACTCACGCACGGTGGAGAGAATCATGAAGTTGGTGATGGAGGATGGTTGCTGATGACAATGGCGATGGATTCCCCTCTACGGAGCCCCGAATGGACTCCAGATCAGCCCTCCCGAGAGGTTTTAGGGCTTGGCGGCGGCTCCATATCGTAAAACGCGATGAATTCTTCTCTCTGGTTTTTTTCTCCTCGAAACACAATATACAGTGTTGGAGTTGGAGTCGGAGGAGTTCCAGGGGGGCCCAAGGTAGGGGGGCGCGCCCCCACCCTTGTGGGCAGGTGGTGGGCCCCTAGACTTCATCTTTTGCGGGTATATTTTATATTTTCCAAAAAGTTGATCCATGAAGTTTCAGGTCATTCCGAGAACGTTTGTTTCTGCACATAAATAACACCATGGTAATTCTGCTGAAAGCAGCGTCAGTCCGGGTTAGTTCCATTCAAATCATGCAAGTTAGAGTCCAAAACGAGGGCAAAAGTGTTTGGAAAAATAGATACAGCAGAGACGTATCAACTCCCCCAAGCTTAAACCTTTGCTTGTCCTCAAGCAATTCAGTTGATAAACTGAAAGTGATAAAGAAAAACTTTTACAAACTCTGTTTGCTCTTGTTGTTGTGAATATGTAAAGCCTGCATTCAAGTTTTCAGCAAAGATTATAACTAACCACATTCGCAATAATGCTTAGGTCTCAAGTTTACTCATATCAATAGCATAATCAACTAGTGAGCAATAATAATAAATCTCGGATGACAACACTTTCTCAAAACAATCATAATATGATATAACAAGATGGTATCTCGCTAGCCCTTTCTGAGACCGCAAAACATAAATGCAGAGCACCTTTAAAGACCAAGGACTGACTAGACATTGTAATTCATGGTAAAAGAGATCCAGTCAAGTCATACTCAATGTAAACTAACAATAATGAATGCAAATGACAGCGGTGCTCTCCAACTGGTGCTTTTTAATAAGAGGATGATGACTCAGCATGAAAGTAAATAGATAGGCCCTTAACAGAGGGAAGTAGGGATTTGTAGAGGTGCCAGAGCTCGGTTTTGAAATAGAAGTGAATAATATTTTGAGCGGTATACTTTCATTGTCAACATAACAACCAAGAGATGGCAATATCTTCCATGCTACACACATTATAGGCGGTTCCCAAACAGAATGGTAAAGTTTATACTCCCCCTTCCACAACCAAGCATCAATCATGGCTTGCTCGACACAACGAGTGCCTCCAACTAACAAGAGTCCCGGGGGAGTTTTGTCTGCAATTATTTTGATTTAGTTTGAAAAGCATGGGACTGGGCATCCCGGTGACCAGCCACTTTCTCGTGAGTGAGGAGAGGAGTCCACTCCTCTTGAGAATAACCTGCATAACATGGAAGATACAGACAACCCTAGTTGATACATGAGCTATTCGAGCATACAAAACAGGATATTTATTTGAAGGTTTAGAGTTTGGCACATACAAATTTACTTGTAACGGTAGGTAGATACCGTATATAGGTAGATATAGTGGACTCATGTGGAATAACTTTGGGGTTTGTGGAGTTGGATACACAAGCAGTATTCCCGCTTAGTACAGGTGAAGGCTAGCAAAAGACTGGGAAGCGACCATCTAGAGAGCGACAACAGTCATGAACATGCATTAAAATTAATCAACACCGAATGCAAGCATGAGTAGGATATAATCCAGCATGAACATAAATATCGTGAAGGCTATGTTGATTTTGTTTCAACTACATGCGTGAACATGTGCCAAGTCAAGTCACTTAAATCATTCACAGGAGGATACCACCCTATCATACCACATCGCAACCATTTTAATAGCATGTTGGCACGCAAGGTAAACTATTATAACTCATAGCTAATCAAGCATGGCACAAGAAACTATTATCTCTAGTTGTCATTGCAAACATGTTTATTCATAATAGGCCGAATCAAGAACGATGAACTAATCATATTTACAAAAACAAAAGAGGTCGAGTTCATACCAGCTTTTCTCATCTCAATCAGTCCATCATATATCGTCATAATTGCCTTTCACTTGCACGACCGAACGATGTGAATAATAATAATTGTGCATGTGCATTGGACTAAGCTGAATCTGCAAGCATTCGATAAACACGAGAAGACAAGGCAATATGGGATCTTTTGCCAGATCAACAATTATGCATATAAGAGCCACTTCAACAATTTAATTATGGTCTTCTCCTATCGACCCCCAAGGAAAAGAAAAGAAATAAAACTATTTACATGGGAAAGCTCCCAACAAGTAAAATAAGAATAGGAAATCTTTTTGGGTTTTCTTTTTAATTACTACTACAAGCATGGAAAGTAAACTAATTAAAAGCTACAACTAATTTTTTTGGTTTTTCTTAAGGTTTATCAAACACACAAGAAGAAAGCATAAAAAGGAAATAAAGTAGAATGGATGATACAATGAAAAGGTATGACCACCGACATCTAGCAATGAGTGTGTGAACATAAATGTAATGTCGGTGAGAAATACGTACGCCCCCAAGCTTAGGCTTTTGGCCTAAGTTGGTCTATGGCCACGGCTGGCCTGGCGGATATCCATAATAATAGTTGGGGTCGTACTGCGATGAAGAAGAAGGCTCCAATTGCCACTGGCTGGCAATCATCTCCGGATCCCACTGGCAATTAGACTGTCATGAAAGATCAACTTGTGGCTCCGGCTCTGGCTCCATGGCTGGTGCTGGGTTCTGGTAGGTGTGAACAACCTCTAACGGAACAAGGTACTGGCCTGCAGATAAATCAAACAAAGAAGGAGCAGGCAGGATAATAGTCTCAGGATGATGTTTATCAAAGAACAATTTGTATTTAAGCTCTCCTTCCCTATTCTTAACAATAAAATCATGTGCCACCATACTTTTATAGTCTAAATAAACACGAGGCAGCACTTTTTCTTTGTTCTCATAATGCCTAATAGGTATGTTAAAATGTGCAGCTAGGCGTGAACCATAGATGCCTCCAAAGACGGGGCCCTTTGTACGGTTCAGACTTAACCGTTTAGCAATAATGCCGCCCATACTAACAGAGTTATCACCGTATAAACCGTGGAGCAAAATAATAATATCATGTACACTAAGGTTTCCACAGTTTCCGCGGGCAATTAAACAACGACTAGCAAATAATGCAAAATAGCGTAAAACAGGAAAATGTATGCTAGTGATTCGTGCATCGAAAACCTTCCTTGTTTCCCCTACAATGATAGTATCAATAAACCCATCCACATCCTCGCGATGTGGTTCCTCTGTCTTGCCCTTGAAAGGGACTAAACAAACCCGACAAAAATCATAAAGTGACATCTCCTTATGCTCATCATATAAATGAAACTCTACCGTAGGTGGTGAGCTCCTAGAATGGAAATGAAAGTTTTGCACAAAGATATTTGTGAGTAAGAGATACTGATCGCGTTGGTCGTAGAGGAAAGCGGTGAGGCCTGCATTCTTACCAAATTCATGAAATCTTCATAAATCCCGGCTACTCTCAAGAAATCATCGGAAGGCCATTCACATGATCGAACCTCCGCGGTGCGAGGCAGATTATACTTGGGCTTCGGTGCCTTTTCCTTCGAGCTTCGGCTCGATGAGCCCCTCAAAAGTCTCTTCATCATTTTCTGAAAAATTCTGAAATTTTTAGTAACTTCAAAATAAAAGTAAACCAAACTCAATAATATTGATAGCAACTACTCCTACAAGTGCTTAGGGCCTATATCATGCATCAAAACTACTTTTGACCATATAAATTTGACATGCAAGCTCAAGAACGGGGTCACCTAAGCAGCAAAAATTTGCAATGAATGAAGCACTAGAACAAAAACTAATTGGACAAATGGAGGAGTCACATACCAAGGAACAATCTCCCCAAGCAGTTTTGTGAGAGGTGCTTTGAGCAAGGAGATCGAAAATGGCAGCAAAACAAGATTGGACTCGGGTATGAACTAGATATTCATGTTTATGGGAGGAAGAAGAAGTGTGTGGGTGCAGGAATAAGTGGAGGAGGTCCACCGTGGGCCCACGAGGCAGGGGGCGCGCCCTACACCCTCATGGGCAGGTGGTTGACCCCCCTGCTGTGTTCTGAGTGTCAAATATTCCAGAAAAAATCATATTTAAATTTCAGGGCATTTGGAGAACTTTTATTTTTGGGGTATTTTTATATTGCACGGATAATCAGATAACAGACAGAAAAATGCTATTTTTTTTATTTAATATAAATAACAGAAAGTAAAAGGAGGGTACAGCAGGTTGTGCCTTCTAGTTTCATCCATCTCATGATCATCAAAAGGAATCCACTAACAAGGTTGATCAGGTCTTGTTAACAAACTCATTCCAAATAACATGGAACCGAAGAAATTTCGAATAACACTATGTTACCTCAACGGGGATATGCACATCCCCAATAATAAGAATATCATATTTCTTCTTGACAGTAGGAAGAGGAAATTCAAAACCTCCAACGGGGATAGAATTGACACTGTAGACTTGAGGTTGTTTCCTCGGAAAGTGTACCGTATCCTCATTACCATTAACATGAAAAGTGACATTGCCTTTAGTGCAATCAATAATAGCCCCTGCAGTATTAAAACAGGGTGTTCCAAGAATAATAGACATACTATCGTCCTCGGGAATATCAAGAATAACAAAGTCCGTTAAAATAGTAACGTTTGCAACTACAACAAACACATCCTCACAAATACCGACAGGTATAGCAGTTGATTTATCAGCCATTTGCAAAGATATTTCAGTTGGTGTCAACTTAATCAAATCAAGTCTACGATATAAAGAGAGAGGCATAACACTAACACCGGCTGCAAGATCACATAAAGCAGTTTTAACATAATTTCTTTTAATGGAGCATGGTATAGTTGGTACACCGGGATCTCCAAGTTTCTTTGGTATTCCACCTTTAAAAGTATAATTAGCAAGCATGGTGGAAATTTCAGCTTCCGGTATCTTTCTTTTATTTGTAACAATATCTTTCATATACTTAGCATAAGGATTCATTTTGAGCATATCAGTTAATCGCATACGCAAAAAGATAGGTCTAATCATTTCAGCAAAGCGCTCAAAATCCTCATCATCCTTTTTCTTGGATGGTTTGGGAGGAAAAGGCATGGGTTTCTGAACACATGGTTCTCTTTCTTTACCGTATTTCCTAGCAAAAAAGTCTTTCTTATCATAATGTTGATTCTTTGATTGTGGGTTATCAAGATCAACAGGAGGTTCGATTTCTATATTATTATCATTACTAGGTTGAGCATCATCATGAACATTATCATTAGCATTATCACTAGTTTCAGGTTAATTACCAGATTGAGTTTCAGCATCAAAAATAGAAATATCATTTGGATTCCCAGGTGTTTCAGTAATAGGTTCACTAGAAGCATGCAAAGTCCTATCATTTTTCTTTTTCTTCTTTTTAGAAGGACTAGGTGCATCCATATTATTTCTCTGAGAATCTTGCTCAATTCTCTTAGGGTGGCCTTCAGGATACAAAGGTTCCTGAGTCATTCTACCACCTCTAGTCATAACTCTAACAGCATTATCATTATTCTTACTTTTCAATTCATTGAGCATATCATTTTGAGCTTTAAGTACTGGTTCTACTTGAGTGGTAACCATAGAAGCATGTTTACTAATAAGTTTAATTTCACCTTTGACATTAGCCATATAATCACCCAAGTGTTCAAGCATATTTGAATTTTATTTCAATTGTCTACCAAAATAAGCATTAAAATCTTCTTGCTTAACCATAAATTTATCAAACTCATCTAAGCATGGGCTAGCAATCTTAGTAAATGGGATTTCAGCTTTATCATATCTATAGAGAGAATTTACCTTTACTACCCGTGTCGAGTTATCAAGACCATGTGGTTCTTCAATAGGTAAAGGATTAAGATCATATGTTTCTTCAACAGGCGGTAAATTAAGACCGTGTATTTCTTCAATAGGAGGTAAATTCTTAACATCTTCAGCTTTAATACCTTTTTCTTTCATAGATTTCTTTGCGTCTTGCATATCTTCAGGACTGAGGAATAGAATACCCCTCTTCTTCAGAGTTGGTTTAGGAATAGGCTCAGGAATTGGCTTCGAAGGTGTCCAATTATTTTTCATTTGTCAACATATTATTCAATAGAATTTCAGCTTCATCCGGTGTTCTTTCCCTGAAAATAAAACCAGCACAACTATCGAGGTAATCTCTGGAGGCATTGGTTAGTCCATTATAAAAGATATCAAGTATTTCATTTTTCTTAAGAGGATGATCAGGCAAAGCATTAAGTAATTGGAGAAGCCTCCCCCAAGCTTGTGGGAGACTCTCTTCTTCAATTTGCACAAAATTATATATATCCCTTAAAGCAGCTTGTTTCATATGAGCAGGGAAATATTTAGCAGAGAAGTAATAAATCATATCCTGGGGACTACACACACAACCAGGATCAAGAGAATTAAACCATATCTTAGCATCACCCTTTAATGAGAACAGAAATATTTTAAGGCTATAAAAGTAACGAGTTCTCTCATCAGTAGTGAACAGGGTGGCTATATCATTTAATTTAGTAAGATGTGTCACAACAGTTTCAGATTCATAGCCATGAAAAAAATCAGATTCAACCAAAGTAATTATACCAGGATCAACAGAGAATTCATAATCCTTATCGGTAACACAGATAGGTGAAGTAGCAAAAGCAGGGTCAGATTTCATCCTAGCATTTAGAGATTGGTTATTCCATTTAGCTAATAACCTCTTAAGTTCGTATCTATCTTTGCAAGATAAAATAGCTAAAGAAGCTTCTTTATCAAAAAAATAACCCTCAGGAATAACAGGCAAGTCTTCAACATCAATTTCATCAGTATTATCAGATTCAATATTTTCAATCTCTCTAGCCCTAGCAAGTTGTTCATCAAGAAATTCACCAAGTGGCATTGTAGTATCAAGCATTGAAGTAGTTTCATCATAAGTATCATGTATAGCAGAAGTGGCAACATGAATAACATGCGACATATCAGAACGAATAGCAGAAGTAGATTTAGGTGTCGCAAGCTTACTCAAAATAGAAGGTGAATCAAGTGCAGAGCTAGATGGCAGTTCCTTACCTCCCCTCGTAGTTGAGGGATAAATCTTGGTTCTTGGATCTTTCAAGTTCTTCATAATGATACGCAGATATAAATCCCAAGTGACTCAAAGAATAGAGCTATGCTCCCCGGCAACAGCGCCAGAAAATAGGCTTGATAACCCACAAGTATAGGGGATCGCAATAGTTTTCGAGGGTAGAGTATTCAACCCAAATTTATTGATTCGACACAAGGGGAGACAAAGAATATTCTCAATTATTAGCAGCTGAGTTGTCAATTCAACCACACCTAGAAACTTAGTATCTGCAGCAAAGTATTTAGTAGCAAAGTAATATGATAGTAGTGGTAACAGTAGCAAAAGTTAACAGTAGTAAAAGTAATGTTTTTGGTATTTTGTAGTGATGATAGCAATAGCAATGGAAAAGTAAATAAGCGAAGAACAATATATGGAAAGCTCGTAGGCAATGGATCGGTGATGGAGAATTATGGCGGATGCGGTTCATCATGTAACAGTCATAACCTAGGGTGACACAGAACTAGCTCCAGTTCATCAATGTAATGTAGGCACGTATTCCGAATATAGTCATACGTGCTTATGGAAAAGAACTTGCATGACATATTTTGTCCTACCCTCCCGTGGCAGCGGGGTCCTTTTGGAAACTAAGGGATATTACGGCCTCCTTTTAATAGAGTACCGGAACAAAGCATTAACACATAGTGAATACATGAACTCCTCAAACTACGGTCATCACCGGTTATCCCGATTATTGTCACTTCGGGGTTAACGGATCATAACACATAATAGGTGACTATAGACTTGCAAGATAGGATCAAGAACACTCATATATTTATGAAAACATAATAGGTTCAGATCTGAAATCATGGCACTCGGGCCCTAGTGACAAGCATTAAGCATAGCAAAGTCATAGCAACATCAATCTCAGAACATATTGGATACTAGGGATCAAACCCTAACAAAACTAAGTCGATTACATGATAGATCCCATCCAACCCATCACCGTCCAGCAAGCCTACGATGGAATTACTCACGCACGGCGATGAGCATCATGAAATTGGTGATGGAGGATGGTTGATGATGACGATGCCGACGGATTCCCCTCTCCGGAGCCCCGAACGGACTCCTGATCAGCCGTCCCGAGAGGTTTTAGGGCTTGGCAGCGGCTCCGTATCGTAAAACGCGATGAATTCTTCTCTTTGGTTTTTTCTCCCCGAAACACAATATATAGAGTTGGAGTTGGAGTCGGAGGATCTCCAGGGAGGCCACGAGGTAGGGGGGCGCGCCCCCACCCTAGTGGATAGGTGGTGGGCCCCTTGGACTTCATCTTTTGCAGGTATTTTTTATGTTTTCCAAAAATTTGCTCCATGAAGTTTCAGGTCATTCTAAGAAGTTTCTTTCTGCACATAAATAACACCATGGTAATTCTGCTGAAAACAACGTCAGTCCGGGTTAGTTCCATTCAAATCATGCAAGTTAGAGTCCAAAACAAGGGCAAAAGTGTTTGGAAAAGTAGATACGACGGAGACGTATCACTTGCATGATTTGAATGGAACTAACCCGGACTGATGTTGTTTTCAGCAGAATTGCCATTGTGTTATTTTTGTGCAGAAATAAAAGTTCCCGGAATGACCTGAAAATCAATGGAGATTATTTTTGGAATATATAAAAAATACTGGCGAAAAGATCCATGTCAGGGGGGCCACACCCTGTCCACGAGGGTGGGGGCGCGCCTACCCCCTGGGCGCACCCCTGCCTCGTGGGCCCCCTGACGCTCCACCGATGTCCATCTTGACTCCATATATTCACTTTCGGGGAGAAAAAAATCAGAGAGAAGGATTCATCGCGTTTTACGATACAGAGCCGCCGCCAAGCCCTAAACCCTCTCGGGAGGGCTGATATGGAGTCCGTTCGGGGATCCGGAGAGGGGAATCTGTCACCATCATCATCAACAACCTTCCTCCATCACCAATTCCTTGATGCTCACCGCTGTGTGTGAGTAATTCCATCGTAGGCTTGCTGGATGGTGATGGGTTGGATGAGATTTATCATGTAATCGAGTTAGTTTTGTTAGGGTTTGATCCCTAGTATCCACATGTTCCGAGATTGATGTTGCTATGACTTTGCTATGCTTAATGCTTGTCACTAGGGCCTGAGTACCATGATTTCAGATCTAAACCTAGTATGTTTTCATGAATATATGTGAGTTCTTGATCCTATCTTGCAAGTCTATAGTAACCTATTATGTGTTATGATCCGTAGTTTGAGGAGTTCATGTATTCACTAAGTGTTAATGCTTTAGTCCGGTACTCTATTAAAAGGAGGCCTTAATATTCCTTAGTTTCCAATAGGACCTCGGTGCCACGGGAGGGTAGGACAAAAGATGTCATGCAAGTTCTTTTCCATAAGCATGTATGACTATATTCAGAATACATGCCTACATTACATTAATGAACTGGAGCTAGTTCTGTGTCACCCTATGTTATAACTGTTCCATGATTGATCGCATCTGACATAATTCTCCATCACCGATCCAATGCCTACGAGCTTTCCATATATTGCTCTTCGCTTATTTAATTTTCCATTGCTACTTTTACAATCACTATAAAACCAAAAATATTACTTTTGCTACTGTTACCACTACTATCATATTACTTTGCTACTAAACACTTTGCTGCAGATGTTAAGTTTCCAGGTGTGGTTGAATTGACAACTCAGCTGCTAATACTTGAGAATATTCTTTGGCTCCCCTTGTGTCGAATCAATAAATTTGGGTTGAATACTCTACCCTCTAAAACGGTTGCGTTCCGCTATACTTGTGGGTTGTCACTTGGTCCAGGGCCAGAGCATCAAGTGCATCCTTGTGCTTCCGCTCCAGCTCTTAGGTCCGCTGCGCGACGATCTTCTCGATTTCCTCGTCCTTGCCCTGGAGCGTAGCGACGAGAGCCTGTTCACGAGCGACGAGGTCCTCCTCCTGGGTGTCCAACAAGGCTTGCTGCTGCCGGCGGTCAGCTTCGTCCTTGGCGGCCTGTTCCTTCGCCGCCTCCTAGGCCTTCTCGATGTCGGCCTGCTTCAGGAGGAGCTCTCGCTTGCGCTCATCCAGCTGATCCTGGGCAATCCTCAGTTCCAGCCGGGCCTTGCCGAACCATAATTGTGTCTGAGCGGCGCGCTCCTGAAAATCTGCTCCCGCCTTGTCCATAGCCATCATCCTGGAGTTCACCTTATCTTGGCGGGCACGGTGGAGCGCCTGAAGCTTCTGGAAATTGGCGCTCATGGCCGGAGGAGTTGCTCCTCTTGAGAACAGCCGCCGCTGGCGCTCGGTTCGTCGAAAAACTAGAGTATGGTAGTGGCGCGGGGCTCATCGTCGAAAACCTCCCCTTCGGCTGGCGCTCTGGTGCTTGTCGTCCCTGGGAGGCGGATGAACAGATCATCACCCACCCTCAAGTACTTATTCGGGGCAGGGGTTGTAGGGGAGGAAGGTTGGTCGTCGGCCACCCCCTCCCCGGCAGGCTCCTTGGTGGCCTCCCCGGCAGCAACCTTGCTGGCCTCCCCGGCAGCAGCCTCGCCGGCAGGCCCCTTGCCGGCCTCCTCGGTGGCGGACTTGGCGGCTTCCTCAGCCGCGATCTTCGTGGCCTCAGCTTCAGCATCCTTGGCTACCTCCTCGATGACAGTGTCGATGTCTACCTGGTCCTTCTAGGGAGGGTCTGCAACCAGAAAGGAGAATGAAGCGAGGCCAAAATCAAAGTTCAGAACAAAGAAAAGGAGGAACAGGGACGGGAGGCAGGCAACTTACCCATGCCTAACTGAGAAGAAGTGGTTCCCTCCCCGCCAACGTTCGTTGCCGGGACAGAGCCACCGGCACCCAAGCTTCCCCCCTCTTCCTCCATGCGCGTGGGATCGGCAGTAGATGCCCTTTCCGGTGACACCCTTCTGGGTGGTGTGGTTGATGGGGCGGCGTGTCAGGGGCGGCCCTCAGCGGCTCCTCCTGTTGCTACTCTCCTCCTGCGAACTCGGCAAGGTCAGCACGATACACACCCCAACGCCCGTCGATGGGGAGTGAATAACGGACTCATGCTGGTGGCTGAAGCAGGGGCTGCGCCGAGGGCTGTTGTCCAGGCTGATCACCACCAACGCCGGCGTGCACGGAGCACTTGCTGGGGGCTAGCCGCCCGATGAAGCTTTGGCTCTCTTCGCCTCCCTCTAGGCCAGCGTCTCTGTGTCGCTGTGAAGATAAGATCAAGTCAAGAAACATAGCACGGGCGGAGGATCAGGAAATAATGAGGGGCAAGGTGCTTACTCGTCCTCTTCCGCTGGCGTCCTCTTCCTCTTCGGGCTAAAGGACCCGGGATCGAAATCGGCCTCCGGGGCGGCGTCCGCGAGGGGAGGAGAAGGGGGTGGAGTCCTGGCCCGCTAAGACGAGGAGCAGGCGGCGGCCGCGGTCTTCTTCGCTGCCGCAACCCTCGTCTGGCGCACAGACTGTGCCTGGGCCCGTTCCCGTTGCGCGGTCTTGCCGAGCTGAACTGGCTCGCCGGAACCAGCCCACCGCAGGACGCGTTTCCTCCCTAGGACCGAGGAGTCATCCGCATTGGTCTCCTCTATGGCCGACTCCTCGACTGCTTCTTCAACAAGGGGAACCCCAGCGCCGGCGCCGCTGGGTTTCCCGGCAGACCAAGCCCACTCGGCAAACTCCCTCTCTTCTGCGGCCACATCGGCCTCTTCCTCCACTGTGTCAAGGCTGCCGGCCTCCGCAGCAAGTGCTGCCTCCTCCGCCCTGGTGGCAATGTATGCCATCTCTTCCTTGGTGGTGTCACAGATGAGTCGTGGCGTCATGGACATACCTCTTCGACAAGTTGTCGAAGAATATCTAAACCAGCTCCGCCTTTGGCTCAGCCCAGGTCGAATCGAGGCCGTGCGCATTGAAAATCGGCATCATGACGATGATGGCGATCACGCAAGAGTTGTTTCTCAATGGGACTACCCCCGCTGGCAATATGAACAAGCTGTCAGACTTGACGGCCTTGGCGGCCTTGCCGGTCTTCTCGGCCTTGCCGGTCCTCTCAACCTTGCCGACCTCATCAACCTTGAGCTGGAAAAACTTCTGACAAAGATGAGCATGCTGCAGCACCATGAAGTTGTGGTTTAGGCCGGGGCGGAGCCTCATGATATCGGCCGCATTCCTGAAGTCCCAGGCCGGCCTCCCCTTATTGTGCAATGGGGCAATCCGGTGGCGGATGAAGTCAGCGCCGATCATCTCGAGAGTGAGCCCGACCGAGGTGAGGCAATGGATCCTGGTGGTGGAGACCGTGAGCTTCTTGTCGTCGGTGTCGAGCTCGCCCCGGTCCTTGCTGCAGGCCGGCGGCCTCCGACAGACCCGGCAGAACTCTTGCGGATATGTCTCCTCGATCCAGCACCACTGGCCCCACCACTCATCCCACCTCTCCTTCTGGGCACCCTCCGGGTACGTGCCCCTGCTCTGGGTCCTCGGGATCCAAGTGATGCAGTCAGAGATGGCGCCCCTGGCTGGATGCGAGGGGTGAAGTAAAGGCAGAAGAGCGCCGTGCTGGGGTGCACTCCGGTGAAGCCCTCGCAAATATGAGCAAAGAAGGCCATGCACGCCACGGCGTTTGGTGTAAGGTCCAGAAGGTGGAAGTCGTAGGTGTGCATGACGTCATTGAAGAAATCTGAGAAAGGGGGGCAGAGCCCGCAATAAAAGTAGTCGACAAAGAAAGGATATCAATTTGGACCAAGCTTGGCGAAGGAGGCAGGGACGATGCGCATGGCGAGATGCCCCGACCTCTTCCTCCCCCACAGGGGCCTAAACTTCTCCTTGAGGGTGAGTGCATCGACCGTCGAAGTGAAGAGGGTGTGTCACGTCTGCAGCTCCACCAACTCGCTCTCCGGTGCTTCCTTCCCCCCGGCGTCCTTGGCCGCTTCCTTGGTCTTGCTTGTCTTGGGCGCCATGGCGGCTGAGAGGAGGTGAGGGATCAAGGGCAATGGGGGCACGGCGGCGACGAGCAGAGGCGAAAGCTTCGATTTGCACTTGAAGAAGAAGTGGGGAACGACGGTTCCAAGATTAGAAAAGGCACGAAGGGTAAATGAGCAGCGCCCCTGCGGTTTCCTCTTTTTTATGGGGAATACGCGGGCCGCCTCTTTACTATTCACCGCAGGGTGACGCAAGCGTGTTGCGACCGTTCCGCGCACGACCCCCATGTCACGCACTCAATGTGGGTCATGGGGAAGCGCAACTGGCGAAGAAGTTACTACAGATAAAACTCTGCCACGTATACCCACGCACCGTTCTGGGCCTGGCCCAACAATGCTTCGCGCTTATGTGTGGCCCAGGCCCAGGGGCTCCTGTTGGTGTACAAAAGTAGAGGCCTTTCTGTACCCCTTTACCTGTGCACGGGCAGTCGTAGCCACCCCTGCGGCCATTCTTGGCGGGGAGAGGAAGGAAAGGAACAAGACTGCCAAGGCAGTGCTCAAGCCAGAGGCGCGAAGAGCAAAGGGGAAAGATGGACTTCCCCCGGCAAGGCCCTTGCCGGGGCGGCATGCATAGCCCCAGCAAGAGCCTTGCCGGGGCGACTTGCCCAATACCAGCAAGGTCGCCACCCTTGAGCCTGAGATTTCTGATACCATCGACAACGTCCAGACCAACACTCAGGGGCGCCTGCGTGGTGGCACGCAAATATTTGTGAACACCAAAAGCCTGTGAGTCTAGATAGGAACACTACAAAAAAAGACACATCCATGACATTTTGGGCCGAACAAAAAAAATTTCTGTCATACATATGACACTTCTATGATGATAATTGTGACAAAACCCGGTATCATCATAGATGTGGTGGGCTCCTACTTCTATGACAAAAAAATCATGAAAGAAAATGGGCTTTTTGTCCTGGGCGGGCCGGAGAAGCAGCTGCATGACATTCTTTGGGCCGTCCATGACGGAAAAAAGCATGGTAGAAGCGAGGGCGAGGAAAATTTCGGGGAGTTCCCAGTTAGGGTGGGAGGTCGGGGGCCGAGCGATGCGCGTTTCTCTCGTACACGTACGCGCGTGTGTGCGAGGCGTTGGCTCTAACTAAACCCGAGCGAGGCGTTGGGCTCTAACTGAACCCGAGTGATTGCACTGCATGCTACGCGTTACTGAACCCGAGAGATCGATCGATGGCTGTTAACTGAAACCGATCGAGCGATTCCTTCGCTACTGCTGCTAACTGAAGCCGATCGATGATGCCTCTGGATGAACAGTGAGCGTTGCGGGGCGGGGGGGGGTGGTGGATGAACAGTTCCCGGTGGGGGTGGATGAACAGGACCCCGTGGTGTTGCCTCTGGATGAATAGGACCCCGATCGATCGAGCCGGTTGGGGCTGGATGAACAGGACCACCCCGTGGAGGGCAGAATGAATAGTAGACGGTGGAGGGCAGGATGAACAGTAGCCCGTGGAGGGGTGGTTGAACAGGAGCCCGTGGAGAGGGCTTGTTGAACAGTAGCCGGTGGAGTAGCGCACGGTGAAGGCTGGATGAACAGGAGCCCATGGATGAACAGTCGCAGGTGGAGGCTGGAGGAGGTCGACGGTGGATGAACAGTATCTCGTGGAGGCTGGAGGGGGTCGACGGTGGAGATGAACAATATCCCGTGGAGTCCCGTTTTGCGGTACGCCACACCCCTCCCGATGAACAAGACCCCCGTTTCGACCGTAGCGCTCCAACACAAGTCTGTTTCGTCCGTTTTTGCGGTATGCCACACCCCTCCCGATCAACAGGACCCCCGTTTCGACCGTAGGAGGTCCGTTTCCTCCATTTTGTGGTACGCAAGACCCCTCCCGATGAACAGGATCCTGTTTCGAACGTGGTCGGTCGACACAAGGCCGTTTCCTCCGTTCTGCGGTACGCCAGGCCTCGTTTCCATCGCCTGTTCCGTCCAAGCCCTCCCGATGAACACGACGCATTCTGTTGCCTCCCCATGAACATGACGCATTCCGTTGCCTCCCCATGAACACGACGCATTCCGTTGCCTCCCCACGAACACGACGCATTCCGTTGCCTCCCCATGAATACGACGACGACGCTGTTTCTCCGTTCCGACCCAGTCATGTACACGAGCCCTGGCCATACGTATGCGCGAGTAGGTGTTCGAGACCCCGCCCGTACGTACACATACGCGGCCGTATTTTCTTTCTTGCACCCTGGCCGCCTCTACTACGACACGTGCGCACCTCTACATCGACCAGTATATATGTACGTACACATTCACGACCAGAATGACAACGCTACGTACGCTTCGACCAGGTGGGTCCCGACTGTTAGGCACTTCCTTGCGTGCGAAGATGTAGCTGGTGGGTCCCAGCAGTCAGGGGGGCAAAATACGGTGGCCTATCCGGTGGGTCCTGCTGTCAGGTGGAGGAATAATTATTTTGCACGTAATAAGGAGGCACTTCCTTGCTGCGGCCGTGGACCCAGTTGTTAGCCTCTCCACGTATAGTCCACGTCCGATGGAAGCCGTTCCTTGACCACGTTGACCATGCCACGCCGAGAGCACCAGGGCTGTGGACAACGGCGAGGCCTAGGAAGGGGACGACACGGAGCCGGGGAAGACGCGACAGTGGATGCCCACGCATAGAGGAGTACGAGGGTTCACTGGTTCGCTGCGGTGTGAGGCTGCCGTCACCGCAGAATAACACGGGGTGTGGGTGAGTAGAGGGATGGCCTGGCCAGCGGTGGGAGTAGTAGGGGGCGGTGAGGCCTCCGCCGCATCGCAGCCGGCCACGGGAGGCAGGAGCACGAGGCACGACCGGCGTTGGTTTGGGTGGCTGGAGCAAGAAGACCAGAGGTTGAAGAAGCACTACGGCCGTTGGATGGACATCGTACAGTCACTGGAGCTAGAATCATGCATATTGACTAAGTTAACAAAGCCCTCCGTCCCCGTCAACTTAGTAGGCCCACAAGTCATCCTGCCACTATACTGGGTCCCAGCTAACAGGGGGAGTATTCATTTTTTTGTGCGTAATAAGGAGGCACTTCCTTGCGTGCGAAGATATAGCTGGTGGGTCTGAGCTGTCAGCAGCGGTAATGTTTTATTCGCGAAATACAGAGGCCCTTTCGGTGGGTCCCTGATGTCAGGTGGAGGAATCATTATTTTGCGCGTAATAAGGAGGCATTTCCTTGCGTGCGGCCATGGACCCAGTTGTCGGCCTCTCCACGTAAAGTCCACTTCAGATGCATGTCGGTCGTTGACCACGTTGACCAGGCCGCGCCGAGAGCACCAGGGCAGTGGATGACGGTGAGGCCTAGGAAGGGGACGACACGGAGGCAGGGAAGACTCAGCAGTTGTTTCCCACGCGGAGGGGAGTATGATTGTACGAGGGTTTACTGGTTTGTCTGCCGTCGCTGGAGAATAACAGCAGGTGTGGGTGAGTAGAGGGATGGCTAGGCCAGCGATGGGAGTACGGTCGGGCGGTGAGGCCTGCGCGGCAGCACAGCCGGCCGCGAGGAGGAGGGAGCAGGCAGTCCCGCCGGCGCTTGTTTGAGCGGTTGGAGCAGGAAGAGCAGAGATTGAAGAAGCACGACGGCCGTTGGATGGACATCCAATAGTCAATGCTTGTGCGTCAACCTTTTTTTAGGAAAGCCTCAAATCTGTGCAAAACGGCATACAGCCCATCTGCCATTATTTCTAATAATTTTACAGCCCATTTGCTAATTCTTATGGTTTTTTTGGAGCCTATATTCTTTTTGCTAGCATTACAGCCCATATTGTGGCAATGGTTAAATAATTATACGAAATTTTGCATATTTTGGTGCGTTCCGAACTGTTTTTAATCCCGAAATTTCGACTCACATTCAAACTGATTTTAAAAATAAATGTATATCAATATAAAATCCAACAAATTCTCCACGCATAAAAATTAATGTAATTTAAAATCTTGAAATAAAAAAAGATATTTGAAACTAATTGTCAGTTTGATGTGTTTTGAAAATGTACAACCCATTTCCCATTACTGATGGGCCATTTTCTCGGCCAGCCGAATGAAAGCTCTCCTCATCTTGAAAGATTTGCAACCCAACAGGCCTGACAAAGCGACTTACTTGGCAAATCACAAAAAAACTGGGTTGTGGCCGTGGACCCAGCTGTCAGCCTCTCCATGTACAATACTCTTCTGATGGAAGTCGTTCCATGACCACGTTGCCCATGCCGCACGGAGAGCACCACGGCGGTGGACGACGGCGAGCCCTAGGAAGGGGACGACGCGGCAGTGGAAACCCGCATGGAGAGGACTACGAGGGTTCACTGGTTCGGCTGCGATGTGAGGCTGCCGTTGCCGCAGGGCCTGGCCAGTGGTGGGAATAGTAGGGGGCGGTGAGGCCTCTGCGGCAGCACAGCCGGCCATGGGAGGAAGGAGCATACGGCACGACCGGCGCTGCTTTGGGCGGCTGGAGCAAGAAGACCAGAGGTTGAAGAAGCACTGCGGCCGTTGGATGGACATCGTATGGTCACTGGAGCTAGAATCGTTCATATTGACTAAGTTGACAAAGCCCTTCGTCCTCGTCAACTTAGTAGGCCCACAAGTCAGCCTCCCAGCATGGTGGGTCCCAGCTAGCCGGGGGAGTATTCATTTTTTTGTGCGTAATAAGGAGGCACTTCCGGTGGGTCCGAGCTGACAGCGGGGGGAACGTTTTTTTTTTCATGAAATACGGTGGCCCGTCCGGTGGGTCCCAGCAGTCAGCGGGAAACGATCTTTTCGCAAAATACTGGTGGCCCGTCCGGTGGGTCCCCGCTGTCAGGTGGAGGAATAATTATTTTCTGCGTAATAAGGAGGCACTTCCTTGCAGCTGCCGTGGACCCAGCTGTCAGCCTCTCCACGTATAGTACTCTTCCTTTGGAAGTCGGTCGTTGACCACATTGACCATGCCGCACCGAGAGCACCACGGCGGTGGACGACGGTGAGGCCTAGGAAGGGGACGACGCGGAGCCGTGCAAGACGCGGTAGTGGATGCCCACGCAGAGAGGAGTATAAGCGTGCACTGGTTCGGCTGCGGTGTGAGGCTGCCATCACCGCAGAATAACAGGGGGTGTGGGTGAGTGGAGGGATGGCCTGGCCAGTGGTGGGAGTAGTATGGGGGCGGTGAGGCCTCCGCGGTAGCATAGCCGGCCATGGGAGGCAGGAGCAGGCGGCACGACCGGCGCTGCTTTGGGTGGCTGGAGCAAGAAGACCAGAGGTTGAAGAAGCACTATGGCCGTTGGATGGACATCATACGGTCACTGGAGTATTGACTAAGTTGACAAAGCTCTCCGTACCTGTCAACTTAGTAGGCCCACAAGTCAGCCCAACAATATGGTGGGTCCCGGCTAGCAGAGGGGTATTCATTTTTTTGGGCATAATAAGGAGGCACCTCCTTGCGTGCGAAGATATAGCTGGTGGGTCCGACTTGTCAGCGGGGGGGACGTTTTTTTTGCGAAATACAGAGGCCCTTCCTGTTGGTCCTAGCTGTCAGGTGGAGGAATCATTATTTTGTGCGTAATAAGGAGGCATTTCCTTGCGTGCGGCCATGGACCCAGCTGTCATCCTCTCCATGTACAGTCCACTTCTGATGGATGTCGTTCATTGACCACATTGACCAGGCCGCGCCGAGAGCACCAGGGCGGTGGACGACGGCGAGGCCTAGGAAGGGAACGACACGGAGCCAGGGAACACTCGGTGTTGTTTCCCACGCGGAGGAGTACGAGGGTTTATTGGTTCGTCTACCATCGCCGGAGAATAACAGCATGTGTGGGTGAGTAGAGGGATGGCTAGGCCAGCGATGGGAGTACGGTGGGGCCGTGAGGCCTGCACGGCAGCATAGCCGGCCGTGGGAGGAGGGAGCAGGCAATTCCGCCGGCGCTTGTTTGAGCGGCTTGAGCATGAAGAGCAGAGATTGAAGAAGCACGACAGCCGTTGGATGGACATCCAACAGTCACTGCTCTCGTGTGTTTACTAAGTTAATAGGGCGTTGCGTGTGCGTCAACTTTCTTTTATGAAAGCATACGCGTCAACCTGTAGTAGGTGCACAAGTCAGCCTCAAATCTGTGGAAAACAGCATACAGCCCATCTGCCATTATTTCTAATAATGTACAGCCCATTTGCTAATTCTTAAGAATTTTTTTGGAGCCCATCTTCTTTTTGTTAGCATCACACCCCATATTGTGGCCACGGTTAAAAAGTATATGAAATTTTGCATATTTCAGTGCGGTCAACTGTTTTTAATCCAGAAATATTGATTCACATTCAAACTATTTTGAAAAATAATTTATATAAATATAAAATCCAAATAATTGTCCACGCATAAAAATCAATGGAATTTAAGATCTTGTAATGAAAAAAAATTGAAACTAATTCCTGGTTTGATGTGTTTTAAAAATGTACAGCCCATTTCTGGGCAAACCGAATGAAACTCTCCTCGTCTTGAAAGATTTGCAGCCCAGCAGGGCCGATAAAGCAAGTAGGCCTTGTTTGGGTATTTCTTTAAAAAAAATAGAACTGGGCTAGCCATTTTCAGCAAGAAAAAAAACACAACTAGGCTCATGATGTGGTAAACATAAATAAAACCCTGGCTAGACGGGCCACAGCCTCGTTGTTACCCTGATCTGTCGCTAAAACTAGTATAAATAACAACTGCTTGTTCCTCAAAAAAACTGTGCGACTTGCTAGGTCCCTGGTGTCAGCCGCTCGTAGTGTAATTCTCTCGTTTATTGACTACGTTGACAATGGCGTGAGCCCCAGCTGTCCAACCATTAGGAGGAACCATATTTTTGGGCTTGTACTATAGAGGCACTTGCTTGCGTACTGCCATGACGCTGGTGGGTCCCTACTGTCATCCTCTCCACGTACAGTCATCTCCTTGTTCCTCTCGGTTGTTGACGACGTTGACAACGCAAGAGGGCTGCGCACCGTGCACGGCGAGCAAACCAAGGCCGCAAGGCGGAGGACGACGGCGAGGCCTCGGACAGAACGAACAGGAGCCGTTGAAGATGTGCCAGTCCAGTCGCAGGCGGAGGGGAGTACGAGGGTTGACTGGTTCGGGCGCGGGTGCGTGTTGGGGCTGACGTCGCCGGAGAATAACAGGACGTGTGGGGGAATAGAGGAAGGGGCTGGCCAACATTGGAGGGTATGTATGGTAGGGCGGCGGAGGCACAGCCAGCCATGGGAGGTGGGAGCAGGCGGAGCCGACAGGGTGGTTTGGTTTGGGCGATTGGAGGAAGAAGAAGACAAGAGATAGAAGATACACGACAGATGTTGGATGTCAATCCAACGGCTGGTAGGCAGAATCGTTTGTTGACTGGCTAGTAAGTCGACACGACCTTGGACAGGCTATTTCCTCGCGGGTCCCAAATGTCAGAATCCAAATCTGTCATGGTCATGCAGCCTTTCCTATGAAAATTTACAGCCCATTTGATGTGCTAGTTTGAAATAAGTTTGTGGGTGCTGGTGGGGGCTAATCACTTGGCTTCTGTAATGCACAGTGAGCTCAAGCAGCCGGCAAGAGTGATGTTATTTCCCTTGGTTTGGATTTGTTACAATATTTCACTCTAAATTAAACGAATGGCAAGCCATTTGCCTTGTTTCAAAGAAAATATGACAGTCACAGCCGAGTTGAAAAGGGCAGGAACATCTAACTCCAGCTTACAAACTGTACAAAAGCACGAGGGTTAATTATTCATCAGGTTTACAAAAAATCCAGATTGAAAAGGGCAACAACATCTAACTCCAGCACTGTTTTCGGCAGTCACGGTCAAATAGATCGGTCAGGTCCATAGAATGAACATCCTGGGTCGTAAAATTTACTGGATTATGACCACAATATGTTGTAAATAGAAGCCTGGCACGTTCAGAAGCTCTTTTGCCCACCTGAAACTCCTTTTTTTGCTCTTCGACATACCCATCCGTCAAAACCATGCTACTGATAAACTTAAGCCTGATGGACAATAGTAACCTCGCATTCAGCAGGAAGAATGTGATAAATCTTGTGTTTGAACGGTTGGCTACATATCGTTCTAGCGTTATTGTCTTCAATCGAATCTCATGAGAAGTGAGAAAATCCCGATGCTTACGAATCCACCGATTGGTTATAACTTTCTTACCCCGTCCTGTTGCCTAAATAAACATGAAGATTGAAAACAGTTAAGGTCTAAAAGAAGAGTGTCGAAAGAGCAACAGCTGAACGGTTAATTCTAGCACACTATATGCGGGCTTCCAATGTGCGTGAAATTATCACTTTTATATACAACTTCTCCAGACATGGAAAGCATTGCAGCAAGCCAATAATCTTGTTCAGATCAAAACTATTCATTTGGATATATAAGATCTTGACAGAATCAAGCACCATTGATAGGCCATCCATGGAGAAACTCTTCATTGAGCATAGAACATAATATTAGTATAAAATGTGTACTCCAAGATGATATATAAATTATGCGCAGAAATTTAAAATGCAGCTTATGGTTACAAGTGTAGATGATAATATAAAGTACCTGAAGAACTATGGAGCCAAACACCATATTGAAATGAGCACAGAGATCATGTATTACACCCAAGGTCTCCAGTTTAGGCGCAGAGAGGACGGTTATTTGCAACGGTGAATAACTAGAATCAAGGATCAACCTTTGAAGTGAAGGGGCATCTTGGATGATGAGCTGCCTTCCGTCAAAAGAAATTCCAATTCTTACAAGGTTAGGCGACTTTATTTGGAGACAACCAATTCTAACTATGAAAACAAGCACCAAGCACTCCAGCGCAGGGCAACTGGAGTGGATGATGTTGTGCAATGAGGCCTCCGATATACAAACCCGCACAAGTGAAAGTTTCTTGAGAAATGGGAGTCGAAGGTTTAGTACCAGATTGTCTGGTAGGTAGCACTGCGCAAAGGTGGCGGTGTGGAGAGAGGACAAAAACCCCGAGATGGACATCGGTGCTAAGGGCACAAGTTCATGGCGTTCGGTATGTGGTATGTGATTTCCAGGGGAATAGTAGAACTCAAGCAGCTGTAGTTCTGTGAATTCAGGGGATTCCAGCCATGCGTCCACCGTGCAGGGCATGGTATGCTTGCTCAGGTAGCATGACGGGATGCAGAGGCTTTGAACGGAGGCCTGGTGGGAGTAGATGATGGCTCTGGGGATTTCAAAATCATTGAAGAGAGATAGCTGACGATAGTCAAGATTAAGGGGAACGGCGCGCCATAGAGGGCGCCACCGAATTGAGAGGACTTGGGTGCGGCAGCAATCCTTGGTGGGGAGAAGCGAGATGATCTCCCCAGGGATGGCGTCCGGGAGATCGCTGATGCGGTCCACCCGAGATTCTATGGGTTCCTGGGATCCGGTGGGGGCGGGGTCTTCGCTTCTCCCCATGCTGCCGAGTGCGGGATCTACAACAGGCGTCACCGCTGGCGCGAGCCTCATCTTCTTGGCGCTGGGGTCAGTCGACTCCATTTTCCTCGAGGGCGTCACGTCACGCTCACGGATTTGAGAAGAGTAACGAATGACGAGCCTAGTTGTAGTCCGAGTGAAGAAGAAGGGGAGCTGGGGGTTTTCTGTAGGAGTGAGGAAGAAGGGGGGCTGGGGTTTTCTGTAGGAGTGAGGTGAGGAATTTGGGGGTACGAGTGGAGCGAGCTGATGTGAGGTGGGTGGGAGCGAGGAGGAAGAAGAGCACCCAGGTTTTTGAATTGATTTTACTATTTACTAGTGTGGATGGGCTGTTTTGTCTTGGGACCCGACAAACAATTACTACTAGTACAGTGGAGACAATCTACAGCTACCCAGAAAAACAATTACTACTAGTACAGTGGAGACACTCTACCGCTTCTGGCTCCTCCTAGGTCATTGAAACGTCTCCCTCTACTGAATGCCGTTATACTTTTGTTCACCGACATGCAGGCCATGCAGCGCGCGGGCCCAAATGCCATCCACTAAATTAGAAGGCAGTATGCAGGCGGAGAGTCACCCCGGTCATAGAGCGGTAGTAACGAGCCGTCATATCACAAAACCCCACCTCCCCGCAGTCTAAGTTTGACGGACGAAGCAACCATCATTTCACTCTTCGCTGAATCCCCTTCTCCCTCACCGTCTTCAAGAAAGGCAACACTTGCATCTGCCACTGTTCTTCTCTCTGAACGAAGGGAAGGTAAGCAGATCCGTGACGTTGATATATTTTTGTTCAGAGGAAAAATGGAAATTTTGCAAAGCAGTAACCAATCCTCACTCTCTTTTTTGTTTCATTGTCATTGAGATTGTGTTTTCCTTTCAATGGACTCCTAGTATTCGTCAGTTTCATGATGGACCAAGGAGAACCAGGCAAAGATCTGCCGATATTGGAGCAGACGCGGGAGGCTGATCCCCACGAGACAGAGAGCTCCAAGAAGATGGAGGCAACCACCGAGGCGACCCCAGATACTGAGATGGTCAACGCCCCGTTTGAGGTTACAGCCCCCGTGGCACTGCAGGAGCAGTGTTCCCCCTTCGAGGATGTGTCCCCCCCCCCACGCTGAGTTGCCCAAGGTGATTTCCTTCTTTATCAATCTCGATTGTGGTTTTTCATCTAAGTATGTGGTGATTTTTTTAGAAAAGGAAGTATGTGGTGATTAATAATGCAAAATTTTATTAGCTTCGATGCCATGGTATACATAGTGGTTTAAATAACCTGTGTTTCTTATACTGAAAAGTAATTCAGAATTTGTTTCTATTTCAATTAGAGCCCTGATGCATACAAGGATTGTGTGGTTGTACATGTCACTTGCTATGAGGCGGATGACCTGAATATACGCAATGGGAAAACAGAGTTCTTAAGCTGTTGGATCCTGGAAGCCATTTGCGGTTATACCAATGAAGAGTTGTATTAAAGCCTCATTGTTGTTAGGCGTGTTGTCCAGGGTGTACTGAAGCACAAGAAGTTCAAAGCTACTCCTTCGTTTGTGAGGAATACTGTTCTTGTCAAGCTTACGCAGGAAGATGACGTGGCATGCCTCCACAAACATGTTTATCAGTGGCAAGGCCACAAGGTTGTCTTCATGAAGATTCACAGGATTGAGCTGCTGCGGGACGTCCTCGATGATGTTCATGGCAAGGTCCGTCTTGTGTCCAGCCCAAATTAGATCGAGGCATGAAATAGTTGCCCCAGCTAGTGTTTAATAGTAGTTTGAATTGTGCCTAATTATCCGAACCTTGCCTGTTATCGACCCCTCTGGGGCTAGTACTCTGTTTGAATCCGTCTATGGGAACTGCTGCTACTTTTGTGTGCCCGTGAATCATGTGAGAACCATCGTAATTGTTGCCGAAACAGATGCGTCCTCACTAGTTTTTTCATGAATATGGCATGGTAAGACATAAGTTGTCACGGTTTATCATACGAGCAGTGTGTTTTTTGATGAAATAGAGCACTTGTTCGAGAACCGTGCGCCAACGTATACATAAGTACTTGTAAACACTGTTGGTGCTACCCCACTTTGTAAGCAGTTGTGCAAAACACGGCACATTGGCTCAGCTCGCTTCAACACTAGGCTATCGACCAGCTAACAATCAACAATCTGTTGTCTGACATATAAGCAACTATGTATGTTGTTACAATGGTTCATGCAGTTAATTGAGGCCACAATGTAATAAATTCCAAACGTTCACACGCTAGTCCAGCGCTCATGTGGAACACTCACATTAAACTCGTCTTCATAACTTGAAAAGCATAAGTTAACCAATTGTATACATCTCAATGATTCATAGAACATAACAAACATATACTAGTTCACAGCAAAAGACAAAGTTGTGAGAAGGTTTACAAATCAGGAAAAAACAAGCAAGGCTTCTCTCTGAGCAAAGGGCCTCCCGGCAGGCTTAAATTTCCTGGAGTTCACTCTGGTTTTTTCTTGTTGCCACCATTCAGGGTTAGGTTATCTCATTCCAGAATAACCAATTATAATTGTGGTATCAGCTGGAATGCTGAACTAAACCATGCAGTGTACTGACCAGCTGAAATGCTTGTGCATTCCACTAAATTTAAGCACCGCTATTTGCAGAAATAAGAAAACCACAATGCCTCTTGTCCGCGCACCTGTCCAAAAAACCGCCGCGCAGCCGTGCCAGCTAGTCCTTGGTCCATGGATGAACTGGTAGAAAGTGCATTCCGGACTAGGATGCAGTTGTTTTCGCTCGTCCCTGCACTGCAATCAGGAAGTAAAACATACGAATCAGCTTCTTTTAGATTGCATTGGTCATTCTACCTTAGTTACTACCAATGTAGGGATACCTTGAAGATGGGAGGTTAGATGACGGCAGGGAGGGATAGCCATCTCATTTTGCGCAGTTGTACTAAAACTGAGGTGTGTGCTTTTGATTGCGCAGATAGAAACGATACGGAGACAGACATCCCAAAACAATATGGAGACAGACATCCCTGTTTGCGCAAATAAGATATACGGTTATTTAAACAGTGACAGATATTACTACTTTCCCCCGTTTCCTCTCAGAACCAAGTCCTAGATTCATGCTACAGCTTTCCCACTTTCTTCCGTGTTTGAACCAACGCTTTGAGTCGACTGTATGAAATAGCTTTACTTCTAATCTACTACTACTATAATATGGAAGTTTTGAAATTGGATTTACCACTTGGTTCTCCTGCCCAAACAAGCATTGGCTCAAAATCCACCGTTCATTTCCCCTCTCATGCATATCACTGCCGTCCATCAAACAAAGGATGACATGATCTGACGGCTAAGGCTGCCGGATTCGCTCCCACTCCTTGTGCACATGGCCGACTCTGCTCTCCAAGTAAACAAATAAAGAAGTCCCCGTTGAATCTGGATTGCACCTACTGAAGTTGAGAAATGTCTAGAAACTACTGCCACCTCCTCACATGCAAGGACGACAAATTGGCAAATAGCTAGCACATTTTGGTTCCCCGTTGTCACCTGGGAAATAAACACTCTACTACTAACTTATTTTTTTAGATTACTGTAAAAATGGATTTTTTTAGATGCCGTTGTACTGCAAAGTTTACACTGTTCACATAACATAACATTGCATGGCTGATGCTAGCTAAAGTTTTATTCTGCTTCATCGAGAAATGTAATATTTTTATTATTCATAGAAAAAGTGTAATATTTTATTTCAGTCATACATAAGCTATACCTCAAGCTAATACAGGACATGAGTGTCTCTCAAACCTAAATGACTTATTTAGTTGCACAAAATAGTCCATAAACATGCATGTAAACCGTCAAACAACTCACTATACATCAGTGGAACCCAGGAAACAACATATAATAAAACTACAACTTTTATCTTGTAATCAAATTCTTACTTGGAACTCAGTTTGATTTGTGCAAGTGATTTGCTTCTTATTTCAGAATAGTCCTTAGATCATGCAAATAAACACACTATGATATCTACTCAAGATACGAGTACCCATTTCTCTCTCTAAAAAGAAGGTATATGAGTATCTATCATACAGAACATACGTGCAAAGCACGTGCCTTAGTAGAAGTCTAGGTGGCTTTGGAACAGTGGACGGAAGTAGAAAAGGATCCACACGAAGGGAGCTGGGGCAGTAGAGCAAGGCAGGTTTCGAAGGAATGCATACCTGAGGGTCGTCGGCATGTCGCAAAGACGGCGTCGGGAGGCCGCATCTTGGCCACAATACCGCAGGGAGGAAGAAGGGGTCGGAGGCCCTCCCGAGCCGGCGCTCTCTCGGAGAGAACGGCACGGCCGCCGATCGGGACGCGCGGGCAGCCGTTGGTCTCCTCCCTCGCCGCCGACGACAGCGTGAACGATGCACCTACACCCCTGCCCCGGTCGAGGTTGTCCGGCCGGATTTGTGACCAGCCGTGAGCTGAGAGAGAGTGTGGCCACCTATGTGTTGCTTAGATCTAGAGAGCATGAGAGAGTGAACGAGAGGAACCCTAGTAAAGCAAGTGCTAAGGCTCCTGCTTTTATATATAGTGGAGTGATTTTGTTGTACCAGCTTCAAAAAAATGCGCTACTACGTGTACCCGCGAGTGGGTGTGAGAGAACTAGTGCGTGCGTGCACCGCTTCTCTTCGTGAGAGTACAATAATACTATGCCCAAAGAACGTTCGCCACAAGAGTAATAGTACAAGTGTGTGACGTGTGAGCTAAAATAAAATGTGTGCGCCGTCTTTTGTTTTTAGAAGTTCTGAGGGTAGGGTGTGAAGAGCACATATGTGCGTGACGTCTACCTGCAGATAGACGGTGGGTGCGACGTGCGAGTCTGCGAGAGGACTCGGGAGAGTCGTGATTCGTGAGGGTGCGTGTGCGTGAGAGAGAGGGGGGCACGTATCAATGCAATGCATGTGTCCGTAAATCATTATCCGACAAACGTTCGCCACAAGCCTTTTCCTGATGAACGCCGTAAGGACCGTTAGATCGGCATCCGACAGTGTCAGTTTTGCCATGTCATTTAACAGAACAGCCACTCCTACACACAAATCTTCCACGTGAGTGTTAGCAACTGCTGTATGCTCCCTCTGTTCCGAAATGCAGTGCATATAGCTTTATTGAAAATTCGAACCTCGCAAACTTTTACCGAGTTTTCGTGTACCAAATTACACATGTAGAATACCATGTATATATCATTTCATTCATCTTCGAGAGGTAACTATAAAGTTGGGTGAGGAGTCTACAAAGAAAGACCATCGTATCACCCGCAGCAATTTCAAGCATCCTTTAGTGTCGAGGAATATCATAGGAACTCTATATGATATGATTTTTATAGGATTTTTTCCTTTAGAGTCAATTGGTTCATAGGAATAGATTCATATACTCCACATTTCAAAGGAAATAAACATGATATCATTTCTATAGCTTTAGAGCCACTTAGTTCATATGAATGGATTCCTATACTCCCTTAATTTCAAAGGAAAATAAACATTAGCGTATATTCAATAGAAAAGTTCCTATGATATGAACCAAATTACATCTCTTTTCTAATCCCTCCTCATAGGAATTGAGAAGCATGTCATCTCTATATTCAATAGAAAAGTTCCTATGATGTGAACCAAATGACATCTCTTTTCCAATCCCTACTCATAGGAATTGAGATGCTCCATGTCATCTCTTTCCCTACAACTTCCATGTATACATCTTCTATTCCTAAATAGATAGTACAACCCAGTAGTAGCTTTTTTCCAAAACATGCAACTATGGCACAAGAACTATATAGTGTGCCAATAACTTTGAAAGATGGTCGCTGGATGAAGCTAACCCGACAGTGCAGAGATAGGCAAATCCGAGCACTACTGGCCGTTGGATATCATCAACATTCCACCAGATCTGCCACATGTACAATTTAGAAGACTCCATGGTTGAACTTAAGCATAATGCACAAAACTCAAAACATAAGCACTTCTCCTTTGTTCTAGAATCTTCTGTATCATAATTGATTTTTTTTCTAAATGAATTGCCATTATTTGTTTTTTACTTTATGATTTACTCCCTCCGTTCCAAAATAGATGACCCAACTTTGCACTAACTAAGTACAAAGTTAGTGCAAAGTTGGGTCGTCTATTTTGGAACGGAGGGAGTACAATGCACAACCCCATGAATCTTAACATTTTTATAAAACTTATTGATTTTGAATGAGATGAACTATAAGAACTAAATGAACATCTACATCATGCATATATGACTCAAAGCTTTACATCCTATAGTGTGTATTTATTCATAATTTGGTTCCGAAATCTCATGCGTTCAATACATGTGTACCTTACTAGTTTTGAGTAGAGTAGCAAATTTCACGCGGCTCCGGGTATATCAAAATGTAGGGCCCAAGCATCATTGCCTTTCGGTCGAACCTATGTCCACAATTTTTTGTACGCACTATATCTCCACTGGTCCCCGAACCCAAAATGTTGCCTCGTTCCCGTAAAACCAAGCGGCCCACACATATTTAAGGCGTCGACTCAAACCCGTTTACTACGACGTGGCCCCGCACGCCGTAGTACTCCTACAAACCCTACCGCCGCAGTCATCATCAGTTTTCTTCAAGAGGACGAGGGAGAAGCCGATTTGTAGTGGAGGCCCTTTCAAAAAAAGGATCTGTAGTGGAGACCCCTACCCTAGGGTGCCCTAGGTAGCTGCTGCACGCATCATTGTTTTCTCTTTTCTTTATGCTCTTGCGCCCTAGAGTGAAATGATGGTTGCTTCGTCCATCCAGCTTAATGCGGGAAAGGTGGGGCTTTGTGATTTGACCCCTCGTTGCTCATTTTCTACTACTGCGGTGCTACGACCGGGGTGCCTCCAATTCCAACCGCTGCTCCGAACTGTAATTTGGTGCATCGCATGTGGAACAAGACGGTGGATGAGCCACATGTCGGCCAAAGGGGTCCTGTTAAGTGTGTCGCTATTTCGTGTGTGGACTGACCCTACTTGAGTTGCTACGCCAACATGACAGGAGCAGCCTACCACTTGGTTTTGCTCCTTGGTGAATCCCGACTATATTGATCTAAAAAGATACGTGTTGAACTACCCTCTCCGTCTCGGTTTTTTATTTTTAGGCGTCTCGGTTTATAGGGCCTGCATGTAGTTCTAGGTCATCCTTTTGACTAACTAAACATGAGTTACTATGTCACAAAAAGTATATCATTGGATTCTTAAGAGGATGTAGTTGTATTTAAAAGTCGAGGGCGGGGCTTTTCCTGCGCGGTAGGCGGTGGGGCAGTTTCGCCTAGTCAGTTTGACAAAGATGCGAGAAGACGAGGGAGTAGGCTGCTGCAAACGTAGGGCTGTGTGATTTGACAGCGAGTTACTGCTGGACAGGTTGGTCCCCGTGATTTGACTTGCCATTATCATTTTAACTGCGGCGCTATGACCGGCGTGAGTCTCCCAGATTCCTGACCACCTCCATACAGGTGCCTCTCCCAATGCTCCACCATGTAGTAGAGGCTGGCTCTTGCATGAGAGCCCACTTCTCCACTTTTTCCTTGCCTCTCTTTCCTCCACATATGCAAAAATGCCATGTAAAGCGCACTATTGTACTTACTTTTACTTGCTCCTACAGGTGCTTAAGCTTGCCACATAGGCATAAAGTCTGATGTGGCAAGTTAATCAAGAAGAGAGAGACTAGTTTGGTGACCCAAGGAAGAAACGGTGCTAAGCGCGTGTACCTAGGTGAAAAGACAATTTTGAGTCTATACCTAATTAAATGAAGCAAACTTAGCAACACCATTTCATTGGAAGAGGTCACTCCTTGGCAAATGCAATAAATACACGCGCTTAGCACCGTTTCTTCCTTGAGTACGAAGAAAGAGATAGAGAGGAGTAAAAAAATACACTTATAGCCAACCTTGTTGTAGTATGAGTGACTAAGTGATGACTATGTATGACATGCCAACATCAGATAGCCTAACGCACCATGTTAAATCTCCAAGGGCGCGACCGTGCGAGCGACGTGACGGTTGTGGTAGGCGCGACCATGATACGGGCTGCTGGCAGCCCTTGGATCTGAGATCAAACGGTCGCATGCTAAGTTGCTGAAAATTTGCAGAATAACCCTCCAGGATAGGATATTCACCCATAGGTCTAGAATCACGCCATGCAACCGTTCGATCTTAGATCCAAGGGCTCTCGGAAGCCCGTCTCATGGGAGAATGGAAAGCCACTACCCTGCCGTTCGCACGCTGGCAGTTCGCTCCTACTCGTCCCCACACGTCCTTCAATACTACGGCGGTTCGCTCCTAGTCGTCCCGTCCATTCACATTACGGCAGTTCCACTAATCCTAACCCTCCTCCCAAATCCATGGCGTCCCAAATCTCCACGATCGGCAGTGAGTACAAGGTTAGAACCATCACCGGCGATGAGTTCAACGTCATCTACACCCGTTCTTCCGCGACGGTGAAAGGATGCCTTTCTCGCTTCAGCCGCATGTTCGAAAACTCATATGATGAGTGGGTCGCTGGGCTAGATGTTGAGTACACCACAGTCCTGGGATGAGAGAAGGATCTAAAGGACGAAGAGAGGAAGAAGCCCGCCGTGATCCAGGTTTGCGTACATAACGTTTGCTTGGTCTACCACATATGCCATGCCGATGTTGAGTGCTAGGATTTTAAGAACTTCCTCAAGGACAAAACAGTGAAATTCGTTACTGTAGACTTTGGTAACTACAAAGAAGTCCTGCGTCGGATAGGCCTCGTTGTAGGCAACACCTTCGACCTCTAGAAGAATCGGCTGGTGTCCTCTCGTCAGCCTTCAATATTGACCCTGGCAGGAGCCATGGTTCATCCTTCATACGGTAAACTGGAGAAACCTCATTACACGTTCATCGTCATGCATGGCAGCGGAATGAACTAGATATAGACCACATCCACTATGCTGCAATGGATGGCTACCTTTGCTTCAATATCTACAAGGGCTGGATGAAGAGCAACAGCCAAGTGTGCGGTTCAAGCAAAGAAGTATCGGCCAAGAGGAAGAGGGACAAGGACGAAGTCAAGGACGTGGACGAGGACTCCGAGTAAGGTGGCAGTGTCGTTGCTCATGGTGGTTCTAATGCAGTGTCTATTGGAATAGTTGCAAAGTCTAATTTCAGGTGTGCTTAATTTAATTTGAGGGGTGTGTTGTGCTGAGCCCCCAGCAGAACTATGTTATGTTTCTTCTCGTTACTTTAACTCTTCAGTACGTACATACTAGTATTTCTTACATTTCATCTTTTAGTTGGTATAGTACTACCACTCGTTTCTTCACATTATATACGTACAATATATATGGCCAACATCATATAGCCAGCAGTTTAGTTGTCAAAGAATTTCAGGGTGCTTAGTTTTGTCAAAGAATTCCAGGATTCTTAGAGGGTGCTTGGATCCAAGGGACTTATTTTAGTCTGACTAAAAATAGTCTCTTTAAGAGGCTAAAGTTCCAAGCATCCCTGACTAAAGAGGGGCTAAATGTTTTAGTCCCACTACTTTTAGTCATGGGACTAAAACGTATCCAAGCACCCTCTTAGTTTTATTTGAGGGGTGGGTTGTGCTGGACACCATTATTGTGACTAGCCTTTTTAATAGTACTATATGCATAATTTGGCAACAAGCGCTCTCTATATGTACCACCTTTTTTTAATTTCAATTTTTGCTCCATGGCGCAATCCATCGATAGTACTACTATACAAAAGTATACATTTTTTAAAAGGCTAGAGTACTGTTCATCACATATATATAGCCAGTTAAATTCTCAACCTAGAACAACGTGCATGCCATGTAGTAAACCAACACGGAGGAAATATAGTAAAAATGAGGTGATTTTACCGAGCGATTGGCGGGGGAGCATGGCCTGTCATGCGGTCCCACGTGTCATGATGTACCAAGGCGATGTGCGTGTCCCTCTTGAGGCAGAAGCAATACTAGTACGTGGTTTGAGATGATGGCGAACCGAAGTGTGAAATAATGGTTGCTTCGTCCGTCTAGGAAAGTGCGGCATTGTGATTTGACGTCTCATTGCTCATTACTACTACTGGGTCGGTACGAGTGGGGTGTGTCCCCCCTATTGTTCTGCACTGTTATTTGGTGCTTGACACGTCGACCCGGTTGCTATATGTCCCACATGTCGGCGACAGGAAGTACAGAATTCATGAAAGGGAGCGTCGACGGAGGAGTATACTACAGAATTCATGAAAGGGAGTGACTTAGTTTTGGAAAAATTTGTTTTTACGGAGTACGTACCCACTAGGGTTTATAGGGCTCATCTAAAAAACATTCGTTTTTCCGTTTGATAAGTCTCAATTCTACTATACTAGTAGTAGTACCATTACATGTTGGATTTCGAGGTGCGTTAGATCACCCGACGCAAGCAGTGTCAAGAGGAAACTAACCAATGCATGTACAAGTTCATGGAAATTTAGTGGTCATTCATGCATTCGTTCTAATTAATGCCTCGGTAAACATAACTTCTTGAGAAAAACGAGCATACTAATTACTTGTGCAAAATACGAAATTAATTCGACCACTCACTGTCTACCTTGGTTGGAGAGATTTTGAAATTGAGCCATAAGCTGGAAAAGAGGGAGTAGTAACTTTTGTCTCGATTACTATTTGTGGCCTTGTATAGATGCAAAATGTATTTTTTTTATAGTGGCCTTGTATAAGTAAATGGAGGGAGTACTAACCAAAGTACATAGTAGGGACGAGGAGTAAACAGAGGGAGTAGTAAAATTTTCTCCTCGTGCTACGAGCCACCGCACGCGTGGGCGAGGGAGCGGGCGTAAGGCGTACTAAGCAAGCTTCACCTCATCCTGCGAGCCACCACGCCCGTGGGCGGGGGAGATGGCGTACTAAGCAAGCTTCTCCTCGTTTTGCGAGTTGACGGGACACATCAAAAGTACTCCAGTGTATAGAGCCTTGCCTCTAAGGTAGGCCCCACATGGTTTGCCTCTTTTTTTAATTTAACATAACGCGTCAAGTCGCAATTTGTTTGTTCACTCGTGGTAGACGATCCTCCCTCCAACAAGTGGACAACCAGTACACGTGCCAAATTACCACGTGGGCTGCCTTTTTCATACATAAATGAGCTCCACCGTGTACCTGTGCAGGTGTGGTTGGGAAAGAGACGGGAGTACGTGCGTCGTGCATGCACCTCTTCTCTTCATGCACGTCCCCCACCTACGTGGGTGTGTGTGAGAGAGATACAAACCTAGACATAATGAGCCGTCCATCCCCATGCCTCCGCCCAGTCCCGACCACCAGTCACCACGATGCCCCACTCCTCCCCACCTTATCTCTCATCTTTCTCCCTCCATTTTTATATACAAGGGGCCACTATCAAAATTACAATTTGCAGATATACAAGGCCACTAACACTAATCGATGCAATATTAATGGTGTTTGCCTCGTGGTACTAGCAAAGGAGGACATTAATTATCCCTTGCATGCATGCGGGAGTTTGTAAAAAAAATGCATCTTGATGTTTCGTGCAATGCACGGGCATCTTGCTAGTCCATGAAAACAACACATGGCAAAATTCCATGGTGAACGAGGGATTTGAATCTATTGGGAGGGGCTGTTTGGATCTTGCCCGGGGTAGCCAAAATATTGGTGACCCTTTTGTCCACCGGTACCTTTGCCACCGATGAATGAGGAATGGCTCGGGTGCTCATGTGCCATGCATCCTCCAGCACGCACGTTGGAGACGAGCTCGCACGAGCTGTGTTTTTTTGTCCCACAACACCGCCCGAGCCGCCCGCAGACCAACCGGCGACCCGCAAATTATGCCATCCAACCGTAGCCGCACACATTATGACAGCAACTCAACCAACCGGACGAAATTCACGCAAACACGTAGACAAACTGATATTTCATATAAACAAGGACGGAAATCATATAAAATACCAGATTTTCATACAAACATGACAAATTTCATTACATTCAAATGAACTACGCGGTGCTAGTTCTGGACAGCACAGGTATATAATACCTGGCCTAAATGGTCGCCCGCCGATCGATTTGTGTTCCTCATGTCCGGCAGCACGATCACCGGACTGCTGGGAGCCCCAGAGGTATATGCTTCAGCGCAAAGGACGGTGTCGGTGTCAAAACCGGCGGATCTCGGGTAGGGGGTCCCGAACTATGCATCTAAGGCGGATGGTAATAGGAGGCAGGGGACACGACGTTTTACCCAGGTTCGGGCCCTCTTGATTGAGGTAAAACCCTACGTCCTGCTTGATTAATATTGATGATATGGGTAGTACAAGAGTAGATCTACCATGAGATCGGAGAGGCTAAACCCTAAAAGCTAGCCTATGGTATGATTGTATGTTGTATCTCCTCTATTGACTAGCCTGGCCTTGGTTTATATAATGCACCAGAGGCCTAGGATAACAAGAGTCCTAGCCGAATACGCCGGTGGGGAGGAGTCCTTGTCTTGATCACCAAGTCTTGTAGAATCTTCCATGTATGCGGCAACTGTCCGAACTGGCCCATGAGTATACGGCCATGGGGGTCCTCGGCCCAATCTAACAGATCGGGAGACGACGTGGTGAGTACCCCCTAGTCCAGGACACCGTCAGTAGCCCCCTGAACCGGTCTTCAAGTTAGGGACGCTCCTCGATTCTTCCAAACTGTTCTTCATCTTCGGTTGTTGGTCTTGACAACTGGTTCAACAAATCTTCTCATCTTCGATCTTGAGGATCGCCGAAATGCATTCAACGGGTTTATACGTCGGGTATCCGAGGAGCCACTTTAAGTTTCCGGCCTTCATCAATGCCTTGTTATTTTTATGCCACACCTCGGGTTTGAAATTGTTCCCGGGCGGCAGCGTCCTCTTGCGTCCGAGCTCCAACACCGGACTGCATTCGAGGTATCTTTTGCAGCCGAGCACCAACGCCAGACCGCTTCCCAGCTCTAACGCCGGAATGTATCCGAGCTCCAACTCCGGACTATGTATCCGAGCTCCAACGCCGGACTGTATCCGAGCTCCAACGCCGGACTATGTATCCGAGCTCCAACGCCGGACTGTATCCGAGGTGTCGTAAATCACCTTGGTTCAAAGAAGTTTGAAGGAGTTTAGCCGAGCTTAATGCTGGAAATGCCCTCTATGGAGCCAGCCACTAGCGCCCGAGCTTTATGCCGGACTGCTTCCGAGGTGGTGCACCACCCCGAATGTGGGCCGATTTTTGTCAATATTTTTGATTGGTGCAATTTATTCTCTGCCGAGATATATAGCCCGTAGCCCTCAAGGTGTGTATCGGTCTAAAACCCGAGATGCACATAAGACCGCTGATCCCAGTAGCCGCTGAGACTCAGGTTGATTTGCAAAATCGGTCTGAGGATCAAGTCCTAGCTCGGCAGAATACCTCGGGACACAAAAAGCGGCGTGCTCAGTCCACGAGACTCAGGTTGGGTGCGGCCGACCAACTTGAGGATCAAAATCTCCTCGGAAACTGTATTACACTTAAAATTTTCTGCATTGGACAGGCAATGCAGTAGCCCCCGAGACACTGGTCAGGTGGCAACACCAGATCAGGGGATCGATGTGCCCCTTTAATATTTGTAAATAATAAGCCCGAAGCCCAGTAGCCCCCGAGCCTTAATGCGGGCACGGGTGGCCGAATTAAGGATTGATATCCATAGTAAAATCACAAATTATGTGTAATGACTCTATGTATCCAAGTACTTTACATCATTAATGCTCGGATCCGCATTGTACAAAACGTTGTTGACCGACCATCGGCTTCCACCTCCTCGGCTAGTAGCCGAGGAGTGTTTGTCCTACTTTATAAAGCCTTTATGAGGGCAAAGATTTACAACAAACAAGGCAATCTGGCCATACGGTTTTATAAACAAAGGTACGCAGAGAGATATGTTATATTACTGTTTAACAGAAGAAATGTCTTCCAAAGAAAATAGTCCCGCTATCGGTTCCTTTCTTTGGGTTGTCATGCTAAGCATGATCATGAAACCTCGGCTCCAAGGTAAGAGCAAAATATCGAGGATTTAGTTTGGGAGGCCAGTTAATAGCCCCCGGTAGTGTTCGGCGACAGTCGAGGTCAAGACGTAAACACTTCGGCCATTGTTATGAATGGCCCGTCATTTAACACCGTCATCGGATCGCTGGCCCGTTTACGCTTATTGTGACAGTTAGTTTTCGGCTTTCTCCGCTGAGGTGCTTAACCATGTGAGCTGGAAGCACAATCGCAGTGGTTCTCCCTTTGCACACCTAGCCAAACAAAGCGGAATGTAGGAGGCAAGCGCAGGAGCCGGGCAACCCAACTATTGACCGAAGACACAATTCGAAACCGATCCATATATAGCAATATCCGAGAATGTTTTTGCCGAATCTCTAAAGGTGTCCGGCGTTGCACTGCGAGACTTGTGCTGAAAACACACAAATAGTTTAAAAGTGCCACAAGCTTGGAAAACCAAAAAAACGTCAGTAAAAACTTGACGTCCGAACAAGATCAAGTGTTCGGTGCCAATCCGAAAATTGGCCTTAGAAAAAAAAGTGCTTCTGTCGTGCTTTAACATGACACATCCTATCTCAAGACTTCAAGCGGGTCAGCCTACGGCTTCAACCTCCTATCCCGAAGGCGGAGTACTTCTCGTTAGGCCAGCTTAGCAAACTAAACTCTAGCGGCTTTGAGAGAGAAATTAGGCTCCCCGGCTAGTGACCACACACTCATGTCGAAAAAAGGAGTGATAAATAATAATAAAAAACTTTGCAACGACTAAGAAGAAGAACACTTATTATAAAACGGCTCAAATAAATTTAAGAGCCCTCAAGTGACTTGGGTAAAAGAATGATTGCATGTACCAAAGTACTTATATCATATCTATGTTCGACCGAACTTTAAACGCGTCTTAACCGACTGTCGGCTTCTCCCTCTTCGGTCAAGGACCGAAAAGTGTTATGTACTCCATCTGTCGAGAATATCGATGGTGTTTCCAATAACCAGGCAATCAGGCCATAAGGCTATAACAGACAAAGCGCGCTCAGGGAACTTATGCTATATTACTGCGAAGTGTAAGAAGCATCTTCGAAGAAAATAGTACCCCCACCGATACCTTTCTTCGATGCTCATTGTTATTATGAGACTTGTGCAATATATTTTTTGTACTCATGAGTTCCGTTGTGTGCCGACCATAATTGAAAACAATAAGTGCGCTAGCTTTCGGCTTCACCCAGTCTGAGGTCCGGCTCGGGTGACCCGATCGTGACAATCGCAAAGGTCCTCCCTTTACTCCCTAGCCGAACAATCGGGAACGTAGGGGTAAACACAGGAGCGAGGCAACCTAGCTTGCAAATCGCTTAAGTCAATATGGTGCATATTGTGGCGTAATACACGAATAAGGAACGAAGCCGTACAAGTATAATCATATGCAAGAAGAAAAGCTTCATGAAGGAAGCCCCCAAATGAATTGGGTATTTGAATTTATGCGTCACAAACAAAGTTTGGACAAGGAAATTTTTTACAAGCAACTTTTTTCCAAAAAAGTATAATGCTTGGTCGAACCGAACACAAGTTAGAAATTAAAGCTTTGAGCATGAAAGCGACTTAGCTGGTTAATGTGTTCGGTATTGATGACGCGGTCCGAGCTTGATGCGGGACAAGGTTCCATCCCCCAAGACGGTCCCGTGGTGGCAGAGCAAAGAGCTCGGCACTCCGAAGTGGTGACATAGCACGGTCAACGCAGGCCAGCAGAGTGATGCCGAAGTCCCCGGCATGGGGTAATGAAGTGTTGACGAAGCCCCCCGTCCAGCCGAGGTGATGCCAAAGAATGTAGTCCGGCTGGATCATTTTCCTGTGCACTAAAAATAGTGCAAACCAGAGATAATAGTAATAATAATAATTAAAAAAATCATTGCATAATAAATAATTTATGCAAAGTGAGTAGTAAAAGAAATATGGCCTGGCGCCGAAGTCAATGTCGATGCAGGGCGTCGGCGTGATGCGGTAAGGCGTGGCAAAGCCTGAATTCACAGGTCGGTCCGAGCTCCGGATGCGGCGTTCGCCGGACTATGTACGGAAACTAACTGAACCACCATGAGACCGTCGTTAATGCGGCCACTATTTGATAGACCTGTGTACATATGATGGATAAACCAGAGTAATAATTCCTTGGGAAAAATGAACCCAAACAAGCAAAAAAATACTGGGATTAATAGCACCTGGGTTATTTGTTGTAGCAATCCGAAGGAAGGTGATTCCCAAAATTGGGACTCGATCCGCACACCCATTGCCTGATGGGCGATAAAACGATGGCATGGCAATGCTGGCAAAGGTTGGCTCGCCAAGGCAAAGCCCTCGGTCCAGCTAACGTGACAGAGCTAGTCGGCTAGTGACGCCGAAGTGTCCGGAGTAGGTTGATGAAGAGATGGCGAAGCCCCCGGTCCAGCCGAGATGTCGAAGCCTCGATGTCAGCCGATGAGTCGAAGTAGGTCGGCGTGATGGACACCAGCTTGAAGAAGCAATAGTGCGGCCCTGCCGATGCAGGTCGTGACGTGGTCGACGCAGGCTTGATGAAGTGACCGTGCGGCGATGCCGGTATGCCCGCTCCGTGTAATCCATGGGGCAGCGATGTTGGTGATGATTTATCCTTCATGATGCCGGACTCTTGTTCGGCTTGCCGAGATGATGATCCGAAGAAGTTGAGCTCGGCTCAACAAAGTGACGACGTATCTAGCGCAGGTCGGCAGCCATGGAGCAATATTGCCGGACTGGTTTGACACCAGCATGATGTTGAAGATCATGTTCAAAAGATTTTAAAGTTAGTGGGACGTGTTCAGGAACAAAACACAATACCCCATACAAAACTTCCTTCAAAAGGGATGTCCGAAATCCCGTTCATAAAAAAGACGAACTCGGGTCGGATTCGTTTTCGTGCAGAAAACAGATCCGAAAAGTGATGCACTAATCGGAAGGTTTCCGGAGTTTGGACAGTTGGATCGAGCTGAAATTTTGAGAGGTGGTAGATATAGGAATTCTGCAGCCGATCAACTGCTGGATCTTCCAAAGGACGTCCGAGCTAGAAGCTGGACACCACGCCCTAAACTCATCCAGATTCCTGTCCAGATTTGACAGGGCTCCGGTATATCGTGGATTGCCAGAGATTCCTCCATCGGAACTTGACGAAATTTTCCAGGGTTGTTGTAGACTCAATTCTGCACAATTCCACCAAAGCAATCGTTAAAAAGACACTTGAGGAGGTAGTGCCGGCGGACACAAGTTTGCTGTCCAGAAAAACAGCACGGTCGCCCGAGGGCAATGTTGACGTTGAGCCCCGGGCTCCCTGGATGATTCTTCCATGATCTTGATAGAGATCGGAGTTGATGTTTATAAAGGCCCTCATCCGAACATGACGATCGAAGGTAGGGCGCATTCCTTGGTCAAACCAAGGTGACCAGTCAAGCTGGTGACGAAGATGCCGAAGTCGCAGTTGATCTGCAGGCGAGCCTGTTGGGGAACGTAGCATAAATTCAAAATTTTCCTACGTGTCACCAAGATCAATCTATGGAGTCATCTAGCAACGAGGGAGGAGAGTGCATCTACATACCCTTGTAGATCGCTAAGCGGAAGCGTTCAAGTGAACGGGGTTGATGGAGTCGTACTCGTCGTGATTCAAATCACCGATGATCAAGTGCCGAACGCACGGCACCTCCGCGTTCAACACACGTATGGAACGGAGACGTCTCCCATGCCTTGATCCAGCAAGGAGGAGGGAGAGGTTGATGGAGATCCAGCAGCACGACGGCGTGGTGGAAGTAGCGGGATTCCAATAGGGCTTCGCTAAGCGCTGCGGGAGGAGGAAGATGTGTCACGGGAGGGAGAGGGAGGCGCCAGGCCTTAGATTGGTTTGCTCCTCCTTTTCCCCACTATATATAGGGCCAAGAGAGAGGGGAAGGCGCAGCCCTTGCCCCTTCCTCCAAGGAAGGGTGCGGCCAAGGGTGGGGAGGAGTCCATCCTCCCCAAGGCACCTCGGAGGTGCCTTCCCCTTTTAGGACTCTCCCCTTTTTCCCATCTCTTGGCGCATGGGCCTCTTGGGGCTGGTGCCCTTGGCCCATATAGGCCAAGGGCACACCCCCTACAGCCCATGTGGCCCCCGGGGCAGGTGGCCCCACCCGGTGGACCCCGGGACCCTTCCGGTGGTCCCGGTACAATACCGGTAACCCCGAAACTTGTCCCGATGGCCGAAATAGCACTTCCTATATATAATTCTTTACCTCCAGACCATTCCGGAACTCCTTCGTGACGTCGGGATCTCATCTGGGACTCCGAACAACATTCGGGTTACCGCATACTAATATCTCTATAACCCTAGCGTCACCGAACCTTAAGTGTGTAGACCCTACGGGTTCGGGAGACATGCAGACATGACCGAGACGTTCTCCGGTCAATAACCAACAGCGGGATCTGGATACCCATGTTGGCTCCCACATGTTCCACGATGATCTCATCAGATGAACCACGATGTCAAGGACTTAATCAATCCCGTATACAATTCCCTTTGTCTAGCGGTACGATACTTGCCCGAGATTCGATCGTCGGTATCCCGATACCTTGTTCAATCTCGTTACCGGCAAGTCTCTTTTACTCGTTCCATAACACATCATCCCGTGATCAACTCCTTGATCACATTGTGCACATTATGATGATGTCCTACCGAGTGGGCCCAGAGATACCTCTCCGTCACACGGAGTGACAAATCCCAGTCTCGATTCGTGCCAACCCAACAGACACTTTCGGAGATACCCGTAGTGTACCTTTATAGCCACCCAGTTACGTTGTGACGTTTGGTACACCCAAAGCATTCCTACAGTATCCAAGAGTTGCACAATCTCATGGTCTAAGGAAATGATACTTGACATTAGAAAAGCTTTAGCATACGAACTATATGATCTTGTGCTAGGCTTAGGATTGGGTCTTGTCCATCACATCATTCTCCTAATGATGTGATCCCGTTATCAACGACATCCAATGTCCATGGTCAGGAAACCGTGACCATCTATTGATCAACGAGCTAGTCAACTAGAGGCTTACTAGGGACATGGTGTTGTCTATGTATCCACACATGTATCTGAGTTTCCTATCAATACAATTATAGCATGGATAATAAACGATTATCATGAACAAGGAAATATAATAATAACTAATTTATTATTGCCTCTAGGGCATATTTCCAACAGTCTCCCACTTGCACTAGAGTCAATAATCTAGTTCACATCGCCATGTGATTAACACTCACAGGTCACATCGTCATGTGACTAACACCCAAATAGTTCTGGGTTTGATCATGTTGCTTGTGAGAGAGGTTTTAGTCAACGGGTCTGAACCTTTCAGATCCATGTGCGCTTCACAAATTTCTATGTCATCTCCTAGATGCAGCTACCATGTTCTATTTGAAGCTATTCCAAATAACTGTTCTACTATACGAATCCAGTTTACTACTCAGAATAATCTGGATTAGTGTCAAAGTTTGCATCGGCGTAACCCTTTACGACGAACTCTTTTACCACCTCCATAATCGAGAAAATTCCTTAGTCCACTAGTTGCTAAGGATAACTTTGACCACTGTCCTGTGATCCGTTCTTGGATCACTCTTGTACCCCTTGACTAACTCATGGCAAGGCACACTTCAGGTGCGGCACACAGCATAGCATACTGTAGAGCCTATGTCTTAAGCATAGGGGACGACCTTCGTCCTTTCTCTCTATTCTGCCGTGGTCGAGCTTTAAGTCTTAACTTCATACCTTACAACTCAGGCAAGAACTCCTTCTTTGACTGATCCATCTTGAACAACTTCAAGATCATGTCAAGGTATGTGCTCATTTGAAAGTACCATTAAGCGTTTTGATCTATCCTTATAGATCTTGATGCTCAATGCTCAAGTAGCTTAATCCAGGCTTTCCATTGAAAAACACTTTCCAAATAACCCTATATGCTTTACAGAAATCCTACATCATTTCTGATCCATTAGTATGTCAACAACATATACTCATCAGAAATTCTATAGTGCTCCCACTCACTTCTTTGGAAATACAAGTTTCTCATGAACTTTGTATAAACCCAAAATCTTTGATCATCTTATCAAAGCATATATTCCAACTCCGAGATGCTTACTCCAGTCCTTAGAAGGATTGCTGGAGCTTTGCATACCTATTAGCATATTTCAGGATTGACAAAACCTTCCGGTTGTATCACATACAACCTTTCCTCAAAAATCGTCGAGGAAACAATGTTTTGACATCCTATCTGCAAGATTTCATAAATAATGCAGTAATTGCTAATACAATTCCAACAGACTCTTAGCATCGCTACGAGTGAGAAAGTCTCATCGTAGTCAACTCCTTGAACTTGTCGGGAAACATCTTAATGACAAGTCGAGCTTTCTTAATGGTGACATTTACCATCATTGTCCGTCTTCCTTTTAAAATCCATCTACACTCAACAGCCTTACGACCATCAAGTAGTTCTTCCAAAGTCTACACTTTGTTTTCATACATGGATCCTCTCTCGGATTATATGGCCTCAACCCATTTATCGGAATCCAGGCCCACCATCGCTTCTCCATAGCTCGTAGGTTCATTGTTGTCTAGCAACATGACTTCCAAGACAGGATTACGTACCACTCTGAAGTAGTACGCATACTTGTCATCCTACGAGGTTTGGTAATGACTTGATCTGAAGTTTCATGATCACTATCATAAGCTTCCACTTCAATTGGTGCAGGTGTCACAGGAACAACTTCCTGTGCCCTGCCACACACCAGTTGAAGAGACGGTTCAATAACCTCATCAAGTCTCCACCATCCTCCCACTCAATTCTTTCGAGAGAAACTTTTCCTCGAGAAAGGACCCGATTCCGGAAACAATCCCTTATTGCTTTCGGATCTGAGACAGGAGGTATACCCAACTGTTTTGGGTGTCCTATGAAGATGCATTTATCCGCTTTGGGTTCGAGCTTATCAGCCTGAAACTTTTTCACATAAGCGTCGCAGCCCCAAACTTTTAAGAAATGACAGCTTAGGTTTCTCTAAACCATAGTTCATACGGTGTCGTCTCAACGGAATTACGTGGTGCCCTACTTAAAGTGAACGTGGTTGTCTCTAATGCATAATCCATAAACTATTGTGGTAATTTGATAAGAAACATCATGGTATGCATCATATCTAATAGGGTGCAGTTATGATGTTCGGACACACCATCACACTATGGTGTTCCAGGCTGTATCAGTTGTGAAACAATTTCCACAATGTCTTAATTATGTGCCAAACTCGTAATTCAGATATTCATCTCTATGATCATATCATAGATCTTTTATCCTCTTGTCACGACGATCTTTCAACTTCACCCTGAAATTACTTGAACCTTTCAACAATTCAGACTCATGATTCATCAAGTAAATATTCTCAACATCTACTCAAATCATCTGTGAAGTAAGAACATAACGATATCCACTACACGCCTCAGCACTCATTGGACTGCACACATCAAAATGTATTACTTCCAACAATTTGCTTTCTAGTTCCATTTTACTGAAACCGAGGCTTTCAGTCATCTTGCCCATGTGGTATGATTTGCATGCCTCAAGTGATTCAAAATCAAGTGAGTCCAAACGGTCCATTTGCATGGAGTTTCTTCATGCATATACACCAACAGACATGGTTCGCATGTCTCAAACTTTTCAAAAACGAGTGAGTCCAAAGATCCATCAACATGGAGCTTCTTCATGTGTTTTATACCGATATGACTTACGTGGCAGTGCCACAAGTAGGTGGTACTATCATTACTATCTTTTGGCATGAACATGTGTATCACTACGATCGAGATTCAATAAACCATTCATTTTAGGTGTAAGACCATTGAAGGTATTATTCAAATAAACAGAGTAACCATTATTCTCCTTAAATGAATAACCGTATTGTGATAGACATAATCCAATCATGTCTATGCTCAACGCAAACACCAATCTCGATGGTAGAAGGAGCGTACCATATTTGATTATATCAACATTGGAAACACTTCCAACACATATCATCAGCTCACCTTTAGCTAGTCTCCGTTTATTCCGTAGCTTTTATTTCGAGTTACTAACACTTAGCAACCGAACCGGTATCTAATACCCTGGTGCTACTAGGAGTACTAGTAAAGTACATATCAACACAATGTATATCCAATATACTTCTATCGACCTTGCCAGCCTTCTAATCTACCAAGTATCTAGGGTAATTCTGCTCCAGTGGTTGTTCCTCTTATTACAGAAGCACTCAGTCTCGGGTTTGGGTTCAACCTTGGGTTTCTTCACTAGAGCAGCAGCTGAATTGCCATTTCATGAATTATCCCTTTGTTCCCTTGCCCTTCTTGAAACTAGTGGTTTCACTAACCATCAACAATTGATGCTCCTTCTTGATTTCTACTTTCGTGGTGTCAAACATCACAAATATCTCAAGGATCATCATATATGTCCTGATATATCATAGTTCATCACGAAGTTCTAGCAGCTTGGTGGTAATGACTTCGGAGAACCATCACTATTTCATCTGGAAGATCAACTCCCACTCGATTCAAGCGATTGTTGTACTCAGACAATCTGAGCACAAGCACAACAATTGAGCTTTTCTCCTTAGTTTGCAGGCTAAGAAAATCGTCGGAGGTCTTATACCTCTTGACGTGGGCACGAGCCTGAAATTCCAATTTCAGCCCTCAAAACATCTCATATGTTTCGCGACGTTTCAAAACATCTTTGGTGCCTCAATTCTAAACCGTTTAACTGAACTATCATGTAGTTATCAAAATGTGTATGTCAGATGTTCGCAACATCCACAGACAACGTTCGAGGTTCAGCACACTAAGCGGTGCATTAAGGACATAAGCTTTCTACGAAGCAACGAGGACAATCCTCGGTTTACGGACCTAGTCCGCATAATTGCTACTATCAACTTTCAACTAAATTTTCTCTAGGAACATAACTAAACAGTAGAACTGAAGCGCGAGCTACGACATAATTTGCGAAGACCTTTTGACTATGTTCAGGATAATTAAGTTCATCTTATGAACTCCCACTCAGATAGACATCCCTCTAGTCATCTAAGTGATTACATGATCCGAGTCAACTAGGCCGTGTCCGATCATCACGTGAGACGGACTAGTCAACGTCGGTGAACATCTTCATGTTGATCGTATCTTCTATACGACTCATGCTCGACCTTTCGGTCTTCTGTGTTCCGAGGCCATGTCTGTACATGCTAGGCTCGTCAAGTTAACCCTAAGTGTTTTGCATGTGTTCCGAGGCCATGTTTGTACATGCTAGGCTCGTCAACACCCGTTGTATGTGAACGTAAGGATCCATCACACCCGATCATCACGGCGTGCTTAGAAACGACGAACTTTAGGAACGGTGCACAGTTAGGGGAGAACACTTCTTGAAATTGTTATGAGGGATCATCTTATTTACTACCGTCATTCTAATCAAATAAGATGTATAATCATGATAAACATCACATGCAATCAAATAGTGACATGATATGGCCAATATCATATTGTTCCTTTTGATCTCCATCTTCGGGGCTCCATGATCATCATCGTCATCGGCATGACACCATGATCTCCATCATCATGATCTCCATCATCGTGTCTTCTTGAAGTTGCCACGTCATCTATTACTTCTACTACTACAGCTAACGGTTAGCAATAAAGTAAAGTAATTACATGACGTTTATGTTGACACGCAGGTCATGAATAAATAAAGACAACTCCTATGGCTCCTGCCGGTTGTCATACTCATCGACATGCAAGTCGTGATTCCTATTACAAGAACATGATCAATCTCATACATCACATATATCATTCATCACATCCTTTGGCCATATCACATCACATAGCATACCCTGCAAAAACAAGTTAGACGTCCTCTAATTGTTGTTGCATGTTTTACGTGGCTGCTATGGGTTTCTAGCAAGAACGTTTCTTACCTACGCAAAGACCACAACGTGATATGCCAATTGCTATTTACCCTTCATAAGGATTCATAAGGACCCTTTTCATCGAATCCGATCCGACTAAAGTGGGAGAGACAGACACCCGCAGCCACCTTATGCAACTAGTGCATGTTTGTCGGTGGAACCGGTCTCACGTAAGAGTACGTGTAAGGTTGGTCCGGGCCGCTTCATCCCACGATGCCGCCGAATCAAGATAAGACTAGTAACGGCAAGCATATTGAACAAAATCAACGCCCACAACTACTTTGTGTTCTACTCGTGCATAGAAACTACGCATAGACCTAGCCCATGATGCCACTGTTGGGGAACGTAGCATAAATTCAAAATTTTCCTACGTGTCACCAAGATCAATCTATGGAGTCATCTAGCAACGAGGGAGGAGAGTGCATCTACATACCCTTGTAGATCGCTAAGCGGAAGCGTTCAAGTGAACGGGGTTGATGGAGTCGTACTCGTCGTGATTCAAATCACCGATGATCAAGTGCCGAACGCACGGCACCTCCGCGTTCAACACACGTACGGAACGGAGATGTCTCCCATGCCTTGATCCAGCAAGGAGGAGGGAGAGGTTGATGGAGATCCAGCAGCACGACGGCGTGGTGGAAGTAGCGGGATTCAAACAGGGCTTCGCTAAGCGCTGCGGGAGGAGGAAGATGTGTCACGGGAGGGAGAGGGAGGCGCCAGGCCTTAGATTGGTTTGCTCCTCCTTTTCCCCACTATATATAGGGCCAAGAGAGAGGGGAAGGCGCAGCCCTTGCCCCTTCCTCCAAGGAAGGGTGCGGCCAAGGGTGGGGAGGAGTCCATCCTCCCCAAGGCACCTCGGAGGTGCCTTCCCCTTTTAGGACTCTCCCCTTTTTCCCATCTCTTGGCGCATGGGCCTCTTGGGGCTGGTGCCCTTGGCCCATATAGGCCAAGGCACACCCCCTACAGCCCATGTGGCCCCCCGGGGCAGGTGGCCCCACCCGGTGGACCCCCGGGACCCTTCCGGTGGTCCCGGTACAATACCGATGACCCCGAAACTTGTCCCGATGGCCGAAATAGCACTTCCTATATATAATTCTTTACCTCCGGACCATTCCGGAACTCCTCGTGACGTCCGGGATCTCATCCGGGACTCCGAAAAACTTTCGGGTTACCGCATACTAATATCTCTATAACCCTAGCGTCACCGAACCTTAAGTGTGTAGACCCTACGGGTTCGGGAGACATGCAGACATGACCGAGACGTTCTCTGGTCAATAACCAACAGCGGGATCTGGATACCCATGTTGGCTCCCACATGTTCCACGATGATCTCATCAGATGAACCACGATGTCAAGGACTTAATCAATCCCGTATACAATTCCCTTTGTCTAGCGGTACGATACTTGCCCGAGATTCGATGGTCGGTATCCCGATACCTTGTTCAATCTCGTTACCGGCAAGTCTCTTTTACTCGTTCCGTAACACATCATCCCGTGATCAACTCCTTGATCACATTGTGCACATTATGATGATGTCCTACCGAGTGGGCCCAGAGATACCTCTCCGTCACACGGAGTGACAAATCCCAGTCTCGATTCGTGCCAACCCAACAGACACTTTCGGAGATACCCGTAGTGTACCTTTATAGCCACCCAGTTACGTTGTGACGTTTGGTACACCCAAAGCATTCCTACGGTATCCGGGAGTTGCACAATCTCATGGTCTAAGGAAATGACACTTGACATTAGAAAAGCTTTAGCATACGAACTATATGATCTTGTGCTAGGCTTAGGATTGGGTCTTGTCCATCACATCATTCTCCTAATGATGTGATCCCGTTATCAACGACATCCAATGTCCATGGTCAGGAAACCGTGACCATCTATTGATCAACGAGCTAGTCAACTAGAGGCTTACTAGGGACATGGTGTTGTCTATGTATCCACACATGTATCTGAGTTTCCTATCAATACAATTATAGCATGGATAATAAACGATTATCATGAACAAGGAAATATAATAATAACTAATTTATTATTGCCTCTAGGGCATATTTCCAACAGAGCCATCAACCTTTTGCCGAACACACAGCGGAACTCTCAATGAAAGCACCAATGTCGGTGTCAAAACTGGCAGATCTCGGGTAGGGGGTCCCGAACTGTGCATCTAAGGCGGATGGTAATAGGAGGCAGGGGACACGATGTTTTACCCAGGTTCGGGCCCTCTTGATGGAGGTAAAACCCTATGTCCTGCTTGATTAATATTGATGATATGGGTAGTACAAGAGTAGATCTACCACGAGATCGGAGAGGCTAAACCCTAAAAGCTAGCCTATGGTATGATTGTATGTTGTATCTCCTCTATCGACTAGCCTGGCCTTGGTTTATATAATGCACGAGAGGCCTAGGATAACAAGAGTCCTAGCCGAATACGCCGGTGGGAGGAGTCCTTGTCTTGATCACCAAGTCTTGTAGAATCTTCCATGTATGCGGCAACTGTCCGAACTGGCCCATGAGTATACGGCCATGGGGGTCCTCGTCCCAATCTAACAGATCAGGAGACGATGTGGTGAGTACCCCCTAGTCTAGGACACCGTCAGACGGCTCACTTCCCCACTGCCCAACTGATATCATTGGCTGGTGCTGAAGATGATGGTGGCCGGCACCGGTTCGAGTTCATCATCGGCCACTACTTCGCCATGGCCGGCACCGGCTCGAGTTCATCCTAACATTCCCCTCTTCCGTGGAGCCCATGCGGGGTCGACGAAGGTCCTCGCAAAAAAGGATCCGGCAAGACACCTGTTGTGTACGCCGGCATCGCCTCTGCGGTGGCCTTCATGGGACCCAAGCGGCGGCGGCCTCCCATGTTCTACTTCTCCTCGATGATGGCGGCGGACGCGGAGGCACTGGCCACCGACTTGTCGCTCTCCGTGCGTCCAGCTTCTATCGCTTCTTGCATGGCGCGGCCGCCGGCATGGGAGTCTCGGCCACAGAAACGGGAGACGCGGTACGAGGCGGCGGCGTGGACGGCAGCAACGATGCCCGTGCGCCGCTCCTCGTCGAGCTGGCCTGGAGCGGCGAGTTGCTGAACCGCGCGCCGGCTTGGGGCGGCAACTGGCTCCGTCGGGCGAGGGGAGGGAGGTGGATCAGCGAGCTGCATAGCTCGTATCCGGCGGGCTACCCAGCCGGCTTGGATGCGGAATAACTACTCTTCATAAGCCATTGTAAGAGTGGACAAAATGGTGGAGGAGATAGGGGAGCGGCCCGGTCATGAATGGACGTGTGTCCAGAGTGGGTTTCTCGGCTTCCATACGGGCGGGTTTCATGGAGGTGTTTGAATGCGGCACGGAGGCGTGTTCAGCCGGGCATGCCGCGAGTGGCGCCCTCGACTCTGACCTAGGACACTGCGCCATTCTTCCACTGACATGTGGGCTCTTTGGGTGCATGGCATGCATGTCAGTGACCCAACGCAGGCAGCGCACGGCAGAGGAACCTTTGGTGGGCCAGGGTGGTCAGAAGCGGGCATTTCATAAACCGATGATTGTTCATTGAGTGTGATGTCATCTTTTTCATGTAGATAAGCCTACTATGTTGATAGCCCATTCGATACGTTGTGATTCATAAAGACCGCTGCAAACATCAATGTTCTGCTTATCACAGATAAGATTGATTAATACCTGTAACAATCCATGTCCTTAACAAAGGGTGCATCCACGTATAGGTTGAACGTGTGTCTTGCGTCGTGTGCTGTGTGCATGCAGGCGTGCGAGTGTTGCGTGCGTGCAAGTGTACGTTTCAGTGTTGCATGCATGGGTGTGTACGTGCGTGTGTTCGTGAGTGCATGTGTACGTATCAGTGTTGCACGCCAGCATGCGTGCGTGTATACGTGTCAGTGTTGCACGCCTACATGCGTGCGTGTCTTGTGGGCGTGTCTTGCGTGCATGCATGTGTATGTGCAGGGTGAGGCTACACGTCAGTCGACTGACTTTTTCATCTCTGGTCATTAGATTTTCCAGCCGTTGGATACGAAATCAAGGGCCTCCAGTTTATCATCAAACTCCACCCCCCTGAGCCGCCCGCCACCACCGGCCGAACCGCCAGCCCCCGCCGCCCGCGGCCGGCCCGCCCTCCCCGAAACCACTCCCCACCGTCGGTCCGCCGCCGCACCGGCCATCCCTCTACCCCCCCCCCCCCGTCGAGCTTTTTCTCCGGGGATCCCCACCCCACCACCCAATGAACGCCCCCCCAACCGCCGGTGACTGCCAACCAGAGGTCTCACGACTTCAAATACCCACCGACCACTAATTTATTACCATTTCTATCCTTCATATACGCGCTGAAGGGTGGGCCCTATGGTAATGTGCGCTGCTGAATGTGGACCGTTTGACTGGTCAATTGATCGTGTTATCAACAAATTACGGAGCTGTATGGTGAGCCAGTGACCGTATGATCACCCTAAAATGTACTCCTATTTTATTAACACAGTACAGACTCAAACTACCATTTCTTTCTTTCATATACGGGCTGACAGGTGGGCCCCATGGTTACGCACTCCGATGGTGCAACACTAGTTGCGCCGCGTGGAACGTTTGGCTGGTCAATTGATTGTGTCATCAACAAAATACGGAGTTGTACGGGTGAGCTAGTGACCGTATAATCATGATATGTATTTGTTTAACACGGTACAGACGCAAGGGCTCATATATACGCACAAGCACTCACCGCTATAAGCGCACACACGCGAACCCTTCCCCTATGAGCACCTTCGAGAGAGTGGGCCAGCATATATGATCTTGAGATTTTACGAAGTCACCATAGGTGCCTCGTAGTCGAGTGGAACGTCTCCTCCCACCGAACGTACGTCGCCAGAAAATACTAAAATTAACACAAGATTAATGCGAGCACCGGGACTTTAACCTTGGCGGGCTCGAGAAACCACTGTGCTCTAACCATCCAACCACGTGTTGGTTAGCACGACAAAATGTATGTGGTGACCGTGATGAGCTTATTCTGAAGTCCAGTGAGCATATCGTGCTTTCGATTCAAATACAATGACCGTAAGTGTCGTCAACAAAATACGGAGCATGCATCAAATGCAAAGTCCGTCGGTGTCATCAACAAAATATGGAGACGTATCGTGAGCTAGATACCGTTGTACTATTGTATATGCTTATTTTCTTAGTGGCCGATTGCGTGTGTGGTGTGGTGGGAACATCATTTCTAGTTGTGGTGGGTTAACATGAAGACTCATGGGTCGGTTCCATCCTGCGCCACATATAGGTTGGACCGAGACGTGTTATACGAAGACCCATGTGGAGGACTCGGCGTACAACACGAAGCTACCAGAGTCGCGGAGGACTCTATCCCCACTGGTGATAAGCCGACTATATATGATTTGTAACCCTAGGCCCTTAGTATGTTATACAAGCTTGGGGGCTAGTTCGTCGATAGTATACACACACGCACAATGCCTGGTATTCGCCTGTACTTTGTACACACCCCTATCACTAATATACAGTACCAGGAGTAGGCTCTTTCTTCAACTGCAATTGAATTCTAGCATGTGCATGTGTTTATTTCATATTATCGATCCATAGAGTGAGAGCGGTTTGAAATACATGCAATGGATGCTTTTGCAATTCATATATAAACATTAATTAGTGCACTCCATGTTGTTAGTGTGAAGCACTTTATACATTTGTCACTTGCATGGATACATTCCAAATTGCTAGCTACGAAATAGAATACATGTCGAATTCAACATAAAGGGGGTTTCGAAGATTCGAATTCATAGGAAGTGCATTCATCTATTTGAACCTGAGATAATGGCATTTGTAAATCAGATGTAAAAGGGGGCATCAATCTTTGTTGTGAGTTTGAACATGCTATATATATTCATACGCATATCTAACTTTTTTTTGCAACCAAGGAGATTATATCTGGAACCATGCATGAACTGAGGTAAGTTGCATATTTTTAAATATATACTCGTGTACAATGTATATTCAAATGTACCCCCTCTATTCCAAAATAATCGTAGCTTTAGGATTTTCAAGAGTAAAGATTTGCGAAGTTTGACAAATCCTGAAAGTTCGATTCAAGAGAACCAAAAACATTAAGGCCTTCTTTGGTTCATAGGATAGGAATTTTATAGGAATAGGAAAATCATAGGAAGTGAGATGACATGCATGTCAATTCCTATAGAGAAAGAGATGTCATTTGGTGCATAGGATAGGATTTTTCCATTGAGTCTAGGCTAATGTTTTTTCCTCCAAAACGTGAAGGATTGATTCCTATCCTACATAGGAATAGGAATCCATTCCTACAAACGAAAGGGCTTCAAAGGAATTTTTTCCTTTGCAAATCCTATCCTATAGAATTCCTACAAAAATCCTACAAACCAAAGGAGGCCTAATGCTTCTGCTCCCAAATATTGAACGAAGCGCCAAATAGGCCTCTGGTCACCCGAAACCGCGCGAGACTAATGTCTTGGTGGTAGGAAATTACTGTCCTGACTCTGGCCCGTGTAGCCTATCGGCCCGATGTCCAAAGGTCTAAACCGGGGTAGGTTTGTAACTTCACCAAGACGCCAGAGAAGCATTCATACGTTGTGGGCGCCTACCCATGCGCTCGGCCGAAATCTATCCCGCCCACATTTGGGACACCTGACATGATTGTCCTACCCCCAACCCGCAATATGTCCGAAATTTTAGATGGGGGGAAAGTTTGTAACTTTCCCCAAATTTCAAACAAGCACGTCTCAAACCGAACATTGTTCCCCCTTAGTTCCCCGCCTCCCTCCGTTTCCCCATTCATACTCCGTGGGCACGAAAACACCCTCTCCACCAGCCGCGAAACCCCAGCCTCCTCTGTCCTCCACCCCATAGTGGCCAATCCACCGCCGCCCTCCTCCATCACGCCGGAGCCGGTACCCCGACATCATCGTCCAATGCAATCGCAACCGCAACACCCTCAAGGACTTAGCAGCTGAAGCCGAGGCAGAGCTGCCTCCACGACACCGACGCCGACATGCGCTGTACCAGAACCACTCCGACCACGCCGTCCTGTGCCTCACTGTTGCGGCTCCACTGTCGCAATCGTCCACCGCACTGGAGCTGTTCCTGCTATGCCGTCGTTCGCCGCCTCGGATCTGCTTCCCCGCCGCCGACAGACGGCCACCACGCCACACTCAACAACTTGGCCATGGGTTCGTCCAAGGCTGCACTGTCCTCCACAACTTCTGGTTTCCTGCGAACAACAAGAAGATCGTCGGAAAAACAGAAGGAGGACACAGCACTGCCAGCAGAAAGAGGTACTCCTCCTCCCTTATTCGTGCAAATCTTACGTCTCCGCTCACACCGTATTCATCCCACGAAAGAAACTAGTTGAGCGCTTCTTACTGTATCTTCTTCGTGATACTAAATGCACAAGGTTTCCTCCCTTTTACTATTTCACCTTTGCTAGAGGTCAGTAGCCCGCCTGGATTTCAATTCAGGGTTAGTCAAACCGCAATTAAAAGAAGCAGCACCCGCTTAGGCGCGCGGAGCACCTAGTCCGCCTGTTCCCCGGGGAAGCGGCGCATCAGTGTCTATCATAGGGGTGTGGGATGCAGGAGCTGCTTGCGCCTGATCTGGAGGTCGGCGGGGCTTGAATGGATGGCCAGGGGGCGGTGCCAAGCACGGCGGTGCGGTGAGGTCAAGGGGAGGGCGCAGGCAGGGGAGGAATACTGGGCCGGTGGTCGCTGGCGTTTCGAGGAAGATCGTCAACACTGACTCGCTGGAGGTAGATGAAGGCGATCTGCCCGTTCTTTGTATATCGGACGATGCAGAAAAAATGGACAGGCCTATTTGCTTTTAGTCAACTGTTATTTTCATAGAATCCTGTAGTAATTTAGTGTGCCATGCATGTTGTAGAGCTATCATATGTCTCCCATCATTTATTTCTCATCGACCTGCTATCTGCTACCTTTACACTGTACTAATTGTGCACACACTTCACCCATACTCACACTATTGTTTTTTTATGCATGGGTATTTCAGACTCTGAAGCAATGTTGATGAATGCAGAAAAGAAAAGACAGAAGCCGCTCCAGTGTAATTCGAAGATAAGCACTAAGCGTTCCAGCCCTCTAACGGGTGCAGTGCCAGCAGTTGGAGACAGTAAACTTAGCTCTGCAGTTGATGATCTCAATTGCCACATACAACCATCCCAGGTGCTTGCTTTAACTTCGCGCTGTCAAATGTGGTTGCATGTTGCATATGGTGTCTGGCTTGTATTGCTTCCAATTTGGTTAAATTGCATCTGCTTACTTTACACATTATACCTTTGATAATGACATGCCTTCCTATTTTTGATACATACTACATATGTCTATTAACCATGTTCGTACATCAAACTAATGCTCTTTTGTATCCCTCGTCAATCACTTATGATGAGACAGTTACCCGGGTGTGTTTCTGTGAGACGCCATACTCGTTTAAAGAGTGCAGTGTCATCCTCCCCACATGATTCTCAAGAAACAACAAGGCTAAATGAAGATAGTCAACGTAGCTCTCTAGTTGATCACCGCAATTCCCCCACACCACCATCGCAGGTGCTTGCTCTTACTTGGTAGTGTGATATGTAGTGTTCGTCTTACATGAAAGTAGTGTTTGTCAGTATCATGCATCAATGAGTTCTGAAGAGCAAATTTTATTCCTTTTTCTTGTGGGTTTGACTTGACAAGGCAAAATCAAGAAAGAGGAAGGAAAAGAGTAAGGAAGGCGATGATGGTGGTCCTCTGCAGCAACGTAAACGGAGCATCTGTACCGATTCTCCTTGTACTGAGAGTGCACTACAAGGTCCAAGTCTCTGCTCCCCTACTCCACCATCCAAGGTGCTTGCTCTAACTTGGCAGTGTGATATCTAGTTGCATGTTGCATATGGTGTCTAGCTCGTATTTCTCCTAATTAGTGTAAACTGCATCTGCTTAGCTTACACATGATATATGTGAATATGACACGCTTTCCTGTTTTTGGTACATACTATATCTTATGATAAGGCACCTTTAAGTCGCCACTGTGATATTGGTTGTGTCTTGCATATGATTTCTAGCATGTACTGCTTCTAATTTGTTGAAACGCCATATAGTTTCAACTTGGCAGAGTGATATTGGTTGCATCTTTCATATGGTGTCTAGCTTGCAGTGCTTCTAATTTGTTGAAATGCCTTCTGCTTAGTTACCACATCATCGGTGTGAATATGTCACACCATCATGTTTTTCATACATATTCCATCCTCGCATCATCTGTTTGCCTTTCATCCGAGTAGTGTTCGTCAGTATCATGCATGAATGAGTTCTGAAGAGCGAATTTTATTCATTTTTCTTATCGGTTTGACTTCACAATGCAAAATCATTACAGCTGAAGGAAATTAGTCCGGCAGTGGATGATGGTGGTCCTTCGGAGCAACTCAAACAGGGGGTCTCTACAGATTCTACTCCGCCATCCTCCCAACAAGATTCGCAAGACAACACAAGGTTGGACAGTCAACGTAGCTGTGTAGATGATGAGCACATCTCCCCTACTCCACCATCACAGGTGCTTGCTCTAACTTGACACTATTATATGTGGTTGCATGTTGCGTATGATGTCTAGCTTGTATTGCTTCTAACTTGAATTGCATCTGGTTACTTTACACATAATGCCTGTGAATATGACACGTGTTCCTGTTTCTAGAACATACGTGTACATGATGAGCACATCTGCCCTACTCCACCATCACAGGTGCTTGCTCTTACTTGGAGCTGTTATACGTGGTTGCGTTTTCCGTATGATGTCTAGTTTGTATTGCTTCTGATTATGTTGAATTGCATCTGCGTAGCTTACAACTTATACCTGCAACAATCACTTACCCATAAGACACATTTAACTTGGGACTGTGATGTAGGTTGCATCTTGCATTGTCTTCTAGCTTGTACTGCTTCTAATTTCTTGAAATGGCACTTATGACGAGAAACTTTTTACCTGATAGAGTGATATTGGTTGCATGTTCATATGGTGCCTAGCTTTCATTTCTTCTAATTTTGTTGAAATGTCTTCCGCTTACTATTTTTTCATACATATTCCATCCTCCTATCGTACGTGTGAATATGAAACACTGTCTTTTTTTTGTATATATTCCATCCTCTTATCCTGTTCTTGCCTTACATCAAAGTAGTGTTCGTCTGTATCATGCATCAACCAGTTATGTAGAGCTAATTTTATTCATCTTCTTGTGGTTTTGACTTCATAAGGCAATATCATAAAATAGGAAGGAGAAGAGTAAGTTAGGGGATGTTGGTGGTCCTCCGCATCGACGCAAACAGAGACTCTCTAGATTTTCCACTGCTACTGCTAATGAAGTTGAAGTCCCAAGTCTACATGATGAGTTCATCTCCCGTACTCCACCATCGCAGGTGCTTGCTCTAAGTTGACAGTGTGATAATTGGTTTCATGTTGCATATGTTGTCTAGACTGTATTTCTTCTATTTTGATTAAATTGCACCTGCTGAGTTTATACGTTATACATGTGCATATGACATGGCTTTCTGTGTCTAGAATACACTGCATCTATCTATCATACCATGTTCTTACATCAAAGTACTGCTGTTGTGTATCCCGCATCAGTCACTCATGATTGGATGCTTTTAACATGGCAGTTTGATAGTGGTTGCATCTTGCATTGATTTCTATGTTGTACTGCTTCTAATTTTTCGAATTGCCACTTATGACAAGACACTTTTAACTTGGCAGAGTAATATTGGTTGCATCTTTCATATGGTGTCTAGCTTGCATTACTTCTATTTCCTTGAAAATCCTTTTGCTTAGTTTGCACATCGTAGTTGTGAATATGTCATGCCGTCCTGTTTTTCTTACATATTCCATCCTCATACGGTTGTCTTACATCAAAGTATTGCTTGTCTGTATCATGCATCAATGAGTTCTGAAGAGTGATTTTATTCTTTTGTGTTGTGGGTACAGCTTGACATGGCAAAGTCAAAAAAGAGCAAGGAAAATAATATAGTAGGGAGTGCTGTTACTCGTCGGGTGAAACAGAAAAGGTTCTGCCGTCGAGATTCTGCTGGTACTTATAGTGCAGTAGAAGGTCCAAGTCCACCAGCTAAATCTACAAACACAGTATCACCTGCTCCACTAGCTGTAGCATCCGCTTCAACTGTACCAGCATCTCAACCATTTACTCGTTCGTTTGCTTGGGAACTGGCCAGTTCCCAAGCTGCCTTCACACCTAACACTACTTCCGAAGCACTGCTGACACAACAGGACTTGGCAAGATCAGATGAACCTCATGAGCATCAAAACCAAGACGGTACCTGACCGAGTCAAGTTGCAGTTGCATGCTCCTTTATATGTACTCTCACAGTTTGATGTACACTAACACTTTCCATATTCGTTGTTGAACTAGCACCACGGCGCAAGCGGAAACAGACATCAGGGATAATGCTTGACAGATTAACAAAATCTAAAGGAGGAAGAATGGAGATCCATTTTGAGGCAGGTTTAAAAAGGCCACGTGATGCTACAGAGTCAGCCAAGTTAGTATCAGAGGCAGCCATTGCCGTTAGGTGTCATGCACGTATCCTCCCAACGTGGATCCAGTACAGGAATGAGAAAGACAATACCCAGTTTAACACCTTCCTTGACCATTTATCCGTAAGTAATGTTATTCATCGCAATTAGTAATATTGTCTTGCTCTGTCCCATACTTTCTATCTTCCTCCTAATAAGACTCACATTCTTTTTTCAACAGATGAGGTTCAAGTTGGATCCGAAAGATGATGCAACTAGACAAGCATGCAATCATGTTTTTCAGTCTGCTCTGTGACAGTATCAGTACCACCTTAGAAAATCTCACTTTGAAGGCAAGGCTAACAATGAAATCGTCCAAACATCTCCAGTGGAATATATTACAGATGAAGACTGGACAGCCCTCGTTAAACACTGGTCTGATCCAAAGTATCAGGTAGGCTATATGTATTTGATCAGACCACATATTGAACTTGTATTTATGTATGTGCCTTACAAGTGTATCTTCTTCTAGGCTAACTGTTTGAAGAACAAAACCAACCGTTCTAAAGTGAAATTCCAACATACCACAGGATCTCGTAGCTATATTGCACACTGCGAGGCTCTTGTAAATAGCTGCTACTTCCTTCTTTTTTGTGCCATATTATCGTATCTATATTGACTTGTTCCCAATACAGAGGAAATCCCGTGCGGACCAAAAAGAACCTGAACCGAATGCAGTGCAAATCTTCAAGGATTGCCACACCAGCAAGATGAAGGGCATGAGCACACCAGTTCAAGCCGTTGTTGTAAGTCCTTACTCCTCCTGCCTTGAACTGATTGGTACTGTCATGTGTTCATTTAACTACTTGGTTTGCAGCCAATGTCAGTTACTCTGTTCACTTTTATTCATAGTTGTATTAACGTATCATTTCACCTTACATGGTTTAAAAGAGATGAGGGATATTCTTTTGGTCTTGATCTGTAATCTAGTTGTTATGTTCACGTGCGCACACAATGATAAAATAGCCTGTTTGTTTTATATCTGTTTGCCCATGATATGAATGATGTCATACTATGTTCATCCTACTTTAAACCATGTCTCTTTATCCTTAGATGTCAATGAATGTGAGGAAATAGACAATACAGTAGGCATGCTACATGGACATATGTTCCGAAAGTGATTTTATTATGTAGTTGGCACTACAATACATGCTAATGTATTACAGTAGTTCACCAAAATAAGTTATGTATAAATGTTTAACCTACTTTGTTTGTTTTTCTCTCATTAGTAACTTATCTGGTACACTAATCTACAAGTTCAAACTTTCAGGAAGCTATTGAACAAATGATTGAACAACCACAACCACCTGAAGGTGACGAGGCTACTACAGGCACAATGTCACCTCTTGCTGCAGTGCGTTAGTATCTCTCCACTAACAGTGCAAAAAGCACCTTCCTGCGTAATTCTGGGTTGGTTGTCAAGGTAACCTCGTCCAAATCGCCTACTGAACAAAATCTTCCTGCTAGACAGAGTGATATATCTGTGCTCCAGACACAAGTCCAATCCCTAATGGACGTTGTTTCGGAAACAAGAATAGTGGTTGAGAAATGTCGTCAAGATATGAATGGTTTTGAAACCAGACTATCAGAAATTCGCTTCATTGTTCAAGAGCAATGGCGGAAAAAAGGTGGAGATCGTGCTGCTCCATCAGATTCTACAGCCTGAAACATTAGCACTCGGGTCAAATGATCTGTGCTTCTATACATCTGATGGTGCTTTTATCTGGAAGGACTGTAAACTTTATGCCAACAGGCCTTTTTTTGTATGGTTGGAATTTATTTTGTTGTGATACAACATTTATGATGCTGCCTCAGGCTGCAGTAATTATGATGCTATTTTAGTGTAGGTTTATCTTAGTAATGTACTCCGCTAAAACCTTCGTAGGAGCCCAACATGCCAACATTCGTCGGGCCCATTCCAATTGGGCTAAAAACGATTACGGGCCGAAATTGGCATGTAGCCCACTAAAAATATCTGGGCCTAAATCAGCATAAGCTTTCATATTTTTCTGGTAGGCCTGTGCCCATAGTGGGCCTTTAACAAGCCTAAACATAATTTGGGCCCTCAGTAAAAATAGGCCGTTTACAGGTGTAAATATCTCGAGCCCATAAAATACATGGGCCTTTAATAGACCGAAAGTGAGATTGGGCCCTGATTGTGCCAAATAACCCACTGGACTTTAACAGGCCAAAATTCGGACGGGCCGTAAATGCGCCGACCTAATACACGGGCCTTTAATAGGCCGGAACTTCGGTCGGGCTAGATTATCATCATTTTTATATGGGCCGTTAATGGGCCCGATATGACGTTGGGCCACATATGACCCATGGTTTACGTCCGGCGTTAACAGGCCGAAAATGACAACATGCCGAAAGTGGCCCAAAGCTATAGTGGGCCTCTAATAGGCCGAATGTCAGACATGGCTGAATATGACCCAAATCCTTCACGGTCGTTTATGGGCTGAAAGTTTTGATGGCCTGTAAATGGGCCCAAATGAAGCCGGACCTTAAAAGGCTGGAAATACACCGGGCCGTAATTCGGCCCAATTACTTAGCAGACTGTTAACGGACCAGAAGTGACATGGGCCGCGTTGATGACACATTTAGGACAGGCCGTTGACAGGCCGATTTGACAGAGAATGTTGGGCCTTTAGCTGGGCCAGCCCATTATGGTCGGCAGAATCTAGTGGGCCTTTAGCTGGGCCGGCCCATTGTGGTCCGCAAAATCGTGTGGGCCTTTAGCTGGGCCGACCCATTATGGTCGGCAAAATCGTGTGGGCCTTTAGCTGGACCGGCCCATTATGGTTCGCTAAATTTTGTGGGCCTTTAGCTGGGCCGGCCCATTATGGTCTGCTAAATCTTATGGGCCTTCGGTTGGGCCGGCCCATTTAATCTTTGTGGGCCACTTTTGGGCTGGTCCACGTGTCAAAATATCATAAGCCCATCTCGACCGTTGGATGAGTGACACCTGTGCCAGCGCGGAGCTGACGCGTGGATCCGTCAGCCAATGAGAATTTTACACATGGAAAGTCAGCATTGGTCGTGGCTGTTAACGGGTTATCGGATCCAAAAGCCGACCCGATAGCTTAACGGCGTTCCATTACGGTGGATGCCACGTTTCGGTCACCCTTGACGAAAGCACTTCTGTGACGCGCGATTTATCGTCATGGAAGTGGACACTTCCGTGATGATAATTTTGACAATGTCATGGAACACTTCTACGACAACATAGGTATGACTATCTTGATTCTGTCATAAATTTGTCATGGATGTACATGCATGACAGAAAATGCGACCTACTGTGACAAACACGTATCATCACGGAAGTGTATTTTTTTGTAGTGGAACCAGAAGACGAAGACCCCCGCAAGATCCTTGTTGGGGACGGCCAAGACCCCCGGCAGGATCCTTGCCGAGGACGCCCCGCGAGACCCCGGCAAGACCCTTGCCGGGGGCATCCGCGGGGCCATGGCTAGGCCCGCACCCACCAACGTTTCGCTGCCCCGCGGAAGTCCCGGCGCAGCAACCAGCCCGCCAACTAGGCAAGCGCCTGTGTGGCAGCATGTAGCTTCTAGGCCAAGTAGTCAAGCATCTGCGTGGGGGCATGCAGATCTTCGTGAAGACCCTGTCACCGCACCAGTACAGCAACCAGGCAGCCAGCATGGCGCTGCATGCCTCGTCAGCTTGGACGAGCGTCGAAGCAAGGCGAGGCGTCGACGGGCAGGACGAGCTCTGTTGCCACCCCCGATAAAGCAAGAGGGCATGTAGGCAGCGCATTAAATGCGTTTGTCCTATGGTGTCAGGCGATAAACTTGTCCACTGAAGATACTTTCCACCTCCTGTGTGCCACTTTGGCGACCCCTTTGACATATAAGAGGAGGCCCGAGGCGTACTGTGGAAGGATTCAGAATTTTTGGACTGGGCACGCATAGTAGCTAGTCCAAGAATGGAAGAACACGAAATAAACACAGACAAGAAGGACTAGGGTTTTACGCATTGTTTGCGGCCTGAACCTGGGTAAAAAAATCCCCTCGCGTTGATCGGTAGACCTGATTTTTGCGCAGCCCCACGCCCCGCCAACCGAAGAAGGGATTCCCTGGGATCCCATAGGTGTCGTTTCCCCGACACCACTGAATACCTACACAAACAAACACCAATTGCACCCAACTCGACAAAGGGGTTGTCAATCCCTTCACTTTGCAAAGTGAGATCTGATATAGATGGATAAACGGTAAAGTAATATTTTTGGTATTTTTGGTTTATAGACCGGAAAGTAAAAGATTGCGAAGAAAGTAAATAGGTAACTAAAATTATAGATCGGAAACTTATATGATGGAAGATAGACCCGGGGGCCATAGCTTTCACTAGAGACTTCTCTCAGGATAGAAAATATTAGGTGGGTGAACAAATTACTGATGAGCAATTGATAGAAAAGCGCAAAGCTATGATGATATCTAAGGCAATGATCATGAATATAGGCATCACGTCTGTATCAAGTAGACTGAAACGATTCTGCATCTACTACTATTACTCCACACATCGACCGACTCCTGCCTGCATCTAGAGTATTAAGTTCATAAGAAAAGAGTAACGCATTAAGTAAGATGACATGATGTAGCGGTATAAACTCAAGCAATATGATGAAAACCCCATCTTGTTATCCTCGATGGCAAGAATACAATACGTATCGGTTCCCCTTCTATCACTAGGATCAAGCACCGCAAGATTGAACCCAAAGCTAAGCACTTCTCCCATTGCAAGAAAAACCAATCTAGTTGGCCAAACCAAATCGATAGTTCGAAGAGACTTGCAAAGATATCAAATCATGCATAAAATAATTCAGATGAGATTCAAATAATATTCATATATAAGCCGATCATAAATCCACAATTCATCGGATCTCGGCAAACACACCGCAAAAAAGTATTACATCGAAAAGATCTCCAAGAACATCGAGGAGAACATGGTATTGAGAATCAAAGAGAGAGAAGAAGCCATCTAGCTACTAGCTATGGACCCATAGGTCTATGGTAAACTACTCACGCTTCATCGGAGAGGCAGTGGTGTCGATGTAGAAACCCTCCGTGATCGAATGCCCCTCCGGCAGGACACCAGAAAAGGCCCCTAGATGGGATCTCACGGGTACAGAAGGTTGCGACAGTGGAAAAGTGGTTTCGTGGCTCCCCTGGGAGGTTTTGGGGTATTTGAGAATATATAGGCGGAAGAAATAGGTCGGTGGAGTCACGAGGGGCCCACAAGGGTTGGGGCGCGCCCTCCATCCTTGTGGATGCCCTGTGGCTTCCCTGACATGTACTCCAAGTCCTCTGGATGTCTTCTGGTCCAAGAAAAATCATCACGAAAGTGTCATTTCGTTTGGACTCCGTTTGGTATTCCTTTTCTGCGAAACTCTAAAACAAGGGAAAAACAGGAACTGGCACTGGGCTCTCGGTTAATAGGTTAGTCCCAAAAATCATATAAAATAGCATATTAATTCATATAAAACATCCAAAACAGATAATATAATAGCATGGAGCAATAAAAAATTATAGACACATTGGATACGTATCAGGGGCCCATAAGACCGGAGGGCGCGTCGAGGGGGGTAGGGCGCGCCCTCCACCCTTGTGGATGGCAGGTAGCCCCCCTCTGATGCTTTCTTCGCCCAATATTTTTTATATATTCCAAAAATATTCTCCGTGAAGTTTCATGACTTTTGGAGTTGTGCAAAATAGGTCTCTAATATTTGCTCCTTTTCTAGTCCAAAATTCCAGTTGTCGGCATTCTCCCTCTTTATGTAAACCTTATAAAATAAGAGAGAAAAGGCATAAGTATTGTGATATAATGTGTAATAACATCCCATAATGCAATAAATATCAATATAAAAGCATGATGCAAAATGGACGTATCAGCCTACACGTCATAGTGCGATATGATGGCTGGAGCCAAAGGATTGTCACTTTAATGACTTGCATGTCAACCTCATTATTTTATGCTATCGACAGAAGCGAGGGGCGTGCTATGGAGGACCCGGAGCAAGGTGGCTTCACCAGGCGCGGGAGAACATGGTGGTGGCTATGACATCATCATGGAGATTTTCATGAAGACCTTAGAGTATCATGGAGACGTTCCCGGCGCCTAGGTGTATACCATATCATGTTATTATGAATTGTCTGATATGTGTATACCTTTGTTGTTTGCACCCTTTGATGGTGCAGTATTCAACTATAAGGGTGATCTCTCGCAAAAAATATCAAGTAGTTAGTGCTCTTCCTAGAGTAGCAACCGTCTATAACACGTAGCTTTTCGGAGTGCGTCATGCCAACATGAGTACAAACGAAGGGTGAAGTGCAAGACGGGTGAAGGTAAGACCTCATAGCAGAAACACTTGGTTATCTTTAAGTTCTAGCGGAATCATTCTGAGCTCGAAGGACAAAGCATCGAAAGATGAACAAGAGGTCATATGGAGATACAATCGACAAGTTTGCCTACCGGTTGAAGTTCACGTCATCAGTGCTGCAAACATCAATGTATGTGAATAATATCAAGATCTTGAATCACCCACTTTCAGTTTTGAGAGATATTGATTTGAGTGGGAGCACACTTTATATTAAAAAAATTTAAATACCAGTGCATATTTATTATGAACAATGTCTAAGTGAATCTTGTGTTTGCCGTTGTAGATCAACGGCTCGCAATATGTTCGATTTAGCCCCTATGTTAGAGAAAGAAAAGTTGGCTGGAAATGGTGGAAACTATGCGGATTGGATCCGGAACCTGAGGTTTGTTCTCGGGAGTGCTAAGAAATAGTATGTGTTGGATCAGCCCCTAGGTGATCCTCCTGCGCCAAATGCATCGCAGGAAGTTACAACTGCTTTCACTACTCGTAGTGATGACTATGAGTCGGTCCAATGCTTCATGTTGACTTGCATGGATCCTAAATTATAGAGACATTTTCAACGGTCTAGTACTCAATTTATAATTGGGTCACTGGATGCTTTGTACAAGAAGTAGCCAAGGACCGAATGTTTTGAGATAACCAAGGCCTTAATTGAATGCAAGATGACAGAAGGTTCCTTAATGAGTGAGCATATAGTAAAACTAGCTGGCTATGTTGATAGAATTCCTGCTCTGGAATTTGGAATTCCTCCGACACTCAGTACAAATATTGTGCTTTCTTCACTCCCCCCATCTTATGATAGTTTTATCATGAATTACACCATGAATGGGATGGAGAAAAGTGCAAATGAGTTGTTTTCTATGCTCAAGACTACGAAAGCTGGAATGTAGAAGAACAAACAAGTGTTAATGGTTAATAAGACTGCCAGTTTCAACAAGAAGGGCAAGTCCAAGAAGAAGTCTACTGGCGCCGTACGGCCGTGTCTTTGAAGAGGAACAAGGGCGGAGCCACTAAGAAGACTCAATGTTTCTACTTCAAGTAGAAAGGACACTAGAAGCGCAAATACAAGAAATACTTGGCGGATAAAAAGAAGAATGGTTCTTCCGGTAAAGGTATAAAAGTTATACAGAGTTAACATTATTTTACTTGTTAAAATTTTGTGAGTCGTGGGTATTTTGATACAGGATCGGTTGCTCACTTTCTTTGCAATACGATACAGGAGTTGCAGAAGGCTCGCAAGTAGATAAGGAATGATGGCATGATGCAAGTTGTGAATAGTGATGGGATTGCTGCTCAAGACTGTGGAAGTCACGTCTTTAGTTTATCTACAAGATTTATCTTAGAACTGAATAATTGTTATTTCGTTCCGAAGTTGTCTAAGAACATTATCTCTAGATTATGTTTAAGCGACGGTTATTCTTATAAGTCTGAAAACAATAGTTGTCTGAATTATTATAAGAATATGTTTGGATTTACCTCTATTGTTGGTGGTTTATTCACCATGAATATAATTTAATATTAATGCTAAATGTCTTGAGAAGGCTGGTAACACCACTTAAATGTGGCACTACAGCCTTGGTCATATCGTAAAAACTTCATAAAGATGGAGGACTGAAGTCTTTTGAATCAATTGAGAAAATACACTTTCTCGAGAAGGAGTTTCTCGCTAAAAAAAGTAAGTGGGAGGACAGTATAGCTTGACAATATTACTAAATCTCTGGCAAAAGTGAGCAGGACTAACGAACCAGAAGTTGTTCCGGAAGTTGTCCGCACAACTGAATCATAAGTTACTACACTAGTTGTAGAAACTCCAGTTAAGCATGTAACTGAACCATGTAGGTCGGGAAGAGTTATTGAACCTCTTTAATGGTTTTAGAATGAAATATTCATCTTAGAGGGAGATGAACTTGCCCACTACAGAGAAGTGATGGTGGCGCCCAGCTCAAAAGAATGGCTTAAGGCCATGCAATCTGAAATGGAGTCCATGTACAAGAATCAAGTTTGGAACTTGGTTGATCCTCCAAATGGTGTGGAACCCATACAATGTCAATGGATCTTCAAGAAAAACATATGTGAATGGTATTTCTACTATCTATTAAACAAGGCCAATTGTGAAACGGTTTTCACAGGTTGAGGGAATCAATTATGACAAAACTTTCTCAGTAGTAGCCATGCTAAAGTCTGTGCGGATTGATGACCCACAAGTTGTAGGATTAAAAGTATGTCTAGAGGGGGGTGATTAGACTGCTTGACCAAATAAAACTTATCCTTTTCCAAATTTTAGTTGTAGGAAAGTTTTAGCAATTTTACCAAGTCAAGTACACCCTACAGATGCAATTCTAAGATTTGAGCAGCGGAAAGTAAAGACTTTGCATGTGCATGTAAAGAAGGGATCGGAGAAATCAAACGCAATGAAGACACGATGATTTTTTGTGTGTCACCGATAGGTGGTGCTATCATACATCCATGTTGATGGAGACTTAAACCCACAGAGGGTAACGGTTGCACGAGTCCAAGGAGGGATCCACCCATGAGGGGTCCACGAGGAAGCAACCTTATCTATTCCATCATGGTTTACGTCCACAAAGGACTAACCTCACTTGGGTAGATCTTCACGAAGTAGGCGATATCCTTGCCCTTACAAACTCCTTGGTTCAACTCCACAATCTCTTGGAGGCTCCCAAGTGACACCTAACCAATCTAGGAGAGACCACTCTCCAAAAGGTAATAGATGGTGTTGTTGATGATGAACTCTTTACTCTTGTGCTTCAAATGATAGTCTCCCAGGCACTCAATCCTCTCTCACATATTTGGCTTTGGTAGGAGAGGGGATTGAATGGAAAGCAACTTGGAGAAGGCTAGAGATCAAGGTTAAAATGGTAGGATTAGAATATCTTGATCTCAACACATGAGTAGGTGGTTCTCTCTCAGAAAATGAGTAAGTGAAGTAGTGGTTCGTTCTGGTGGCTCTCTTAGAGAGTAAGTGGGGGTGGAGGGGTATATATAGGCTTCAGCCAAAAGTCCAACCATTACAAGTTTTTGACCCAAGTCAGTGACACCAAACCAAAATCTCGATGAGACCGACCAGTGTAAAAGATTCGAACGTTGGAAGTCTCGGTGAGATCAAACAAAACATCTCGATGCGACCGAGGTGCAATGGTTAGGGCAAGACCTCATTTCGGCAGTTCTGATCATTTCATCTCGGTAATTCTGATATGAAGCAACTTCACAACAGAAACATGGTCATGCCATCTCGGTGGAACCGAAATGTTAAGGGTCTGGCTTAGGCAGTGTATGTGATCAACTCGGTGAGTCAAGGGATAAAGAATTTGGGTGGGACCGAGATGATACTGTAGGGTTTTGGACAGATGTGATGTGGAGAAGTGTTTGAGGATTTTGGAGCAATATCACTAAGCACTTGAGAAATTGAGTCATGATCAAAACCTCATCCCCTTTTAATAGTATTGGTTTTCCTATGGACTCAATGTGATCTTGGATCACATAACCAAAAATGTAGAGTCTTAAAGCTTTGCCAATTCTTGTCCTTAGCATTTTGAGGGGTCCACAATCACTAGCCGTTGCTATGCCAATCATTGATCTTCTCTGAAATATATTATCAATGAGCATTAGATCAATGACTTATATGTTGTTATTAATTACCAAAAACCACCCGGGGATTAGTTGCACTTACAATCTCCCCCTTTTTGGTAATTGATGACAACATATAGATCAAAGCTTCGACAATTTATATAACTAATGAAATACATTGTCACTTTGAGAAGTATGTGATAAGCAAGAGCTCCCCCTAAATTTGTGCATTATTAAAAATTTGTATTTGAATGCAAATGCACAGCCGGTTAGGATCATGGGTCATTCTTCCATGTCACATACATCTTGGTGGAGCGCTCAAAATTATATGATTGCAATGTAATAAGAAATCATTACCAAACAAAAAAGTGAATGATCATACAAAGAGCATAGGAATAGATATTTAAGCATGCATAGCATCAAACACTACTACAGGATGTTGCTAACATGACACTACAATCAGAGACCCTTCGACAAAACTGTGTGTGATGCATTGATCGCAAACGGTGATGTAATAATACCGTCAAAAATGATATGAAATGTTTGTGATGGCGGGGACACAAAAAATGATTCAGATTATAGTTGCGTGTGCGATGCGTGGCATACAGTTCACTCGAATGAACTATTTGTGATGAGCATAACAACATAAATGATCAACCAGATAAAGGTGTGTGCGATATATATACGGCATACAGTTCACCCAGATGAACTTTTTGTGATTAGGTAACACAACAGAAATGGTTGGGCAAATCAAGGTGTGTGCGATAGATGGCATACAGTTCACTCGGATGAACTATTTGCGATGAGCCAAGACAACATAAATGATTCAACTTAACAAGATGTGTGTGATACGCAGCAAACAGGCAATCTTAATATACACACCTTTTACCAAAAAATCACTAAGCATCAATTAACAACAAGAATTGATCTCAGCAACAAATCTGACATAACAGTTCATAGATTCAAAGCTAGGGTTGGAGATGAATGATGAGGAAGATGGTGTTGATGATGATTCTTGCGATGAACGGAGTGTTGGTGATGTTGACGGCTTTGAATTCTCCCGCACGGAGGGGGAGAATCCCGGAGAATTAGCCCTCCTAAACTAAAAAGCGCCCAACTATGTTTTCGCCTAGAAGATGGCACCGAAAAACTCCCATAAATTAGATATGGGAGTTTTAGGGTAAAATATGACTAGGGATGTCGGAGAGCACCGGGGTCATGCCCTATGGGCCTCAAGCTCCCCTATGTTGTGATGCAGAGCCTGGCCACATGGTGGGACCGCGCCCCTTAGCTGAGGTTTACCCCTAGCTCTCTTCCTGTGCAAAACTTCAACATTTTTTCTGAATTTTCTTGGGTCTGAAAATAATAATTTCTTCACTGGTCCTTGTTTTGGTGCTTTTTGGTAGTTTTCAAGCTATTTCCACTCCTATAGTACAATGTGCAAAAATAGAGGGAAAATGCATAAGAATAGTGTGATAACATGCAAAACAAGGATAATTATGTGCCATCTATACTAAAAAAATAGTGATGCAAAATGGATGTATCAGTCACCGACCAACATCAGCCCACCAACTCCTACACAACATGCCTCACATGATCAACAACCTCCCTGCTGTCGCTGGTGACGGAGCCTGGCTCGTCGTGAGAGGGATAATATGCGGTGGCGGCTAGGGCTTCAAACACCCTCCTCGACCCTCACTCATAAAACCTTTTATGGTATGAACAATACATAAATAGTGGTGGCGTGTGTCCGTTTGTCCAAAGCGATGGTGGCATCGACTGTGTTGTGAAAACGTTGGCGGCTACCAGCTCCTGCCCAAAGAATAGTGGTGATATGTGAGGTGAGGTTGGGTTTTAGATCCGATCCTCGACAGTTGTCATCCAAGCTATGTTGTGCTTTGTCGCAGGCCGATAACAGATGGGGACGCTAGTGTGTCATGTCACCTACTCATGGATGGATAATAATTGTGGTTAAGAGACCTAGCACGGTTGCCGGTGCGGCTGTTGGCTACTTGTAGCAACCCTTACTCCCCCCCCCCCACTTTAGGAGCTTGCAATATGCAGCAGGTTTTCCCTCAGTGAGAAACCAAGGTAACAATCTGTGGAGGTACCGGTATCCTGCAACAGTTGAATGCTCTGCAACATAAATAAAACTTCATTTGTGTCCTCAACGGTTCTAACAAGGGTGTCAATCTTGCTAGTCTTGCTAGTTGCACAAGGCAATTAAAAGATAATGCATGGTAAATACTTTTGGTATTTTTTGAAATTAAAAAAATAAAAATAAAGCAATGTGTAAAAGTTTTTGGAAGGTGATATTATGCTAAAAACTGGATCGGGGTTCATAGGATCACCAAGAGTAACTCTCCAAAGCATAAAACTGTGGTAAGTAACATAATCATGTGAAAAAGTGCATATGAAATATTTCATGCTCATGCCAAATCAATGAATGTGTAAGATCATATATAGACAATATGTCCAAATACTATTAAACTGAGACCCTCTCTGTGTCGAATAGCTAAATAGCCCGTCCATAGATCGAGACCACTCTGCACCATCTGGACATTAAGTGTAAAATCAGGCAATTGCATTTGGCAAGATGACATACTGTTATGTTTAGTAATCCTCTACTAAACCTTAGCCCTTAGTGGCAACAATTAAATACAAGCATTTCCAACTTTCTATTATTGTGGTAGATTGCTTGCAATATTGAACACAACTAATGCACACATCTTCCACTATTGATTACCAATCTAAATTGGCTAAGACTAGACAAGCAACCGAAAAAATACATCTATTTATAAAACAAATGGCATACACAATCGGAACAAATAATGCGTCACATGATTAACATCATCGCTACAAATACATCAAATAAACCATAATCATGTAGGGCATCTCATCTCGCTGTTGTATTGAACATTTAAAAAAATCAAGGTGGAGAGATTGTAACTTTGGCTACTGCCATGAACCCGCAGTTTACGGGGTGAACTACTCAAAATTCATCCTGGAGCACGACGATCGAGTTTGGTGATCATGAAGATGACTCCCCCTTTGGCAGAGTTCCTGATTAGGGCTGAAAACGAAAACCGATCCGAAAACGCGATGTGGCGGCAGTGGAAAAATGTTTGATAATTGAAGCGAAGGTTTCGCCATCCATCGGGCACCGGAGGCCAACCAAGGGGTCCCACAAGTTGTAGGCGCCCTTGTAGGCGTCCACGGTCCTAGGGCGACTATAAAGGGCGCCTAGGTCCTGTGGGGCCACCTGGGATGGGGCCAAGGCTCCATGGTATTCTGGTGTGCTGAAACTTCCCAAAACATTTTTATTATTTTTCCTCAGACTTTTTCTGGGGCTTTTCCTAAAATTACGAAAACAAGAAGACACTGGATTAATATTTTAGTCTAATAAAATTTAATAAAAAGTATGCCCAGAGTGTATGTGATTGTTAAAATATAGCATTAATCATACAAAAATTATCAATACGTTTGAGACATATCAGCAGGAAGACGAGACATCACACATAGTCGTCTTGCCATAGCCACCTTTGTGTCTGTGGTAGATGAGCAATCAACGCATCGCCATCGGAGCTGACCACATGAGTAGAGGGAGATGGGTGTCAGCGTAGAAACCCTTGTTGCTGCTTTAGCTATTGATTCTTCAGATAAAAAACTTAATTTCATTATGTGTAGACAAAATCGAATGACATACTTCAACATGGCAATGGGTAACCGATACCCGCAAACCCGACAGGTAAAAACCCCATTAAGGTAAGGGTATGGGAATTAAAAATACCCATGGGTTTCTAAATAGGAAAAAATTATACCCAACGGGTAAGGTGGGTACGAGTATGGGAAGGCAATACCCATACCCGCGAACCCGCAAACCCGTATAATAAAACACCCTGTCAATTAGGTCCCATATATCATTGACATAGTATTATATGAAATCTACTCAAGTTGGTTTAGTGTCAAGTTGGAGAGGTTCAAGTGGCTACAATGACTATGTATCAAACTTATTTGTGTGTTGATCTACATTTGTGTTGAAGTTGAACTTATTTGTGTCTTGAACCAATTTGTGTGTCGAACTTAAGTGGCTGAAATGACTTATGTGTGTGTGCTGGAATTCTGAAATTTATGTTGAAATGCTGAATGAGATGTCTATGTGCTGAAATGCTGAAATAGATGTGCTGAAATGTTGTGTATATATGTTGAAATGTTGAAGTACATGTGTTGTGATATTGTATAAATGTGCTAAAAATTTTGTATGAATGTGCTGAAATGTTGTCAATATGTGTCAAAATGCTGAAATATAAATGCTCAAATATAGACGCCCAGCTGGGTATTTTTACCCACGGGTATTACCCATACCCGGCCGGGTACGGGTATGGGACCAGTTCGAAACCCGGGGTGCGGGTATGGGTATGGATATGGGCGGAAAATTTTGAAACGGGTGCGGGTTTGGGCACCTAATACCCATACCCAAAACCTACATGTGCCATGTTGAGACATACTTGGGTACATGAAAAAAAAGCAATCGGTGAAGTTACTCCCTCCATTCGGTGTTATAGGGCCGGTGAGGCACGAAGCAGCATCCCTTTTTATTATTGGACAATAAAAAATCCCTATTTAAATGGACATAATTAACTGCACGGTCAATCAATTGCCTGACTAATTAATTATATTAATACTACTCCCTCCATTTTTGTTTGTTGGGCGCATCTCCAAATCCTTGATTTTTCAGAATAGGAGAGATTTAAGGCGTGTTTCATTAATCACAGAATTAATTGTGGCGTTTGGTGCATGCGTGCTCTCTTTCCTTTCTCCTTCCAATTCTGCATGCAAGTGGGAACACGTCAGTTTTTGTTGAGTGTGAATGGAGAAGGATTTGCATGCAGCAGCTTTTGATCTCCTTTTCACACCGCATCCCCATTCCTTGGTGTATAAAAGAAGAGCCATTTGCTTTGCTATTCCTTGAACCAGCGAGGTGGAAGCCAAATGGAGAAGGAAGTTGAGGTTCATGGAGAAGGAGAGATGGAGGCGTCCATGGAGAAGGAGAGGTGGAGGGCGTCCATGGAGAAGGAGAGGTGGAGGGCGAGGTGGATGCCGTCCATGTCGAGGTGGATGGCGATGTGGAGATCACGCAAGGCCAAGTACAAGAACTAGAGGATGAATTTCAGAGGGTTGATAAAAACATCCAGGATCTTTTTCATAGAGTGGATCATCATGCAACCAATGTCGACGCTACAGATGCAAGGATTTCGGCTAGGTACGTCCGCACCGCTAACCTCGTGCAAGATGTGTCACACAGAACCTACTCCAACCCGACATCAACTTGCGAGGTGTGCATTCATCCGGCTTTGTGCCTCAAGTGTGGCATCCGCGGTGAGCCTTCCATATTCCTTTGCTTAGGATGTAGGCTCCCGGTACCAAAAGATTTGCGTTCTTGCGAGGCTTGCGGAAATCCTTGCCTGTGTGACAACTTTTGGTGCAAAGATTGTGCGACTACGGTGGCGATAAACAAAGAAGGGGTATGCATAAGGTGCCGTCGCAACCCATCTATCTATCTAGAGGACGAAAAGAAAGCGCATAATGTGCCGGATAGTCAAGTTTAGATTCGCCGGATGATGAAAATAAAGTGAGTTGTAATGGTTTTATATGCTTCAAGTTTATGTAAGAAAGTGAGTACGAATATGGTTTTATATAATCTTATTATGAGCTTATCTTGGTGATAGAATATGTAAAAGTGTATGAGTGAACCTGCGGATTATTCACAAAGTAATCAAGGGAATAGCAATGAAGTATACCATAGGATTTGCGCAAAAAAAAGCTACTGCATGATCTATGAACCTGATGGCCGCCCCTTGCATATAGGAGTATTATCTCATGTTGAGTTCAAAACAGTACATTCGCAACACTAGTAGGAGTATTATCTCATGTTGAGTTCAAGTGCTACTGAAAATCTGCCATTACATCTCATGTTGAGTTCAAGTGCTACTGAAAATCTGCCATTACATCTCATGTTGAGTTGCTCAATTGCCTGCTCAACATATTCTCTGTCAACTGTCAAACGAACAGGGAGACATCCTTGTCTCTCTAGTGCTTTTTTCTTCAAGTGAGGAACTGCATAGTGCATAGAACCCTTGTGCTTGATGATCTCTCTCATACACGCTTGATGACTCAACCAGATCCTATTAAGCTTTTGATGGGGGTACTCAGCAAGGGATTGATTAACCTATTACACATAAAATTAAAAAACTCAATCAGTTCATAACATTAACCTATGGGAGTAGATATCTTGAACAAATAACATAAAATACTCAAATCGGTGCAAGACCTTTGCGACAATCTTGGGTAGAGTCTTGGGCATCTTTTTATGGAACATTGCTTGAATTGAGGCAAACCAACCAAGATCTAATATGTTTGTGTCAGGAGAATTAGGTGGTTGGTATATCATCCTAATATCCCAACCACCCCTTGCAGCTTCCTGCAAAAAAAGTGGATCATCTGGTTTTATATGAGTCCTAGCATTGTCCTGCTGTACGTAGATGGTGTTCCATCTATCACTCTCAGGCCACTTTTCCTTTATAGCCGGCAGTACGTATTTCACTAAGTACTCCCGACTTTTCTCCCTGTCCACTTTATCGCAGGGCTTCAACTCCCATGCTCCCCTCAACCTAAGAATATAGAAATAAAGAACAAGTAAATAATGTGCATATAAAAATTTAGCAGAAAGTAGGAGTAGTAACAAGAACAAGTACCAACCTATTTTGACTCTTCTTTTTTGCTTGCACCCACTCTGTGTAAGCCCAAACCCCAATCTTGCCATCAAATACACAATTGCCTTGAGCATCATACCTTGGTCTAGCCATTGCGGACAAGAACATAATTTTTTGAATGTGGTTTTTATGTTTACATTCCCGGTGTGGTACCTCCTCTCTATGACTCAAATACATGTTCTGGGTCTTCCGCGTGCGATAAAACCATTTCTCATCTATATGAACCACATCCATATCAGCCCTAAATGTGGGATTAATACCGCCTTGGGATGTTAGGCTACTTCGCTCAAGATGCATAAGAGCATACTCCACACGAGCCCTTTCGTTTGCAGCAGTCAAAGAAGGCTTCAATTCACTTGTTATTCGTCTAATTTCCTTCATCTTCAACCTACAACAAAATATCAAAAATATCTCGTTGATAACACTCACCTCCATATAATAAAAGAATGTTGACATGTAGAAAATTGACAACAATCTGATAGTATAACGCTCACCTCCGCCAAATAGTGGTAGTTGACAAGTTCAAATGTCCAGCAACTTGTTCTAATGTTGTTCTCTCTCCAGGTGGGATGGCCTCCAATGCATCTATGTCGAAATTAATCCTCTTCCTTCCTGATTTGAGCTTCCGATTGTTTTTGACCCCAGTAATGCCGCCACCTTTTTTAGCCTCCCGCCATACCCTTTGCACTATCCTCCTAGGACAATCACAAGCTAGTGCAACAGCTTTAGAAACACCATGCTTCAACCTTATACCCGTACCATTACGTTTAATGATCTCAGCATATATGTGACGCTTGTCATCTGTATTGTACTGTCTTCTTGTCTTCTTGTTCGACAGAACATCTAGATTCGTAGGAAAAATAATTAGATAAACAAAAAATATGGAAACAAAACTATGCTGTAAATATGCTTACTCAAATCGATTGGTTGTTTTTGGGTTTGTACAGCCTCTTGACTAGGAGGGTATTCGTCGGCATGGGCAAAATTTGGGTTGTATCCACTTCCTCGATAGCCAATGCCCGAACCAGTTGCGTTCTCTCCGTTCATCACATCCAAACCATTGTGTCCACCAGTTTCTTTAGAACACAAACGTGAGAAGAGAACAGCTTTAGAACACAACAGTTTTAGTACTCCTGCAGCAAACACTGCAGTTTTGGTAACGATCTGCAGTTTTAAAACATTGCAGTTTTGGCAACGCCGACGAACACATGAACACAGATGGCGCGCCGTACCTGCACTAGTGCTTGGAGCTGGTACTAAACGCATGCACTAGTGCATGGAGCTGGTACTAAACGCATGCACTAGTGCACTAAACGCAAACATAGTACGACGCGCCGTACCTGCCCCGCCGACGAACATAGGAGCTGGTAGAACATTAGTGTTTACCTTCTGTGCTGGCTGCACTGAACGTGAAGCCTAGTGACTCGCCACCGCTGCCTGTACCTGCCCCGCCGACGAACGAGATCCCGCCGCCACCGCCAAACGAGATCCCGCCGCTGCCAAACGTGAAGCCCACGAATGTAGAACTTGCGATCTCGGCCCCGCCGCCGCTGTCTGTACCTTCCCTGCCGACGGAGCCACTCCAGTTCGACGAACCGGCCTCGTTAGGTGCCGGAGGGCGAGATGGGCGTGCGAGGCCGACGCGCCGTCGAGGCAAAGTCGTTGGAGGAGGAAGATGGTCGAACCCAGCCGTGCCGATGGAGATGGATGGAACTCTCGCTCGTCCGGTGAGACCAAGAGGAGGAAGTCCTCCGGGCGGCTGCGCTCTCGGTTGGAAAGCAACCCTAGACAGCCCACGGAGGCCAAGAGGAGGAAGCCGGCGATCTGATTCATCTTGCTGCGTCCGTGCCATTGGACCGAGGAGGCCAAGAGGAGGAAGCCGAAGATGAGCGCCGTCTGTTCGTGAACATCCATCGCCATAGCTACTTATACTGCGCGCGGTGTAGAAGGAAAATCAGGCGGCCAAGAAGGAAACTCGCGCGCGGCGCGTGGCGCAGAAGGAAAATCAGGCGCGGAATCGCGCGCGAAAGGAAACTCGCGGCGTAGAAATCGCGCGCGGAAGAAATGCATGCGGAAGGAAAGTACTCGGTCCGGTGCATGCAGAGTAGGAAACGCCAGGGGGAAAAGAAGGAAACCGGTGCATGCAATCAGTTTAATGGACGGGGAGTACTATGCGTCAATTTTACATTTGATTAGGCGCATCTACAGCTAACTGGCTCCGTTTTTCCTTCCAATTAGAAAACACCTAGGTCCCAGAGCCCTCTGAGTTGCGCCTAATAAACTGTAATGGAGGGAGTAGCTTGATTTAAATTGATTTCTACAAAATTTCCCAATTTAAATGGACCTAATTAACTACACATTTAATTAAATACCTAGTTAATTAGTTGCATTGATAGTTTTATTTTCAAATGGATTCGGCGCTAGGTTTTGAAATTCTTTTTATATTAATGACTACAGGGTTCAAGACGAACAACATACTACTTCTTTTTAATAGTAGAGATTTATCCGCAGCACGCCAAATCTAATCCGGGAGATCTATGAGGGTCCAGGAGTTCCACCAGGCCAGTCGTTAGACCGCATCTCCACAACCCACATATCTCAATCCGTATCAGTTACAGTCCACAATGTAAATCATTGTGCGGGCTTAGTATCTCGGGTTGCTCATGGAGTGAGTGTATGTGCATCCACTCCCTCGGTTCAAAAAAGTTTGTCCCAAACTTTCCTCAAATAAATGTATTTAGCACTAACTTTTTCGAACGGAGCGAGTGTGTGATTGTGAGCTGACTGTGTTGTGCTAAAAAAACGTGGAATGTGTCCTAACTGTGCCTAACTGACGGAATCCACACCTTCCCTCCCATGGGCGACGGGGGAGTATCGAAGCAAGCAAGCAACCAATGGATACCTTCCCACGCCCAAAGGACTGGTTCCACGATTCCACGAGTCCCTGTCCCGGCCGAACCACCATCAAGGAAAAATAATGAAACACAGAACATGACAACCCAATAATCCCCTGCTGTCCACGACGGGATTAGGTGCCAAGTCCAAATTATTGTTCACAGCTTGCAGTTGCGGGGACGAGTCAAAGCAAGGAATCGGGGAGGAAGGAAGCCAGCCAGCCGCCTCCCCCGTGCCAAACGAACAAAACGAATTATACTACTACTCGTTCCAGGAAGAGTCCAATCATCGCCTACATGTTACCATCACCTCGGCCCGTATGCGCTACTGATCCAATAAGCTTTTTTAGAGGGGGAAAGAAAGTCGCAGTTCGGTGGCGGGGGTGGCGATCGGCCGGCCGATATATCCGGGGGCTGGCGTCGTGGGTTTTGTTTCTTCTCTTGCGCTGCCCGGGGAATCGGTCGTCGGTCGTGACCGTGTGTTGTTTTGGGCTGGGTGATCTTCCATGGCGTCCACGGCGTACGCGCGGGGGTCCAAGCCGCCGGCCGGCCCCGGCGAGCGGAGGCAGCCGCGGCTGGCCAAGGAGCTGAGCAGGATCGAGCCCAAGAAGCTCGGGATCGGGCTCGTCGCCGGCTGCTGCCTCGCCCTCCTCACCTACATCTCCTTCGCCCGCCTCTTCGCCATCTACTCGCCGGTCTTCGGTGAGCACCTCCCATCCAGTTCTTCGTCTTCACGCAGGAATCACTTCTTGGATGTTTGTTTGGTTTTGCAAGCTTGCTGATTGAGAAAAATTGTCGCTGCAGAGAGCACGTCCATGGTGATGAAGAACGCGCCGCCTGCGTCCACGGCGGTGCCCAGCACGGAGGAGGCCGTGCCGGTACAGAAGAAGATCGAAGTCGAGGGCGGTGAATATCTGGCTGGAGGCGGCACGGAGCCGAAAGAGCCCGGCTTTCCAGAAGAAACAAAGATCGAAGAAAAGGTGGAGACCCCAGCGGAGACAGAAAGCACCCAAAAAGAGGAGACCGCGGTAACCAAGCCAGGTGAGTTCTTTTCCATTTCTTTCTGTCTCTACCTCAATCCGGGATCTTAAAATGAAATGAAAAATACAGATCTTGCCTATAATAGATGATGATTTCCCAAAGAGCTTAGCCTTAATCCCCTCTTCCATGATGTACCACTAATTTAGTTCATTCCCAAATAGTACTACTTCGTACTTTAGTCTGAACTTAGCTTTAATCCCCTCTTCCATGCTATACTAATCTACTTCATTTACGAATACTACTTCCTATACCTAGTATGAACTTATGATCCGTATTTTGGTCAGATGGTGGCGATAAAACAGAAGAGGTCAAGGCCACGATGACCTGCGACGAGAACGCCGTGGACGAGGGCTTCCCCTACGCGCGCCCGTCCGTGTGTGAGCTCACCGGCGACGTCCGGGTCAGCCCCAAGGAGAAGACCATGTTCTTCGTCAACCCGTCGGGCGCCGGCCCGTTTGACGACAACGGGGAGAAGAAGATCCGGCCGTACGCCCGCAAGGACACCTTCCTGCTCCCGGGCGTCGTGGAGGTCACCATCAAGTCCGTCGCGTCGCCCGTGTCCGCGCCGGCGTGCTCCCGGCGCCACGACGTCCCCGCGGTCGTCTTCTCCACGGCCGGCTACACCGACAACTTCTTCCACGACAACACGGACGTCATGATCCCGCTCTTCCTCTCCACGTCGCACTTCGCCGGCGAGGTGCAGCTCCTCATCACCAACTACAAGCCGTGGTGGGTGGCCAAGTTCGCGCCGCTCCTCAAGAAGCTGTCCAACTACGAGGTGATCAACTTCGACAAGGAGGCGGACGTGCACTGCTTCCCCGGCGGGCAGCTCGGGCTGTACCGCGACCGCGACCTCATCATCGGCCCGCACCCGACCCGCAACCCGCGCAACCTCACCATGGTCGACTACAACCGGTTCCTCCGCCGCGCCTTCGGCCTGCCGCGGGACGCCCCCGCGGTGCTCGGCGACAAGACGGCCGTCAGGCCCAAGATGCTCATGATCGAGCGCAAGGGCACGCGCAAGCTGCTCAACCTGCGCGCCGTCCAGGCCCTCTGCGAGGAGCTGGGGTTCGAGGTCACCGTGGCCGAGGCCGGCGCCGACGTGCGCGCCTTCGCCGCGACGGTCAACGCCGCCGACGTGCTCCTGGCGGTGCACGGCGCCGGGCTGACCAACCAGATCTTCCTGCCGACCGGCGCCGTGCTGGTGCAGATCGTGCCGTGGGGCAAGATGGACTGGATGGCCACCAACTTCTACGGGCAGCCGGCGCGCGACATGCAGCTCCGCTACGTCGAGTACTACGTGTCCGAGGAGGAGACGACGCTCAAGGACAAGTACTCCCGCGACCACTACGTCTTCAAGAACCCCATGCAGATCCACGCGCAGGGGTGGCCGGCGCTCGCCGAGATCGTCATGAAGCAGGACGTCATGGTGAATGTCACCAGATTCAAGCCATTCCTCCTCAAGGCGCTTGACCAGCTGCAGGATTAATTAGAGCGTTTGTTTGGGTTGTTTCGTTTATGTGGCACCGTTTCCATAGGCTTCAGTGGAGTTGGGGTATAGCTGATGATGAGTTTCGTTTTGTAACTTCAACCAAAGTCAATTCATTTCATTTCTGTTGTATACTACACTTGAGTTACATTGCTGACCAGAGCACTCGAGATGTACTACCTGTACTCAACTGGGAACAGCATATAAGTTCATACTGATGAATTGATGAAACTGTCGCCTGTCGCTAGTCTCTGAATGCTAACTGTCCTGGCCATGTCATGCAGATCAAATTAAAGAGTGCAATGTTTCTTTGACAGTGAGCATGTTTTGTAAGTTGCCGACGAGTTTCATTTTGTAAGTTCAATCAAAGTTAATTGATTTCATTTCTGTTGTATACTACTACACCTGAGTTGCATTGCTGACCAGAGCACTCAAGATGCACCCGAGATATCGATTAAACTGTCGCTTGCTTCATCTGACTGAATGAGTAAAGTAATTTTCTTAGCCTTGTCATGCAGATCAAGGACTGCAATAGCTTTGCTGCCAGTGAGTTGTCCACTCACATGCTTTAGACCAAGCACGTTTTGCCACAATCTCGAGAGACGGCACACAGCCCAAGTACGATATTTCACCAACAAAAGCAACTGGATACCCGTCGGGTGAAAAAAACAGCTGGATATCGGACAGCAAGTTGTGCAACTGATGCATCAATCAACGGATGATTGCACACTGTTGATGCAGTGAGGAAATGGTGACACGCTGCCTAGAAGCATTATTGTTGCGCCCCGTGCAGATTCTCATCATGTCCCGTGCACGTCAAAAAAGAGAGTTGGCGCGGAGAGCATAATACTAGCACATATCAGACGATCATGTGGACTTTGGTATATGTCCTGGGCATCTCCAGTGATATATATTCCCTCCATATTAAATATACATGCCATTTTGCTTACTAGCATGGCTATCTAGATTTTTTATTGAACATTATTTATTTTTCTATATTATATATGAAACATAATTTTTTTATATTATAAATGTACTTTCCGGACAGATTACATTTGAAACAATATTTACAGTCAAAGTTCCAAAATTATATGTATATATATTTGCCGTATGGAGGGAGTAACTGAAATCTTCTCTACTTTACCAGCTAAATAAAAACAGCATAAACACTAGTAGAACTAAATGATAGCCCACATGTTTTTAAAGAAATATTTGGCAATATATTTCAGTGATTTTTGGCTGTGTGGAACATGAAAAGTTCAGAGTACTAATATGATAATGAAAACTGAAAATACATATGACTTATTGTGTTTCATTATTATATATAGTTGTAAAATATTTATTAAATATGAATAGCATAATACTCATGGATGTTTGCAAGTTGAGGTGGGCTTAGTCTGTATGGTTGTATGTTGAGGTATGCCCTTTTCCACATGTTGCATGTTGAGATAAATAAATTAGTGAAACAGACTATTTAGATTCGGAAGATGATTGTCTTTTCTTTGCTTATGTTTTGTACGACTGCAGAATTTAGCTGCTTCTTTAATGGGAATCGACGTGGGCACCCATTGTAAAAAAAGAGGCTGCAAACATAATCCTAAAATAATCATGAATTTCAGGGTACCCACTTTTATAAATAAGAAAAAAAAGAGGTAACTGTATGTTTCAAAATTCAAGAAAAAACACGAAAAAGACAAGCACAAATATCTTGATTTGAAAGTTACCTATGTATATATTCGTGAAATAGTATGGCCATTTGGAACCTACATAAAAATGAGTACTCTTGTTTTCACCTAAGTTACAAATGGGTTATATTATTTTCTGAAAATTCACATCTGAAAGTTTCTAACAAAAACCTTACAAATATGTCATTTTTTTAACATCTGAAAGTTACCATCTGTCGCTTGCTTCATCTGAAAGTTTTAACCTATGTGCGTGATATTTTTAGAATTTTTCCAACCTTACAAATATGTCATTTTTTTAGCTGTACAAATATGTCGTGATGGAGTGGATTCTTGTATACCCCTTTCCAAAAAACACTCTAGTAGGCGCAACCACTAATCCATTGTAGTGCTCACAGGCGATTGATTGTGAGGAGCTTTGTCCAAAAAGACAGAGCTTCAAAACGTGCGAAGTTGCTCGAGTTTTCTGAGCTCTGGTTTGGCGTTTGAGATGTCAGAGATGCTCTAAGAGCAACTCCAACGAACCGACCCAATCGGACGACATTTTTGTCCGCTTTTTATCCGTTTGGATCGGCTCGGCAGACACAAATGTCCGGCGCTGTGTTTGGGTTGGCGTGAACGCCCAACGCTGGCCAGACCCATTTCGTCGGTGCGCAAAAAAAAATATTGCGAGCAGTTTGAAAAGAAAAATACATTTAATTAAACATAAAAGCCGGCCACGAAGGCCGGCAAAAGTCCACATTACATTAATAAAAACACTAAAAACAAGACGACATGCTGCCCTAGGCGTCCTCGTCGGCGGCGGCGTCTGCGTCGGGATCGGTGAGGTCGATCAACGTCGGCGCAGGGCCGGCCCAGGGGAACGTCGTGTTCCAGACGGCGGCGATGTCGGGCTTTGCCGCCGCTGCCTGGGCCTGGCACGCCACCTCCTCGGCCTCGCGCTCGAACATCTGCAGACGCTCGCCCTCCCGGCGCTCCTCGGCCAGCCAAACGCGGCGCCAATGGTCGAGGTAGGCCGCCTCCTGCTTCTCCGTCGCTCCGAGCCAGATCGGCGGAGCGCTGACCCACTCGCGCACTACTCCGGTCTAGGAGTAGCGCTCGCGGTAGGCCAGCTCCTCCGGCTCGGCTTTGGGCGGGGACGGCGGGGCCATCGGCGGCACGACGCAGTCGCCCGCCGCGGAGAGGGCCATGGCCTCCGCCATGGCAGCCTCGAAAGCCGCCTCGTCCGCCTCCCTCCACCGCTCCTCCTCCTCGCTCTCCTTGATGGCCGCCTGGTAGGCGGCCTCGGCCTCCTGGTCCTCGTCGCGGACGACGAGCGCGGGCGGCGGCAGGCTGTGGTCGACGCCGCGGACGCCGTCGCCTCGCCTTCTCGTGCTTGAAGGCGAACCATCGAGCCCAATTGGGCGAGTCGGCGGCGAAGTGTGGGTCGGCGCGCTGCTCCGACGTCAGCAACGCCCGCCGGGCCGTACCTCCTCCGCATGGGCCCTCGCCGTCCGCGGCGCCGCCGGCACTGGGATCCTCTCCGGATCCAAATGCCAGTCATGCGGCAGCGTCACATCCGGATACGGCAGAGGCACGCGGTGGTGCCAGTGCCACTCGGCCTGGTGCAACGGCACGTTGATGCGCTGCCTCTGCCGGGGACCGCGCGCCGGCGCGGGGAGGGCGGGGAGGGAGGGGGAATGGCGGGCGGTGGCTTTGCCCTTGCGGCTGCTGCCGATGCCGGAGAAAAAACCCATGCTGGCGGTGGCTAGGGTTGTAGCCGGCGTGGGGGCAGGGGTGGCCAGATGGAGACGTAGGGCGAGTGGTAAGTGGATGAGGACGGCCCCGCCGCACGCCCGGCTTAAAAAAGGATGACCGCCGTCGCTGACGCGTGGGTCCAAGATGGGCGGTCGTCATAAATTATGTTGACCTTGGCGGTTGGATGGTCGCCAGATGGGGACGCGGCAGACGGCGAGGAGACGTGCGGCGCGTCCGTGCCGATGCATTTCAGGCATAATTTTAAATTGGAAATGGATCGGCGTGGACGCCGGACGAACACAATTTAAGTTTGGATCGACGTGTTGGGTCGCCATTTTTATCCGCGCCGATTCAAACAAACGCAGGCGGGTGAAATGAGTCGTTTCATTGAAGTTGCTCTAATTGCTTGCACTGGAAATGCGTGCGACGTGGGTTTTACTTTCGGCACGGTAAGCTACCACTATGCCAAGCTGATGATGTCAAAAATAGAGTGGAAGTATCTGGCAGCATCGCATGGCGGCTGGCTCACTCGAAGGTGTCGTACTCACAGCTGAAACCAGTATGACAACTGGAGCCATCCCAACTCTACTCGTAGTAGTAGTACTACATCACAATTCATAAACACGTAGCGTAGCGAGGCAAGACACGCAGCCGCAGTGCGCGCTCTCTCTCGCCCATGCCCATGCGTTTGCGTTCCACCCGACTCGAGGAGGCTAGCCCCAAGACAAGCGTATTGCGTTCCTTGGCTCGCGCGGCGGTGCGCGGACACGAACATCATGGCTGTGTCTTTTTCCTTGCAAGTGCATCACGTGTCCCGCGCTCGGACAGGCGGCAGAGCGTCTCGCGGCTTCCTCCCTCGGTGCGAGACAACTGGGAGACCGGGCGAACAATCCATGATTAAGGCCAACTCCATCGCGCGCGACCCTAAACGGACGTTTGTTTTATTCGGATTATATCTATTTGGGTAAAGCAATAAGGTCGTGTTCGGGTGTATCCTAAAATCGGTGGCCGTGTGCCCAGTGCTGGCCGCATCTGTTTGCTCCATTCTATCCGTCAATGTCAAAAAATGCTCATATTTTCATCAAAACTAGTTTGTACGTTCAAATATTTATCTGAAAATTAAAATAATTTTATAATCCAATTGAAATTATCTTTAACAAAATAGTTTTACAACCAAATCGAAATTGTCTTGACTGAACATAAAATGAACCAATACATCTATTGGTTGCCAATGTAATCCCACACGTGCTCAATCAAGTCATTTTGAAGATTCAAATAAGTGTGTCAATCACGCATCTCACGGTGGAATTGGACAAACTGTTCAAATGTGGCCGGGTCTTGGTGCAGATGCTCAATATTTTCACCTTGATAATCAAATCTTTGGTCGAAGATACTCTCATCACGCTCGTCCTCGACGATCATGTTGTGCATGACCACACAAGCAGTCATCACCTTCCAAAGCTTTCTTTTATCCCATGACAGTGCAGGGCTTCGAACGATACCCCACCGGGATTAAAGCACACCAAAAGCACATTCCACATCCTTTCTAACACTCTCTTGCATTTGGGCAAATATCTTTCTCTTCCCACCTTGGGGTTTCGAGATTGTCTTCACAAAAGTTGATCACTGAGGATATATACCATCAGCTAGATAATATCCGTTGTTGCACTGGTGGCCGTTGATCTCAAAGTTGACAGGTGGGGAGTGGCCTTCTGCAAGCCTCGCGAAGACTGAAGAACGCTGCAGCACGTTGATATCATTGTGAGAACCTGCCATGCCGAAGAAAGAATGTCATATCCAAAGATCCTGCGATGCCACCGCTTCTAATATGACAGTGCACCCGTTGACATGCCCCTTGTACTGGCCCTGCCAAGCAAATGGACAGTTCTTCCACTCCCAGTGCATACAATCTATACTGCCAAACATGCCTGGGAAGCCTCTAGCTCCGTTGGTCGCCAACAATCTCTCTGTATCAGCGGCAATTGGCTGCCTCAAGAACTCTGGGCCAAACACCTCGACCACAGCCTGACAAAACTTGTACATTGACATTAGACATGTTGTCTCACTCATACGCACATACTCATCCACCAGATCGCTTGGAATACCATATGCAAGCATCCGAATGGCCGCGGTGCATTTCTGATAAGAGGAGAATCCAAACTTGCCAAGGGCATCCGTCTTGCACTCGAAGTATGGGTCATGAGCAACCACTCCCTCTCAGATACGATTGAACACATGCCTTGCCATATGAAAACGGCGACGAAATTTATCCGGCTTGAAAAGCGGGGTGTTTGTAAAGTAATCGGCATAGAGCAGGGCGTGGCCTCTCTCCCTGTTGCGGTTCAGGTTGGGAGCACGGCCAGGGACTGACCCCTGTACCGAGGAAGATGCCGTTGAATGTGGTCGTGAACGACCAGTGCAGCCAACACAAGATCTTCATCATCCGACAACGAATCGTCCGATGAACAAAGGAAGTGATGGAAGAAAAACTCGTCTCCACTGTCCATACCATTGTGGGCAAAATGTCGAACACCTTGCGATCGTGGTGGCGAAGAGGCCGCGATGATCACCTCGACGCAGCAGGGGTGGTTGTCGGCCGCCTACTGGCCGCTCTGAAGCTCTCGTCGGAAGCTGCCAAGGCCGTCGTGGTATGTCGCCGGCGGTCGTGTCCCCTCTGCCACTGGCAAAGACGGCGACGGTCAAATCTCCTTCGATCGACGGCCAAAACCACGGTGAAAGCGTAGGCGTGGCGGCGGCCATGTCGAGACGTGTTTTGGTAGGGACGACCAGGGGCTGCGCGGAGGAGGCGGCCGGAGAATAGCGGTAGCGCCGGCGGCGGGGCGGGGCGGGAGAGAGAGGGTGGAAGCGTTGGGAGCGGAGGGACTGCTAGTGTCCCCGACAGGCGGGCCACGAGGAGGACAAGCGCGTGCGTCCAGGCCGTCCGCGCGCGTCCATTTCACCCCAAACCGAGCGCAAGTTTGGGCCGAGGATGGGTCAAAACGGACAGAATCCGGATATTTGTCTGTTTGAGGCCGCACGTTGGGCCGCACTATTCGTCCGTTTTACCTCAAACGGACGCGCGCGGACAGGATAGGGTCGCACGGTGGAGTTGGCCTTACTATTGCTGCTACGCCGGAGAGAATCTGCAATCTGCCAGTATAGAAATAAGAATCTGCTAATTTTTGGTTTCCACCGAAAAAAATGTCCTCTCCTTTTGAGTGCTTTCCCTCATCAGCATTTTAACGTGTATAACTTTAGGCTCATCAACCGGCAAATCCGGCCCTGAAAGACCCGGGTGCATCAGGCCAACTCCATCGCACGACCTCAAACGGATGTCCGTTTTGTACATTTAAGATAACAATGGGTAGCAAAGCGAACACGCATGTCCGACTCTAGGTGAAAACGCCCAGCACGGCGATTACCCCAAACTGTTCGTCTCGGCGACGCACACGCCGAGTACGCCCGCGCTCGCCGCGAGCCCTGTCGCGGCGCGCCCGCCGCGAGTCGCCCTCGCGCCGTGCTGCGCTCGGCCGCTCGTGCTGCGCTCGTTCCGCCGCGCCCACAAGCTCGTTCCGCCGCGTCCGCGCCCGCGAGCTCCTGCCGCCGTGCTTGCCAGCTAGCGCGGGCCGCGCCCGCGTGCCCCACGCGCGCCCGTCGCAGTCCGCCTCGCATGCCTTGGCTGCCGCGCCTGTTCCGCGCTCGCGCGCCCGCGTCAGCAGCACTCCGGCAGCCCTGCGGGTAGCCCCGCACACGCCCCACTGGTGACGCGCTCGCGCCTCGCGCGCCCCCTGCCCGCCCGCGTGCCTTGCGCCCTGCCTGACCGCTGTGTCGCGCTCGCGCCTCGCGTGCGCGCCCTGCGCCCTGCCCTGCGCCTCGCGCGCGTCCCCTTCCCGCCCGCGCCTCGCTCGCGCCCTGCATGCGCGCCCTACGCCCTGCCCTGCGCCTCGCGCGCGTCCCCTGCCCGCCCGGGCGCCCTGCGCCCTGCTCTGCGCTGCACTCACGCCCCGCCCGCACCTCGCGCGCGTCCCCTGCCCGCATGCGCACCCTGCGCCCTGCTCGTGCCTCACTCGCGCCCCGCATGCGCGCCCTGCGCCCCGCCCGTGCCTCACTCGCGCCCCGCGCCCTGCCCGCGCCACACCCGCCCGCGCGCTCCCGCCCCGCGCCCTGCGCCCTGCTCGCGCCGCGCCCGCCTGCATGCGCGCTCCCGCCCACGTGCGCCGCCGCCTCGCCCGCCTGCTCGCGCCGCACACGGCCACGCGCGCCTCAGCCTCGCCCGCCCGCACGCGCCCTCCCGCCCGCACGCGTCGCAGCCTCGCCCGCCCGCTCGCGCCTCAGCCTCGTCCGCCCACTCGCGCCACCGCCGCGCGTGGCCCCGCCCCCGCCTGCCGCCCCACGCCCACTGCCGTGTGCGCCTGTACTTCGTGCTCGTCGCCGTACGCTCGCCCGGACGTGCTCGCAAGCACGCGCGCCCGCCTCCCATGCTCGCCCGCGCACATGCTCATGCCGGCGTGCTCCAGAGAGAGAAAGGGGGAGAGAGAAAAAGGGAGAGAGAGAGACCGGTGTGGTTGACAAGTGGGTCCAGGCCCGGACAAGAGCGGACGGGGCGGAGCAGAAAGCGTCCGTTCAGTGTCCGCTCGAGCGCAAAGCCGAACCAAATTTGCGCTCGGGATGGGGCAAAGCGGACCAGAAGCGGGCGTCTTTTTATGGATGGGGTTGCGCGTTGGGCCGCTTCATTTGTCCGTTTAGACCCAAACGGACAGACCCAGGCGTTTTGGGGTCGCGCGATGGAGATGGCCTCAGCGGGTAACGGTCGGTCACTTCTCAAATTATGTTGTTTACATCCACGTATCTTATATCCGAACTCTTATATCCATATTAAACCATGTAATGTTGATAAAAACAACATAGATCATTAGCGGACATAGAAACGATCATATAAATGCACAATCCGTTCACTAAAAGATCACAATCGGATCTTCAAAAACCACCAAAGTTCACATAATGCACATAATACAATGGATAAGTTGAACTCCGTCTAAAAACTTGAAATTAAAGTGGAGAAGCCGGTCCTTTCCCTTTCCGGTCCCCGACGTAGTTGTAGGCGTCGACGACTGGTGGAGGACCGTCCGAGTCATCGGATAAGGCATCGGGGTCGTCACCGTCATCGTCGATGGAGTTGTCGGAGATGATGATGAGCCCTTTGAGCCGCCGGACGACCATGTCCTGCTACTGCTTGAGCTTCGCCAGCCGAGCCGGCTCTGCCACCTCGGGCTCGGACTGCTCAAAGGAGCCACCGAGCGTCTATCTCCGATGTCGTAAGCGATCGGCGGTATACCCAAGTAAGGAGCCGCTTGTCCCCGTCAGTTTTTGCGCGGTGGCGCATAGATTTTTTCGCCACGTCCATCTCCCTTGCCCGCAGCCTCTCGCAAAGAGCGGCGCGCGCGTCCGGCTGGTGGGGCGGGCACAAGTACCCATCGCTGCCCACATGGGGGAGCAGCAGCTGGCGGGGGCAGGGGACTGCGTGGGGGAGGCGCGGACTGCGCAGCCCTCGTGGAGCCATAGTTTTCACTAGAGGCATCTCTCTCAAGAACATAGCATACAACGGGTAACAAATTACTGTTGGAAAATTGATAGAAAAGCGCATAGTTATGATGTTATTCATGGCAATGATTAGTATATAGGAATTATGTCCGTGATAAGTAGACCGACATATATCTGCATCTACTACTATTACTCTATTTCGAGAACGTTTCTATGCTTGCCTCTCTAGGTATTGAGTTCATAACAAACAGAGTAATGTTTGAAGCATGATGATATAATGTAGACAAAATAAGACCAATCAATATGATCAAAACCCGTCATTTTACCCTTAGTAGCAACAATATAAATATGTGTCTCACTAACCCTTTTGTCATGAAGTGAGGACATCGCAAGATTGAACCTACTACTACGCACCACTTCCACTGAAGATCTAACCATCAACTTGGCCAAAGAAAACTCATAGATTGGAAAGCATTACATAGCTATAACAATCACACGTAATAAAGATCAAAATATAACCCAATTACTTTCAATGAATAATCTGATCATAAGCCCACAATTCATCGAATCCCAATAAACACACCACAAAAGAAGATTACATCGAATAGAACTCCGAGGAGAAGATTGTATTGAAGATCAAAGAAAGAGAGAGAGCCATCTAGCTAATCACTATGGACTCGTATGTCTATGGGGAACTACTCACACATCATCATAGGTGCAACAAGGTTGATGTAGAAGCCCTCCATGATCGATTCCCCCTCCGACAAAGTACCAGCGGAGGCCTCCAGATAGGATCACAGAAGAACCGAGGCTTGCTGCGGCGAAATAATTGTTTCGGGCTCCGCTCTGGTGATTTTTGGAATGTAGGGAATTTATGGAGTTGGAATTAGGTCGAACGGGCCTACGAGGGGACCACAAGCTCAGGCGCCCCTGGGGTGTGTCGTGTGAGCTTGTGGCTTTCTCGTATATCTTCTAGCCTCCTCCCGAAGCTGCCAAGGCCCCTTCTGGTCTAGAAAAAATCACCGTAAAGTTTTATCGCGTTTGGACTTTGTTTGGTATTGCTTTTCTGTGGAACAATAAAATAGGCAAAAACAGAAACTGGCACTACGCACTAGGTTAATAGGTTAGTTCCAAAAATGATATAAAATTGCATATAAAGTATACAAGATTGATAATATAATAGCACGAAATAAAAAAAATAGATACGTTGGAGACTTATCGATCCACGTTTTGCTTCTTCATCTCAAACAGTTTTTCACTAGGATGTGATCATGTTGGAGATACTTGAGCTTGAAATTGATATTGATCATGATGTTTTTATCGACATTAATGTTTGGTACATCACCACTTGGTTGATCTTGCCCTTGATGTTGATCGAGAACATGAGGGACTTGTTCTTGCGCTTGGATAAGTTCATGATCTCCCATAACATCTTGTACTCGTGGTGCGGGTGATGACTTCCCTTGTAAAGAATCTACAAGACGGATCCTACTCCTTCTACTTGGACTTAGGGTGTTTCTTGTGGATGAATGTGGCCTAACCTCACAGTCTGTATAGAACGAGCCTCATTACCTACAATACTAGGAACAATTTGCTCCACACTGGAGCCATTATCTTCATCAAACTCCACATTTACCATTTCTTCAATGCACCCAGTGGATTTATTGAGAACATTGTAAGAATGATAATTTTATTCATATTGAACAAATATGCCTTCATAAGTTTTAGGATCAAACTTAGCTAACCAGGTTTTGTTGTTTAGAATGAAACTCTTACAACCGAAAACTCCAAAGCATTTGACGTTAGGATTTCCCATGATTGGGAGTTCATATGGGGTCTTGTACTTGAGCTTGCGGAGATAAATCCGGTTTGTGGAATGACACATGGTGTTGATGGCTTTAGCCCAAAGCTTATATGGAGATTTATAGTCATCAAGCATGGTCCTAAGCATATCTATAGGAGTATGGTTCTTCCTCTCTGCAACACCATTTCACCAGGGAGTGTACGCCGCGACATATTTATGATTGATCTCCTCATCACTCAAGAATTTGTCCATCGTATAATTCTTGAACTCAGAGTCGTTGTTGAGGGAGTCTCGGATTAAGGGGTCCTCGGGCGTCCGGGCTATGTGACGTGGGCCGGACTAATGGGCCATGAAGATACAAGACAGAAGACTTCCTCCCGTGTCCGGATGGGACTCTCCTTGGCATGGAAGCCAAGCTTAGCATGCGGATATGAATATTCCTTTCTCTGTAAACCGACTCTATACAACCCTAGCCCCTTCGGTGTCTATATAAACCAGAGGGTTTAGTCTGTAGAGGCAATCATAATCATACAGGTTAGACAATTAGGTTTAGCCATTATGATCTCGTGGTAGATCAACTCTTGTAACCCCTATACTCATCAAAGTCAATCAAGTAGGACATAGGGTATTACCTCCATCAAGAGGGCCCGAACCTAGGAAAAACATCATGTCCCTTGTCTTCTGTTACCATCAATCCTTAGACGCACAGTTCGGGACCCCCTACCCGAGATCTGCCGCTTTTGACACCGACATTGGTGCTTACATTGAGAGTTCCGATGTGTCGTCACCAGAAGGTCCGATGGCTCCATCAGTCATCTACAACAATGCTGCCCTGAGGGAGGTCTTTCTCCCCGGGCAGATCTTTGTGTTCGGCGGCTTCACACTGCGGGCCAACTCGCTTAGCCATCTAGAGAAGATCGACAGCTACACCCCAAGTCACCAGATTAGTTTTGGAAATCTGGATTACATCGCTGATATCTGAGGAGACTTGATTTTCCAAGGGTTCGCGACCCCAACCTCCGCTCTGGCCTTAGATCCCGAGCGCATATCCAGGTCCGAAGACGGTATTCCCGAGCCTGCCAGACTCTCTGCGGCTATTAAGGATGTGTTTGGTTTGAGGGACAGACTAGGGTGGCTGAGGGCATCCCGAACCAGCTGGCTAGGGATAGCCCTTTTTTCTGTTTGGTTGGAAGGGTGAGGTTATCCCATGTTTTGTTGGATGGAAGGATGAAACATGGTTGGGGATAGCCATTGTAGTGTTTGGTTCGAGGGATAATCAAAGAATAAGGGTTGTGGTAACCTTTTTGACTTGAGATGATGAGATTACCCTCATAATTTGCACTTTTTCAATGAAAGGAAGGAAAATATGTTTCTTACAGTCATAATTTCGAAATTTTACACTATTTCACAACAGGCCAAAACAAAACAATAGAGCAAACTTTGAACTTCATCACATATAATAATTCAACATTTCATATATATATAACTCAAGTGCATAGAACTCATAGTTCAACATTCCATGGAGTACTACTAGAACCCAATAGTTATACAACCATAGTTATTGTCTGGTTACATCAAAAGAGTTAATCAATACAACCCATAGTTCATGTTTTGGTTGCATCAAAAGTACAAGTCAATCACCAGTTCACCACATATGCACTCACCATCCTTACACTTCAGGGAAGGTACTCTTGACATACCTAGAAACCCAAACCTTCCTTTGATCCTCTTCTAACACCTTGAATGCCATAGCAACACGAGGATTGTCAACCAAATATGCATAGTAATGAGCAAGGTGATCCAAACTGAAACCAGGAAGTACTTTCATGCTCTCCCAAAGACCATCTATGGCATTGTTCTCACTGCTAGTACTCTTCTCTATCGCAATAGCAATTCTTTCACTAGATGCTAGTATGGTTGCGTGCAACTTGTCTTCTGCACAAGGATTTGGTTTGGCTTTCTTTGGTTTGGGACCAGATGAACCGACATTGGTTGATTGCGCAACCTCCTCATTTGGGGCAGTGGGTTTCTTGGCTGTCTCTTCTTCAAGATTTACCACTTCTATAGCAAGAGGGTCACTTGAGCCTTTTGCATATTGCCCTGTAGCCATGCTCCCTCCAGCTATATTCACCATCTCCTTATAATGAGTAATAGTCTTGTTAAGGTATTGTTCATCCTCTAGGTGAGCCTTGTAGATTCAAAATAAGTAATTTCAGTAAGTATTTTGACATAAAGAAACATTCAGCAAGTATTTTAGCATATAGAAATAATTTCGGCAAGTATTTGAGCATAAAAGAAAGATGTACAACAAGTGTTTGGACATAAAGAAACAATTCCAGCAAGTGTGTGGTCATAAAGTAACATTCCAAAAATTATTTCAGCATAAAATAAAGATGTACATCAAGTGTTTAGACATAAAGAAAGATATACAACAATTGTTTGGACATGAAGAAATGATTTCCAACATATATAGGTAATTTCAGCAAGTGTTTGGACATAGAGAAACAATTACAGCAATTGTTTGGACATAAAGAAACAATTCCATCTAGTGTTTGGACTTGTATATACTGATTTCAGCACGTATTTCGACTTACAGATACTGATTTCAGCAAATATTTGAGCATGAACAAAGAAGTACAACAAGTATTTAACTTAAGAAACCAATTACAACAAGTACTTTCAAACAATGCGAACAAGTAGAATGATTTGTGTAAAGGAAGAATAACAAAAAATACTCATGGGCATGAAAATAGTTACCTTAACATGATTTGTGTAATGCTCATGATCAAGAACAATCATACACTTGTCCTCATCCCATAGTGCACCACTCAACTCCTTGAGTTTCACTATTTTCTAAAGTTTCCTCTTCCATGTCCTATTATGATTTTTGATCTGATCTCCATTCAAGTTAAGTTGGAAATGCTCATTCAAAGCAATGGCACAAGCGTTGAACTGTGATTGCTTGAAGGCAGTGCTTGTTCTATTGCCATTGGAGACTAAATCACTTAGCCATGTCAGCATGAACTTTGACATGGTAGGTGTCCATGAAACTTGCTTAGCAGCCATTTCCTACAATTTCAGCAAGTGTTCGGACATTGACAAACTAATTTCAGCAAGTAGTTGGACATAACAAAATAGTTTCACAAAGTAATTGGACATAACAAAACAATTTCAGCAACTTAAATTGTCATTACAAATGCCATCTCAGAAAATAATATGTCCTTACAAATAAGTTCCAACACAATAGTTCCAAAGTACAATAGTTCATCATAACAAGCTAAATGACATAGTAGTTACTACATATGTTGACCTTGCAAATGGTTTTGTCGGTCTTCCCACATTTGATCAGTGAGTTCTTGCCTAAAATTAGCCATGTATGCATGTTCATGTGCTTGACCACTTGATGATGAAGCATGAGTAATATTTGGCACATATATTCATCTATCCCATCATTTATAACCCAATTGTGAGTAATTCAACAAGCCACAACAATGTCTACTTGTGTTGGATAGGGAAAGAATGGGATGACATCATCAAGTATCTTGAATCTTCTCTTCAATGACCCAAATGCACGTTCTACGGTCACACGAAGAGAAGAATGCCTAAGGTTGAACAACTCCTTCTCATTTTGCACGGGGTTGTTTCCCCACTCATTCAAGTGGTACCCCACGGCACGAAAAGGAGGCAAAAACCTGGTTTGGCTCCATATCCAGCATCAACTAGATAAAATTTTCCTAAACGAGAAATATTTGGGTTACTTGGTTATATATATAAATACCCCATTGACAAGACAAATGTATATAGTTCATGTATTACCTTGTGGGACACGTAGACCATTTTCACATTCTAAAGCATCACGTAAAACTAGAGCATCATGTGATGTCCCCTCCCAACCGGCCAACACATATGTGAATCAAAGGTCAAAATCTACAGCCGCCATCACATTTTGAATAGCATAAGTCTTTCTACCACGAAAAGCAGCCTCCATATCCGGTGTAACTGAGGCTCGCACATGTGTACCATCAATAGCTCCAATACAATCCTATTTGGTGAAAACAAAAACCCAAATATTAGGATCAAAACAAATTCATGCCTACAATGACAAAATATAATTGTCACTTGGTCTCATACCTTAAAGTATGGATCCCACTGGTAGTTTCCTTCTATTTTGGTTTGGGTCTCCAATGAAGGATTCCTAATAAGGTCATCTCGAAGCTCACCAATGGCATGGAATACCGTTTTGAAGTAACGGCTCACGACTTCACCGGATCTACCAAAATTGGTGCCAATTACCCTATTTCTAATGTTGTGCTCAATGGTGTGCAAGAACATCGCTACTTGTTGCTCAACAGTCAAGTGTATTGTGTCCTTTAGCAAGTTGCGATCACTAAAGAGTTGACAAAACCTAAAGAAAGGTTCTCTCCCAAGCCTAAGCATGTTCACACAAATTGTGTCATTCTTCCATATTTTGTTGTCAAAATACTCTCTTCTCATCCTATCTCTCTCATCAATTGGGGCATACGTAATTGCTTCTCTTCTTTTTCTTTTTATGGATTGAACAACCAATGCTATCATGTTGATAAACCACTGGGCCGCAGTCGCGTAAATTAACATATTTGTTTCTTTGTCCATGTACAATGCAATTAGAATGATACTTTAACATGTGAACAAGAATAATTTAATAGCACAAAATCTGTCTACAAGAAGCCAATTTTTCACAGGTAAATCGACGTTCTGTTCTAGTGTCAAATATTTTAGAGAAAGAAACAGGGGGTAGGTGGTCGAGTGTATGTTTTACCTCAGATTGAAGTTGTGCTGCTAGATGTGCTCACGGTGACTTTCAGATATCCTGCAACAATAGACAATGTACATCAGTTCCGGCAAAAAAATAGATAATATACATCAGTCTAGCACACACACACATGAGAAGACTCTAGCACACGCACACATGAACACTACGCATCAGACTACAACAGCAAAGCATCAAGTGCACACACATCAGAACACACACACACGACGACGCAGCCTAGCGGACGCAGTCGCGCATGCAGTCGCTCGTCGGGGAATCCTCCTCCACCTCCGCTAGCACACCCTAGTGGTGAGATCCCCCCCATGGCCAGGCTCCCCACGGTGGGCAAGGGCGACCTCCTGGTGCCGCTCGCGCCTTCTCAAGCCCCCATCCGTCGCCCTCGTTCAGATCGAGTCACGCCGCCGCCTCAAATCTAGCCCGTGTCACCCATGTGCACACCCTTCGCAATGGCCGGCCGACACACGCGATTGATGGAGGTATGGTGATAGAAGGAAAGGAGAGGAGACGGAAAGAGTAGAGAAGGACTCACCTCGCGCCGGCCTCTGCTAGATGTGTCACCGTCGCTGCCACCGCCACTCACAAAAGGGAGAGACGAGGAATGGGGAAAGTGAGGGTTTCGCGAGGGGTGAGCGGGGGTCAATACCCGAAAATAATGTTTCATGCGTGAACGCAGCGACGCGCGCGGGGGGTGGCTGGCGTGACCCGCCAGTTTTTCGCGGCTGACCCCAACCCCGTTTTCGGCGAATATTCCAAGCATCTGGTTGCCCCTATCCTCCCTCGCCTCGGATCCAAACGGGTGACATCCCTCGTATAGAAGGGCTATCCCTGTCCCTCGGAGGATATCCCTGCAACCAAACGCATCCTAAGCCTAGTACGGGTGAGGGATTCCTGGACTAAGGGGTCCTCAGGCGTTCGGCCTATTGGATATGGGCCGGACTGATGGGCCGTGAAGATACGAAGACCAAAGACTCTACCTGTGTCCGGATGGGACTCTCCTTGGCGTGGAAGGAAAGCTTGGTGACAAAATATGAATATTCCTTTCTCTATAACCGACCTTGTATAACCCTAGATCCCTCCTGTGTCTATATAAACCGAAGGGCTAGGCCCGTAGATACCCCGAATAATCATAGCCAGACTAGACTTCTAGGGTTTATCCATTACGGTCTCATGGTAGATCAACTCTTGTAATACTCATATTCATCAAAGATCAATCAGGCAGGAAGTAGGGTATTACCTCCATAGAGAGGGCCCGAACCTGGTTAAACATTGTGTCCCCGTCTCCTGTTACCATCGATCCTAGATGCACAGTTCGGGACCCCCTACCCAAGATCCGCCGGTTTTGGACACCGACATTGGTGCTTTCATTGAGAGTTCCACTGTGCCGACAAAAGATAGGATCGATGGCTCGCCTTGTTCTCAAGGACAACGTCACCTCCGGAGGAGCGCTGGCCCCAGGCCAAACCCTCCGACTGGGCGGCTTCATTATGACCGCCCGCTCGGCCATTAACTTGACGATGACTTCTCGGGTCATCGAAAATCCTCTTCAGGTTGACTCCAAGTACTCCAAACAGATGGATCCGGCGGAGTTGTCATCTTTAAACGAGCTCCTAGATCGCATCGCCGCCCTGGGGGTCGCCATGGACTATGATCAGATTGGGCTTAAACCCGACCGGAGAGAAATTACAACTCCGCTGATCACCCATCAAATAGCGGTAGTGGAGGAGCAAGATGACAACTCTTCCTCTATATTAAGGACGAACTATGTTCGGATCCCCGAACTTAAAGAGCCGGACATCTATCTGCAGAAAGACAGGCCCTGTCCTCCGAACATAGAATCGGACGACAAGCCCAAAAAATCAGCTAACAACCCGGAGCCCCAACTACTAAATCCGGAGATTCCTCAAACTCCGGTTCCTAATTTGGGTCAGGGTTCGGACTTCAATCCACCCACCCACCCAGACATAAGCGCTCTCAGGGGCATACGACAGCAGTATAAGGAAACGGCCCACCACTTCTGGGCCAGATTCCTCCTTGTCAAAGATAAGATTGAAGATTGTCACGATGAAGACGCGATCACAGCATTCCGCAGCAATTGCACGGATGAAGGAATCCTCACGCCATCAACCGTCGTCACATAACACGCTTCGCAGACCTGGCAACCATAGTATACAAGTACTGTGCAATGGAAAGCGCCTGGAAAACTCAGGCAGCCGGCTGGGAACCGCCAGTTTCCACCCAACCCTCATTCAGGTGAAAAGGACGCACCCTAGTGGCACACCCGGCCCAATAACAAAAAATATAATCCCATTACGGAACGTGGGACTGTTCTGGAGGGATGGCTCGATGGACCATGCAAGCTACACACAACACCAGATATTATATTAACTCACAACCTTAGAGCATGTTGGATACTCCAGCAGGTGGCCAAGAGCGGGGAGGATATCCTCACCAAAAATAACCCAGAACAATATACTCCAGAAGATGAGGACCCCAGAGTACTGATGGTCTTCGAGACCTTCGCTTCAAACAATAAGCGTAAAAGGGCACTCCACGACCTTGTCGAAGTCTGCCAAATCATAGCAACAAACCCTTGGAACAACACAGCCATAACTTTCAATGCTGAGGACGAACCAAAATTCAGGACAATTCAGGCACCAGCCGCCTTGGTCTTCAGTCCGATCGTGGACGACTTCCGACTCACCAAGGTTCTCATGGACGGCGGCAACGGACTAAATCTCATCTACGAGGATACACTCAGTAAAATGGAAATAGACAATAGCCACATCAAGAAAAGTAGCACGACCTTCCGGGGAATTATACCCAGTTGGGAGGCGCGATGCGCGGGAAAAATCACACTCGACATGGTGTTCGACACACCGGAGAACTATCGGACCGAAGAACTTACCTTCCAAGTGGCCCATTTCAACAGCGGATATCACGCCCTATTGGGGCGGAATGCATTCACACGCTTCCAGGCTATACCTCATTATGGGTATATGAAGCTCAAGATGCCAGGGCCCAATGGCATAATTACCCTCGCTAGTGATCCGGACATAGCACTCCGCACCGAAAACAAAACCACATGGCTGGCCCTTGAGGCATTATCTGAAGCCCTCGCGGCCGAAGAATTAACCACGTTATGCTCCACGGTGGATAAGGACGACGTAATCTTGGACAAACGACCCAAATCCACCTCCTTCAAACTAACAGAAGAAATAGTCAAATTTCAAGTCCATCCAACGGACCCCAAGAAGACAACATCTATTGGGGCACAACTGGACCCAACGGTCGACACTGCATTACGAGAATTTCTGCGTGAAAACTGGGATATATTTGCCTGGCACCCTTCTGATATGCCAGGAATCCCACGCAGACTGGCCGAACACAGCCTCAACATATTGAAGGGATTTAAACCGGTCAAACAAACACTGCGGCGTTTTTCCGAACCCAAACATCAAGCGATGGGGGAGGAGCTAGCCAAGCTAATCGAGGCCGGATTCATTAGAGAAATAAAACACCCGGACTGGCTAGCAAACTTGGTGATGGTGCCAAAGAAGGACAAATCCTGGCGCCTGTGCGTCGATTTCAAAGACCTCAATAAGGCCTGCCCTAAGGATCCCTTCCCCCTCCCCTGCATCGACCAGATTATCGACACCACCGCAAGACACGATTCTCTATGCTTCCTCGACGCATATTCCAGATACCATCAAATCAAAATGAAGGAATCCTATCAAGCCGCAACGGCATTCATTACCCATACGGGCCATTCTGCTTCAACACCATGCCCTTCGGGCTAAAAAACACAGGGGCCACCTACCAACGCATGATTCAGACATGCCTGGAAAAACAGATCGGCAAGACAGTTGAAGCATACGTGGACGATGTCGTCATTAAAACTAGGCACGTCGACTCACTAATAGACGATTTACGTCTTACATTCAACAACCTTCATGCATATGACATAAAGCTCAATCCGGAAAAGTGTGTTTTTGGCATTCCTGCTGGAAAGCTGCTGGGCTTCATCTTTCCAATAGAGGAATTGAAGCAAATCCAGCCAAAATCCGAGCCTTGTCTCAATTAGCCACACCAACGGCCCTTAAACAGGTCCAAAAACTCGCTGGGTTCGTGCTACCTCTTGAGCACTGCGTTGGTTTTCCCTTGAAGAGGAAAGGGTGATGCAACAAAGTAGCATAAGTATTTCCCTCAGTTTTTGAGAACCAAGGTATCAATCTAGTAGGAGGCTACGCGCGAGTCCCTCGCACCTGCACAAAACAAATAAATCCTCGCAACCAACGCGATAAGGGGTTGTCAATCCCTACACGGTCACTTACGAGAGTGAGATCTGATAGATATCATAAGATAATATTTTTGGTATTTTTATGATAAAGATGCAAAGTAAAATAAAAGGCAGTGAAAATAACTAAGTATTGGAAGATTAATATGATGAAGATAGACCCGGGGGCCATAGGTTTCACTAGTGGCTTCTCTGAAGAGTATAAGTATTTTACGGTGGGTGAACAAATTACTGTTGAGCAATTAACAGAATTGAGCATAGTTATGAGAATATCTAGGTATGATCATGTATATAGGAATCACGTCCAAGACAAGTAGACCGACTCCTGCCTGCATCTACTACTATTACTCCACACATCAACCGCTATCCAGCATGCATCTAGAGTATTAAGTTCATAAGAACAGAGTAACGCCTTAAGCAAGATGACATGATGTAGAGGGATAAACTCATGCAATATGATGAAAACCCCACCTTGTTATCCTCGATGGCAACAATACAATACGTGCCTTGCTGCCCCTACTGTCACTGGGAAAGGACACCACAAGATTGAACCCAAAGCTAGGCACTTCTCCCATTGCAAGAAAGATCAATCTAGTAGGCCAAACCAAACTGATAATTCAAAGAAACTTTCAAAGATAACCAATCATACATAAAAGAATTCAGAGAAGATTCAAATATTGTTCATAGATATACTTGATCATAAACCCACAATTCATCGGTCTCAACAAACATACCGCAAAAAGAATATTACATCGAATAGATCTCCACAAGAGAGGGGGAGAACTTTGTATTGAGATCCAAAAAGAGAGAAGAAGCCATCTAGCTAATAACTATGGACCCGTAGGTCTGAGATAAACTACTCACACTTCATCGGAGAGGCTATGGTGTTGATGTAGAAGCCCTCCGTGATCGATGCCCCCTCCGACGGAGCTCCGAACAGGCCCCAAGCTGGGCTCTCGTGGATACAGAAAGTTACGACGGTGGGATTAGGGTTTTGGCTCCGTCTCTGATCATTTGGAGGTACGTAGGTATATATAGGAGGAAGAAGTACGTCGGTGGAGCAACAAGGGGGCCCACGAGGGTGGAGGGCGCGCCTGGGGGGGGGGGGGGTAGGCGCGTCCCCTACCTCGTGGCCTCCCTGTTGGTTGCTTGACGTAGGGTACAAGTCTCCTGGATCATGTTCGGTGAGAAAATCACGTTCCCGAAGGTTTCATTCTGTTGGGACTCCGTTTGATATTCCTTTTCTTCGAAACCCTAAAATAGGCAAAAAAACAGCAATTCTGGGCTGGGCCTCCGGTTAATAGGTTAGTCCCAAAAATAATATAAAAGTGGAAAATAAAGCCCAATAATGTCCAAAACAGTAGATAATATAGCATGGAGCAATCAAAAATTATAGATACGTTGGAGACGTATCAAGCATCCCCAAGCTTAATTCCTGCTCGTCCTCGAGTAGGTAAATGATAAAAATAGATTTTTTGATATGGAATGCTACTTGGCATAATTTCAATGTAATTCTTCTTAATTGTGGCATGAATATTCAGATCCGCAAGATTCAAGATAAAAGTTTAATATTGACATAGAAATAATAATACTTCAAGCATACTAACTAAGCAATTATGTCTTCTCAAAATAACCTGGCCAAAGAAAGTTCATCCCTACAAAATCATATAGTTTAGTCATGCTTCATTTTCGTCACACAAAAATGCTCTCATCATGCACAACCCCGATGACAAGCCAAGCAATTGTTTCATATTTTAGTAATCTCAAACTTTATAAACCTTCACACAATACATGAGCGTGAGCCATGGATATAACACTATGGGTGGAATAGAGTATAATGATAGGGGTTGTGTGGAGAAGACAAAAAAGGAGAAAGTCTCACATCAACGAGGCTAATCAATGGGCTATGGAGATGCCCATCGATTGATGTTAATGCAAGGAGCAGGGATTGCCATGCAACGGATGCACTAGAGCTATAAATGTATGAAATCTCAACAAAAGAAACTAGTGGGTGTGCATCCAACTTGCTTGCTCACGAAGACCTAGGGCACTTGAGGAGGCCCATTGTTGGAATATACAAGCCAAGTTCTATAATGAAAAATTCCCACTAGTATATGAAAGTGACAAAACAAGAGACTCTCTATCATGAAGATCATGGTGCTACTTTGAAGCACAAGTGTGGAAAAAGGATAGTAGCATTGTCCCTTTTTATTTATATATAATTTTTTTGGGGCCTTCATTTTTTTATTTGGCCTTTCTATTTTTTTATTGGGACAATGCTCTATTAAATGATGATCATCACACTTCTATTTATTTACAACGCAATGTTTACAACTCGATACTACAACAAGGTATGACTCTATATGAATCCTCTGGCGGTGTACCGGAATATGGAATGAATCAAGTGTGACATGTATGAAAATTATGAGCGGTGGCTTTGCTAGAAATACGATGTCAACTACATGATCATGCAAAGCAATATGACAATGATGAACGTGTCATGATAAACAGGCTGGTGGAAAGTTGCATGGCAATATATTTCGGAATGGCTATGGAAATGCCATAATAGGTAGGTATGGTGGTTGTTTTGAGGAAGATATAAGGAGGTTTATGTGTGAAAGAGCGTATCATATCACGGGGTTTGGATGCATCGGCGAAGTTTGCACCAACTCTCAATGTGAGAAAGGGCAATTCACGGTACCGAAGAGGCTAGCAATGATGGAAGGGTGAGAGTGCGTATAATCCATGGACTCAACATTACTCATAAAGAACTCACATACTTATTGCAAAAATCTACAAGTCATCAAAAACAAAGCACTAAGCGCATGCTCATAGGGGGATAGATTGGTAGGAAAAGACCATCGCTCGTCCCCGACCGCCACTCATAAGGAAGACAATCAAAGAACACCTCATGTTTCAAATTTGTTACATAACGTTTACCATACGTGCATGCTACGGGACTTGCAAACTTCAACACAAGTATTTCTCAATTTCACAACTACTCAACTAGCACAACTTTAATATCACTACCTCCATATCTCAAAACAATCATCAAGCATCAACCTTCTCTTAGTATTCAACACACTCATAAGAGAATTTTATTATTAATCTTGTATGCCTAGCATATTAGGATTATTTAAGCAAATTACCATGCTATTTAAGACTCTCAAAATAATCTAAGTGAATCATGATAGATCAATAGGTTCTATAAAACAAATCCACCACCGTGCTCTAAAAGATATAAGTGAAGTACTAGAGCAAAACTATATAACTCAAAAGATATAAGTGAAGCACATAGAGTATTCTAATAATTTCTGAATCATGTGTGTCTCTCTCAAAAGGTGTGTACAGCAAAGATGATTGTGGTAAAATAAAAAGCAAAGACTCAAATCATACAAGACGCTCCAAGCAAAACACATATCTTGTGGTGAATAAAAATATAGCTCCAAGTAAAGTTACCGATAGAAGTAGACGAAAGAGGGGATGCCTTCCGGGGCATCCCCAAGCTTTGGATTTTAGGTGTCCTTAGATTATATTGGGGGTGCCATGGGCATCCCCAAGCTTAGGCTCTTTCCACTCCTTGTTCCATAATCCATCAAATCTTTACCCAAAACTTGAAAACTTCACAACACAAAACTTAAAGTAGAAAATCTCGTGAGCTCCGTTAGCGAAAGAAAACAAAAGACCAATTCAACGTACTGTAATGAACTCATTCTTTATTTATATTTGTGTTAAACCTACTGTATTACAACTTCTCTATGGTTTATAAACTATTTTACTAGCCATAGATTCATCAAAATAAGCAAACAACACACGAAAAACAGAATCTGTCAGAAACAGAACAGTCTGTAGTAATCTGTAGCTATCGCAAGATCTGGAACCCCAAAATATCTAAAATAAATTGGTGGACGTGATTAATTTATCTATTAATCATCCTCAAAAATAATTCACTAAATATCACTTTCAAATAAAAATGGCAGCATTTCTCGTGAGCGCTAAAGTTTCTGTTTTTTACAGCAAGATTAACGAGACATTCCCCAAGTCTTCCCAACGGTTCTACTTGGCACAAACATTAATTAAACATGAAAAACACAACCAAAACAGATGCTAGACAAATTATTTATTACTAAACATGAGCAAAAAGCAAGGAATAAAAATAAAATTGGGTTGCCTCCCAACAAGCGCTATCGTTTAACGCCCCTAGCTAGGCATAAAAAGCAAGGATAGATCAAGGTATTGCCATCTTTGGTAGGCAATCCATAAGTGGCTCTCATAATAGATTCATAAGGTAATTTAATTTTATTTCTAGGAAAGTGTTCCATGCCTTTCCTTAACAGAAATTGGAATCTAATATTTCCTTCCTTCATATCAATAATTGCACCAATTGTTCTAAGGAAAGGTCTACCAAGAATAATAGGACATGAAGGATTGCAATCTATATCAAGAACGATAAAATCTACGGGCACGAATTCCTACTTGCAACAATAAGAACATCATTAATTCTTCCCATAGGTTTCTTAATAGTGGAATCCGCAAGGTGCAAGTTTAGAGAGCAATCATCAAAATCACGGAAACCTAACAAATCACACAAAGTCTTTGGAATCGTGGAAACACTAGCACCCAAATCACACAAAGCATAGCATTCATGATCTTTAATTTTAATTTTAATAGTAGGTTCTCACTCATCATAAAGTTTTCTAGGGATAGAAACTTCCAACTCAAGTTTTTCTTCATAAGATTGCATCAAAGCATCAACGATATGTTTAGTAAACGATTTATTTTGGCTATAAGCATGAGGAGAATTTAGTACGGATTGCAACAAGGAAAAACAATCTATCAAAGAGCAATTATCATAATTAAATCCCTTGAAATCAAAAATAGTAGGTTTATTAACATCTAGAGTTTTGATCTCTTCAATCCCACTTTTATCAAATTTAGCATCAAGATCTAGAAACTCCGAATTTTTGGAACGTCTTCTAGGTAAAGGTGGATCATATTAAGTCCCATTATTATCAAGATTCATATTTCAAAACAAAGATATAATAGGGGACACATCAATAGCTTTTAGATCTTCATCTTTATTATCATGGAAACTAGAAGAACACACTCTTATAAAGGAATCTTTCTTAGCACGCATCCTAGCGGTTCTTTCTTTGCACTCATCAATGGAAATTCTCATGGCTTTGAGAGACTCATTGATATCATGCTTAGGTGGAATAGATCTAAGTTTCAAAGAATCAACATCAAGAGAAATTCTATCAATGTTCCTAGCCAACTCATCAATCTTAAGCAATTTTTCTTCAATCAAAGCATTGAAATTCTTTTGCGAAGTAATAAATTCTTTAATATTAGATTCAAAATCAGAGGGTATCTTATTAAAATTTCCATAAGAGTTGTTGTAGGAATCACCATAATTATTAGAGGGGTTGCTAGGATAAGGCCTAGGATTAAAGTTTCCTCTATACGCGTTGTTACCAAAATTGTTCCTACCAACAAAATTCACATCCATAGATTCATTATTATTCTCCATCAAAGTAGACAAAGGCATATCATTAGGATCAGAAGAAACACTTTTATTAGCAAATAATTTCAGAAGTTCATCCATCTTTCCACTCAAAACATTAATTTCTTCTATCGCATGCACTTTCTTATTAGTAGATATTTTAGTGTGCCATTGAGAGTAATTAACCATAATATTATCTAGGAGTTTAGTAGCTTCTCCTAAAGTGATTTACATAAAAGTGCCTCCTGCGGCCGAATCTAAAAGATTTCTAGAAGCAAAATTCAATCCGGCATAAATTTTTTGTATAATCATCCACAAATTCAAACCATGAGTAGGGAAATTACGTATCATTAATTTCATCCTCTCCCAAGCTTGTGCAACATGTTCATGATCAAGTTGCTTAAAACTCATAATATCGTTTCTAAGATAGATAATCTTAGCGGGAGGAAAAGACTTAGAGATAAAAGCATCTTTGCACTTATTCCACGAATCAATACTATTTTTAGGCAAAGACGAAAACCAAGCTTTAGCACGATCCCTAAGCGAAAAAGTAAATAGCTTCAATTTAACAATATCATTATCCACACCTTTATTCTTTTGCGTATCACACAAATCAACGAAGCTATTGAGATGGGTAGCGGCATCTTCACTAGGAAGGCCGGGAAACGGATCTTTCATAACAAGATTCAGCAAGGCAGCATTAATTTCATAAGATTCAGCATTGGTAAGAGGAGCAATCGGAGTGCTAATAAAATAATTGTTGTTGTTATTGGTAAAGTCACACAATTTAGTGTTATCTTGAGCCATCGTGACAAGCAAGCAATCCAACACACAAGCAAACACGAAACAGGCAAAAAGAGACAAATAGAGAAAGAGAGGGAGGATAGAGAGAGAGAGGGCGAATAAAACGACAAGGGTGAAGTGGGAGAGAGGAAAACGAGAGGCAAATGGCAAATAATGTAATGCGGGAGATAAGGGTTTGTGATGGGTACTTGGTATGTTTGACTTTAGCGTAGACCTCCCCAGTAACGGCGCCAGAAATCCTTCTTGCTACCTCTTGAGCACTGCGTTGGTTTTCCCTTGAAGAGGAAAGGGTGATGCAGCAAAGTAGTGTAAGTATTTCCCTCAGTTTTTGAGAACCAAGGTATCAATCAAGTAGGAGGCTACACGCGAGTCCCTCACACCTGCACAAAACAAATAAATCCTCGCAACCAACGTGATAAGGGGTTGTCAATCCCTACACGGTCACTTACGAGAGTGAGATCTGATAGATATCATAAGATAATATTTTTGGTATTTTTATGATAAAGATGCAAAGTAAAATAAAAGGCAGTGAAAATAACTAAGTATTGGAAGATTAATATGATGAAGATAGACCCGGGGGCCATAGGTTTCACTAGTGGCTTCTCTGAAGAGTATAAGTATTTTACGGTGGGTGAACAAATTACTGTTGAGCAATTAACAGAATTGAGCATAGTTATGAGAATATCTAGGTATGATCATGCATATAGGAATCACGTCCAAGACAAGTAGACCGACTCCTGCCTGCATCTACTACTATTACTCCACACATCAACCGCTATCCAGCATGCATCTAGAGTATTAAGTTCATAAGAACAGAGTAACGCCTTAAGCAAGATGACATGATGTAGAGGGATAAACTCATGCAATATGATGAAAACCCCACCTTGTTATCCTTGATGGCAACAATACAATACGTGCCTTGCTGCCCCTACTGTCACTGGGAAAGGACACCGCAAGATTGAACCCAAAGCTAGGCACTTCTCCCATTGCAAGAAAGATCAATCTAGTAGGCCAAACCAAACTGATAATTCAAAGAGACTTTCAAAGATAACCAATCATACATAAAAGAATTCAGAGAAGATTCAAATATTGTTCATAGATAAACTTGATCATAAACCCACAATTCATCGGTCTCAACAAACATACCGCAAAAAGAAGATTACATCGAATAGATCTTCACAAGAGAGGGGGAGAACTTTGTATTGAGATCCAAAAAGAGAGAAGAAGCCATCTAGCTAATAACTATGGACCCGTAGGTCTGAGGTAATCTACTCACACTTCATCGGAGAGGCTATGGTGTTGATGTAGAAGCCCCCGTGATTGATGCCCCCTCCAACGGAGCTCCGGAACCGGCCCCAAGATGGGATCTCGTGGATACAGAAAGTTACGGCGGTGGAATTAGGGTTTTGGCTCGGTCTCTGATCGTTTGGGGGTACGTAGGTATATATAGGAGGAAGAAGTACGTCGGTGGAGCAACAAGGGGGCCCACGAGGGTGGAGGGCGCGCCTGGGGGGGGGGGGGGTAGGCGCGTCCCCTACCTCGTGGCCTCCCTGTTGGTTGCTTGACGTAGGGTACAAGTCTCCTGGATCATGTTCGGTGAGAAAATCATGCTCCCGAAGGATTCATTCCGTTTGGACTCCGTTTGATATTCCTTTTCTTCGAAACCCTAAAATAGGCAACAAAACAACAATTCTGGGCTGGGCCTCCGATTAATAGGTTAGTCCCAAAAATAATATAAAAGTGGAAAATAAAGCCCAATAATGTCCAAAACAGTAGATAATATAGCATGGAGCAATCAAAAATTATAGATACGTTGGAGACGTATCAGTGCATGGCAGCGTTAAGCCGCTTTATCTCCAGATTGGGGGAAAAGCATTGCCACTGTACCGCCTCCTCGGGCGCACCGATCACTTCGAGTGGACGGATGCGGCAACAACCGGATTGGAAGAAATAAAAACCTTTCTGGCGAGCAACCCAATCCTAGCCACACCAAACGTCGGTGAACCCATGTTATTATATATATCGGCAACACACCAGGTGGTGAGCGCCATGCTCGTCGTAGAACGGGAGCAGGACGGACACAAATTCCCACTTCAGAAGCCGGTATATTACGTATCCACCGTCCTTACAACATTCAAATCCCGGTACCCTCATTATCAAAAGATAGCATACACGGTCTTCATGGAATCCCGGAAGCTACGATACTACTTTCAAGAATGTTCTATCACGGTGGCTTCTGATGTACCACTCAATGATATAATAAACAACCGTGATGCTACGGGCCGGATAGCCAAATGGGCCATTGAGCTCCTTCCATTCGACATAACATACAAACCGCGCCGAGCCATCAAATCCCAAGTACTGGCGTACTTCCTCGCCGAATGGACAGAGGGCAAACTCCCCAAAGAGTCTGGTACATATTCCAACTGGCACTACAAAAAAATACACTTCCATGATGATACGTGTTTGTCACAGTAGGTCGCGTTTTTTGTCATGCATGTACATCCATGAAAAATTTATGACAAAATCAAGATAGTCATACCTGTGCTGTCGTAGAAGTGTTCCATGACATTACCAAAATTATCATCACGGAAGTGTCCACTTCCATGACGATAAATCGCGCGTCACAGAAGTGCTTTCGTCAAGGGTGACCGACACGTGGCATCCACCGTAACGGAACGCCGTTAAGCTATCGGGTCGGTTTTTGGATCCGATAACCCGTTAACAGCCCCGACCAATGGGGATTTTCCACGTGTAAAATCATCATTGGCTGGAGGAAACACGTGTCGGCTCATCGTCGGGACAGATGTCATCCACTCATTGGACAGAAGGCGCCTATGATACGTTGACACGTGGCACGACCCAACAGAGGCCCATTCCTGTGAAAAGGCCGGCCTGTTTGACTTGGTCAAAAGGTGGCGGGCCGGCCCATGGAAAGCCTGTTAACGGCATGTTCGCATATAGCTCATTTACAACCCGCTAACCCAAGGCCCGTTACGCCCTATCCGAATTAGGCCTAGTAGCGTCATCTGGGACATCCAATATGATTCCAGCCTATTTTCACTTCTGGCCCATGTATGGCCCATGATGTCTTTCGGCCCATATGAGGCCCTATGTAACTCTTGGCCTATTAACGGCCCGTGGTGAAACTGGCCCGTAATGAACAATGTATCACTTTACACCCATTAATGGCCCGTGGTGAAACTGGCCCGTAATGAACAGTGTATCACTTTATACCCATTAACGGCCCGTTATTCCGTTGGGCCGTCTCCAGCCCATGTTATCTTTCGGCCTTATCAGAGCCCATTTATTCTTGGGCTCATTTCCAGCATTCGTTTACTTATGGCCCGTTACTGTCATTTTCTGCTTGTGGGCCAAATTCAGCCCATGGTTACAGTCGGCCCATTTGTGGTCTGTTAATACGTTGGGCCGTTTTCATAGCGTCATCAAATACGGCCTATTAACGATGGCCCATTATGGTCGGCCCATGAATGGACGATTCCAACTCTAGCCCGTTTACGGCCAGAATGCGGTCTGTTTGGCCCATGTTTGGCCAATCGATCATACGGCCCGTATAAGGCCCATTGATGATACGACCCGTAGAAGGCCCATTGATGATACGGCCCGTAGAAGGCCCATTGTTTCTACGCCCCGTAGAAGGCCCACTGTTTCTACGGCCCGTAGAAGGCCCACTGTTTATATGACCCGTAGAATGCCCACTGTTTCTACGGCCCGTAGGAGGCCCAGTGTCACTACAGTAAATATTAGCCCATGGTTATTGTGGCCTAGTTTTAAAAAATAGGTTATTGCAGCCACTAGCAAACCGCAGAAAAAGAACTGCACTGACTACAAGCAAACAAATAAACAAGACAACAAGGAAATAAATAAGCAAGCAACTTACACTAGGCTATCACGGCTATTACACATATTACATCCACTGGGCATCAAAGTTCGCCACCAGTGCAAATATAGGGAACACAGCAGCATATAAACGCCGTAGCAAACAAGTCCAGAACTGAAACCACTTCAGAAGAGCTCAAGAAACCATATCCTGGGTACCCATAATGCTGGAAAGATGTTTAGCAAGCTTATTAACTTTCTCTTATTTGGCGCTTAAGTCCTCCAGCGCTTGCTGTTGCACCAGAAAGTATGCATCTGAATTCTGTAGGGACTTCCTCAGTCCTTCGGCTTCCTGTCGCATAACATCTGATCGATGTCTTTCAACTTGAAGTTGAGACTCAAGAAGCCGAACTGATTCAGGCAATGAGTTCGAAGAGCTGGTGCCAGCAGTGGTAGCCAGTAACTCGAACACTACATCAAGACAGGACTTTGGGGTTGTCTCAGTGTCTTCAATATAGTTTTTATCAGCTTTCTTGGAGACCAACAGGGATGTCTCACTATCTTGAACCTTATCTGCATTACTTCCTTTACCATTGCATAACAGGGTACTCTTCTCCAATATTTTATCCGCGTTCTAAAAGAGAAACAAACAAACACATCTCAGGTTTACAATGTAGTATATGAAACTCATTTTGGTAAACCAGTTCAGTAGTAAGGTGGACAGGATAACAACATGAAACAAACATATATCTATGTAGTATGGTCACTGTATGGTCTATATCATTCTAGTTTATGTTGCCAAATCAAGATAGATACAGTTTGAATCATATCTATTTAAGACAAAGCAGCATAGACAGAATATAAGTGTGGGAAACTACACAGCAATAAGAACACTTGTAATGTGCATGGCATGAGAACATAACTGTTTATTAAATTGAAACTGAAATCAACATAGAGCAAGTTACAACAACAAACAACCAAACACGTTGAAGAAACAGGTTTAAAACATACCTGTTGCGCCATTGGAGTTTCAGTTGCATCCTTCAAATTTGAAATTAGTTGGTATCAGTAAATACAGTGATGCAAGAGCAAAGTAGCATGAACCATAGCTACGGAACCTGACCTGAGAACAATTCTTCTTCTGCTTTAAGCGTTGACTTCGGGTTCGGAGTGGTGGTCCTCGTGATTTGGGCACTGCAGTTGCCTTACTAACTGCTTGTGTTTGGGTGCTCTGTGGTGGAGACGGTGCTGTGTCAACGGGAACTTGGTGTCTATCTACTGGGGTTGGGGTTAGAAGGGGTGTAGCTGGTTCTCTGTCCAACTGGGTAGGGGTACAATCTGCATGAGTGTGGGTTATGTGTGGTGGGGCTAGTTCTTGGGCAAGTACAACCGTGGTTCTATCTGCATCGATAGGTAGCACGATCTTTTCTGAAGACCGTGTTTTTACTCCCACAGATACTGCCATCACTCCCTCCAATTGAAATGGCTGATAAACAAGAAAAGTAATTGAATGTACAAGCATTGTAAGATAGACAGGTGCAATGGATAGTAGGGAAGAAAACAGGGCATGAAATAATTCACATTTATGTTGTCTAAGCAAACAGAATAGCAGGACATAATTTCACATATATGATGGCTAATTAAATAGGATAGCATGACACAATTTCACATGTATGATGGCTAACTAAACAGGATAGAATGACATACTTCAAAATATGATGACTATGTAAACATGATGACATGATATAACTACACGATGTGTCTATTAAAGTGGTTGGCATGCCATAAATCACATACATGCCGTCGATGGAAACATGATGGCATGATATAATCACGGATAGAATGACATAATTTAAATATGATGACTATGTAAACAGGATGAGATGATATAACTATATTATGTCTTTAGAAAATGGGTTGGCATGCCATAATTACGATACATGCTGTCTATGTAAACATCATGGCATGACATAATTCAAATATATGATTTATATACTAAGGAAGTGAGCAGAGGACAATCGCATATATGATGTGTCAACTAAGGAGATGGCATTCAACATTGTGTATATGATGTAAAACTAAGCATTGTAATACAACATATGCATTATATGAGTAATATAACCCTGCCAAGTTTGAGCATACACCTCAGGGGGATAATAGGACTGGTCTTCTGCCTCTGAATCCTCCTCTGAAGAGCTATCTGTAACCAGCAAGATATCTGCTTCAGCAGGTAGCATTGTCTGCTCTAAAGACCTTGTTTTCACTCCAGATTTCTCCATCACCAATTCAAATGGCTGATGCACAGGAAGAGCAGTTGAATATACAAACATTGTCGACAAAAGCAATGAGAAATACAAAAAAAGGACGGCATGATATAATTCACATATATGACGCTTGCCTAAACAGCATGTCATTGCATAATTCACATACATAATGCCTTGCAACAAGATAACATTGCATAATTCACATATATAATGTCTTGCAACAAGATGGCATTGCATAATTCACATATATGGTAATTAGACACTAAACATGTGGCATTCACACAAAGCATGTCTAAACTAAGCAAATGACATAGCAATGCAAGATACCATACACACGATATGAGCAACATAACCCTGCCAAGTTAGGGCATGCACCTCGGGGGGGGGGGGAATATGACTGGTCATCTGTCTCTGAATCATCCTCTGAGGAGCTATCGGTAACCAGCAAGACATGCGCTTCGTCAGATAGCATTGTCTGCTCTGAAGACCTTGTTTCCACTCCAGATTTTTCCATGACCGTGCCAAATGGCTGATGCACAGGAAGAGTAATTGAATGTACTATAATTGTTGACAAATTTAACTCGTAATAAAAAAATGATGGCATGATATAATTCACATATAAGATGACTGGCTAACCAGGGTGGCATTGCAAAATTCACATATATGATGCCTGGCTAGACAAGATGGCATTGCATGATTCACATATACGATAAAGAAACTAAACAGATGGCATTGACACAAAGCATGTCTAAACTAAGCAGATGACATCTTTAATGTATACAATAAGCAATGCAAGGCGCCATATGCATGATATTACCAACATCAGCATGCCAAGTTAGAGCGAAGACCTCATGGGGTAAATAGGAGTGGTCTTCTCCTTCTGAATCTCCCTCATAACAGTTATCTTCCTCTTGATTACGATCCGAAATGGGTGGAGGGGGGCTGCCTTTGCGCCCACCATGGAACGACGTCTACATGAAATTTTATTGCCACACACGGCTCGTCTCTTTTGCTCTACATGATCAGTTCCATTGTGTACAATAACTGGCATGCATAGGAATAAAACATAGTGAGATTATGTAAGGAGTGCATGCACAAATCCAGAGTGATGGTAGCAAAATGTGGATAGACCCAAAACAAATGATAGCAGGCAGATAATAGCTTTAGTTAAAAAATATAAATAATGGCTTCTTTAATGTTTGTTTGCACCCAACATGAAACTCATAGTAGACACCGGAGATTAACCAGATAGTAGACAGATAGTACTAATTGCTGCCCCAATATGTACCCCACAACCATTTAAAAACTCAAGTTTCAGCATTAGTTTGGACCTGACTCGGAGTCTAATAGGTGAACACGACGATAATGTAGCATGTCATCATATTAAGCGACGCATAACGTAAGCAGACACGGAAGAGTGCGACCTCTCTTGCGGACCCGTGTAGTCCTCAAGGTCATCTGCTCAGTTGGTGATGGTAATGCAGTTGCCGTGGCTGCTGGCGGCGGGGAAGAAGATCTGAGGCAGTGAAAGACAGTCTGGAGAGCGGATCCCTGCTGTGGTGAACCCTTCCGTCGTTGGAGCAGCTGAGCTGGGGTGGAACACAACGCCGAAGGAGCAGGACAAACCACACAAGGTTTGCTTTGACACATATGTGTAACAGAAGTAATTGAGTAAGGGCTTGTTTGAATTTGAGGATTCTAACAATGCAGGCATAGGAAATATACAGGAATAGGATAGGAATGCATGTGCAAAACAGAGAATTTAAAAACACATGATTTCTGCCAATCTGGGTGTTTGATTCACAACAATTGGAAGATCACAGGATGCAAAAAAGCATGGTGAGATTAAGTCAAACCACAAGAAAATGTACGGTTATAATGCTATTATGCTACTATCTCTTAGTCTTGTGCTTGATGAATAGGAATATGAAAAGGAGGAGAAGTGGAAATTAGAATTCCTACATTTTTTCTTTCAAGGAAACACTAAAGGAACAAATCCTATAGTTTTCCTTTGCTCCATTCCTTTGCACCAAATTCATGAAAAGTAGTACCATAGGAAACTTTCCAATTCTGATGTTTTTCATTCACTTTTCCTTTCAAGCACTGGCGATTCTAGTAGGCAGGCTTGAGCAAGGAAAATCCTACACTAAAAAAATGTTTTTGTGCTACTTCTATTACTTTGGACCCAGGCCACTGCCATACTAGCTCAACTCCCAGGCCCATCGACAAATGCACAGCTCAAACGCGCAGAGATAAATAATGATGGCGTTCAAGAGAGTCCATCAAGCCTGGTACCTCACTGCTTGTCATATAGTAGGATAAAATAATCGTATTTCCCGTTACTACGAGTGCTCAGTAGATAACATGTAGAGTAAAAAAGAGATGCAACAAGTGTACAACCTCTTTGGCGAAGCCATGTCGATCTCAGCGTGATTGGGTTGGCCTGTGAGGATGCTCCGGCTGACTTGGCTGTCGGAGGAGGGGAAGAAGATCTTAGGCGTCTGGAGATGGAGCTCGAGGTACTGCTCCATTGTGATGGAGGGTTTCGTCGTTGGAGCAGCTCCGGTGAGTTGTACGACGCCGAGGCTGAAGCAGGACAAGAGAGACAACGAACAACATTAACCTGAGTGGAATTTTAATAGCATCTTCAATACATGACGTAAAATACATAACCACAAAGTGCTAGATGTAAAATACATCAGTCGCTCATCTCTGAACTTAACTGTCGAAACTGAACTTAACTGTCGAAACTGAATTTTGCTGTCGAAACCGAATTTTGCTGTCGAAACTGAACGCACTAGCAAGGTGAGGCTACACGTCGGTCGACTGACTTTTTCATCTCTGGTCAGTTGATTTTGCAGCTGTTGGATATGAAATCAAGGGCCTGCGGTTCATCTTCAACCTCCACCCCCTGAGCCGGCCAAATAGCAGCCCCCCGCCGCCCGCGGCCGGTGGTGCGCCGCCCACCCCGAAAACATTCCCCACTGCCGGGCCGCCGCCGCCCCGGCCATCCCTCTAGGCCCCCCCGTGCCTAGCTTTTTCTCCAGCGATCCCCACGCTACCGCCCCGCCAACACCCCGCCACCGCCGGCGACCACCGCCCCCATCCTGAACCCTAAGATAGATAGTGGGGTACCTCTCCGGCGAGCCCCCCTCCCCGCTGCGGCTGGTTCTTCCTTCACCCACGAAGTGAAGTGTAGCTAAATCGGAGCAGCATCACAAGCAAGAGCAAGAGCGAGAGCAGCAGCGCGAGCAGGAGCAATAGCAAGAGCAGACCAGGCAGGGGACCGAGAGCAAGAGCAGAGCAGCAGCGCGAGCGAGAGCTAAAGCAGCAGCGGGTCCTACTGATGTGGACGTCGTCGCCGAGGGAGCGACGCCATGGAGGAAGTGGCCGGCGACGCCGCCGTGGATGGAGCCGCGCCGTGTCGGCTCGGGACCAAGCGCCAGCAGCACTGTGAGATCGAATCAAGAAGAAAATGCGGCGATTAGTGTACAACCTCTTTGGTGGCGTCGATTAGGCCGCAGCTTCATCTGAGGAAACGGTGATGATGATGCTCTTCCGGTGGTGCAGGTGAAGACGGCGGTGTGGGAATGGAGGTGGCGCAAAAGATGAGGGGAACGTCGGGGCAGCTCCTTGGAGGTGGAGGATGGGGTGGCTGAACCGGCGGGACGATGAGATCGACGACGTATCCTCATCCGATACGGTGGATGAGGGACGTCGAGGTGTTGCTGTGGACAACGTCATCGGGGAAGAGGCTCTGGCTGGGTGGCGGACGGAGCAGGCTGTGGGGTTTCGTCGCGGGTTTTCGCGGCCTCGGTGTACGAATGGGGGGCGGATGGGATGGCAGTGGGGAACCATGGCTTAGAGACGCGCTTGTCCGAAATGTGGGGTAAGTTACGAAAGTATCCCCACCGATTTGAGGCGGTTCTTTCGGTTCAGAGGTACCACGGGCATTTCGGGTGTCGGAATTTCATCGGAGGTGGGAGTTTTCTCGCGCGTTGTAATTTCGAAATAGCAAGGCGCGGGTTGAGATGGAGGGAGTTGTCGGAGCACAACGAGACAAAGATATATCTTAAATATTTCAGGCTAACAAGGCGCAGGTTGAAGAGGTGGGAGTTTTGCAGCATGATAGACAGAGACGCTAGCTTGAATTTTCGGCATAACAAGGCGCGGCTTGAAATTTCGGAAGAACAAGCTTAACGTGTACCCCAAAAAAAGACAATTTGCACCTCAACACGCACAACACACACACAAACACCATTTAGACTATAGTAAGGTACACGTGCATTGCATGCATGAGATTTGGCAACCAAATTATGAATAAATACCACATTATAGCATGCAAGCTTTGAGTCATATATGCATGATGTAGATGTTCGTTTAATTCTTGTAGTTCATTTCATTCAAAATCATCTAGTTTTTATAAGAAAGCTAATCTATTTTAAGATCCATGGAATTGTGCGTCGTACGACATAAAGTAAAAACAAATAATGGCAAATCATGTAGAAAAACATTTGGGCAATTCTGATACAGAAGATTCTAGAACAAATAAGAAGTGCTTGTGTTTTGATGTTTGTGCATTATGCTTAAGTTCAACCATGGAGTCTTCTAGATTATACATGTGGCGAAATCTGGTGGAATCTAGATGATATCCAACGGCCAGTAGTGCTCAAATTTGCCATCTTTGGACCATCGGATTCGCCTCATCCAACGACCATCTTTCAAAGTTAAAGTTACCCGCACACAATATAAAAAAAATATAAAATATATATAGGGGTATAGATATAGATATGTGATGCAAAAGCCGCCCATCATCTCCAATTAGAATAGTGTGTCCATGCACGGATGCGACGTGGCCAAATGATGTGTGCCATCGGTACCTCAAATTCAAATCAGTCTGACCTTGTTCAATGTGTATACATTATAACATGCTTGTTTCCAAACCACACCGCACAGATCTCCGTTATATTCATGCATGCATGGGTTTCAAATATCAGGATCTCTTATTCAAATATTTGAATTCAACTTTACATTGATTGTGACCTCACCTATTCAGCTATTCTTTTACACCCACACAGTAGTCTTCTCTTTATAATTGTACCACTAACTTTCTCTCGTGCATGCATGCACACACACTACCAGTCGGCATTATCCATCGCACGCATGCAATCTTTTTCTTCAGGTCGGTCTCCCATGAAGGCACACACCAACACACATCCCCCTCTCCATCATATCGGGCATTCTTTATCTCTCACGCGTGCATGCACAATGATCGATGTTCCTCTATGTATGTGTGTATATAGCTAGGTCTTTCATAGTTTTCCACACAAACCGATCAATCGATATATCCAGTGAGGTCTCACCCTCTTTCCCACGTCCACATCGATCAATCTATACCTCTCTATATAGGATTAACATATATAGCTAATACACCCACATTAATTATGTATCCAACGTCCCCCTCTCATCATCCATGCCTTCCGCTTCATCTCTCAGACGCGTGCACAATGGCGAAGACAGGGGGCAGTAAGGGCCCTGCCCCCCTCCCCCCTAACATCACTATATATCAAGGCTAATATGAATGTGATCATTAGACAATTGCTGCTAAAAATGGTTTAAGTTCATGAATTGACCCTCCTCGTAAAGGATTAGCAATGCTTGGCCCCTAGCTCATTTACTTTTCATGGCTCCGCCACTGCGCGCATCAGCGCACATGTTTGCCCCCTCTCTCTAAATATCGATCTCGCACTTGTGCATTCCTTCATAGTCTCCCTCCACTCGGCCCCTCGCACCATCTTCGAGCCCCCCATCGGATTTTGCCACATGTACAATCTAGCAGACTCCATGGTTGAACTTAAGCATAATGCACAAACCACAAAACAACAGTGGTTCTCTTTTGTTCTAGAATCTTCAGTATCATAACTGCCCAAACTTTTTTCTAGCTGAATTGCCATTATTTGTTTTTAATTTATGCTTTACAACGCACAATTCCATGAATCATAAAATAGATTAAGGGCTTATTTGATTCAAAGGATTCTCAAAAGAATTTTGGAGGATTCTAATCATTAGGAATTTTTCCTATCTTGGTTGTTTGATTCGTAGGATTGTAAACCATAGGAATTTTTCCATATGATTCATTTGCACTAGATTTCATAGGAAACATCCCATCCACTCAAACCTCTTTGAAAGAATTTTGTGTTTTTTCTATGCACAATCAAACACTCATACAATCCTGTAGGATTCAAGACGACATTCCACTATAATCCCATGTTTTTCCTATTCCCGCGTTCTTAGATTTTTTATAAAAACTAATTGATTTTGAATGAGATGAACTATAAGAATTAAACGAAGGGCTACATCAGGCATATATGACTCAGAGCTTACATGCTACAGTGTGGTATTTATTCATAATTTGGTTGCAAAATCTGATGCATGCAATGCACGTGTACCTTACTAGTACTTCGAGTATGTGCAAAACACGTAAATTAGAATACCAATGGCATGCTACACAGTGTCTCTCTTACAGTTCATGAAGCCACATGGCACATGTGTAGGCGTTGTCGCGACCTGCTTGCGTGGATTGATCACAGTGACGTGCTGCTGGTTCCAGAAGAATGTACTCGTCCTCCCTGAGCCATACTGGCGGTACATGCATGAAGCAAAGATGTGCACGCACGCCATGCACGCACTCATTCCTCGCACACACACGCGGGTACACGGGCGCACACAATTTTGTACCAAGATCCCCCCATGTGATAATTTAACGCATGTAAAGTCGTTCACTTCATTGATGGTCAATTAATACAGCGCATGCAAATTGAGTGGACGTGAGGGCGGAAGAAAGACATTATTACTCCACTGCCCGCATGCGAGTAGTTAAATCGTGGGTTGCTAGTAGTACTTCCATTGGTCTCCTTCGTATTTTGTGCCAATTTTTGACAGTAACATAATATTTACGCATTTGAGCAGTGTAGTACTTGAAATTTATGTTCCGCTAAACTCATCGGGAGCCGTTTCAGGCCTCGAAACCAAAACCATCAATTAATCTTTACCTTGTTCCCATCACATTCGAAAGCCTGCTCACACGTACTAGTAGTACGTACCAAACCTAAACGTGTTACCACTATGCAGGTATTAGTACTAGTGCTAGTACTTAGGGTATAGAAAGGGGAACTACCTAACCGAAAATCATTCTACCTTTCCTCCTCATAAGTGCTTCTTCTTTGTCCGTCGTTGCCATGGCCAGTGAGCAGAGCTCTAGGTCGAGAACTACTCGTAACAAGGGAGCGGCAACCAAGGCTGCAGAAAAAAAGAGGGCTCGCCGCCACGCAGAGACCTCGAAAGATCTCTCATGGGCAAGCGATGGCTCCCAGGAGTGCCCTAGCCGCGGAGGCGAACATGACGAGCCGGCGGAGCTGGAGTCGTTATCCCTCGACGGCATGCCCGATCAGCTCAATAAGCAGAAGGAGTTCATCCAAGTTTTGATGGAGTTGCTGAAGGAGAGCCTCGACGACATGCCCGCTGAGCTCAGTCAGCAGGGGGAGTTGACCGCCGGCTTGGTGATGCTACTGAAGAAGAGCATTGCCTCGGAGAAGAAGGCGACTGGCAAAATCCTGTGACTTTGGGAGGACAATGCGAAGCTCTGCCACGAGATCGACCTGTTGAAGGAGAAGAACGTCGGCTGGAAGAAGCTGCATGAGAATAGTAGTTCCTCGATGAAGATGCTGCAGGCCCTCGCCATGGAACAGAAGGAAGAGTTGGTGAAGCTCCGCATCGAGCACCCGCCTGCTGTCAAGGTACGTAATATGGCCATGGAACAGATGATGAAGGCTCACGTCGAGAAATGCCGCGTCATGGACACAATGATGAAGATGGCGGAGGAGACACGCAAGGAGATGGAGGTCGTGGATGCGATGAAGAAGTAGTTACGACTCCGCGGCGAATTAGATCATTTGGGGTGATAATCTTCCTTCTTCTTTTGCTCATGTGTTTCATCTTTTGCTTCGGGTGTTTCGCCGCACGTGTCACATTCTCTGCGAGGCATGAATAGAACAATGTTTTTTGTGGGAATGAATAGAACAATGCTAAGAATGAGATGACTAGCAAATTAGATCATTTTTATCGCCATATGGCACTGGGCTGCTGTGTTTCGTGCTCCTCCGTCGCAGTACTACTCCAGTGGAAAACTTGAGTATACCGCACGGTTCTTTCCTCCTCCTCGATCAGGTCGTCGGCGCATTTATACGAGCAGTCAAATCACAAGGCCCCGCCTTCCAGCAGTAATGAGCCGTCAAATCACAAAGGCCCTCGCCTCTCGTGAAACCGACCAAGCTAGACTGCCCCGCCCTCTAGCCTTTCAAAAAATGTATACTTTTGTACAACAGTAGTATCGATGTATTGCGCCATGGAGCAAAACTTGAAATTAAAAAAAGGTGGTACATATAGAGAGCGCTCGTCGCCAAATTATGCATATATTACTATTAAAAAGGCTAGTCACAATAATGGTGTCCAGCACAACCCACCCCTCAAATAAAACTAAGAGGGTGCTTGGATACGTTTTAGTCCCATGACTAAAAGTAGTGGGACTAAAACATGCTAGCCTCACCCATGCTTGGATCCAAATACTAAAAAGGCTAAAATCAAGTTAATGAGCATTTATTATCCTCCAAGCCCTCCAATCCAGAACTCGCCCGTGTTAAAGGAGAGGAGTTAAATGAGTAGAGAGAGGACTAATCCACATTTTAGTAGGGGTACCCCTGACTAAAATTTTTTAGTCTCAAGACTAGTTTTAACCCCTCTTTAGTCAGGGGTGCTTGGAACTTTAGCCTCTTAAAGAGGCTATTTTTAGTCAGACTAAAATAAGTCCCTTGGATCCAAGCACCCTCTAAGCATCCTGGAATTCTTTGACAAAACTAAGCACCCTGAAATTCTTTGACAACTAAACTGGTGGCTATATGATGTTGGGCATATATATTGTACGTATATAATGTGAAGAAACGTGTGGTAGTACTATACCAACTAAAATATGAAATGTAAGAAATACTAGTATGTATGTAGTGAAGAGTTAAAGTAACGAGAAGAAACATAACATAGTTCTGCTAGGGGCTCAGCACAACACACCCCTCAAATTAAATTAAGCACACCTGAAATTAAACTTTGCAACTATTCCGGTAGACACTGCATTAGAAACACCATGAGCAATGACACTGCCACCTTACTCGGAGTCCTCGTCCACATCCTCGACTTCGTCCTTGTCCCTCTTCCTCTTGGCCGATACTTCTTTGCTTGAACCGCACACTTGGCTGTTTCTCTTCATCCAACCCTTGTAGATATTGAAGCAAAGGTAGCCATCCATTGCAGCGTAGTGGATGTGGTCTATATCTAGTACATTCCGCTGCCATGCATGACGATGAAACGTGTAATGAGGTTTCTCCAGTTTACCGTACGAAGGATGAACCATGGCTCCTGCCAGGGTCAGCATTGAAGGCTGACGAGAGGACACCAGCCGATTCTTCTGGAGGTCGAAGGTGTTGCCTACAAAGAGGCCTATCCGACGCACGACTTCTTTGTCGTTGCCAAAGTCTACAGTAACGAATTTGACTAGGCTGCTCTTGAGGAAGTTCTTAAAATCCTGGCACTCAACGTCGGCATGGCATATGTGGTAGACCAAGCAAACGTTATGTACGCAAACTTGGATCACGGCGGGCTTCTTCCTCTCTTTGTCCTTTAGATCCTTCTCTCGTCCTAGGACTATGGTGTACTCAACATTTAGCCCAGCGACCCACTCATCATCTGAGTTTTTGAACATGCGTCTGAAGCGAGAAAGGCATCCTTTCACCGTCGCAGAAGAACGGGTGTAGATGACGTCGAACTCATCGCTGGTGATGGTTCTAACCTTGTACTCACCGCCGATCGTGGAGATTTGGGACGCCATGGATTTGGGAGGAGGGTTAGGATTAGTGGAACTGCCATAATGTGAATGGACGGGATGACTAGGAGCGAACCACCGTAGTATTGAAGGACGCGCGGGGACGAGTAGGAGCGAACTGCCAGCGTGCGAACGGCAGGGTAGTGGCTTTCCATTCTCTCATGATACGGGCTTCCGAGAGCCCTTGGATCTGAGATCAAACGGTTGCATGGCGTGATTCTAGACCTATGGGTGAATATCCTATCCTGGAGGGTTATTCTGCAAATTTTCAGCAACTTAGCATGCGACCGTTTGATCTCAGATCCGAGGGCTGCCAGTAGCCCGTATCATGGTCGCGCCTACCACGACCGTCGCGTCGCTCGCGCGGCCGCGCCCTTGGAGATTTAACACGGTGCGTTAGGCTATCTGATGTTGGCATGTCATACATAGTCATCACTTAGTCACTCATACTACAACAAGGTTGGCTATAAGTGTATTTTTTACTCCTCTCTATCTCTTTCTTCGTACTCAAGGAAGAAACGGTGCTAAGCGCGTGTATTTATTGCATTTGCCAAGGAGTGACCTCTTCCAATGAAATGGTGTTGCTAAGTTTGCTTCATTTAATTAGCTATAGACTCAAAATTGTCTTTTCACCTAGGTACACGCGCTTAGCACCATTTCTTCCTTGGGTCACCAAACTAGTCTCTCTCTTATTGATTAACTTGCCACATCAGACTTTATGCCTATGTGGCAAGCTTAAGCACCTGTAGGAGCAAGTAAAAGTAAGTACACACTACAAAAAAATACACTTCCGTGATGATACGTGTTTGTCACAGTAGGTCGCTTTTTTGTCATGCATGTACATCCATGAAAAATTTACGACAGAATCAAGATAGTCATACCTGTGCTGTCATAGAAGTGTTCCATGACATTAACAAAATTATCATCACGGAAGTGTCCACTTCCATGACGATAAATCGCGCGTCACAAAAGTGCTTTCATCAAGGGTGACTGACATGTGGCATCCAGCATAACAGAATGCCGTTAAGCTATCGGGTCGGGTTTTGGATCCGATAACCCGTTAACAGCCCCGACCAATGGGGATTTTCCATGTGTAAAATCATCATTGGCTGGAGGAAACACGTGTGGGCTCATCGTCGGGACAGATATCAACCACTCATTGGACGAAAGGCGCCTATGATATGTCGACATGTGGCATGGCCCAATAGAGGCCCATTCCTGTGAAAAGGCCGGCCCGTTTGACTTGGTCAAAAGCTGGCGGGCCAGCCCATGGAAATCCTGTTAATGGCCTGTTCGAATATAGCCCATTTACAGCCCGCTAACCCAAGGCCCGTTACATCCTATCCGAATTAGGTCCAGTAGTGTCATCTGGGCCATCCAATATGATTCCAGCCCGTTTTCACTTCTAGCCCATGACGTCTTTCGGCCCATATGAGGCCCTATGTAACTCTTGGCCTACTAATGACCCGTGGTGAAACTGGGCCATAATGAACAGTGTATCACTTTACACCCATTAACGGCCCATGGTGAAACTGGCCCGTAATGAACAGTGTATCACTTTATACCCATTAACGGCCCGTTATTCCGTTGGGCCGTTTCCAGCCCATGTTATCTTTCGGCCTTCTCAGAGCCCATTTATTCTTGGGCTCATTTCCAGCATTCGTTTACTTACGGCCTGTTACTGTCATTTTCTGCTTGTGGGCCCAATTCAGCCCGTGGTTACAGTCGGCCCGTTTGTTGTCCGTTAATACGTTGGGCCGATTTCATAGCGTCATCAAATACGACCTATTAACGATGGCCCGTTATGGTCGGCCCATGAACGGACGATTCCAACTCTAGCCTGTTTACGGCCATAATGCGGTCTGTTTGGCCCATGTTTGGCCAATCGATTATACGGCCCGTATAAGGCCCATTGATAATACGGCCCGCAGAAGGCCCATTGTTTCTATGGCCCGTAGAAGGCCCATTATTTCTATGGCCCGTAGAAGGCCCACTGTTTCTACGGCCAGTAGGAGGCCCAGTGTCACTATAGTAAATATTAGCCCATGGTTATTGTGGCCTAGTTTTAAAAAATAGGTTATTGCAGCCACTAGCTAACCGCGGAAAAAGAACTGCAATGACTAGAAGCAAACAAATAAACAAGACAACGAGGAAATAAATAAGCAAGCAACTAACGCTAGGCTATCACGGCTATTACACATATTACATCCACTGGGCATCAAAGTTCGCCACCAGTGCAAATATAGGGAACAAAGCAGCATATCATATACACTGGTTGTCAAAGTAGGCGACCAACGCAAATAAACGCCGCAGCAAAACAATCCAGAACTGAAACCACTTCAGAAGATCTCAAGAAACAATATCCTGGGTACCCATAATGCTGGCAAGATGCTTAGCAAGCTTATTAACTTTCTCTTGTTTGGCGCTTAAATCCTCCAGCGCTTGCTGTAGCACCAGAAAATATGCATATGAATTCTGCAGGGACTTCCTCGGTCCTTCAGCTTCCTGTCGTAGCACATCTAATCGATGTCTTTCAACTTGAAGTTGAGACTCAAGAAGACGAACTGATTTAGGCAGCGAGTTCGAAGAGCTTGTGCCAGCATTAGTGGCCAGTAACTCGAACACTACATCAAGACAGGACTTTTGGGTTCCCTCACTGTCGTCAAGATAGTTTTTATCAGCTTTCTTGGAGACCAACAGGGATGTCTCACTATCTTGAACCTTATCTGCATTACTTCCTTTACCATTGGATAATGCGGTACTGTTCTCCAATATTTTGTCTGCATTCTAAAAGAGAAACAAGCAGATGATACGTCCATTTTGCATCATGCTTTTATATCGATATTTATTGCATTATGGACCGTTATTTCACTTTATCTCACAATACTTATGGCTATTCTCTCTTATTTTACAAGGTTTACATAAGGAGGGAGAATGCCGACAGCTGGAATTCTGGGCTGGAAAAGGAGCAAATATTAGAGACCTATTCCGCGCAACTCCAAAAGTCCTGAAACTTCACGGAACATCTTAAAATAAATAAAGAAAAATCCTTGCCAAAGATGAAGGCCAGGAGGCCCACACCCTTCTCACGAGGGTGGGCCCCCCCTAGGGCGCGCCCCCTACCTCATGGGCCCCCTGGTGGCTCTCCGACGTCCATCTTCTCCTATATGAAGTCTTTCGATGAGAAAAAAATAGAGATGAACTTTTTGGGACGAGACTCCGCCGCCACGAAGCGGAACCTTGGCGGAACCAATCTAGAGCTCTGGCAGAGCTGTTCTGCCGGGGATACTTCCCTCCGAAAGGGGGAAATCATCACCATCATCATCACCAACGCTCCTCTCATCGGGAGAGGGCAATCTGCATCAACATCTTCACCAACACCATCTCATCTCCAAACCCTAGTTCATCTCTTGTATCCAATTCTTGTCTCAAAGTCCGGGATTGGTGCTAGTAGGTTGCTAGTAGTGTTGATTACTCCTTGTAGTTGATGCTAGTTGGTTTATTTGGTGGAAGATCATACGTTCAGATCCTATATGCAAATTATTACCCCTCTGATTATGAACATGAATATGCTTTGTGAGTAATTATGTTTGTTCCTGAGGACAAGGGAGAAGTCTTGCTATGAGTAGTCATGTGAATTTGGTATTCGTTTGATATTTTGATAAGATGTATGTTGTCTAGCCTCTAGTGGTGATATGTGAACGTCGACTACATAACACTTCACCATTATTTGGGCCTAGAGGAAGGCATTGGGAAGTAATAAGTAGATGGTGGGTTGCTAGAGTGACAGAAGCTTAAACCCTAGTTTATGCGTTGCTTCGTAAGGGGCTGATTTGGATCCATATGTTTCATGCTATGGTTAGGTTTACCTTAATACTTTTGTTGTAGTTGCGGATGCTTGCAATAGAGGTTAATCATAAGTGGGATGCTTGTTCAAGTAAGAACAGCACCCAAGCACCGGTCCACCCACATATCAAATTATCAAAGTATCGAACGCGAATCATATGAACGTGATGAAAACTAGCTTGACGATATTCCCATGTGTCCTCGGGAGCGCTTTTCCTATTATAAGAGTTTGTTCCGGCTTGTCCTTTGCTACAAAAAGGATTGGTCCACCTTGCTGCACTTTATTTACTTTTGTTACTTGTTGCTCGTTACAATTTATCTTATCACAAAACTACCTGTTACCACTTATTTCAGCACTTGCAGAGAATACCTTGCTGAAAACCGCTTATCATTTCCTTCTGCTCCTCGCTGGGTTCGACACTCTTACTTATTGAAAGGACTACGATAGATCCCCTATACTTGTGGGTCATCAAGTGTCTTTTCTGGCGCCGTTGCCGGGGAGTGTAGCGCCTTTGGTAGGTGGAATTTGGTAAGGAAAAATTTATATAGTGTGCTGAAATTTACTGTCACTTGTTACTATGGAAAGTAATTCTCTGAGGGGCTTGTTCGGGGTATCTTCACCCCGTCCAGTAGAGCAAAGAGTTGGTCCTCAACCTACTGAACCTATTGAAAATGAAACTCCTTTTGAATTTCCTTCGGGTATGATGGAAAAACTGCTAGCTATCCCTTTTACAGGAGATGGAACAAAGCATCCTGATGAGCACTTAATATATGCGAATGACGTTTGTGGATTATTTAAGCTTGCAGGTATACCCGATGATGTTGCTAAGAAGAAGGTCTTCCCTTTATCTTTGAAGGGAGATGCATTGATATGGTATAGGCTATGTGATGATATGAGATCATGGGACTATAAAAGATTGAAGTTCGAATTTCATCAAAAGTATTACCCTATGCATCTTGTTCATTGTGATCGCAATTATATATATAATTTCTGGCCTCACGAAGGAGAAAGCATCGCTCTAGCTTGGGGGAGGCTTAAATCAATGTTATATTCATGCCCCAATCATGAGCACTCAAGAGAAATAATTACTCAAAGTTTTTATGCTCGGCTTTCTGATAACAATCGCACCATGCTCGATACTTCTTGTGCTGGCTCTTTTATGATGAAGACTATTGAATTCAGATGGAATTTATTGGATACAATTAAACGCAACTCTGAATATTGGGACCTCGACGAATGTAAGGAGTCAGGTATGACACCTAAGTTTAATTGTGTTAAATCTTTTATGGATACTGATATTTTCCGTAAGTTTAGCACTAAATATGGACTTGACTCTGAGATAGTAGCTTCTTTCTGTGAATATTTTGCTGCTTATGTTGATCTCCCTAAGGAGAAGTGGTTTAAATATCATCCTCCCATAGAAGTAAAAGTAGCTGCACCTATTAAAGTTGAAGAAAATACTGTCACTTATAATGATCCTATTGTTCCTACTTCTTATGTTGAGAAACCACCTTTCACTATTAGAGTAAAGGATCATGCTAAAGCTTCAACTGTTGTTCGTAAAAGCAATATTAGAACTTATACACCTCCTGAGCAAGTTAAAGTAGAACCTAATATTTCTATTGTTAAAGATCTCTTGTATGATAATATTGATGGGCATGTTATTCAGTTCGAAGGTGAAACTACTAGAATTGCTAAACCTTGTGCTAAAGATAAACATAGACCTGTGGTAGGCGTGCCTGTTATTTCTGTTAAAATAGGAGATCATTGTTATCATGGCTTATGTGATATGGGTGCGAGTGCTAGTGTTATACCGCATACTTTATATGAAGAAATTAAGAATGAAATTGCACCTGCTGAGTTAGAAGGTATTGATGTCACAATTAAACTTGCCAATAGAGATACTATTTCACCAATTGGAATTGTTAGAGATGTTGAAGTCTTGTGTGGGAAAACTAAATATCCTGCTGATTTTCTTGTTCTTACTTCTCCACAAGATAGCTTTTGTCCCATTATATTTGGTAGACCCTTCCTGAACACTGTTAATGCTATGATAGATTGCGAAGAGAAAGTTGTTACTATTGGCTTGGATGATAGGGTTCATGAGTTTAATTTGTCTAAATTTAGTAAACAACATCGTGAGGAAGAATTACCTAGTAAGGATGAAATTATTGGTCTTTCTTCTATTGCCGTACCTCCTAGTGATCCTTTAGAACACTATTTGCTAGACCATCAAAATGATACGTTCATGAATGAAAGAAGGGAAATAGATGAAGTATTCTTTAAACAGGAACCTATTCTGCAACACAATTTGCCTGTTGAAATTTTAGGGGATCCTCCTCCACCCAAGGGTGATCCCGTGTTTGAGCTTAAACCTTTGCCTGATAATCTTAAATATGCTTATCTTGATGAAAAGAAGATATATCCTGTTATTATTAGTGCTAACCTTTCAGAGCATGAAGAAGAAAGATTATTGAAAACTCTGAAGAAGCATCGTGCTGCTATTGGATATACTCTTGATGATCTTAAGGGCATTAGTCCCACTCTATGTCAACATAAAATAAATTTGGAAGCAGATGCCAAACCAGTTCGTGATCCTCAACGACGTCTGAATCCTAAAATGAAAGAAGTGGTAAGAAAAGAAATACTCAAGCTTCTAGAGGCAGGTATAATCTATCCCGTTGCTGATAGTGAGTGGGTAAGTCCTGTCCATTGTGTCACTAAGAAGGGAGGTATTACTGTTGTTCCTAATGATAAAGATGAATTGGTTCCACAAAGAATTATTGCAGGTTATAGGATGGTAATTGATTTCCGTAAATTAAATAAGGCTACTAAGAAAGATCATTACCCCATACCTTTTATTGATCAAATTCTACAAAGATTATGCAAACATACACACTATTGCTTTCTAGATGGTTATTCTGGTTTCTCTCAAATACCTGTGTCGGCTAGAGATCAATCAAAGACTACTTTTACATGCCCCTTTGCTACTTTTTCTTATAGACGTATGCCTTTTTGGTTTATGTAATGCACCTACTACCTTTCAAAGATGCATGATGGCTATATTCTCTGACTTTTGTGAAAAGATTTGTGAGGTTTTCATGGACGATTTTTCCGTCTATGGTTCCTCTTTTGATGATTGCTTGAGCAATCTTGATCGAGTTTTGCAGATATGTGAAGAAACTAATCTTGTCTTGTATTGGGAAAAGTGCCACTTTATGGTTAATGAAGGTATTGTCTTGGGGCATAAAGTTTCTGAAAGAGGTATTGAAGTTGATAAAGCCAAGGTCGATGCTATTGAAAATATGCCATGTCCCAAGGACATCAAAGGTATAAGAAGTTTCCTTGGTCACGCCGGATTTTATAGGAGGTTCATTAAGGACTTCTCAAAAATTTCTTGGCCTCTGACTAATTTATTGCAAAAAGATATACCATTTGTCTTTGATGATGATTGTGTAGAAGCATTTGAAATACTTAAGAAAGCATTAGTCTCTGCACCTGTTGTTCAGCCACCTGATTGGAATTTACCCTTTGAAATTATGTGTGATGCTAGTGATTATGCTGTAGGTGTTGTTCTAGGGCAAAGAGTTGATAAGAAATTAAATGTTATTCATTATGCTAGTAGGACTCTAGACAATGCTCAAAGAAATTATGCTACTACTGAAAAAGAGCTTTTAGCAGTTGTATTTTCTTGTGATAAGTTCAGATCTTATATTGTTGATTCTAAAGTAACTATTCAAACTAATCATGCTGCTATTAAATACCTTATGGAAAAGAAAGATGCTAAACCTAGACTTATTAGATGGGTTCTCTTGCTACAAGAATTTGATTTGCATATTGTTGATAGAAAGGGAGCTGAGAACCCCGTTGCAGACAACTTGTCTAGGTTAGAAAATATTCTTGATGACCCACTACCTATTAATGATAGCTTTCCTGATGAACAATTAAATGTTATAAGTACTTCTCATAGTAATCCATGGTATGCTGATTATGCTAACTATATTGTTGCTAAGTTTATACCACCTAGCTTCACATACCAGCAAAAGAAAAAGTTTTTCTATGACTTGAGACATTACTTTTGGGATGACCCACATCTTTATAAAGGAGTAGATGGTGTTATTAGACGTTGTGTACCTGAGCATGAACAGGAACAGATCCTACGCAAGTGTCATTCCGAGTCTTATGGAGGACACCATGCTGGAGATAGAACTGCACATAAGGTATTGTAATCTGGTTTTTATTGGCCTACTCTCTTCAAGGATGCCCGTAAGTTTGTCTTGTCTTGTGATGAATGTCAAAGAATTGGTAATATTAGTGGACGTCAAGAAATGCCTATGAATTATTCTCTTGTTATTGAACCATTTGATGTTTGGGGCTTTGATTATATGGGACCTTTTCCTGCCTCTAATGGATACACACATATTCAAGTTGCTGTTGATTACGTTACTAAGTGGGTAGAAGCTATTCCAACTAGTAGTGCTGATCATAACACTTCTATTAAAATGATTAAAGAAGTTATTTTTCCGAGGTTTGGAGTCCCTAGATATTTAATGATTGATGGTGGTTCACACTTTATTCATGGTGCCTTCCGTAAAATGCTTGCTAAATATGATGTTAATCATAGAATTGCATCTCCTTATCACCCACAGTCTAGTGGTCAAGTAGAATTGAGCAATAGAGAGCTCAAATTAATTTTGCAAAAGACTGTTAATAGGTCTAGAAAGAATTGGTCTAAGAAACTTGATGATGCATTATGGTCTTATAGAACTGCATACAAAAATCCTATGGGTATGTCTCCGTATAAAATGGTTTATGGAAAAGCATGTCACGTACCTCTCGAACTAGAACATAAGGCATATTGGGCTATTAAAGAGCTCAACTATGATTTCAAACTTGCCGGTGAAAAGAGGTTATTTGATATTAGCTCACTTGATGAATGGAGAACCCAAGCTTATGAAAATAACAAGTTGTTTAAAGAAAAAGTTAAAAGATGGCATGACAAAAGGATACAAAAGCGTGAGTTTAATGTAGGTGATTATGTATTGCTATACAACTCTCGTTTAAGATTTTTTGCAAGAAAACTTCTCTCTAAATGGGAAGGCCCCTACGTCATCGAAGAGGTCTATCGTTCCGGTGCCATAAAAATCAACAACTTCGAGGGCACAAATCCGAAGGTGGTAAATGGTCAAAGAATTAAACATTATATCTCAGGTAATCCCATAAATTTTGAAACCAATATTATTGAAACCGTAACCCCGGAGGAATACATAAGGGACACTTTCCGGAACGTTTCAGACTCCGAAAAGGAATAGGTATGTGGTACGGTAAGTAAACCGACTCCAAAACAATTTTTAAGGCAATATCTCTCTGTGTTGGAATATTTAGAAAAATAGAAAAATAAGTAGCAGTCCGGGAAGGACACGAGGGCCCCACGAGGGTGGTGGGCGTGCCCTACCCCCCTGGGCGCGCCCCTACCTCGTGAGCGCCTTGTGTGCCCTCCGGACTCCGTTTTCTTGCACGTTATGTATTTTGGTCGGTAAAAAATCATTATATATTCTCCCGAAGGTTTTGACTCCCGTATCACGCAAACCTCCTATGTACTTGTTTCAAGCTGTTTTCTATCAGGGTTTTCCAGGCTAGGCATCATGTCGTCTCCCTCCTCCAACAATGGTGACAATGATGCTTGGTTAATGAAGATAGATCTGAAGAGGGAAGAACCCACGAGGGTCAACAAGGATGAAAGGATCAAGAAGGCCATGGAGGATCAAGCTCCGGCAGCAAAAGACATACTTCAACTTGATCATAACCTTCTTACCCCAACTGAGATTGAAGCTTTCAAGATGATTGAGTTAGCTCGTATACAAAACAAGTATCTCACACAAGAAAATATTTTGTTGAAGGAGCATATTGTCGCACTCAAGGGCATTATTCGCAAGCTGGAGGACCTCTTACGCTCCATGTGCGATTATCCACCACCTTCTTCACCAACAAAGAAGGAGACATAATCACATGGGTATGGGCACTCCCCTTGGCAACTGCCAAGCTTGGGGGAGGTTCCCCGGTATCGTATCACCATCACAACTCCTATCTTTATCGTTTTTCTTAGTTCGATCCTAGTAGTAGTATCTTGATTTAGTAGAATAAAGTTTATGGCATGATCTAGTTTTGAGTTTTGCTTTATGACCTCTCTTTGTAATCGAGTCCGTGATCTATATATAATAAAGATTAGTGTTGAGTCAAGGGCTTGATTATTTTGCCATGATCTTGGGTGAATAAAAGAAAGAAGAAAAGAATAAAAAGAAACAAAAAGTTCATATTGATCTTATTGAGAGTAATGACTTTACATAGAAAGAGTATGATGATTAAAAGTTGTTGGGAGTTGACAAGCATAGCTTTAGTCATTGTTGCAATTAATAGGAAGTAATAAGGAAAGAGAGGTTTTCACATATAGATATATTATCATTGACATCTTTTATGATTGGGAGCACTCATTAAAATATGACATGCTAAAGAGTTGATGTTGGACAAGGAAGACAACGTAATGAGTTATGTCTTTCTTATATCTGAGATAAAGTATGTTGTCATGGATCCTCTAACTTGTTGAGCTTGCCTTTCCCCCTCATGCTAGCCAAATTCTCAGCACCAAGTAGAAATACTACTTGTGCTTCCAAATACCCTTAAACCAGTTTTGCCATGAGAGTCCACCATATCTACCTATGGATTGAGTAAGATCCTTCAAGTAAGTTGTCATCGGTGCAAAGCAATAAAAATTGCTCTAAATATGTATGATTGATTGGTGTGGGAGAAATAAGCTTTATACGATCTTGTGATGTGGAAGTAATAAAAGCGACAGACTGCATAATAAAGGTTCATATCACAAGGGGCAATATAAAGTGACGTTCTTTCGCATTGAGATTTTTATGCATCCAACCATAAAAGCGCATGGCAACCTCTGCTTCCCTCTATGAAGGGCCTATCTTTTACTATTATCTTCTACCTTATGCAAGAGTCACGGTGATCTTCACCTTTTCTTTTTCATTTTATCCTTTGGCAAGCTCAGCATGTTGGAAAGAACATGATATATATATATATATATATCTAATTGGATGTAGGGGAGCATGAACCATTATTGTTGACATTACCCTTGAGGTAAAAGGTTGTGGGGCAAAACTATAAGCCCCTATCTTTCTCCGTGTCCGATTAAAACTTCATAACCACAAGTATTGCGTGAGTGTTAGCAATTATGAAGGACTAAATGATAGTTGAGTATGTGGACTTGCTTTTTAGCTCTAACATAGACTCTTTCCGATGTTATGATAAATTGCAATTGCTTCAATTATTGAGATTATAGTTTGTCAGAGCCCAATAAGGTTTATGATTTATACTTTTGCATTGTGAATAGATCATCACTTGAACATAAGTAATCATATGACAAAATCTATATATGTTGCTGTTATGAGAATAATCATGATGCCTTCATGTTCGTATTTTATTTTCATCGATGCCTCTACCTCTAAACATGAGGACATATTTATTGTTATCGGCTTTTCGCTTGAGGACAAGCGAGGTCTAAGCTTGGGGGAGTTGATACGTCCATTTTGCATCATGCTTTTATATCGATATTTATTGCATTATGGATTGTTATTTCACTTTATGTCACAATACTTATGGCTATTCTCTCTTATTTTACAAGGTTTACATAAGGAGGGAGAATGTCGGCAGCTGGAATTCTAGGCTGGAAAAGGAGCAAATATTAGAGACCTATTCTGCGCAACTCCAAAAGTCATGAAACTTCACGGAACATCTTAAAATAAATGAAGAAAAATCCTCGCCAAAGATGAAGGCCAGGGGGCCCACACCCTTCTCACGAGGGTGGGGAGCGCCCCTCTAGGGCGCGCCCCCTACCTCGTGGGCCCCCTGGTGGCTCTCCGACGTCCATCTTCTCCTATAAGAAGTCTTTCGATGAGAAAAAAATAGAGAGGAACTTTTTGGGACGAGACTCCGCCGCCACGAGTCGGAACCTTGGCGGAACCAATCTAGAGCTCTGGCAGAGCTGTTCTGCCGGGGATACTTCCCTCCGGAAGGGGGAAATCATCACCATCATCATCACCAACGGTCCTCTCATCGGGAGAGGGCAATCTCCATCAACATCTTCAGCAACACCATCTCATCTCCAAACCCTAGTTCATCTCTTGTATCCAATTCTTGTCTCAAAGTCTGGGATTGGTGCTAGTAGGTTGCTAGTAGTGTTGATTACTCCTTGTAGTTGATGCTAGTTGGTTTATTTGGTGGAAGATCATATGTTTAGATCCTATATGCAAATTATTACCCCTCTGATTATGAACATGAATATGCTTTGTGAGTAATTACATTTGTTCCTGAGGACAAGGGAGAAGTCTTGCTATGAGTAGTCATGTGAATTTGGTATTCGTTTGATATTTTGATAAGATGTATGTTGTCTAGCCTCTAGTGGTGTTATGTGAACGTCGACTACATAACACTTCACCATTATTTGGGCCTAGAGGAAGGCATTGGGAAGTAATAAGTAGATGATGGGTTGCTAGAGTGACAGAAGCTTAAACCCTAGTTTATGCGTTGCTTCGTAAGGGACTGATTTGGATCCATATGTTTCATGCTATGGTTAGGTTTACCTTAATACTTTTGTTGTAGTTGCGGATGCTTGCAATAGAGGTTAATCATAAGTGGGATGCTTGTTCAAGTAAGAACAACACCCAAGCACCGATCCACCCACATATCAAATTATCAAAGTATCGAACGCGAATCATATGAACGTGATGAAAACTAGCTTGACGATATTCCCATGTGTCCTCGGGAGCGCTTTTCCTATTATAAGAGTTTGTTCCGGCTTGTACTTTTCTACAAAAAGGATTGGGATGCACTTTATTTACTTTTGTTACTTGTTTCTTGTTACAATTTATCTTACCACAAAACTACCTGTTACCACTTATTTCAGTACTTGCAGAGAATACGTTGCTGAAAACCGCTTATCATTTCCTTCCGCTCCTCGTTGGGTTCGACACTCTTACTTATCGAAAGGACTACGATAGATCCCCTATACTTGTGGGTCATCAACAGACACATCACATGTTTACCATGTTGTATATGAAACTCATTTTGGTAAATGAGTTCAGTAGTAAAGTGGACAGGAGAACAGCATGAAACAAACATATATCTATGTACCATGGTCACTTTATGGTCTATACCATTCTAGTTTTTGTTGCCAAATCAAGATAGAGACACAGTTCAAATAATATTTGTTCAAGGCAAAGCAGAATAGACAGAATATAAGTGTGGGTAACTATAGAGCAATAACAACACTTGTAATGTGCATGACATGAGAACATAACTGTTTATTCAATTGAAACTGAAATCAACATAGAGCAGGTTGCAACAGTAAACCAGTTAAAGAAACAGGTTTAAAACATACCTATTGCGCCATTGGAGTTTCAATTCCATCCTTCAAATTTGAAAATAGTTGGTATGAGTAAATACAATCATGCAAGAGCAAAGGAGTATGAACCATAGCTACAGAACCTGACCTGAGAACAAATCTTCTTCTCCTTTAAGCGTTGAGTTGGGATTCGGAGTGGTGGTCCTCGTGCTTTGGGCACTGCAGTTCCCTTACTAACTGCTCGTGTTTGGGTGCTCTGTGGTGGAGACGGTGCTGTGTCAACTGGAACTGGGTTACTATGTGCTGGGGTTGGGGTTAGAAGGGGTGTAGCTGGTTCTCTGTCCAACTGGGTAGGGGTACAATCTGCGAGAGTCTGGGTTATGTGTGGTGGATCTGGTCCTTGGGCAAGTACAACCGTGGTTCTATCTGCATCAACTGGTAGCACTATCTTTTCTAAGACCGTGTTGTTACTCCCTTAGATACTGCCACCACGCTCTCCAATTCAAATGGCTGATAAACAAGAAAAGTAATTGAAAGTATAGACATTGTATGATAGGCAGGTACAATGGATAGTGGGGAATAAAAGAGGGCATGAAATAATTCATATTTATGTTGTCTAACCAAACAGGATAGCATGACACAATTTCACATATATGATGGCTAACTAAACAGGATAGCATGACACAATTTCACATTATGATGGCTAACTAAAAAAGATGGAAAGACATAGTTCAAAATATGAGACTATGTAAACAGGATGACATGACATAACTATATAATGTGTTTATTAAATAGGTTGGCATGCCATAATTCACATACATTCACGGATAGAATGCCATAATTCAAAATATGATGATTGTAAACACTAAACAAGATGAGATGATATAACTGTATGATGTCTTTATTAAATGGGTTGCCATGCCATAATTCAGATAGATGATGTGTATGTAATATGTAAACATGATGGCATGATATAATTCAAATATATGATTTATATAGTAAGCAAGTAAGCAGACGGCAATCCATATATGATGTAAAAACTAAGCAATGCAAGACAACATGCATGACATGGGTAATATAACCCTGCCAAGTTTGAGCATAGACCTCAGGGGGAAAATAGGACTGGTCATCAGTCTCTGAATCCTCCTCTGAGGAGCTCTCTGTAACCAGCAAGATGTCTGCTTCAGCAGGTAGCATTGTCTGCTCTGAATACCTTGTTTTCATTCCAGATACTTCCATCACCGCTTCAAATGGCTGATGCACAGGAAGAGTAGTTGAATATACAAATGTTGTCGCCAAATGGAACACGTAATACAAAAAAATGATAGCATGATATAATTCACATACATGATGATTGGCTAAATAGCATGGCATTGCATAATTCACATATATAATGCCTTTGCAACAACATAGAATTGTATAATTCACATATATAATGTCTTGCAACAAGATGGCAATGCATAATTCACATATATGGTAATTAGACACTGAACAGGTGGCATTCACACAAAGCAAGTCTAAACTAATCAAATGACATAGCAATGCGAGACACCATACGCACGATATGAGCAACATAACCCTGCCAAGTTAGAGCATACACCTCGGGGGGGGGGGGGAATAGGACTAGTCATCTGTCTTTGAATCCTCCTCTGAGGAGCTATCCGTAACCAGCGAGATATGCGCTTCGTCAGATAGCATAGTCTGCTCTGAAGACCTTGTTTTCACTCCAGAATTTGCCATCACCGTGTCAAATGGCTGATGCACACGAAGAGCAGTTGAATGTAATAACATTGTTGACAAATGTAATATGTAACAAAAAAAAGGATGGCCTGATATAATTTACATATAAGATGACTGGCTAAGCAGGATAGCATTGCAAAATTCACATATATGATGCCTGGCTAAACAAGATGGCATTGCATAATTCACATAAACGATGAATAAACTAAACAGATGGCATTCGCACGAAGGATGTCTAAACTAAGCAGATGACATATTTGATGTATAAAGTAAGCAATGCAAGACACCATATGCATGATATAACCAACATCAGCATGGCAAGTTAGGCGAAGACCTCAGGGGGTAAATAGGAGTTGTCTTCTCCTTCTGAATCCCCCTTAGAACAAATATCTTCCTCTCGATTACAATCCGAAATGCGTGGAGGGGGGCTGCCTTTGCGCCAACCATGGAGCGGCGTCTGCATGGAATTTTATTGCCACACAAGGCTCGTCTCTTTTGCTCTACATGTTCAGTTCCATTGTTTACAATAACTGTCATGCATAGGAATAAAACATAGAGAGATTATGTAAGGAGTGCATGCAGAAATCCGGAGTGATGGTAGCAACCTGTGGATAGACCCAACACCAATAATAGCAGGCACATAATGGCTTCAGTTAAAAAATACAGATAATGGCTTCTTTACTGTTTGTTTCCCACCCAACATGAAACTCATAGTAGACACCGGAGATTAACCAGATAGTAGATAGATACTATTGATAGCGGCCCCGATATGTACCCCACAACCATTTAAAAAATCAAGTTTGACCATTAGTTTGGAGCTGACTCAGAGTCTAATCGGTGAACAGGATGATAAAGTAGCATGTAATATTAAGCGATGCATAACGTAAGCAGACACGAAAGAGTGCGACCTCTCTTGCAGACCCGTGTAATCCTCGAGGTCATCTGCTTGGTTGATGATGGTAGTGCAGTTTTCATGGCTGCCAGCGGCGGGGAAGAAGATCTGAGGCGGTGAAAGACAGTCTGGAGGCCGGATCCCTGCTGTGCTGGACCCTTCTGTTGTTGGAGCAGCTGAGCTGGGGTGGACGACACAGCAGGAGCGGGACAAACCACGCAAGGTTTTCTTTGACAACTATCTGTAAGAGAAGTAATTCTGTAAGGGCTCGTTTGAATTGGAGGATTACAACAATGCAGGGATAGGAAATAGATAGGAATAGGATAGGAATGCACGTGCAAAATAGAGAATTTAAAAACACAGGATTTCTGCCAATCTGGGTGTTTGATTCACAACAATTGGAAGATCACAGGATGCAAAGAAGTATGGTGAGATTAAGTCAAACCACAAGAAAATGTACGGTTATAATGCTATGATGCTACTATCTCTTAGTCTTGTGCTTCATGAATAGGAATTTGAAAAGGAGGACAAGTGAAAATTAAAATTCCTACGTTTTTTCTTTCAAGGAGATACTAAAGGAACAAATCCATGTGCTCAGTGGACAATATATATAACATGTAGAGTAAAAAATAGATGCAACAAGTGTACAACCTCTTTGGCGAAGCCATGTCGATCTTAGCGTGATTGGGTTGGCTGGTGAGGATGCTCCGGCTGACTTGGCTGTCGGAGGAGGGGAAGAAGATCTTAGGCATCTAGAGATGGAGCCCGAGGTACTGCTCCGCTATGATGGAGGGTTTCGTCGTTGGAGCAGCTCCGGTGAGTTGTACGACGCCGAGGCTGAAGCAGGACAAGAGAGACAATGAACAACGTTAACCTGAGTGGAATTCTAATAGAATCTCCAATACATGACATAAAATACATAACCACGAAGTGCTAGATGTATAATACATCACCCGCTCATCTCTGAACTTAACTATTGAAACTGAATTTAACTGTCGAAACTGAACTTAAATGTCGAAACTGAACTTAACTACTGAAACTGAATTTTGCTGTTGAAACTGAATTTTGCTGTTGAAACTGGACGCACTAGGACTAGCAAGGTGAGGCTACACGTTGGTCGACTGACTTTTTCATCTCTGGTCAGTCGATTTTGCAGCCGTTGGATACGAAATCAAGGGCCTGCGGTTCATCTTCAACCTCCACCCCCTGAGCCGGCCAAACAGCAGCCCCCCGCCACCCGCGGTGTGCCGCCCCGCCCGCCCCGAAAACACTCCCCACCGCCGGTCCGCCACCGCCCCGACCATCCCTCTAGGCCCCCCCCCCCCGTGCCAAGCTTTTTCTCTGGCGATCCCTAGTCCACCGCCCCGCCACCGCCCCGCCACCGCCAGCGACCACCGCCCCCGTCCTGAACCCTAAGATAGATAGTGGGGTACCTCTCCGGCGAGCCCCCCTCCCCGCTGCGGCTGGTTCTTCCTTCACCCACGAAGTGAAGTGTAGCTAAATCGGAGCAGCATCACAAGCAAGAGCAAGAGCGAGAGCAACAGCGCGAGCAAGAGCAATAGCAAGAGCAGACCAGGCAGGGGACCAAGAGCAAGAGCAGAGCAGCAGCGCGAGCGAGAGCTAAAGCAGCAGCAGGTCCTACTGATGTGGACGTCGCAGCCGAGGGAGCGACGCCGTGGAGGAAGTGGCCGGCGACGCCGCCGTGGATGGAGCCGCGCCGTGTCGGTTCGGGACCGAGCGCCGGCAGCACCGTGAGATCGAATCAAGAAGAAAATGCGTCGATTAGTGTACAACCTCTTTGGTGGTGCCGATTAGGCCGCAGCTTCATCCGAGGAAACGGTGATGATGATGCTCTTCCGGTGGTGCGGGTGAAGACGGCGGTGTGGGAATGGAGGTGGCGCGAAAGACGAGGGGAATGTCGGGGCAGCTCCTTGGAGGTGGAGGACGGGGTGGCTGAATCGGCGGGACGATGAGATCGACGACAGATCCTCATCCGGTACGGTGGATGAGGGATGTCGAGGTGTTGCCGTGGACGACGTCGTCGGGGAAGAGGCTCCGGCTGGGTGGCGGACGGAGCAGGGTGTGGGGATTCGTCACGGGTTTTCGCGGCCTCGGTGTACGAATGTGTGGGCGGATGGGATGGCAGTGGGGAACCATGGCTTAGAGACACGCTTGTCCGAAATGTGGGGTAAGTTACGGAAGTACCCCCACCGATTTGAGGCGGTTCTTTTGGTTCAGGGGTACCACGGGAATTTCGCGTGTCGGGATTTCACATGAGGTGGGAGTTTTCGCGCGCGCTGTAATTTCGGAATAGCAAGGCGCGGGTTGAGATGGAGGGAGTTGTCGGAGCACAATGAGACAATGATATATCTTAAATATTTCGGGCTAGCAAGGCGCGGGTTGAAATTTCCGGACAAGCCTAACGTGTACTGTACCAAATCAATGCGCCCTGCAAATGTCATTCAAAACTTTGAATTCATGTTATGTTCAATTAAAATATTTCGCTACGTGTATAATGCATGCAACCTACTACTCAAATGAACGTTTTAGTGCATTCCAAACGTATATACTACCGCTTCAATATGAACTAAATTTGAATTCGTTTCTCTATTTGAATAAGATCTACAATAATGATTGTTGTGAAGTCAAAGCATTTGAATTCGTTTCTCTGTTTTAATAAGATCTACAATCATCATTATTGTCAAGTTAAACCATCGTTTGTGTATTATCTTCACAGCACACCACATGATTAGTCTCGAGTTACCTATGAACTATGTGTACTATATGAACTCGAACTAGATTTTTTGAATCCACTTTATTTTGATTTCAAATCACATTACATTTCTAGCTCTAGCTAGATCTTCATAATCTAAACCATGTCTCATATGTATAATGTGTTTATCACATTATGTATGGTGCCCCGCCCCATACGCCTACAAGTATTTAGATGTGAGTTGCAAACACCACACATTACCACAAATTCAAATAAAATGTGAGAATGTTCGATATATAGTATTGTTTAGATTGTTCGATATTTATTTGTAAGATGCAAACACCACACATTATCACAAATTCAAATAAAATGTGAGATTGTTTGATGTATAGTATGGTTTAGATTGTTCGACATTTAGCTGTGAGTTGCAAACACCATGCATTATCACATTATGGTATAACATGTGCACAACACGTGTATCACCGCTATATTCATGCATGCAATGTTTAAAACACTATGATCTCCTATTCAAATATATGAATCCGCTTTCATATCAAATTATGATCTTTGTTAGTCTCTTACAACCACACAATCCTCTAACCTTCGTAGCTACCACTAACTTTCTCTCGTGCATGCACACGCCCTCCTCGCCCTCCCCCTCCCTCGGCATTCTATCCACCAGGCACATTCATTTTTTCTTTAGGTTGTTCTCCCAGAGTCTCCACAACTCCTTTCCGACACACACCGATCGATAAACCTCTCCAGCGATGCCTGCCTAGAACATACAAACACACCTTCAAACTCCTCCTTTATGTGTCCTTGCCTCATGTCTCTCATACGGTCAGACACACGTGTAAACTCTCGCCCCTCTTTTCATCGCTCTCTCACAACCGCACACTCCTCCCCCTATCTAGCTAGTAGTTGGGCCTCTCGCACCACCTCCTAGCTCCATTCTCTCTATCTATCCGTTTCGCTGGGCCTTATTAGCCTCTAACAAATGGACGTACACCGACCGATCTCTCGCTATACATATAGCTAGCTAGGTCCTTATAACTCGTTTTTACCCACACGTCAATCGATCTACCTCATTAGTTGTGTCTCTCCCTTCCTCCGACAAACAACAATTGATCTACCGATCTAGTTAGGTTTGCTTACCAAACACATGGTTCCCCTTCATCATCCATGGATGTGTCCCGACAGATCTATCACACACAGGCACACACAGAAACACATCCCCACTCTTATTGATAACATTGCAGTTCCACCCTCAGTTTGTCTAGTAGGCCTCTCCCACCATCTTCGAGAAGCAACTCCATCACCCATCCAGCACTCTACCCCTCTCCCTCCCTCTCCCTCCCTCTCTCTCCTCTATCTCTCTCCCATCATATTTCCCGTCCTTTAGTTATGTATGGATGTCAACCGATCTCCCTCAAGACATAGCTGGTTCTCTCCTTCTCAACACATATACGAGTCGTTCTACCTCTATAGTTAGGCCTCTGCCTACCCCTCCCACCACCCCCTCCCTCCACACACACCGATACATCAAGCGCTCTAGTCATGTCTCCCTGCCACACACAAACTTGACGTGTGCCCTCTAACGTTCCGGTAGGCCAGTCGCCCTATATCTTTGACTTGTACACACACACAATTTCGATGGCTCTCTTCATCGATCTCGCACCCACCCACTTGATCCTCTCTTCGACTCTATTGATAGCTATGACCCCTCCCTCTCTTCTCGTGGATTGCCCGACCCTCTATGTATGATATGGATAGGCCTCCATTTCACACATTGCATGCAAAATTTTGTTTGAGATGTGATCGACACATATTCCCACAAATAATTCACAAAATCAACCCCCACCCCAAAACAAAAAACACTCACAAACGCGGTTTGTATCTCTCACACACACCCACGTAGGTGGGGAACGTGCACGAAGAGAAGATGGTGCATGCACGACGCACGTACTCCCGTCTCTTTCCCAACCACACCCGCGCGGGTACATGGTGGAGCTCATTTCTGTACGAAAAAGGTAGCCCACATGGTAATTTGGCACGTGTACTGGTTATCCACTTGGTGGAGGGAGGATCGTCTACCACGGGTGAACAAACAAATTGCAACTTGACGTGTTATGTTAAAAAAGAGGCAAACCATGTGGGGCCTACCTTAGAGGCAAGGCTCTATACACTGGAGTACTTTTGATGTGTTCCGTCAACTTGCAGAATGAGGAGAAGCTTGCTTAGTACGCCGTCTCCCCCGCCCACTGGCGCGGTGGTTCGCAGGATGAGGTGAAGCTTGCTTACTACGCCTTACACCCGCTCCCTCGCCCATGCGCGCGGTGGCTCGCAGGACGAGGAGAAAAATTTACTACTCCCTCCGTTTACTCCTCGTCCCTACTACCTTGGTTATAGAGATTATATCATATTGTCTGGAATATATATGTCCTTTAGTAGATTTCAATATGAACTACTAGTACATACTCCAAACACTGATGTATATAGATGTATTTTAGAGTGTAGATTCACTCATTTTGCTCCGTATGTAGCACTCTCCCTCGCCCCTCGACCCTCGCCCAAGTGGTGGACGTGCAACAATTCATTCAGTCTCATATAGCCAGAACGATATATACTGCACTACCATTATTGCTCGACTTCCCGAGGAGGCGAAGAGCCAATCGCAAGGTCAATATTTTGGAGATGCCAAGCTCAAGGTTATAGGAGAACGAGTAGTAGGTGCCGCGTCATTTATAAATAAAGTTTTTTTCTTTGGTGGCACGTACGCAATATGATAGGTTCATATGGAGAGAAAAGGAGTACATTGTCAGGACGGGCCAGCCTACACGGTTGCTTGCTGGGGTTGCTCTCTTCACACTCTCTCGCACAAAACGATTGTGGCCACATCTCTAACATCCCCCGGCAGATCACGTCCGCTTGGGGAAGGGGTGGATGCTTAGTGTAGATACGGTGGCCGTCGCCGCCGGTGAAAACCCACTGTCGGCACGTCCCGATCAGGGGTCGCCGCCGTTCTATCTCACAAAGTCGGTGAGGTTGCCTTCGTCCCTTGCTCACTGCCGCGATGTGGGCAGTTGCTGCCTTCCACCGCCCTCCTCAAGGTTGAGCTACATACCTCAGGTACAACTCCCTTTACAGCCAGCTTGCACCACTGCTCCAGCTGCCCACATCACTCCCTGTGGATATTTCTCTACTTCTTTGCCCCGCACATACCTCTACTGGCTTCTACGTACTATATTTGTGATGAGTTTATGTCTCATCAACTAGTCCCAGTAATTTTATTCTAATCACGCTTGTTCAATTTCTTTGCCACAGGGATGCTCATCTCGATTTTGGTGAAACTGCACAAAATGATCCTATGGTCAAAAGGTTGCAAACTTCATTTATTAGGAAGCTCGAACGTTGCCAGCAAATTGAAGCCTGGTCAGGGTTCACGGTTCAAGGGCTAGGGACTGCATGGATCGTTTTTTTCTTTAGCTGCCTCTATTCCAAAATAAGTGTCAACTTTAGTAGTAGTACAACTTTGTACTAAAGTTTGCACAAAGTTGAGAAACTTATTTTGGAACGGAGGGAGTACATATTTGCTATGATCTGTCAATCATTGAGATGCAATAGCATGCATGTTAGTCTCCTTTGTATTTGATGAAATGTTGCAACGGGCAACCTTGGACGCAAGATACATGTAACAGAAGCTGGAAGCTTCATAGCATTGTACAAATTTATCTCGCTGATAAATTACAGTACGTACTATACTAGTACTTCCTCCGTTCCTAAATATAAGTCTTTGTAGAGATTTCACCATGAACCACATGCGGATGTATATAGATGCATTTTAAGTGTAGATTCATTTATTTTGTTCCATATGTAGTGGAATCTCTACAAAGACTTATATCTACTAGTAATAGCTAGCCCCCACTACTAGGAATTCTCTATCCTCTCCTTGAGCCACGTCATCAAAATTAATGTAGCCGTTAGATGAAGTAAATCAGTCCATAATAGCCATCCGATCTTGACGTTGAGAGGCTCCGCACTAAGCCACATGCAAGCATGCAGAAATACCGTGCCACATGCATGTGAGTGGGTTTTAAATCACATCAACATGTCTGCATGCAAGCATGCACCGGTAGCATGCATGTAAGTGAGCTTTTAAGTCCCATTAACATGTCAAAAAGAAAAATATAATCCCATTATGCAGTAGGAGTTCAGGAGTTGGCTGATGTTTTTCCTTACGCGGGATGATCTAAATGATGATGGGAGTTTATTTAGTTTGGCTACCACATTTGTCATGCGGTTATAGAGTTTTTTTGTTCTATGAAATCGATAATTTTGCACAGAGAGATATACCGATGTTCCGCGCCAACGCGCGGGGACTCATCTAGTAATATTTAGGAACGGAGGGAGTACTATGTAAAGAGTTAGGTGTCGCACGGTGATAGTAGTGTGAGGTGGGCCATGTAATCGCTGAGCCTGCGTGCTTTCACTGCTCCTGCACGCCTCCGCTGTAAGAATGGAGAAAATTGTAATCTAGTAGTAGTAGTATACCTCGTTTCGCTGAAAGCGTGGGACATCCAGTAGTCCTACCACCTCAGTAATAAAGACCAATGAGCTGTCAAATCACATAGACCCAGCAGTAAGTTGGACGGACGAAGCAACCATCACTCTTGCGCCAGTGAGAGGTCGCGTCTGCTCTGCCCGGGCATGAATGCGGCACCGATTCTTTGGAGCGGCGCTGACCATTTCGGGCGGGAAGCGCGCGCGGGCGATGGAGGGGCTTTGGGTGGGCCAGGCTGGTCAGGAGCAGGCGTGGCAGCTATCTGCATGTCCCTACCGGACACGCCCGGAAACGAGAGGATGCACCGACTCTCGCGGCTAAAATCGTACACTGCACAACATCTCTCTGTAGGAGTAGGTCGATCTGTCGCTCTCTCTAACACACACATGGTGTTAAACACACACACACACACGCACCTTGGTCCCGTTGCACCTTCTAACGTGACTTATTACACCTAGACGGAGGGAGTAGTAAGTATACAAGATACGGTGGCACACTGACTTATGTCGAATACAAGTGGCCAAAATTTGTGTGCATGTTATAATAAGGATTCACTTAAAATAGTACGTGAGCGAACAGAGGGATCAATTGGACAGTGTTCCCGAGCAGTAGCGAGATGTGTGAAGTAAGATACACCGCTGGCGCTTTTAATTTTTCATATTAATTTGTTTCTTTCACCCTCTGACTGGTGGGACCCAACGTACTATGTGGAGAGAGGTAAGGTGACTAAGGCTGCATTATTTCTGCACCACTGTGGATAGTCTTACCACCAAAGCCACATGACACGATTATGATTGAAATCCCAATGACTCCCACACACACAAAAAACATGGCATGCTTGTCACACGAATGCAGGAATGTATAAAAGGTTATTTCCCTCTCGTTGAACATAACGGGAGGGTTGTGTAGCTGGTTAGCCTGTTCGCTCACTCTCTCGCCCTCTCCCGTTGGAGCCTCAGCGCTTGTAGTTGCTCTCTTCACACTCTCTCGCCCTCTCCAGATCTAAACAAGACTTCGTTGGCCTCTCTCTCCCCTCACTACTTCTCAAAGAGCAGGTAGGATCCGTCCGCCGGGAAGGGAAGGAGGCTTAACGCTGTCGCCATCGGCGAGGGACTACCGGCGCAACTGTTCACTTTCCACCCAGCGGCAGCGCGGGAGGGCCTCCGACCCCTTCTTCTTCTTTGCCGCTGTCCCATCGCCCACCGAACCACGCCCCAAGAACCTTAAGGTATAATTTACTTACTCCACATGCATTGCTCTAGCTGCATGTATACCATGAATCTAGGACGTGGTTCAAAGAGGAAAGGAGTGGGGGAAAGTAGTGGGAAAAGTTGTATATAGCATGAATCTAGGACGTGGTTCAAAGAGGAAATGAAGGGGGAAAGTTGTATAGCATTAATCTAGGATGTGGTTCAAAGAGGAAAGGAATGGGGGAAAGTAGTGGGGAAAGTTGTATCGCATAAATCTAGGACGTGGTTCAAAGAGGAAAGGAAGGGGCGAAAGTACTAGTTCAAAAAGGAAAGGAAGGGACAAGGCTGTAGAGTTTGAGCAGGACTAGATTTGCTGCGCTCACATAGGGAAAGGCGTCTAAAGATAACAAAACTAGGACCAACACAAATATGCTCCTTGGTTGCTTGTTCTTTGTTGCAACAAACTGTGCATGACCATAGTACATCAGTAGATGCACATGGTGCTGGTGCGGCCACTATCCCGTGCAACTCATTAGCTATTGTTAATCTAAGGCCACGTTTGGTTAAAAACTCCCTAGTCCCTACCTGCTGTGTTCCAGGGACTAAACATGGACTAGAGGTTATTAAATGACATGCTAAAAGACCATGTTACCCCTAGTAATGAACTAATAGAGACAAGGTGCGATGCGTGGCAGGGGCAACTGTTGGAAAAAGTCCCAAAAAGACTCCCTCGGGGTCTTCTTTCTTTAGTCCCAGATGCCCACTTTTAGTCCCTAAAAGTCCCTCCTCTTTGGTTTAGATGGGACTGACACGGAGTTTTTTTAGTCCCTACACCAAACTGTTGGAAAATTGATGCAATGCCACAGTTAAAAGCAAATTACATATTTTATTGTTAATATAATCTCTATGTTAATATTAATCAATGCCACCGTTTGAGAAATGATACTGTCTTGCTTTCTTTCCCATTTAGATAAGGTAGATGCTTCTTTTTGTTGGCTTCTGTGTCATCCACCGTTATTGACCACTAATTGTTTCCTTTGCACCTCTATGTAAACAGGGTTATCTGCTTCACCTCGTTGCCATTGTGACCTTTTGTTGCACTGCACAAAACACTTTTGTTTTAAGAGTGTTTTGTGTAGTTCAACCAAAATGTCACACCGACAACGTTGCTTGATTGCTTGATCTTAGTGGAACTGCACAAGAGGAGATCTTACTTCCTATCCGTTAAGGTGAATTTGGTTCAGATCTTCTTCTTGTGAGCTGTTTGAATTCCGCATCATGAGAGGTCAGTACTAGCCTTCTTTCACATGATTCTGCAGTGTGCATTCATATGTTGTGCTACTTGTATGATAATGTTGCTTGATTTTAGTGAACTGCACAAATGGAGACAAGACTTCCAATCTGTATGTGCACCGTAATATCCCATTGAGGTAAGATAAGGATATTTCACAACTGCTGGCCTGTATTTTGCCACTTTCATCAGAAAATTAAGTTTAGTACTATACTTGTGATCCCTAATTGACATGCCAAATCTTACATTGAAGGCGAAGCTTGTTTGTTATTGAACCAAGTGATGAAGGGGATGAACAAGGGGAAGAAAAACAAAAATCAACTCTCAGTGCTGTCATGAAAAAGTGGTATTGTCCTTGAGAAGTGCTTCATCTGTGCTGTTTTAAATATTTCCTTTCCTTTTTTTCGAGCAAGCAATGATGCTAGCATTTAGTAGTCCTCTTGTCTTTGCACAACAGGATCATCTTCCTCTGAAGAAGAATATGGAGTACGTGAAGTGACTAGTTCCGATTATGCCAGGATGAAGAAGCCCTGTCTATCTTATCATCAGAAGGAGCAGTTGAAGGATGGTTACATTACTCCCCACAAGACCAAACTAACTTCAGCTCAGAAGGACTGACAAAATCTCCATTTTTTTGCTGTGATGCACGAGTACAATGTTGTTCTAGGATTCTTTCTGGTGAGTTCCATTTTTATAAAAGTGTGCTCTACATGGACCATGTATGTGCCTGTTGAAACTGTCAATTCATAGTACAGTTTGCTCTATACTAATCACTTTTTTGTATTTGTGCAAATAGGGGTGCTCAGCTTGTTTTCAATGGGAACTGCACAAAATGTTCATGAATACATCGAATCATTCATTTCCACCACAAGAAAGGTGGTGCCGATAAGTTCAAGGCGTTGCAACATATAAGGGTGAAATCTTACAAGCTACGCGCGAATTTGGTTGATTTTGGTGGAACTGCACAAAAAGAACAGCTGGTTTATTTAGCACGAGGTGCCATGTCAATGTCCAAACTGATGGCAAACCCTGCCCATTCCACAATCGTAGGCATTTGATATTTTGGAATGGGACAACCTTGTCAAATTTTGCTCATTGATTTTAGCAAGACATGCGTTTGATATTTTCGAATGGGACGCCCTTGCTGTCAGCAGCGTCGATCAATTTTTTCTTTATTCTTTAGTTGTGAAGTAAATATTGCCTCTGACATGTGAGTCGCTGAGATGCATAATCATCGATTGTTTTGAATGTTCTCTATGAATTGCCAGGCCTGTGTGTTTGATTGCAATGTATAGAAACGCTAAAAACCTGCTCAAACTCTTTGTACTCCTTCTGATCCTTTTTACTTCGCACATTGTGAAAGTGCATACTTTTTTGTATAAGATTGGTCAAAGTAGAGATACTTTGACTGCAGACAAAACTTGTATGCAAACTAGAAAGGACCGGAGGGAGTACATGTGAAACTGCTGCAAACGAGGTGATCACCCTTGGAATAATGCTAGTACATATTGTTTTGCATGTTCATCCAATGCCAGTGATACAAGAATTCGAACTAATCGAAATAAATTCATTCATACACGGTCGGATTTCATATAAACATGCCAGATTTCATTACATTTCATACATTCTTCAACTAAAAAGGGGTGCGCTGGAGGTATAATTAATTAATCGAAGCTACCCACCCGTGTCCCGTTGAGCCGAACAGAAGCTTCAGTGACTTAACTGCAGGTGCAGTTGCGTAACTGACATGTGGCCTATTGGGCCCACGTGTCAGTCAGCCAACTGCACTAGCAGTTAAGTAGAAGCAGCGTTATTCTCCAGCAGAACTCCCCGACTCCACGTCGCGGCCAAGAAGCTAACCGGCCGTCAATGGTCAACCCGCCTAGCTTGGCTTCAACAGGAGGGTAGCAGCAGTGGCCTTACTTGGACCCGAGCGGCGGCGACCTACCGTGTTCTACTCTTCCTCGTTTTCTGTGTGGCGTGGCCTCGTTGGCAGCGGGGCGGGGCCTCGGCGGAGCCGGCGATGTCCTCTGTCTCGTTGCCGGCGGGTGGCGCCTCAGCGGAGCGGTGGAAATCCTCCCCCGCATTGCCGGCAGGGTGGGGCCTCGGCTGAGCCGGCGATGTCCTCTGCCTCGTTGTTGGCGGGGCGGGGCCTCGGCGGAGCCGGCGGTGTCCTCTGCCTCGTTTTTGGTGCCGCGGGGCCTCGGCGGAGCAGGGCCTCATCGACGACAGCGGAGCAGGGACTCGTTGGAGCCGGCATCGTCCTCTGCCTCGTCCTCGGTCTCGCCAAACAGCGCCTCGCCCGCTTCATCGCCCTCTTTGCTAGCCTCTTTGTAGGCGGCCGTGGCCTCTGCCACCCGCATGCGCTCCCGCCAGCGCTCGAGGCGGCCCTTGCGGGCGGAGTGGTATGAGTCGAGCAGCGCCTCCTGCTCCGCCCGCTCCGCGGCGATCTGCTCCTCCGCCTGCAGATGCTCCTGGAGGAGATGGTGGTTGTAGGCAGCATCGGCATGCGCCTCCCGGAACTGCTCCTGAAGCATCTGCCTCACACTGTCCATATATTGGGCACGGGCCTCGCCGATGGTCATGGTGCAATGCACTGGCGAGGATGGCGTGGAGGAGGGTGTTGGCGCTGGATCGTCGACTAGCATGTTCTCCATTGGGACGTCGTCGTCCTCCGGCTGCCTGCCGGCCAACCGGTCGACAACAATGGCTGCCATCTCCTTGTGGTCTGTCGTCTGCCCGTCCCGAAGAGCTCTGGAGCACGAGGAAGCCATGGTGGGCAGTAGTGGTGTGGACAGGAGAAAGGGAATGGATGCGGATGACTGCGGCTATGGCCGGCGCAGCAGTTTATATAGCAATGGTGGGCGGGCGGAGGGACGGACGTGTGGCACCGGAGTAGCCGCCTCGGCAACCGCGTATCATTAATGTGGGCTGAAAGTGCGTTATATCGACTAGAGGGGGGGTGAATAGGCGATTTTTATGAAAGTCTTCAAAACGTGAGAGTTATGAAGACAAACAGTGAAGATTATGCCTATTACTATGCAGCGGAAGTTAGATTACACTAGGGCAGCCATGGTCATGTATTCAATAGAGTGAAAGCACAATGACAAACAGCTTCAGTGTAATAAGGATCAGGTAGGAAGAAGTTATGAAGCCGAACAGATCATACATTCATGTTGTGAAGACAAAAGATAAAGCAAGCATGCAATGGCTTCACAATGAATGACTGTAAATGAAGGGAAGTGAAGATGAAACCAGTGACACGTTGAAGACAATGATTTGTTGGACCAGTTCCAGTTGCTGTGACAACTGTATGTCTGGTTGGAGCGGCTAGGTATTTAAACCGAAGGACACACAGTCCCGGACACCCAGTCAAGGACACTTAGTCCAAGACACCCAGTCCTCACCGTTTTCTCCTTGAGCTAAGGTCACACAGACCTCGCCCAATCACTCTGGTAAGTCTTCAAGGTAGACTCCCAAACCTTCACAGACTTCGTTCACTGGCAATCCACAATTTCTCTTGGATGCTCAGAACGCGACGCCTAACTGTCTGGAGGATGCACAGTCCTCAAGTGTAATAAGTCTTCAAATCACACAGACACGAAGACTTAAGTGATGCCCAATTTACTCTGGCTCTGGGTGGTTAGGGCTTTTCTCCTCACTGGGAATTTTTCTTTCAAAGGCTTCGAGGTGGGTTGCTCTCAAACGACAAAAGCCGTGCACTGAAATTTGAGCAGCCAACCATTTAAGGTTGTGGGGGGGTGGACTATTTATAGCCACATGGCAACCCGACCTGATCTGTCCGAAATGACCCTGGGTCACTAAGGAATTGACACGTGTACCAACGGTCGGATTTCGAACTCACACGGCAACTTTACTTGGGCTACAAGTAAAGCTGACTTGTCTGACTCTGGACAAGATTTTCTCTCATAGGCTTCGCTCGAAGACATAGGATTTGAATTAGGCATCACTTCAGTCATTCTGACTGGTTCTCTTCGACCCCACTTAACAGTACGGTGGTTCCTATGACGCAACATGAATGAAATAAAACTACGAAGGATCTAGGTCTTCGAGTTTCAAAAGCTTCATAGGGAGTCTTCTCATGTCATTGTCTTCAATATGAATATCTTAATAAACCACCATTGTCTTCAATGTCTTCGTACATTTTTAGGGGTCATCTCTGGTAGTAAAAACCAAATCAATGAGGGACTTCTACCTGTGTTTTCCTGCAATTCTCACAAACACATTAGTCCCTCAACTAGGTTTGTCGTCAATACTCCAAAACCAACTAGGGGTGGCACTAGATGCACTTACAATCTCCCCCTTTTTGGTGATTGATGACAAACTAGTTGAAGTTTTCAATGGGGAACATAATTTGTGAAATAGTAAAGGAATTTGTCTTCATAAGTTGCAAGGGCTCCCCCTGAAGATGTGCATATAAGTAATTTGCCTTTTGAATGCAAATGCACATGGCAGGTTGTACTTGTGGAGATCCACTTCAACTTATGATGACAATCCACTATGCATGTGAAAGTATATGAAGATAATGTCATGCATAATGGAAAATGGACGTCTGCAGTAAGAGATAAGTGCGGAATTTATCATCGCACATGCGGAATTTATCTTCGCATAACGGAGTGACAAGCAGGTAGCAGACGGCCATCAAGGCTAAGTGTTACAACTCAAGAAGCAAATGTAGCAAGAACGGGAGTTGTAAGCACGAAGCAAAATTGTAGCAAAATATAGCGGCACCCGCCCAAAGTGACCCGCTTGAAGACTATAACCATCATATGCTTCTCCCCCTTTTGTCAGTGATGACCAAAAAGGTTTGAAGACATAGAGGTTTCTACGCGTTCCCAGGCGCAGCAGGGTCGGTGGAGTTGTTTGGCGGTGGTGCAGACGAGCTTGGTGCAGATGCGACGCGCGTTGAAGCAGGTGGAGATGATGTCGCGTCGTCTTCTTCTTCAATAATACGGGCAGACACGGTGGCAGCAGAAGAAGAGAACTCTGACTCTTCAAGTGATGGTGTGCTGCGCATCACCGCTCTTCTTGGAGGCGTGGAGTCAAATTTGAAGTGCTCTGTGAAGCCATCCTCATGCAGTTCAGCTTCAGGGCACATCATGGTGAGGCCCTTCCAAGTGCGGCGACAGGTCTCGTGTGTGACAAATGCATTCTTGGTTGCCATATTTCTGAGGCGATTGACGTCTTGCATGATGCTTCTCATCTGCCTCTTGAGCCAGTCGTGATGCCTATCTTGCTTTTGGTGAAGAGCCACAAGAAGCTCTCTGTCATTGAGTGCACGAGTGCGCTTCTTGGGTCTCTTTGCAGCTGTGCTGTTGGTGGCTTCAGTTGAGGCAGGGGCACGTGTGGTGCCAGCCATTGGATACACGCGAGAGAGAGCTTCAACACCTTCAATATTTTGAGTGAAGCTCTGGTGTTCTGCATTCTGAAGACTTAGTGGTTGCTTGGCCGGCTCTGGATATATTGCTTCAGTAGATGTGTCCATATCGGGCAAAAATATCCTATGATTGCGGGCTGAGGGTTGATAGGAGATTGCAGAGTAAAGCTTGATTAGCCTCATAACCCAAGGAGCATAAAACTTTAAGCCAAACAGTTCTGAAGCAGACGCAGCAAATTGACGGATGAAGAGATCCTGTGCATTGAAGCATTTGCCATGAAGAATGCAGAAGATGAGAGTCTTCATTGCACCATCAATCGTTGCATATCGTGAGTGTCCCTTGACTGGCCAGAGAGTCCGCCTTATGATGTGATATATTGTTCTGGGCAGGTACTCTAAGTCTTCAACGAAGAACCTAGTTGGATAGGGTGCATTTGGAGGAAATGGCTTCATCATTGAGAGCATCTGACTCATATCTGGCTCAGGACGCTGAAATATGCTCTCAATGGCTTCAGCATGGAGTTGGCACCCTTCTTCAAAGAATTCGCCAGGAGTGGGAAGGCCGGTAAGCTCAATTAGGTCGAAAGCATTGGCTTCATGATGGATATTGCCTGTCATCCACTCCAGGATCCATGTCTTCGGATCTCTGTTATAGCCTTTGATATGCAAAGTGGCATAGAACTGGAGCAGAAGCTCTTCGTTCCAGTGCTCTTCGTCAGTGATAAATGGCAGCAAACCCACTTGCTTGAAGCAATCCAATGCTTCTTCTAGACCAGGCAGACCTTCAACAGCTTCAACCTCAAGGCGCTTGTGAGGAAAGATGCGGCCTTGGTTGTAGAGGATGCATGAATAATAGCTGCGCTGTTGATGGCTCCAGAACCTATCTGATACAATCCGTTCCCTTGAATAAGGGTTCTTGGAGCGGTCGAAAAACGTGTTATCTGCCCTGAAGCCGTTGATGTTGAAGGAACCAGGAGCTGATGCAGGACCTGGGAACCTTGGTAGTCGTGGGATCGGCTTCTAGACCTGGGGCCTGTGCGCAATATGATAGTGGAATTGTGGTCCGGCAGCAGACTCAGGCACAGAATGTTCAGGAGCAGTAGCTTCGGTGTCTTCTGAAGCTGTTGTTGGGGAGGGCTCCACATTTGCTTCGGCGTTGTTTGTGGCAGCCTCAACATTTTCAGCTTCAGGCACGTTCTCCTTGAGAACTGCTTCTTGTTGGTGCGGGGGAGTTGGAGCTTGTGGTATTTCTGCTTGCTCTTCGGCTGATGCAGCCGGAATGTCTTCAACAGCCTGAGCCCTTGGCCCTCTGCGAAGCCTATGGAGGGTAGGCGCCGGTGGAGTTGCAGTGGGTTGGGGCTCATCTTCCTCCTGTGGGCGATCTGCCCACAACGCATCTTGTGTGATTGGCGTTAATGGACGACCAATACTGATCTGTTCGCTTGTCTCAAGCTGAGGAAGGGCTGCATCACCTTGCACATTGTCTTGGGGACCAATGTCTTCAGCAGCATTAGGGTTGGCTGCTGGAATGTCTTCAGCGTGCGGAGCCTCTATGTAACCAGGCTCATGCACTGTCATCTGACGATCTGCGTCAGGATAGCGGACGCAGAGTGGTTCAACTATCAGGGGCTCTGTGGGAGCAGCCCGAGATTTCTTGGTCTTGCGCTTCGTGATAATGGGTTCAGAAGGAGAGGCTTCAGAATGTTTTCTGTTCTTAGCCTTAGCCTCTGCAGTCCGTGTCTTCTTGTGCTGTGAGGCGGTTGATTGACTCTTTGGCTTCGAGCCAGTCGTTGCAGCGGGGAAGACAATCGGAGCATCAGGTTCTGACCTTGGCGCTTCAGGTTCGGGCACAACCGCCTTCTTTTTCTTCTTCGCGGCCATCCTGGGGTCAATGCCGGGACGCCCAAGTGCCTTGCGCTTTTCTGCCTCATTGTAGGCTTGCACGCAACGTTCAGCCAAAGTCTTCATGCGTTCTCGTGAGCCTTGAGCTTCGGCACGCGTCTTCAGGAAGTTTTCTTTCAGCTCGTGCAACATGATCTTGAAGTTTTTCACTTCTTGCACACTGAGCTTGGCCACGTGCTTCTTGAACTGAGCCTTTTCGTGATCAATTTTCTGCTTCAGTTCTACAATTCGCTGGGCTATTGCAAGTTCTGAAGCGATTGCACCTTGAAAGGCAACGCTGAGGCCTATGGGTAGCTGCAGATCATTGAAGCTTATGTCTGGTGTGTCAAACCATTCATCGATGAAGTTGTGGATGATGGCGACATCAAACAGAGGCAGATTGTTGAAGATTTCAGCCTCCTCCTTGCTCTTGATGAGCTGCTCAAGAGCATCATCTCCAAGATCTTCATCGCTTGAGAGATCAATGGCTTCGCAGCGCAGAATGTCAACAGCTGTGAGCTCTTTGCCTGTGTGTGGCTGAGGCTTCTTGGCTTTTTGGGGCTTGGACACTCGTGATAAGCCTTCTGACTGCACACTGGCTTCAGGAGGTGCAGTTGCTAAAGGCTTCACTCTTGCGATCTTGGGAGAAGCGGCTGGCTTTGAAGCTTTTGGAGCTTTTGGCTTCTTCTGCTTTGGCTTCAGAGCAGCAGGGGCGTCATCTGACTCAGTATCTGCTGGAGGGTCATTCACAGCAGTCCCTTGGACTAGGATGCGAGTGATGAGGCCTGCAAGATTGGCATATGGCCCGATGATATTGGGATTGGCGTTGCGTGTGCCATCTGCCCTTGGTGAGGAGGGACCAGGGTTGAAGTCAAGCCCAAATTTCTTCTTGTTTATCTTCGCTGACTGTTGTGCAAACTGAAAGTTGCGCTTGAAGAGATTATCATCGCGGCACCAGAGAAGTGATGACGGATGTGCCTCAGCTGGCTGTGGTCCTCTCACCATGCATGGATATAATCCTTGAGCAATGGCTTCGTCTTTGGACTTGGGTACGAGATTTTCGTATAATACATCTCCCCACGGTCTCTTGATGGCGCACTTCTCCGCATATTCCTGAGTGACGAAGCGGTAGTGGAACCATTGCTCTGCCCAATATCTTCGAATCCATTGGATTCGTGTCTTGCGCTGACCATAGCTTTCTTCAGGATCAGTTTTGTACATCTCTGCCAATTCATCAGGCAGATCTTTGGACGTTTCACCACGTCGCTGTCTGCCTCCCTTCCTTGCTGCTGTTTCTGAAGCCATGGATAACTTGGAAGGCTTCAAGATGTTCAAAGGCTTCAAGGGCTTCCTTCTGCAAGAACTGGCTTCAGGCGAGTTGATGTGATGCTGCAAGTACTCTGCAAATGAATGCAGACTATGAGAACCGAAGGATTCTCCCACGGACATGTACCTGTGACAGCATTAAGGTGCGAGGGAAGGGGAAGAGGTCATATGCATTCTCAGAAGATTTTGAAGATAAATCGGTTTAGAAGACATTGACCTCATTATGCGAAGACATTCACTTATAGATAAGAAGTTGGTTCCAGATTTGTACGAACCCATAGATCAGTACAAGTGAGGAATCTAACTACTTTATGAAGTACAAGTGAATATACTAGGCATGTTATGAGATGCAGTGAGAGATTTAACTGGTGTGAAGAGAAACTTCTTATGGCAGAAAGTGACTGAACTGTATGATCAAAAGAAGCTGTAAAAAGAGGTTTTATTTACCACACTTGGAACTGCTAGACAAAGTGAGATTTGAGGCCGAGCAGTTCGATCCTCCGTGCCCTAACTTGGCGACGGAAGACACCTACGGCGACGGCGGAGAAAGTGATGTCCGCTGTCGGCGTGAAAACGGCGTCGGAGAGGTTGCGGCAGTGAAGCGCTTCGTCGCCGGCGTCGTCGAGTGCTAGCGGTGGCGCTAGGGTTCGTGCGAGGGTGGAAGAAGGAGATAATGACCGCAGTGAATCGTGTATTTATAGGGATAGAGGCGACACTGTGCTATTACGCAGGTACCCCTGGCGGTTCGCATTTGAGGCACTGCGCTATTGTGATTTGTTCCATGTCCCATGCACGCCTAAATTGTCGGGCGGTCGTTCCTTCTTCTCCGGATCTTATGTGGAGGAATGAGCATTAAAAACGGACTTTTATGGTTGTCACTATGTCTTCAGCTGACAAGGACACAGTGAAGACATTTGACAGTTTCAACAGAATGCATATGACTTGGAGAGATAGAGTTTGAGATAGAAAGCATAGAGAGGTTAGGGTCCGATCACATTCACTTAGTTCAAAAGATTCAATCCAAGAAGACATAGCTATAAGTGAATGCTGTAGAGGACAGAACATCAGTACATATATATCCATATAATCAACGCAGTGAAGATAATCATGAAGACATATTGACAATGAAACCAAACCAATTGTGATGACATTGAGAGGTAACGCCATGAGAGAAACACTTCAAAATGGAACGTTTGGTGGTGGCGTTACCCACCGTATAGGAAGTATTAGACCCAGATACGGCGCACAATTATCGTGGCGCTCCGAAGTCAAATACCACATTAATGTATTCACACTTAGAATGTATGTCTTCATTGTTTGAAGATATACGCTACTTCGTGTGTTGCACATCTAAGTCATCAATATGCTTAAGTGTTAGGATGTGTGCCTGATCACAGGACATTTGAGGAGTCCAAGATGTTTAGCTCACACCGTAACTTGCAAAATCTCTTCTCATCCAAGGGCTTTGTGAAGATATCTGCCAATTGCTCTTCAGTGTTGACGTGTATGATATCAATGTCTTCCTTCACAACATGATCTCTGAGAAAGTGATGACGAATTTCAATGTGCTTTGTCTTCGAGTGCTGAACTGGGTTGTTGGCAATCTTGATGGCGCTTTCGTTGTCGCAGTAAAGTGGCACTTGCTTCAGATGAATGCCATAATCCTTGAGTGTTTGCTTCATCCACAGAAGCTGAGCGCAGCAAGATCCAGCAGCAATGTATTCAGATTCAGCAGTGGAGAGTGATACACAGTTCTGCTTCTTTGAAGACCAACATACAAGTGATCGTCCCAGAAAGTGACATGTGCCTGATGTAGATTTGCGATCAACTTTGTCACCAGCATAATCAGCATCCGAAAATCCAACCAGATCAAACTCTGAGCCCTTTGGATACCATAATCCTAGAGTTGGGGTGTGAGCCAAATATCGAAGAATTCTCTTCACAGCTAAGTGATGCGACTCCTTTGGTGTCGCTTGAAATTGAGCACACATGCAAACACTAAGCATGATATCTGGCCTAGATGCACATAAATAAAGCAAAGACCCAATCATGGAGCGGTATACCTTTTGATCGAACTCTTTACCATTGTCGTCGGGACCCAGATGATGCTTGGCTGGCATTGGTGTTGTGAAGCCTTTGCAGTCTTACATACCGAACTTCTTCAGGCACTCTTTAAGATATTTCTCTTGAGATATGAAGATGCCATTGCGTTGTTGCCGTATTTGAAGACCGAGAAAGAACCTCAGCTCCCCCATCATGGACATCTGATATTGCTCTTGCATCATGTATCCAAACTCTTCACTATACTTCTGATTGGTGCAGCCGAAGATAATGTCATCCACATATATTTGGCACACAAACAGTTCACCATCATATGTCTTCGTGAAAAGAGTGGGATCCAGGGAACCAGGTATGAAGCCTTTGCTTTTCAGAAAGTACTTGAGTGTATCATAACAGGCCCTAGGGGCTTGTTTGAGGCCATACAGTGCCTTGTTGAGCTTGTATACCATATCAGGATGTTTTGGATTTTCAAAGCCAGGTGGTTGTGCAACATACACTTCTTCTTCAATGTTGCCATTGAGAAAGGCACTTTTCACATCCATTTGATATAGAAGTATGTTATGATGATTTGCATAGGCCAGCAGTATGCGTATGGCTTCAAGCCTAGCCACAGGAGCAAATGTTTCATCGAAGTCAATGCCCTCCACTTGAGTATATCCTTGAGCAACTAGACGAGCTTTGTTTCTGACAACTTGACCATGCTCATCTTGCTTGTTGCGGTATATCCATTTGGTGCCTATTATGTTGTGCTTCCGTGGATCAGGGCGCTTAACCAGTTCCCATACATTATTCAGCTCAAACTGTTGAAGCTCTTCTTGCATAGCTTGAATCCATTCAGGTTCCATGAAGGCTTCTTCAACTTTCTTGGGTTCTGATATTGAGACGAATGCGAAATGCCCACAGAAGTTTGTTAGCTGAGTTGCCCTTGAACGAGTGAGTGGACCAGGTGCATTGATGCTGTCCAGTATTTTGTCAATTTGTACTTCATTTGCAACACGAGGGTGTGTGGGGCAAAGACTTTGCTCTTGCTGATCTATGTGGTCATTTGAAGGTATATCTTTAGGCTGAGCATTGTCTTCATGTGGATCAGGTGCTGAGATGATAAGTTCTTCTTCAGGTTGAGCTTTAGAAGGTACAATTTCTCCAGTTCCCATAAGCTTGATTGATTCATTTGACGGAACTTCATCTAGCACATTTGGCAATTGCTCTCTTTGTGATCCATTGGTTTCATCAAATCGCACATCCACTGTTTCAACCACTTTGTAGTGGAAGAGATTGAAGACTCTGTAGGAGTGCAAATCCTTTCCATATCCAAGCATGAAGCCTTCATGTGCCTTTGGAGCAAACTTTGAGGTGTGGTGTGGGTCCTTGATCCAGCATTTTGCGCCAAATACTCTGAAATAACTGACATTTGGCTTCTTGCCAGTTAGGAGTTCATAGGATGTCTTGTTCAGGAGCTTGTGAAGATAAACACGATTGATTGTATGGCATGCAGTATCAATGGCTTCAGTCCAGAATTTTCTTGGAGTCTTGTATTCATCTAGCATTGTTCTGGCCATCTCAATGAGTGTTCTGTTCTTGCGTTCGACGACGCCATTCTGCTGTGGCGTGTATGGAGCTGAGAATTCATGTGTGATGCCCAAGGTATCCAGATATGTATCAAGGCCAGTGTTCTTGAATTCAGTGCCATTGTCACTTCTGATGTGCTTTATCTTGGCGCCAAAATTGTTCATAGCTCGATTTGCGAAGCGTCTGAAGACATCCTGCACTTCAGTCTTGTAAAGGATTATGTGCACCCAAGTATATCTAGAATAATCATCAACAATTACGAAGCCATAGAGGCATGCAGAAGTAGTAAAAGTTGAGTAGTGAGTGGGACCGAAAAGATCCATGTGAAGCAATTCGAAGGGTTGAGTAGTGGTCATGATTGTCTTCGAAGGATGTTTTGCCCTTGTCATCTTCCCTGCTTCACAGGCACCGCATAAGTGATCTTTCTTGAACTTGACGCCTTCGATGCCTATGACGTGCTTTTTCTTCGCAAGGGTGTGGAGGTTCCTCATGCCAGCATGCCCAAGCCTTCGATGCCAAAGCCAGCATTCTGAAGCTTTTGCAAGAAGACATACTGCAAGTTGTGGTCCTGCTGAGAAATCTACCACATACAAATCACCTTTCCTATACCCTTCAAACACTAGAGATTTGTCAGATTCCATTAGCACCAGGCAGCGATATTTGCCAAACATTACAATCATATTCAAATCGCAAAGCATTGAGACAGACATTAAGTTGAAGCTAAGGGATTCAACAAGCATGACTTTTTCCATGTGTTGATCCTTTGAGATTGCAACTCTACCTAGACCCAATACCTTACTTTTACCAGTGTCAGCGAATGTAATGTGGCTCTTGTCGGATGGACGTAAAGTTGAGTCCATAAGAAGGCTTCTTCTGCCAGTCATGTGATTTGTACACCCACTGTCAATAATCCATTCTGAAGACTTTGAAGTCGCTGGTATCGTACCCTACAGTGCAGTTAGGGGGATAGGCTTCACGAAGAGTGTTGTGAAGCATAAACATTTGACGAACCAGTGGGTTATGAAAACTTAGATCCAGATTAGGACTAATGGGGAGAGTAGCATGCGATTCAGGAACGAAGTACATAATGATGCCATTTGGGCATTTTATCTTGCGCCCCACAAGATTTTTATGGTCCCCAGCAATAGCATCAGAAGATTTTGTTTTTGTGCTGGAGACCTTTCCCTGCAAAGGAGAGTTAAGCTTTCTTAACCACCCACATCTTCAAGGGTGGCTTAGAAGCTATAAGTCTAAGTGCAGCATCTGAGAATTTTGGCTTTGAAACCTTAGCAAACAGTCTAGCAGGTGGACAATAATACTCATAGGAATAAGCAGAATAATTTTTGGTCATATGAACATGACGGTTCGATGAACCACTCTCATATTCATATGCCTGAGTATGGTTCCCCTGCAAAACATTTGCGTTAGTGCGACTCAGGTGAGTCCCCTGTTTGTATGAAGCATTTGGACCATATGAAGCCTTTGGTCTGAGGTTTGTCTTCTTCAAGTGAGGTGTCACAAAGACATTCACAGGAAGATTTTCCAGACATGTTTTCGGAACCCAGATCTTCTTCATAGGCGGTCCATTCCTGCAGTTAGTACCAATGTACCTGGCAAACACTTCATCATTCTGATTCTTAAACAGTTTATAGTTTGCATCAAAGGATTCATCAATGATAATTGGGTTAGCACAAGTGAAGCCAGACAGATTGGATGGATCTGCTGAGGATTCCTTTGCAGCAACCCATGTGGTTTTGGGGTACTGCTCAGGTTTCCAGTAAGACCCATCTGCATTAATTTTCCTCACGAACCCACCACCCTCTTTCCTGGGGTTTCGGTTCAGAATCTGCTTCTTAAGGACATCACATAATGTCTGATGCCCTTTCAGACTTTTGTACATCCCTGTTTCAAGCAATGTCTTCAACCTAGCATTCTCATCAGCAATAGCTGTGGTATCCTCAGCAGAGGGGTTAGTTGCCACATCAACAGTTGAAGATATTGAAACAGTAGTAGCAGTGGAACATTCAGCAACAGAAGCAGCATTATCACGCTCAATGCATTTAAGACATGGTGGTTCAAATCCTTCCTGAGCGGGACCGATCTGTTCAGTGCGAAGTGACTCGTTTTCCTTTTGAAGATCTTCATGAGCCACCCTCAATTTCTCAAGTTCTTGCTTCCTTTGAAGATAATCATAGGAAAGCTTTTCATGAGTTGTTGAGAGAGTATCATGACGATCTTCAAGTTCCTGATACTTAACGTGAAGGTTTTTTATGTCTTCAATTAAGGATTCAAATCGAGTCATTTCAGCACCCAACAGATCATCGCTTCTGTCTAACAATTTTTGAATATGTTCCATTGCTTTCTGTTGTTCAGTTGCAATTTTAGCAAGTGTTTTGTAGCTAGGTTTTGAATCACATTCAGAGTCATCGTCACTAGATGTTTCATAGCGAGTTGTGCGTGTGTTTACCTTGGCACCGCGTGCCATGAAGCAGTAGGTAGGAGTGGAGTCGTTCTTGTCATTTGCGTCGGTGTCGGTGATGCAGTCATTGTCTTCAGTATTGAAGATGGACTTGGCGACGTATGCTGTAGCCAGACTCGCAATGCCAGAATCAGACTCCTCCTCAGACTCCACCTCTGCCTCCTCAGATGCGGACTCCTCCTCTGAATCCATCTCCTTTCCAACAAACGCACGTGCCTTGGCCAGATGAGCTCTTCTTGTGTGATGAAGACCTTGATGAAGTTTTGGAAGAAGACTTTGAGTATTTTTCTTCTTCTTGTCGTCAGAATCATATTCCTTGCTCTTCTTCTTCCTTCTGTTCTCATTGTCCCACTGTGGACACTCAGAGATGAAGTGGCCCAGTTTTCTTGCACTTGTGACATGTTTTCTTCTTGTAGTCATGAGCAGAAGCTTCATCATTCCTTGAGCTTGATCGAGACTTTCTGAAGCCTTTCTTCTTGGTGAATTTTTGGAACTTCTTCACAAGCATAGCAAGTTCTCTTCCAATGTCTTCAGGATCATCAGAACTGCAGTCAGATTCTTCTTCAGATGAGGAGACAGCTTTTGCCTTCAAGGCACGAGTTCGCCCATAGTTTGGACCGTAGATATCTCTTTTCTCAGAAAGCTGAAACTCATGTGTGTTGAGCCTCTCAAGTATGTCAGACGGATCGAGTGTCTTGAAATCAGGACGTTCTTGAATCATCAGGGCCAGAATGTCAAACGAACTATCAAGTGATCTCAGCAGCGTCTTGACGATTTCATGTTTGGTGATCTCAGTAGCGCCGAGGGCTTGAAGCTCATTTGTGATGTCAGTGAGCCGATCAAAGGTGTGCTGGACATTCTCATTGTCATTTCGTTGAAGCGGTTGAAGAGATTGCGAAGGACACTGATTCTTTGATCTCTCTGGGTTGATATGCCTTCATTACTTTGGAGAGCCAGTCCCAGACCAGTTTGGATGTCTTCAAGGCACTCACACGGCCATACTGTCCTTTGGTCAGATGACCACAGATGATATTCTTGGCAGTAGAGTCCAGTTGAACGAACTTCTTGACATCAGCAGCAGTGACACCTTCTCCAGCCTTGGGAACGCCGTTCTTGCGACGACATACCATAGGTCGACGTCAATGGCTTCAAGATGCATGCGCATCTTATTCTTCCAGTAGGGATATTCAGTTCCATCGAAGACGGGCAAGCAGCGGAGACTTTGATTATCCCTGCAGTCGACATAGCTAAAACTCCAGGTGGTTAAACCGAATCACACAGAACAAGGGAGCACCTTGCTCTGATACCAATTGAAAGTGCGTTATATCGACTAGAGGGGGGGTGAATAGGCGATTTTTATGAAAGTCTTCAAAACGTGAGAGTTATGAAGACAAACAGTGAAGATTATGCCTATTACTATGCAGCGGAAGTTAGATTACACTAGGCAGCCATGGTCAGTATTCAATAGAGTGAAAGCGCAATGACAAACAGCTTCAGTGTAATAAGGATCAGGTAGGAAGAAGTTATGAAGCCAAATCATACATTCATGTTGTGAAGACAAAAGATAAAGCAAGCATGCAATGGCTTCACAATGAATACTGTAAGTGAAGGGAAGTGAAGATGAAACCAGTGACACGTTGAAGACAATGATTTGTTGGACCAGTTCCAGTTGCTGTGACAACTGTACGTCTGGTTGGAGCGGCTAGGTATTTAAACCAAAGGACACACAGTCCCGGACACCCAGTCAAGGACACTTAGTCCAAGACACCCAGTCCTCACCGTTTTCTCCTTGAGCTAAGGTCACACAGACCTCGCCCAATCACTCTGGTAAGTCTTCAAGGTAGACTCCCAAACCTTCACAGACTTCGTTCACTGGCAATCCACAATTTCTCTTGGATGCTCAGAACGCGACGCCTAACCGTCTGGAGGATGCACAGTCCTCAAGTGTAATAAGTCTTCAAATCACATAGACACGAAGACTTAAGTGATGCCCAATTTACTCTGGCTCTGGGTGGTTAGGGCTTTTCTCCTCACTGGGAATTTTTCTTTCAAAGGCTTCGAGGTGGGTTGCTCTCAAACGACAAAAGCCGTGCACTGAAATTTGAGCAGCCAACCATTTAAGGTTGTGGGGGGGTGGACTATTTATAGCCACATGGCAACCCGACCTGATCTATCCGAAATGACCCTGGGTCACTAAGGAATTGACACGTGTACCAACGGTCGGATTTCGAACTCACACGGAAACTTTACTTGGGCTACAAGTAAAGCTGACTTGTCTGACTCTGGACAAGATTTTCTCTCATAGGCTTCGCTCGAAGACATAGGATTTGAATTAGGCATCACTTCAATCATTCTGACTGGTTCTCTTCGACCCCACTTAACAGTACGGTGGTTCCTATGACGCAACATGAATGAAATAAAACTACGAAGGATCTAGGTCTTCGAGTTTCAAAAGCTTCATAGGGAGTCTTCTCATGTCATTGTCTTCAATATGAATATCTTCATAAACCACCATTGTCTTCAATGTCTTCGTACATTTTTAGGGGTCATCTCTGGTAGTAAAAACCGAATCAATGAGGGACTTCTACCTGTGTTTTCCTACAATTCTCACAAACACATTAGTCCCTCAACTAGGTTTGTCGTCAATACTCCAAAACCAACTAGGGGTGGCACTAGATGCACTTACATGGGCGGCATATGGACGGACGGACGACACTTGTGTCATTTGAAGGCGGAGCAATCGCCTGCACCGGGAAGCGGGGCGGGTGGCGCTGACTGTTTCGGGCGGAAAGCGCGCGCGGGCGAGGAGATGACTTTACTTGGAGAGGATGACAATGGGGACCCACCAGGTCCATAGCCTCACGTACGCAAGTGCCTCCTTATTATCTATATATATATATATATATATGTATAAAACTATACTCCCTCCGTCTAGGTGAATAAGTCGTATTAGAAGGTGCATCACGACCTAGGTGCAAGCAGATTGGTGGAAAAGAAGAATATTTCTCTCTTCTAAACACAACAGTTAAGAGGATGCGTTATTAGCTACCCATGCAGGCCATCGTAATTCATAGAATGCAAAAGCGCTTTTATTTCTTGCCTAATAACCGCATGGACGTGCTGCATGCATTGGTCCTTTCCCGAGCAAAAAAAGGGAGGAAAGGGGTTTCCACGGGAGACAACGAGGCAGAGGTGGAAGCGCTCGCTGGAGTTATTTATTTTTCTTCCCCCTGGTTTCCTGACATCACGGTCCCACACCATTGTCAACCTATGTAGTACTAGTCAATAAACGAGAGAATTGCACAAGAAGTGGCCGACAGCTGGGACCAAGCAGCTCGAGCAGTATTTGTGTTTTTGAGGTGTGAGCACTGCAGAGTTTTTTGATGTTTAGCCCAGATATTAATTTTTCTCCCCTGAACAACAACGAAGACATCGCTGCAGGTATTAACTGGGCGGGCTGTGGCCCGTCTAGCCCAAGCCAAATATCCAGCCCAGATATTAATTTTTTTTTCAAGCTGAAAATGGCTAGCCCAGCTATACTTTTTTTAGGAATACCCAGGCAAGGTCAAGTTGTTATTCTCCGCCCCGCTGAGCTGCAAATCTTTCCTAGGAGGGATGCATTAGGCTTAACAAGAAAATGTGCTTTAAGAAATAATAAATGGGATGTAATTATAAAAACTGGGCAGTAACTATAAAAAAATGCACCAAACATGTGATTACTTTATAAAATATTATTTTTGGATATTGAAAATTTTAATTTCATTAATTGTTGCGAGCGCAATGTTTCGTTGGATTTTTATGTAATATAAATTTATATTGAAATTGTATTTAATCTGACTAGAAATTTCGGGATAAAAATATTTCGGATCCCATCAAAATGTGGGAAATTTTATTGAATTCTGTTTTGAGCGGTTGGTTGAAATGGGTTGTACTTTTAACAAACTGTAAATGGGCTGTAGTAAATTCCATTAGAATTCAAAAAAGGGCTACACATTCTTACAAATCTCAAATGGGCTATAAGTTCTTTGCCACACACTTCGGGCCTTACTAAGTGGACGCGTCCCCTAAAAAAACTGAGTTGACGCGTATGCAAGGCTTTGTCAACTTATAGTCAACACACGGTTCTAGCAGCAATGGCCGTTGGATGTCCGTCCAACGGATGCCGTGCTTCTTCTTCAATCTCGGATATTCTAGCTTCACCCACCCAAAAAATGATTCCTCCCCCTGACATCTGGGGCGCACCATTTTGGAAGCTGACCTGTGGGCCTACTAAGTTGACGTACCAAGGGCTTTGTCAACTTAGTCAATATAAACGATTCTAGCTGCGGTGACCGTACGATGTCCATCCAACGGCCGTAGTGCTTCTTCATCCTCTGGTCTTCTTGCTCCAGCCGCCCAAAGCAGCGCCGGTCGTGCCGCCTGCTCCTGCCTCCCGTGGCCGGCAGTGCTGCCATGGAGACCTCACCGCCCCTACTATTCCCACCGCTGGCCAGGCCTTGCGGCGACGGCAGCCTCACACCGCAGCCGAACGAGTGAACCCTAATACTCCTCTCCGCGTGGGCATCCACTGTCGCGTTTTCACCGGCTCCGCATCGTCCCCTTCCTAGGCCTCGCCATCGTCCACTGCCCCGGTGCTCTCGGCGCGCATGGTCAACGTGGAAGGAACGACTTCCATCGAATGTGGTCTGTACGTGGAGAGGCTGACAGCTGGGTCCACGGCGGCAGCAAGGAAGTGCCTCCTTATTATGCGGAAAATAATGATTCCTCCACCTGATAGCAGGGACCCACCAGACGGGCCACTAGTATTTTGTGAAAAAATTGTTTCCCCCTGACTGCTGGGACCCACCAGACGGGCCACCGTATTTCGCAAAAAAACATTCCCCCCGCTGTCAGCTCGGACCCACCAGAAGTGCCTCCTTATTACGCACAAAAAAATGAATACTCCCCCGGCTAGCTGGGACCCACCTTGCTGGGAGGCTGACTGGTGGGCCTACTAAGTTGACGGGGACGAAGGGCTTTGTCAACTTAGTCAATATGAACGATTCTAGCTCCAGTGAACGTACGATGTCCATCCAACGGCCGTAGTGCTTCTTCAACCTCTGGTCTTCTTGCTCCAGCCGCCCAAAGCAGCGCCTGTCGTGCCGCATGCTCCTGCCTCCCGTGGCCGGCTGTGCTGCCGCAGAGGCCTCACCGCCCCCTACTATTCCCACCCCTAGCCAGGCCCTGCAGCGACAGCAGCCTCACACCGCAACCGAACCAGTGAACCCTCGTAGTCCTCTCCGCGCGGGCTTCCACTGTCGTGTCGTCCCCTTCCTAGGCCTCGCCGTCGTCCACCGCCGTGGTGGTCTCCGCGCGGCGTGGTCAACGTGGTCAAGGAACGACTTCCATCGGAAGAGTACTGTACGTGGAGAGGCTGACAGCTGGGTCCACGGCCACAACACAGTATTTTTGTGATTTGCCAAGTAAGTCGCTTTGTTAGGCCTGTTGGGCTGCAAATCTTTCAAGACGAGGAGAGCTTTCATTCAGCTGGCCGAGAAAATGGCCCATCAGTAATGAGAAATGGGTTGTAACTTTTTAAAACACATCAAACCGGCAATTAGTTTCAAATATCTTTTTTTTCATTTCAAGATTTTAAATTACATTAATTTTTATGCGTGGAGAATTTGTTGGATTTTATATTGATATACATTTATTTTTAAAATCAGTTTGAATGTGAGTCGAAATTTCGGGATTAAAAACAGTTCGGAACGCACCGAAATATGAAAAATTTCGTATAATTTTTTAACCGTTGCCAAAATATGGGCTGTAATGCTAACAAAAAGAATATGGGCTCCAAAAAAAACCTTAAGAATTAGCAAATGGGCTGTAAATTATTAGAAATAATGGCAGATGGGCTGTATGCTGTTTTCCACAGATTTGAGGCTTTCCTAAAAAAAGGTTGATGCACAAGCACTGACTGTTGGATGTCCATCCAACGGCCGTCGTGCTTCTTCAATCTCTGCTCTTCCTGCTCCAGCCGCTCAAACAAGCGCCGGCGGGACTGCCTGCTCCCTCCTCCTCGTGGACGGCTGTGCTGCCACGCAGGCCTCACCGCCCGACCATACTCCCATCGCTGGCCTAGCCATCCCTCTACTCACCCACACCTACTGTTATTCTCCGGCGACGGCAGACGAACCAGTAAACCCTCGTACAATCTTACTCCCCTCCGCGTGGGAAACAACTGCCGAGTCTTCCCTGCCTCCGTGTCGTCCCCTTCCTAGGCCTCGCCGTCGTCCACCACCCTGGTGCTCTCGGCGCGGCGTGGTCAACGTGGTCAAGGAACGACTTCCATCAGATGTGGACTGTATGTGGAGAGGCTTACAGCTGGGTCCACGGCCACAACAAGGAAGTGCCTCCTTATTATGCAGAAAATAATGATTCCTCCACCTGACAGCTGGGACCCACCGGATGGGCCACTGTATTTTGCAAAAAAAACATTTCCCCCTGACTGCTGGGACCCACTAGCTACGTCTTCGCATGCAAGGAAGTGCGTCTGGGTAAAAAAACGATTCGCCCCCTGACTGCTGGGACCCACCAGCTACATCTTCGCAGGCAAGGAAGTGCCTGACAGTCGGGACCCACCTGGTCGAAGCGTACGTAGCGTTGTCATTCTGGTCGCGAACGTGTATGTACATACTGGTCGATGTAGAGGCGCGTGTGTGTCGTAGTAGAGGCGCGCACGTAGCATGTACATGTACGTAAAGTGGCCAGGGTGCAAGAAAGAAAATATGGCCACGTATGTGTACAAACGGGCGGGGTCTCGAATGCCTACTCGCGCATACGTACGGCCAGGGCTCGTGTACATTGCTGGGTCGGAACGGAGAAACAACGTCGTCGTCGTGTTCATGGGGAGGCAACGGAATGCGTCATGTTCATGGGGAGGCAACGGAATGCGTCATGTTCATGGGGAGGCAACGGAATGCGTCGTGTTCATCGGGAGGGCTTGGACGGAACAGACGATGGAAACGAGGCCTGGCGTACCGCAGAACGGAGGAAACGGCCTTGTGTTCGACCGGCCACGTTCGAAACGGGATCCTATTGATCGGGAGGGGTCTGGCGTATCGCAAATCATAGGAAACGGACCTCCTACGGTCGAAACGGGGGTCCTGTTGATCGGGAGGGGTGTGGCGTACCGCAAAATGGACGAAACGGACTTGTGTTGGAGCGCTACGGTTGAAATGGGGGTCCTGTTCATCAGGAGGGGTGTGGCGTACCACAAAACGGGACTCCACGGGATACTGTTCATCTCCACCATCGACCCCCTCTAGCCTCCACGAGCTACTGTTCATCAACCGTCGACCTCCTCTAGCCTCCACCTGCGACTGTTCATCCACGGGCTCCTGTTCATCCAGCCTCCACCGCGCGCTACTCCACCGGCTACTGTTCAACCACCCCTCCACGGGCTACTGTTCATCCTGCCCTCCATCGTCTACTGTTCATCCTGCCCTCCATGGGGTGGTCCTATTCATCCAGCCCTCCACTGGGTCCTGTTCATCCAGCCCCAACCGGCTTGATCGATCGGGGTCCTGTTCATCCAGAGGCAACACCACGGGGTCCTGTTCATCCACCCCCACCGGGAACTGTTCATCCAACCCCCCCCCCCCCCCCCCCCACCCCCCCCCCCCCCCGCAACGCTCACTGTTCATCCAGAGGCAGCATCGATCGGCTTCAGTTAGCAGCAGTAGCGAAGGAATCGCACGATCGGGTTCACTTAACAGCTAGCGATCGATCGCTCGGGTTCAGTAACGCGTAGCCTGCAGTGCAATCACTCGGGTTCAGTTAGAGCCCAACGCCTCGCTAGGGTTCAGTTAGAGCCAACGCCTCGCACACACGCGCGTACGTGTACGAGAGAAATGCGCATCGCTCGGCCCCGACCTCCCACCGTAATCGGGAACTCCCCGAAATTTTCCTCCCCCTCGCTTCTACCATATTTTTTTCCATCATGGACGGCCCAAAGAATGTCATGCAGCTGCGTCTCCGTCCCGCCCAGGATGAAAAGCCCATTTTCTGTCATGATTTTTTGTCATAGAAGTAGGAGCCCACCACATCTATGATGATACCGGGTTTTGTCACAATTATCGTCATAGAAGTGTCATATGTATGACAGAAAAAAAATTCGTTTGGCCCAAAATGTCACGGATGTGTCTTTTTTTTGTAGTGACAATAGTGCGCTTTACATGGCATTTTTGCATATGTGGAGAAAGAGAGGCAAGGAAAAAGTGGAGAAGTGGGCTCTCATGCAAGAGCCAGCCTCTACTACACGGTGGAGCATTGGGAGAGGCACCTGTATGGAGGTGGTCAGGAATCCGGGAGACTCACGCCGGTCGTAGCGCCGCAATTAAAATGATAATGGCAAGTCAAATCACGGGGCCCCACCTGTCCAGCAGTAACTCGCTGTCAAATCACACATCCCTACATTTGAAGCAGCCTACTCCCTCGTCTTCTCGCGTCTCTGTCGAACCGACTAGGCGAAACTTCCCCGCCGCCTACCGTGCAGGAAAAGCCCCGCCCTAGACTTTTAAATAGTATACAGTATACTAATTTTGTATCCATGGATTGCGCCCGCGCCATGGAGCAAAGCGTCTAGAAAATGGAGGAGAGACGGTGGTCTTGCAATAGAGAAGAGGGAGAGGCGAGATGGTGGTTTTGGAATGGAGATGATGGAGAGGAGAGGAGGTGGTTTTGCAATGGAGAAGAGGGAGAGGAGCATGCGGCAGCGATTTAGGATTGGACGAGAGGGCCGGCGCGCTCTGACTGGATCAAAATCAAAATCAATTTACCCTTCAATTAAGAAAGCGACCCCACATTAACTAGTCTCCCTTTTATTCTAGGTCATAATTGACCATGATTTTCGCACATAAAATATATGTTATACGTTGTATACAAGGCCACTATCAAAATTACAGTTTGCAACTATACAAGGCCACTAACATTAATCGAGGCAAAATTGATGGTGTTTGCCTCGTACTAGCACCCAAGGACATTAATATCCCTTGTGTGCATGCGGGAGTGAGAAGGTTAGCTTGCATTCCCAACATTAATCAACCAATGAGGAGTAAGAGGGTTGGCTTGTTGTGCTTGGGAGAGAAAAACCACATTAATTAACACGCCAATCAAGGTGACAAGCTAGCTTACAACATTGACTTAAACATAGCATTTATTTTTACCTTGGTACCTGTAATATGAGTTTGTGGCCTTGTATACAAAAATGGAGGGAGTATAATTTGAAAGTACATTCAGATACGAACCAAACGATACAATTTTTGGTGAAATGCATTCACATTTTGCTTGTCAAATATAGTACGTGGTCAAACTTTGACCCAAAATACGCGAAACAACAAAAAAAATACTTCCAAGACCAGCACCGCTCTTCCGCTCTTCTCCTCTTAAACCACCGCCGCTCCTCTCCTGTTCCAATCTAAATGCAGCACCGCTCCTCTCCTCTTCCATTTCAAAACCACCGCCCCTCCTCTCCTGTTCCAGTCCAAAACCAGTGTCGCTCCTCTCCCGTTCTAATCCAAAACCAGCGCTGCTCCTCTCCTCTTCCATTCAAAAACCACCGCCGGCGAGTGAAGGTGCTGTGGAGAAGTAGATCGATGGAGGAGTACAACCGATACGTGAGGATCACAGACGGCGACCCGGTGAAGCTAGCTAGGATGTTGGAGATACAGTCTTGGTTTGACAACAAGGACTAACTAGCGGCGACGGCGACATCCATGGCCAAATATCTGCAACAGAGCGAAAAGGCGGCGATACTCCCGGAGGGAATCACGCCAGAGTACATAGAGCTGCTCCTCTGGGCCATGGAGCAAACAGATTCACCGAACCCGATCGTGAGGGAGCAGTGGTGGGAGTATCGATCCCAGATGGAGCATCCACCATAGATTGAAGGATCGAGCATCTACAGGGTGCCGATTGTGAGGGTGTCCTGCCAGAGCCAGCCGGTGGAGTCTTCGTCGACCGAACCCAACTGCAAGAGGAGAAAAGCATTTGTCCCGACGACGCTTCCCTGCCATCGTCTCCCTCGCCGTTCACATCGTCTCACAGGGCGGCTGTCTGTCGCCGAGGAATAGGAGGGGGCTGCCCCCCCAGCCCAATAGTCGGGCAGGTTGTGAATTGTCAGGAGGAGCTTAGGGTTGTCAGTATTTGCAGGTTGTGAATTATGTTTTGTGTTGTGTATTTTGAGAGTACTTTCAGATATGAATGTCTTTTGAATTTCAGATTTGCAGTATTGAGCATATAAAGTATTTTATGAATTCTAGAGATCTATTTTTAGCACTTAAAAAATGTAGTTTCATAGGAGTATAAAAGTGCAGACAATGTGATTCTCGGAGAAGAAACTGCAAATTTCAGTTTCAGATAAGAAACTGCAAGTTCAGTTTCAGATAAGAAACTGCAACTTTCAGAGGCAGAGCATTTATATTAACACGGCCTTTTCAAACAGGGTTAACATCATGTTGGAAGTTTTATTCATGGTTGAAAATGGAACTACTAGCCAGTTAACATCATGCTGATCAACATTCATGCATAGCACATCTTCATATGATGCACAGTCAAAATGCCCACACAATGTCAAGTGTGCGAAACACAGAGAAAACGAGGGACAAAGTTTTGACAAGTGTTGGACGTGGTTTTGGGCTGACCCGTCTAGGCTTTCATTTTTAACATGCGCAACCCACGACCTCGGATGGGAGGTCCATAGGCTTGTTTGCATTTTCTTAGGGCCGTCATGTATCGACCGGCCTATGGACCTCCCATCCGAGGTTTTATTTTTGGCAGCCCAATTGATGTATTTTTTTGAAGAAAACGCAGAGGTCTGTTCTATTTTTCTATATAAGAATAGGAACACCAGGTCGAACTTATGTTTCCCTTCTAACTATATTATATATATTTAAATTATTTTATATGTTGATTGTTTAGTTCACATACTCCCTCCTTTTCGGTTTATAGGGCTTATCTCAAAATTTTAGTTTTTCCATTTTATAAGGCTCAATTTGGTTGTTTTCCATCACATGTTCAGATTCCAAGGTGCATTAGATCATTGCATGCAAGTATTTAGAGAAAATTGACCAATGCATGTACTTTATGCATGCATGCATTGCAATTTATGCATTGATAAACATAATTTTTTGAGGAAAACAAGTGCATTAATTAGGTGCTTTTGCAAACTACAAAAAGTATTCCACCATTCATCATCTACCTTGGTTGGTGAGATTTTTTAATTGAGCCCTATAAACCGAAAAGGAGGGAGTAATTGGCTAATAGATCTCGTCGCCACCCCCCGCCTCCTGACTCCGGGCACACCTGCCCCCCTCAGCAAGTCCGCTCGTGCGCCCCATGGAGTCGCCGGCCATATCCACAGCGGAATGGCTGGAAGACAGGCAGATGTACAAGATGCATCTCCCACATGTCTACAAAGCCTTCCCGCGGATGCTCCAGCCGCTCGACTCCATCGCGTCGGCGGTGCTGCGGGAGACTCAAGGGAGGAGATGGAGGGAGCGGGCGATGCGGATCCGCGACGACGCTCTCTCCTGGACCCAGTGCACACGCGAATGGAGGGAAGCAGAGGAGGAAGCTGCGAGGGAGGAAGCCGAGGAGGGACCGAATCCGTTCTCTCACTCGTGCAGGTGTGCTCGGATGTGCAATGATCATGTGGATTGGGAGCTGCTGAATCTAGCCATGCGGATCTACTTCGAAGGAGATTTCTCGGAGAAGCACAAGATGCCCCACCCCAGTGAGCCGCTGATTGCGTTCGTTCGATGGGCGAAAGGAGAAGTGAATTCAGGAGATCCACGCCATGCTGCGAGATGGGAATGCTTGACTGGACTCCTGCCCACCAGCACGCCACCGGAGCCGGAGCAGGTGGATCCCCTACCTCACCTCTCCCCCAAACCTGCAGAAGATTGAAATTAGGCTTGCAATCTGCTTCAATTGAGCTGTCTGGTGGTTATTTCTGCTTCCTGAGAGACAACATCTGGCTGAAGGATGAGAAAGAACCAGGAACTCCGATGAATTTCCCCTATCACAATGGAGGGGAGCGCCGGTTGGGCAGTGGTACGACCCACCTCCGCCCCAAATGGGGGCACAATCTGGGCAGGCTCCTGTAATTACCCAAGATCAATCTGCTAGTGGTTCTGACTCTCAGATCAGTGGGAAATCTCAAGGCAAGAATCAGCAAAAGAAGAGATAGGACATCCAGAAAACTGCTCCTGCCCCTGCTTCGGGCCTTATGGCATACTCTGAGGTGATTTGCTACAACTGTGGGGAACCAGGGCATCATTTGGATAAATGTGTCAAGCCAAGAGTTGTTTTATCTGCAAAATGGTTACCCATAAATTTGAGAATTGCCCTGTCAGAAGGAAAACCCACAGTTCTGCTAGATATGTTGGAAGTGCTGCTCTAGGATTATGTCCACTATTGAAAGAATTTTCTGTGACACGGAATTAGATAGTTTCTTTCCCCTTTCTAGTTGTAGAGCTCTGCCCAGATGTGGTAGTGACCACACTCCTTTGCTCTGATACTCTGGTCTTAACCAAACTCCAAAGAGCAATAGTTTTAAATTTGAAAAGTGGAGGTTGCTTAGAGAAGATTTTACTGAGCTAGTCAGGAAAATCTGGAATGAGCCTACTGGGAGCAGCTGCCCCCTTGAAAATTGGCAGATCAAAATCAAGAGATTTAGAAGAACTACCAAAGGGTGGAACTCCAATGAGGAAGCTAATCTTAGAAGATACAAAAGGCTTCTCCTCCTTGAGTTCAATTCTCTAGATATTACGGCAGAAACCACTGACCTCTCTGAGGCTGAGACTAATAGATTAAACTTTGTCCATGGAGAGCTCAAGAAAATTTGGCTTCAAGAAGAAATCAAAGCCAAACAAAGGTCTAGAGATAGGAACATTAAGGAGGGTGATAGAAATACTACTTACTTCCATGCAGTAGCTAACTAGAGGAGGAGGAAAACCCTCATTCACTCCCTTGATGGCCCTAATGGCCCTGTTACTGAGGTAGATGAGATGTTGAAAGTGGCTAGTGACTTCTACAAAGACCTGTTTAAGAAAGAAAACCCTTCTGGGTTCTCTGTACAAAACAATTTTTTCTCTGCTTCTGAAAAAGTCTCTCCTGCTGAAAATGAGCTGCTAGAAGCCCCTTTTTCAGAGATAGAGGTGAAGGAAGCCACTTTTAGCTCTTATCCTGATGGGGCTCCTGGTCCTGATGGGATTCCCTTCTTGTTTTACCAGCATTTTTGGGACTTGGTGAAAAATGATCTCTTAGATCTTTTCCAAGCCTTTCATAGAGGAGAGTTGGATCCAGCAACTTACTCATGGGGGGTCTGTTGGGGTCAAGTTAAATAACTGTGAAATTGTTTTTTTCCTTGCTGGTAAAGGCTTTAGGCAAGGTGACCCCATCTCCCCGCTTTTGTTTTATTTAGTAGTGGATGTTCTTACTAAAATGTTGAGCAAAGCTGCTGATCATAGTCTGATTGCAGGGCTCATCCCTAAAACTACTCTAAAAGTGAACTCATCCCTATCAACATGGATGATCAGGAGTTATCTGACTTCCTCTCTATTCCAGTCTGTAATAAAGGTAACTTCCCCATTAAGTACCTAGGTATCCCTCTCCACTATGATAAACTGAGGAGAGAGGATATCCAACCCCTTCTGGATAAAATCATTAAAAGGATTGCTGGATGGAGGGGCAAACTTCTCTCTTACAGAGGTAGATTGATCCTCATACAAGCTTGTTTGGCTAGCATTCCAGTGTATCTCCTCTCCTTCTTCAAGTTCCCTAAATGGGCAATGAACCTCATCAATTCTCAGATGTTTCATTGCTTGTGGAATGATTTTGAGGGAAATAGGAAGCTACACCTTGCTAATTGGGCCCTAGTCTCTATGAAAAAAGATTTTGGAGGCCTAGGCATACCTAGCCTCCAAGAAATTAACATCTGTCTTCTAGGGTCTTGGATTAAAAGATTCTATGAGGAAGACCTGAAACCCTGGATGCTTCTTATTACCCATAAATACCTAGGAAATAAACCTAATATTTTTGTCCCTTCCTCCAAACCTAAGACCTCTAGATTCTGGAAAGGATTAAAATCTATTGTGCATGATGTGAAATTTGGCTACAGATGGAACATAGGGGCTGGGAGCAGAACCAGGTTCTGGGAAGATACTTGGTTTGGCACATCCCCCTAGCAGTCCAATTTTGGCCTATTTACTCTGTCCGCAATGAGCTTAATAAAAGTGTCAATGAAGTTTGGGACGGCCAATGCCTAAAACTCTCTTTTAGAAGGAACTTTAGTGATAGTCTCATGGAACAATGGTTCTAGTTGGAGGAAATTGCTAAAAGAATTACCTTTACTGCCGAGCCGGATGCCCTGATTTGGCAGCTGGATAATAAGGGGAAGTATTCCTCCAGCTCCCTCTATCATGTTATCAACTTTAGAGGGGTTCAACCCGTGTTTATCCCTGCTGTCTGGAAATTGAGAGTTCCCCCTAAAATTCATGTATTTCTCTGGCTTCTCTCCAAAAACAAATTGATGACTAGGGATAACCTTAAGAAGAGACACATCATCAAACCCCTTGATTGTGTTTACTGCTTGGAACAAGAGTCTTGTTCTCACCTATTTTTTGAATGTATAATTGCTAAACATCTCTGGGCCCACATTGAGGAATATTTCTCTAGTCAGATTGGCTCATCCTTTGAATTTGTCGCCAGATTCTGGATTGCTACCAAAAAGTGCTCAGTTTTAAACACTGTTAGCTCAGCTGTCCTTTGGTGCCTCTGGAAATATAGAAATGCTATGATTTTCAGTAACACCTCCTGGATTTCCATTCCACAGGTCTTGAGGTTGATCAGGAACATGGTGAGGAACTGGGCGATTCTCTCCTCCAGACCGAACAAGGACAAGTTGATGAGCTTCGTGGAAACCCTAACAAGATCCCTCCAGAAACCGTTGGTGATCACTTGTGGCTGAACAAGGCTCGACCTGCTCTGGGGCTGGACCCGTGGGCTCGTCTCAAGATCTCCGATGAAGATGATGGGCACCTGGCGCCGAAAAAGAGGCACATCCACCATGCTACGCCATCCAGCCCGGTGTCTCCGCTTGCTTATTGGTTGCCGTAGGCTGACACGGCCCCTCGGCTGAAGACCATGAAGGCTTCGCTGGACCCTCCTTGTGTCATTTGAGTGCTCTATCCGCTCTGCCTTTGGCACCGCTCGGGTAATTTGTGTTATTCAGAGAACTTGTTCATCCAACCCCCTAGTTTGTAGCTTTTCTACCTTTGCTTTCGAACTGCTCTTTGAGCTGCTGTATCAGAATATGTTGTGGTTTCGTTCTCAGCAATGGAACCGGGAAGATGCTCCTTATTTTTCTAAAAAATAATACTTTATATGTTATTATATATTATTTTTATTGTCATCATATATTTAACAGATACTTACATATGTAAGAAAACAATATCCCACATCTTATTAACTTATAAAAATAATTTCTTAACAAATAAAATCCTGGATTGTTTTGGCACGAAAATTCTAATGATTGTGTACAAAAGCTTGGTAAGATTTAAGGACGAATGTAATAATATCACTTATTATTTAAATATATATATAACAAAATGCTCAGCCCCTTTTTAATTTTTGATAACATTGCTGGCCCAACCCAACATTATAATTAGAATCAGCCGAGCAAAATCGTGTATTTCGAGAAAGTGCAAATGGCCTGTAATTCTTTAGGAAATAAAATAAATGGGCCGCATGGACGCTACATTATTTATTCACCCAGCCCAGCTAATGGCTGTAATTCGAAAAAAAGATCAAATTGACTGTAAATTCTACCGCGCAAAAAAAGATTGTAAATTCTGAAAAAATGGGTTGAATACGCGCCACATTTTTGGAGGCTGAAATGTGGGCCAATAGGTCGAAGCCAATGCAAGTCGTTGTCAATTTAGTCAACAAATGATTCTGACATGTTAGCCGTTGGATTTACATCCCCAACAACCGGCATCCATCTTCAATCTCTCGTCTTCTTCCTCCAGCGCCGCCGGGACCACCTCCCGCCTCCTGCTGCTAGCAGCTCTGCTTAGCACGATTCGCTATGAAGCGCTACTCCACCGTTGGCCAGGCCATCCCTCCACCCCTCCACACCTCCTGTTCTTCTCCACCGACTGCCGAACCACACCGCACTAGAACCAGTTAACCCTCGTACACCTCTCTGTCTGCGACTCTACTCCCGCGTCTTCCCATCTCCGGCTCGTTGTTGTCCGGGGCCTCGCCGTCGTCCACCACCTTGGATGCGCTCGGCGCGGCGTGGTCAACGAACGACACCATCAGAAGTAGACTGTGCGTGGAGAGGCTGACAACTGGGTCCACGGCCGCACACAAGGAAATGCCTCCTTATTACGCGCAAAATAATGATTCCTCCACCTGACATCTGGGACCCACTGGAAGGGCCTCTGTATTTTGTGAAATAAAGTGCCCCCCGCTGACATGCCGGACCCACCAGCTATCTTTGCACGCAAGGAAGTGCCTCCTTATTACGCACAAAAAAATGAATATTCCCCCTGCCAGCTGGAACCCAGCATAGTGGGAGGCTGACTTCTGGGCCTACTAAGTTGACGTGGACAGAGGGCTTTGTCAACTTAGTCAATATGAATGATTCTAGCTCTTGTTACCGTACGATGTTCATCCAACGGCCGTAGTGCTTCTTCAACCTCTGGTCTTCTTGCTCCAGCCGCCCAAACCAGCGCCGGTCGTGCCGCGTGCTCCTGCCTCCCGTGGCCGGCTGTGATGCCAAGGAGGCCTCACCGCCCCCTACTACTCCCACCGCTGGCCAGGCCATCCCTCTACTCACCCACACCCCCTGTTATTCTGCGGCGACAGCAGCCTCACACCGCAGCCGAACCAGTGAACCCTCGTACTCCTCTTCGCGTGGGCATCAACTGCTGCGTCTTCCCCGGCTCCGAGTCGTCTCCTTCCTAGTCCTCGCCGTCATCCACCGCCCTGGTGCTCTCGACACGGCGTGGTCAACGTGGTCAACGGCCAACTTCCATTGGAAGAGTACTGTACGTGGAGAGGCTGACAGCTGGGTCCACGGCAGCCGCAAGGAAGTGCCTCCTTATTATGCGGAAAATAATTATTCCTCCACCTGACAGCGGGGACCCACCGGACGGGCCACCCGTATTTTGCGAAAAAAATTGTTTCCCCCTGACTGCTGGTACCCACCGGACGGGCCACCGTATTTCGCGAAAAAAATGTTCCCCCCGCTGTCATCTCGGACCCACCGGAAGTGCCTCCTTATTACGCACAAAAAATGAATACTCCCCCGGCTCGCTGGGACCCACCTTGCTGGGAGGCTGACTTGTGGGCCTACTAAGTTGACGGGGACGAATTGCTTTGTCAACTTAGTCAATATGAACGATTCTAGCTCCAGTGACCGTACGATGTCCATCCAACGGCCGTAGTGCTTCTTCAACCTCTGGTCTTCTTGCTCTAGCCGCCCAAAGCAGCGCTGGTCGTGCCGCATGCTCCTGCCTCCCATGGCCGGCTGTGCTGCCGCAGAGGCCTCACCGCCCCCTACTATTCCCACCGCTGGCCAGGCCCTGCGGCGACGGCAGCCTCACACCGCAGCCGAACCAGTGAACCCTTGTAGTCCTCTCCGCGCGGGCTTCCACTGCCGCGTCGTCCCCTTCCTAGGCCTCGCCGTCGTCCACCGCCGTGGTGCTCTCCGCGCGGTGTGGTCAACGCGGTCAAGGAACGACTTCCATCGGAAGAGTACTGTACGTGGAGAGGCTGACAGCTGGGTCCACGGCCATAGCCCAGTTTTTTTGTGATTTGCCAAGTAAGTCGCTTTGTCAGGCCTATTGGGCTGCAAATCTTTCAAGACGAGGAGAGCGTTCATTCGGCTGGCCGAGAAAATGGCCCATCAGTAATGAGAAATGGGTTGTACATTATTAAAACACATCAAAACGGCAATTAGTTTCAAATATCTTTTTTTCATTTCAAGATTTTAAATTACATTAATTTTTATGCGTGGAGAATTTGTTGGATTTTATATTGATATACATTTATTTTTAAAATCAGTTTGAATGTGAGCCGAAATTTTGGGATGAAAAACAGTTCGGACCGCACCGAAATATGTAAAATTTCGTACTCCCTCCGTTCCATAATGTAGTGCCTATAGATTTTTTCAAAAAGTCAAACGTCACAAACTTTGACGAAGTTTGTGGAGAAAAATATTTATATCTAGAGTGCGAAACATATATCACTAGATTCATCATAAGATGTAGTTTCACATTATATATATTTTATTGTAAATATAAATATTTTTCTCTACAAACTTGGTCAAAGTTTGTAAAGTTTGACTTCTCAAAAAATTTATAAGCACTACATTATGAAACGGAGGGAGTATAATTTTTTAACCGTTGCCACAATATGGGCTGTAATGCTAACAAAAAGAATATGGGCTCCAAAAAAGACCTTAAGAATTAGCAAATGGGCTGTAAATTATTAGAAATAATGGCAGATGGGTTGTATGCTGTTTTCCACAGATTTGAGGCTTTCCTAAAAAAAAGGTGGACGCACAAGCACTGACTCTTGGATGTCCATCCAACGGCAGTCGTGCTTCTTCAATCTCTGCTCTTCCTGCTCCAGCCGCTCAAACAAGCACCGGCGGGACTGCCTGCTCCCTCCTCCTCGCGGCCGGCCTCACCGCCCGACCGTACTCCCATCGCTGGCCTAGCCATCCCTCTACTCACCCACACCTGCTGTTATTCTCTGGCGACGGCAGACGAACAAGTAAACCCTCGTACAGTCGTACTCCCCTTCGCGTGGGAAACAACAGCCGAGTCTTCCCTGCCTCCGTGTCGTCCCCTTCCTAGGCCTCGCCGTCGTCCACCGCCCTGGTGCTCTCGGTGCGGCGTGGTCAACGTGGTCAAGGAACGACTTCCATCGGACGTGGACTGTACGTGGAGAGGCTGACCGCTGGGTCCACGGCCGCAGCAAGGAAGTGCCTCCTTATTACGCGAAAAATAATGATTCCTCCACCTGACAGCTGGGACCCATCGGACGGGCCACTGTATTTCGTGAAAAAAAACATTTCCCCCTGACTGCTGGGACCCACCAGCTACATCTTTGCACGCAAGGAAGTGCATCCGGGCAAAAAAAAACGATTCACCCCCTGACTGCTGGGACGGACCAGCTACATCTTCACAGGCAAGAAAGTGCCTGACAGTTGGTACCCACCTGGTCGAAGCGTATGTAGCATTGTCATTCTGGTCGCGAACGTGTACGTACATAGTGGTCGATGTAGAGGCGTGCACGTGTTGTAGTAGAGGCGCACACGTGTCGTAGTAGGGGCGCGCACGTAGCATTTACACGTACGTACAACGGCCAGGGTGCAAGAAAGAAAATACGACCACATATGTGTACATACGGGCGGGGTCTCGAACGCCTGCTCGCACATACGTACGGCCAGGGCTCGTGTACATGGCTGGGTGGAAACGGAGAAACAGCGTCGTCGTCGTGTTCATGGAGAGGCAACGAAATGCGTCGTGTTCATGGGGAGGCAACGGAATGCGTCGTGTTCATTGGGAGGGCTTGGACGGAACAGGCGATGGAAACGAGGCCTAGCGTACCGCAGAACGGAGGAAACGGCCTTGTGTTCGACCGGCCACGTTCGAAACGGGATCCTATTCATCGGGAGGGGTCTGGCGTACCGCAAAACGGAGGAAACGGACCTCCTACGGTCGAAACAGGGGTCCTGTTGATCGGGAGGGGTGTGGCATACCGCAAAACGGACGAAACGGACTTGTGTTGGAGCACTACGGTGAAACGGGGGTCCTATTCATCGGGAGGGGTGTGGCGTACCGCAAAACGGGACTCCACGGGATACTCTTCATCTCCACCGTCGACCTCCTCCAGCCTCCACGGGCTCCTGTTCATCCAGCCTCCACGGGCTCCTGTTCATCCAGCCTCCACCGCGCGCTACTCCATCGGCTACTGTTCAACCACCTCTCCACCATCTACTGTTCATCCAGCCCTCCATACCACGGGGTCCTGTTCAACTACCTCTCTATGGGCACCCCTCCATCGTCTACTGTTCATCCAGCCCTCCACACCACGAGGTCATGTTAAACCACCCCTCCACCGTCTACTGTTCATCCATCCCTCCACACCAAGGGCTCCTGTTCATCCACCCCTCCACGGGCACCCCTCCACCGTCTACTATTTATCCAGCCCTCCACCACACCACAGAGTCCTGTTCATCCAGAGGCAAAGCCACCGCTCACTGTTCATCCAAACACCCCCGCAACACTCACTGTTCATCCCATCGATCGGCTTCAGTTAGCAGCAGTAGCGAAGGAATCGCTCGATCGGGTTCAGTTAACAGCCATCGATCGATAGATCGGGTTCAGTAACGCGTAGCCTGCAGTGCAATCACTCGGGTTCAGTTAGAGCCCAACGCCTCGCTCGGGTTTAGTTAGATCCAACGCATCGCACACACGCGCGTACGTGTACGAGAGAAACGCGCATCGCTCGGCCCCCGACCTCCCACCATAACCGGGAACTCCCCGAAATTTTCCTCCCCCTCGCTTCTACCACGGTTTTTTCCGTCATGGACGGCCCAAAGAATGTCATGCACCTGCGTCTCCGGCCCGCCCAGGACGAAAAGCCCATTTTCTGTCATGATTTTTTGTCATAGAAGTAGGAGCCCACCACATCTATGATGATACTGGGTTTTGTCACAATTATCGTCATAGAAGTGTCATATGTATGACAGAAAAAAATTTCGTTCGGCCCAAAATGTCACGGATGTGTCTTTTTTTGTAGTGTGGGTTATGTATTTCGATGGTTCCAAAATGCTGGCAGGATTAGGAGCGGGCGTCGTGTTAACGTCCCCCACTGGAGACATAGTCCAGTACGTACTCCAAATATTATACACAGACTCCAACAACGCAGCTGAATACGAGGCCTTATTACATGGTCTCCGGATGGCTGTCTCCATGGGCATACAATGCCTGGAGGTACGCGGGGACTCAAACCTCGCAATATCTCAAATAAATGGAGATTTTGATGCCAAAGATCCGAAGATGGCAGCTTACCGCAACGCCGTCCTACAAATGTCGGCTCGATTCGAGGGGCTTGATCGAGTTTAAACACGTGGCTCGAGAAAGCAATCAAGCGGCAGACGTCCTCGCTCGCATTGGCGCCAAGCACGACCTTGTCCCACCTAATATATTTTTGGAAAGGCTCTTTAAGCCATCCATGGTGTGGCAAGGGGAGAGTGGTAACACCGATCCGGATCCGAATACAACCCCAGCCTCCAAACACAACGATATCATCGGGGGCTCAGCCACCGAAATAACACTGTTGGCCTATCTAATCATGGCAGTCATTGCCCCATGGACCAAACTCTTCTTGGCCTAACTTAATTGGAAGGAACTCCCGGAGGACCAGAATGAGGCTCGCCGCATTGTCCGACGCTCGAAAGCCTACAAGGTTCATGAAGGAGAGCTCTACAAGAAAAGCGCTACCAGAGTTCTTCAGAGATGTATCTCCCAGGAAGAGGGGCGATAGCTCTTGGCTGAAATTCACGCCGGACTCGGCGGTCACCACGCTGCAGCTCGGGCCCTTGTTAGCAAGGCCTTCTGTACAGGTTTTTTACTGGCCGACGGCCCGAGCAGATGCACAGGACCTTATCCAATGTTGCATTGGATGCCAGCTATTCGCCAACCAAAGCCAATGCCCCCACCGCTCTACAAACGATCCCCATCACTTGGCCTTTTGCGGTCTGGGGGCTCGATATGGTCGGACCCCTTAAAGGAGGAAGCCATAAGATAAAGTATCTACTGGTCATGGTGGATAAATTCACTAAGCGGATAGAGGCCAAACCGGTCAAAACGGCCGAGGCGGGGCCAGTAATAGACTTCATATCCGGCGTGGTGCACTGTTATGGTGTTCCACACAACATCATCACCGATAACGGCTCCAATTTCACAGCCGATGAGGTGAAAACTTGGTGTGCAAATCTGGGCATTAAGCTTGATTACGCCTCTGTCTATCACCCGCAAACAAACGGTCAAGTCGAACGGGCTAATGGTCTTATTATGAGCGGCATCAAACCTAGGCTAGTGCGGTCTCTAAAAGAATCAGACAAGCACTAGGTTGAGGAGCTTGACTCCGTACTCTGGGGGCTGCTGACCACGCCCAACCGCACTACTGGATATACACCTTTTTCATGGTGTATGGTGCAGAAGCTGTGTTGCCCTGCGATATTATCCATGACTCACCTCGAGTGCGCATGTACGAAGAGAGAGAGGCCGACCTTGATCGGCAGGATAGCCTAGATACCCTGGAGGAGGAGCGCGATGTTGCAAAAGCCCGTTCTGCATTTTATCAACAACAGGCCCACAGATACCAAAGCAGAGAAGTACGGGCCAAGACTTATAATGTCGGCGAACTCGTCCTACGCTTGCCGGAGAAGAAAAAGGACAAACTCAAGCCCAAGTGGGAGGGTCCCTTCATAATTAAAGAGTTTCTCACGGGAGGAGCGTACCGCCGGCGTGCTGCATCAGACAATCGCCTAGAGCCGAACCCCTGGAACGCGGCCAGACTCCGAAGATTCTATGCCTAGCGCCGAACTATGTGTTTGTCTCCTTCTCCCTGTGGCCTCCTTTATTTTTTCCTCTCTTTTCATTTTTTATTTTTCCCCCATAACTTAAAATCTTTCGCACGGCTAAACCATGCACCTATGATGTACACATCCTAGAGAATGTACGTCCACTGTACCTGGAGGCTTCCTGGACAGAAGCTTATTTTCCAAGCATCAAGCTCATCGCATGTGTGTTTTTTCTCATATGTACCTTTTCTTCGCCATTATATGCATCGATATGACTTAAGTTTTGGCCAAGCTGGGTTGCCTAGTTCCTGTGTTTATGCCCTACATTCCCGTTAGTTTGACTAGGGCATAAAGGGAGCACCTCTCCGATTGTTACTGCCGGGTCATCCGGATGTGTACCTCAGACTGGGTGAAGCCGAAAGCTAGCGTTCTTAAGGGAATATTCGGTTGGCGGACTAAAGATGCTGTATATTTATTGCATTATGAACCCCAGATGACTACCTATACTGTACTGTTATCAATCACAGTTTGGACATGCATTTTAATGCACGCACACCCAGGGAAAGGAACCCCTAACACAACTATTCTCTCTGGAAGATGTTTCTTACAATCATAATGTAATATAACATAACTAGCCGGATACACATTGTCTGTTCAAGCAACTATGATCCCTACGCCTGGTTCCCACGCATACCACAGTCTATTTTACCGCTCAGGTATTCGGAAACACTCCGCACCTTCGGGTACAGAGGTCGAAGTGAAAAGGTCTGCCATGACAATTGTTTTTATAATTCAGCTAGAGTCACATATGACAAGGAAAGTACATAGTCACCAGGACTCAAAAACTTCCTCCTCTATGTCGTCCAACAGGCGGTCTAATTTACAATCCCGCTGGGAATACTTGGCGGCTACTTCCACTTGGTCATATACCAAATTAATTGGAACTTCTTTCCCATCTGACCCTAGAGGTCTGACCCGAGCCATATGATTCGGATCAAGCTTGGTATACCGTGTTTCCACCATGGCCCAGGCTTCTCGTGCACCTTCCCGACAGGCCGATATCTTCCACAGTTGAAAGCGCCACCACGCTCCCTTGAATAGTTGTATCAGCTCCTCCGCCTTTACCGGAGGGGAGTGATACGTCTCTGTCGTATCTATAATTTTTGATTGTTCCGTGCCAATATTCTACAACTTTCATATACTTTGGCAAGTTTTTATACTATTTTTTGGGACTAACATATTGATACAGTGCCCAGTGCCAGTTCTTGTTTGTCGCATGTTTTTTGTTTCGCAGTAAATCAATATCAAACGGAGTCCAAACGGGATAAAAACTGACGGAGATTTTTTTTGGAATATATGTGATTTTTGGGAAGAAAAATCAACGCGAGACGATGCCCGAGTGGGCCACGAGGCAGGGGGTGCACCCTGGGCCCTCGTGGCCACCCTGTAAGGCGGTTGATGCCCTTCTTTCGCTGCAATAAAGCTAATATCCGGATATAGATCGTGTTAAAATTTCAGCCCAATCGGAGTTACGGATCTCCGGGAATATAAGAAACGGTGAAAGGGAAGAATCTGAAAACGCAGGAACAGAGAGAGACAGAGAGACAGATCCAAACTCAGAGGGGATCTTGCCCCTCCCACACTATGGAGACCATGTACCAGAGAGGAAACCTTTGTCCTATCTAGGGAGAAGGTCAAGGAAGAAGAAGAACAAGGGGGGATCTCTCCCCCTCGCTTCCGGTGGCGCCGGAACGCCGCCGGGGCCATCATCGTGTGACGACGATCTACACCAACACCTCCGTCATCTTCACCAACATCTTCATCACCTTCCGCCATCTATCTACATCGGTCCACTCTCCCACAACCCGCTGTACCCTCTACTTGAACATGGTGCTTTATGCTTCATATTATTATCCAATGATGTGTTGCCTCCTATGATGTCTGAGTAGATTTGTGTTGTCCTATCGGTGATTGGTGAATTACTATGATTGATTTAATTTGCTTGTGGTTATGTTGCTGTCCTTTGGTGCCCATCATATGAGCGCGCGCGTGGATCACACTATAGGGTTAGTTGTATGTTGATAGGACTATGTATTGGAGGGAAAGAGTGACAGAAGCTTCAACCTAGCATAGAAATTGATGCATACGGGATTGAAGGGGGACCAATATATCTTAATGCTATGGTTGGGTTTTACCTTAATGAACGTTAGTAGTTGCGGATGCTTGCTAATAGTTCCAATCATAAGTGCATAGAATTCCAAGTCAGGGATGACATGCTAGCAGTGGCCTCTCCCACATAAAACTTGCTATCAGTATAGTAAAGTAGTCAATTGCTTAGGGACAATTTCACAACTCCTACGACCACTTTTCCACACTCGCTATACTAACTTTATTGCTTCTTTATCTAAATAGCCCCTACTTTTTATTTACGTGCACTTTATATTCTTGCAAACCTATCCAAAAACACCTACAAAGTACTTCTAGTTTCATACTTGTTTTAGGTAAAGCAGACGTCAAGTGTGCGTAGAGTTGTATCGGTGGTCGATAGAACTTGAGGGAATATTTGTTCTACCTTTAGCTCCGCGTTGGGTTCGACACTCTTACTTATCGAAAGAGGCTACAATTGATCCCCTATACTTGTGCGACATCAGGGAGGCAGATGGCCAGCCTTGGCAACACTTCGCATCGCTTGCCGAGCTTGCTCGTTGATAACCCACAAGTATAGGGGATCGCAACAGCTTTCGAGGGTAGAGTATTCAACCCAAATTTATTGATTCGACATAAGGGGAGCCGAAGAATATTCCTAAGTATTAGCAGCTGAGTTGTCAATTCAACCACACCTGGAAACTTAGTATCTGCAGCAAAGTGTTTAGTAGCAAAGTAATATGATAGTGGTGGTAGCGGCAACAAAAGTAAAGACAGCAAAAGTAATGTTTTTGGTATTTTGTAGTGATTGTAACAGTAGCAGCAGGAAAGTAAATAAGCGTAAACCAGTATATGGAAAACTCGTAGGCACCGGATCAGTGATGGGTAATTATGCCGAATGCGGTTCATCATGTAACAGTCATAACATAGGGTGACACAGAACTAGCTCCAATTCATCAATGTAATGTAGGCATGTATTCCATATATAGTCATACGTGCTTATGGAAAAGAACTTGCATGACATCTTTTGTCCTGCCCTCCCGTGGCAGCGGGGTCCTATTGGAAACTAAGGGATATTAAGGCCTCCTTTTAATAGAGAACCGGAACAAAGCATTAGCACATAGTGAATACATGAACTCCCCAAACTATGGTCATCACCGGGAGTGGTCCCGATTATTGTCACTTCAGGGTTGCCGGATCATAACACATAGTAGGTGACTATAGACTTGCAAGATGGGATCAAGAACTCACATATATTCATGAAAACATAATAGGTTCAGATCTAAAATCATGGCACTCGGGCCCTAGTGACAAGCATTAAGCATAGCAAAGTCATAGCAACATCAATCTCAGAACATAGTGGATACTAGGGATCAAACCCTAACAAAACTAACTCGATTACATGATAAATCTCACCCAACCAATCACCGTCCAGCAAGCCTACGATGGAATTACTCACGCACGGCGGTGAGCATCATGAAATTGGTGATGGAGGATGGTTGATGATGACGACGGCGATGAATCCCCCTCTCCGGAGCCCCGCACGGACTCCAGATCAGCCCTCCCGAGAGGTTTTAGGGCTTGGCGGCGGCTCTGTATCGTAAAACGCAATGATTTCTTCTCTCTTATTTTTTCTCATCGAAACTCAATATATGGAGGTGGAGTCGGAGACGCAACAGGGGGCCCACGAGGTAGGGGGGCGCGCCCTAGGGGGGTGCCCCCCACCCTCGTGAGAAGGGTGTGGGGCCCCTGGTCTTCATCTTTGGCGAGGATTTTTTTTATTTTTTCTAAGATGTTCTGTGGAGTTTGAGGTCATTCCGAGAATATTTGTTTTCTGCACATAAAACAACACCATGGCAATTCTGCTGAAAACAGCGTCAGTCCGGGTTAGTTCCATTCAAATCATACAAGTTAGAGACCAAAACAAGGGCAAAAGTGTTTGGAAAAGTAGAAACGACGGAGACGTATCAACTCCCCCAAGATTAAACCCTTGCTTGTCCTCAAGCAATTCAGTTGACAAATTTAAAGAAAGAAAGAAAAACTTTTACAAACTCTGTTTGCTGTTGTTGTTGTTGTAACTATGTCAAGCCAGCATTCAAGTTTTCAACATAGATCATAACTAACCACATTTGCAATAATTCTCAGGTCTCACAATTTCTCATATTAATAGCATAATCAACTAGCAAGTCATAATAATAAATCTCGGATGACAACACTTTCTCAACACAATCATAATATGATATAACAAGATGGTATCTCGCTAGCCCTTTCTGAGACCGCAAAACATAAATGCAGAGCACCTTTAAAGATCAAGGACTGACTAGACATTGTAATTCATGGTAAAAGAGATCCAATCATAGTCATACCCAATATAAATTAACAGTGATGAATGCAAATGACGGCTGTGCTCTCCAGCTAGTGCTTTTTAATAAGAGGGTGATGACTCAACATAAAAGTAAATGGATAGGCCCTTCGCAGAGGGAAGCAGGGATTTGTAGAGGTGCCAGAGCTTGGTTTTGAAATAGAGATAAATTGTATTTTGAGCGGTATACTTTCATTGTCAACGTAACAACTAAGAGATGGCGATATCTTCCATGCTAAACACATTATAGGCGGTTCCCAAACAGAATGGTAAAGTTTATACTCCCCCTCCACCAACAAGCATCAATCCATGGCTTGCTCGAAACAACGAGTGCCTCCAACATACATCTGGTCCCAGGGGGAGTTTTGTTTGCAATTAATTTTGATTTAGTTTGCATAAAGCATGGGACTGGGCATCCCGGTGCCCAGCCATTTTCTCGTGAGTGAGGAGCGGAGTCCACTCCTCTTGAGAATAACCTGCCTAACACGGAAGATAAGGATAGCCTTTGTTGATACATGAGCTATTCGAGCATACAAAACAGAATGATTATTTGAAGGTTTAGAGTTTGGCACATACAAATTTACTTGGAACAGCAGGTAGATACCGCATATAGGAAGGTATAGTGGACTCATCTGGAATAACTTTGGGGTTTAAGGGTTTGGATGCACAAGCAGTATTCCTGCTTAGTACAAGTGAAGGCTAGCAAAAGACTGGGAAGCGACCAACTAGAGAGCGACAACAGCCATGTACATGCATTAAAATTAATAAACATTGGATGCAAGCATGAGTAGGATATAATCCACCATGAACATAAATATCGTGAAGGCTATGTTGATTTTGTTTCAACTACATGCGTGAACATGTGCCAAGTCAAGTGACTTAAATCATTCAAAGGAGGATACCACCCCATCATACCACATCATAATCAACTCAATAGCATGTTGGCACACAAGGTAAACCATTATAACTCATACCTAATCAAGCTTGGCACAAGCAACTATGATCTCTAATTGTCATTGCAAACATATTTATTCATAATAAGCTGAATCAAGAATGAGGGACTCATCATATTTACAAAAAAGAGAGGTCGAGTTCATACCATCTTTTCTCATCTCAGTCAGTCCATCATATATCATCATAATTGCCTTTCACTTCCACGACCGAACGGTGTGAATAATAATAAGAGTGTATGTGCATTGGACTAAGCTGGAATCTGCGAGCATTCAATAAACAGGAGAAGACAAGGCAATATGGGCTCTTGGTTAAATCAACAATAATGCATATAAGAGCCACTTCAACAATTTAATTAAGGTCTTCTCCTACTGACCACCAAAGAAAGAAAATAAATAAAACTATTTACACGGGAAAGCTCCCAACAAGCAAAACAAGAACATGAAATATTTTTGGGTTTTCTTTTTAATTATTACTACTACAGCAGAAAAATAAACTACTACTAATTTTTTTGGTTTTTCTTAAGGTTTAACAAACACACAAGAAGAAAGCAGGAAAAAGAAAATAAACTAGCATGGATATTACAGTGAAAAAGTATGAGCACCGACATCTAGCAATGAGTGTGTGTGAACATAAATGTAATGTCGGTGAGAAATACGTACACCCCCAAGCTTAGGCTTTTGGCCTAAGTTGGTCTATGGCCACGGCTGGCCTGGCGGATATCCATAATAATAGTTGTTGGGGTCGTACTATGACGAGGAGGAATAGTTGGGATCATACTGTGATGAAGAAGAAGACTCTGACTACCACTGGCTAACAGTCATCTCTGGATCCCAAGAATAAACAGATTGTCGTGGAGGCTCATCTTGTGGTTCCTGTTCCGGGGTTGGTGCAGGATTCTTGTAAGCTTGGACGGCAGCCCACGTAACAAGGTAGGGTCCTACAAAATTAAATAAAGAAGGAGCAGGCAGGGTAATAGTCTCAGGGTGATGTTTGTTAAAGAACAATTGATACTTAAGCTCTCCTGCCCTATTCTTAACAATAAAATCATGTGCCACCATACTTTTATGATCTAGATAAACACAGGGCATCACCTTTTCTTCCTTCTCAGCATGCCTAATAGGTATGTTAAAATGTGCAGCTAGGCGTGTGGCATAGACGCCTCCAAAGATGGGACCCTTAGTACGGTTCATACTTAACCGTCTAGCAATAATACCACCCAAACTAAAAGTGTTATCACTGTATAAACCGTGGTGAAGAATAATTATATCAGGGTACTAAGGATTCCACTATTTCCACGTCCAATTAAACAACGACTAGCAAATAATGCAAAGTAATGTAAAACAGGAAAATGTATGCTAGTGATTCGTGCATCGGAAACCTTTCTAGTTTCTCCTACAGTGATAGTATTAATAAACCCAGCCACATCATCATGATGTGGTTCTTCTGTCTTGCCCTCAAAAGGGATTAAGTAAATCCGACAGAAATCATAAAGTGACATCCCCTTATGCTCATCATATAAATGAAACTCCACCGTAGGTGGTGAGTTCCTAGAATGAAAATGAAAGTTTTGCGCAAAAGTATTTGTGAGCAAGAGATACTGATCGCATTGGTCGTGGAGGAAAGTGGTGAGGCCTGCATTGTGAGCCAATTCATGAAAATCTTCATAGATACCGACTGCTCTCAAGAAATCTTTAGAAGGCCATTCACACGCCCGAATCTCCGCGGTGCGTGGAAAATTATACTTAGGCTTCGGTGCCTTTTCCTTTGAGCTTTGGCTTGATGAGCCCCTCAAAAATCTCCTCATTATTTTTCTGAAATAATCTAAAATTCTTAGTAACTTCAAAATAAAAGTAACCAAACTCAATAATATTGATAGCAACTACTCCTACAAGTGCCTAGAGCCTATATCAAGCATTAGAACTACTTGGAACCATATAAATTTGACATGCAAGGTCAAGAACATGCTCACCTATGCAGCACAAATTTCCAAAGAATAAAGCACTAGAACAAAAACTAATTGGACCAATGGAGGAGTCATATACCAAGGAACAATCTCCCCAAGTAGTTTTGCGAGAGGTGCTTTGAGCAAGGAGATCAAAAATCACAGCAAAAGTGGCTGGAACTCGTGCTTGAGTTGGTTTTTCGGGTTTGTGTGAGATAGAGGAAGAAGATGGGTGCTGGGATAAGTGGAGGAGGGCCACCGTGGGCCCACGAGGCAGGGGGCGCGCCCTATAGGGGGGGGCGCCCACCACCCTCGTGACCAGGTGGCAGCTCCTCCCGTGGTAATTTTTGCACAGTAAATCCTCAAATATTCCCGAAAAAATCATATTAAATTGGCATGGCATTCTGAGGACTTTTATTTTAGGGATATTTTTATATTGCATGGTAAGCTAGGAAACAGACAGAAAAATACTATTTTTACTTTATTTAATATAAATAACAGAAAGTAAAGAGAGGGTACAGAAGTTTGTGCTTCTAGTTTCATCCATCTCATGCTCATAAAAAAGAATCCACTAACAAGGTTGATCAAGTCTTGTTAACAAACTCATTCCTATAATCATGAAACCGGAGAAATTTCGAATAACACTAAGTTACCTCAACGGGGATATGCATATCCCCTATAATAAGTATATCATACTTCTTCTTGACAGTAGGAAGAGGAAATTCAAAACCTCCAAATATAATCGATGGAATTTTTCCAATAGAGTTGATACTATGAACTTGAGGTTGTTTCCTCGGAAAGTGTACCGTATGCTCATTACCATTAACATGAAAAGTTACATTGCCTTTGTTGCAATCAATAACAGCCCCTGCGGTATTAAGAAAATGTCTTCCAAGAATAATAGACATACTATCATCCTCGGGAATATCAAGTATAACAATTTCCGTTAAAATAGTAACATTTGCAACCACAATAGGCACATCCTCACAAATACCGACAGGTATAGCAGTTGATTTATTAGCCATTTGCAAAGATATTTCAGTAGGTGTTAGCTTATTCAAGTCAAGTCTACGATATAAAGAGAGAGGCATAACACTAACACTGGCTCCAAGATCACATAAAGCAGTTTTAATATAATTTCTTTTAATGGAGCAAGGTATAGTAGGTACTCCGGGGTCTCCAAGTTTCTTTGGTATTCCACCCTTAAAAGTATAATTAGCAAGCATGGTGGAAATTTCAGCTTCCGGTATCTTTCTTTTATTAGTAATGATATCCTTCATATATTTAGCATAAGGATTTGTTTTGAGCACATCAGTTAATCTCATACGCAAAAAGATAGGCCTAATCATTTCAGCAAAGCACTCAAAATCCTCATCATCCTTTTTTCTTGGATGGTTTTGGAGGAAAAGGCATGGGTTTCTGAACCCAAGGTTCCCTTTCTTTACCATGTTTCCTAGCAACAAAGTCTCTTTTATCATAACGTTGATTCTTTGATTGTGGGTTATCAAGATCAATAGGAGGTTCAATTTCTACATCATTGTCATTACTAGGTTGAGCATCATCGTGAACGTTATCATTAATATTTTTACTAGGTTCATGTTCATTACCAGATTGTGTTTCAGCATCAGACATAGAGATTATCAGGTGGTTCAGCAATAGGTTCACTAGAAGTTTGCACAATTCTATCATTTTTCTTCTTCTTCTTTTTAGAAGAACTAGGAACATCAATGTTATTTCTCTGAGAATCGTGCTTGATTCTCTTAGGGTGGCCTTCAGGATACAAAGGTTCCTGAGTCATTCTACCAGTTCTAATAGCCACTCTAACAACATAATCATTTTTCTTACTATTCATTTCATCAAGCACTTCTTTTTGAGCTTTAAGTACTTGTTCTACTTGAGTGGTAACCATAGAAGCATGTTTGCTAACAAGTTTAAGTTCACCTTTAATATCAGCCATATAATCACCCAAGCGTCTAATCATATAAGCATTTTCTTTTAATTGTCTACCAAAATAAGCATTGAAGTCGTCTTGCTTAAACATAAAGTTATCAAACTCATCCAAGCACTGACTAGCAATTTTAGTAGGAGGGACTTCAGTTTTATCATATCTATAGAGAGAAATTATCTTTACTACCTGTGTCGGGATATCGGGATCAGGAGGTTTTCAGTAAATAAAGAATTGAGATTATATGTTTCTTCAACATGCGGTATATTAAGACCATGTATTTCTTCAATAGGAGGTACATTTTTAACATCTTCAGCTTTAATACCTTTCTCTTTCATAGATTTCTTTGCCTCTTGCATATCTTCGGGACTGAGAAATAGAATACCTCTCTTCTTCAGAGTTGGTTTAGGAATAGGCTCACTAATTGGTGCAGGAGTTGGCTCAAGAGCTAGCTCAGGAGGTGCCCAATTATTTTCATTTGTCAACATATTATTCAATAGAATTTCAGCTTCATCCAGTGTTCTTTCCCTGAAAAGAGAACCAGCACAACTATCCAGGTAATCTCTGGAAGCATCGGTTAGTCCATTATAAAAGATATCAAGTATTTCAGGTTTGTTAAGAGGATGATCAGGCAAAGCATTAAGTAACTTGAGAAGCCTCCCCCAAGCTTGTGGGAGACTCTCTTCTTTAATTTGCACAAAGTTGTATATTTCCCTCAAAGCAGCTTGTTTCTTATGAGCAGGGAAATATTTAGCAGAGAAGTAATAAATCATATCCTAGGGACTACGCACACAACCAGGATCAAGAGAATTAAACCATATCTTAGCATCACCCTTTAATGAGAACGGAAATATTTTGAGTATATAAAAGTAACGCGATCTCTCATTATTAGTAAACAGGGCAGCTATATCATTTAACTTAGTAAGATGTGCCACAACAGTTTCAGATTCATAGCCATAAAACGGATCAGATTCAACCAAAGTAATTATATCAGGATCAATAGAGAATTCATAATCCTTATCAGGAACACATATAGGTGAAGTAGCAAAAGCAGGGTCGGGTTTCATTTTATCTCTATGTGATTCTTTGTTCCATTTAATTAATAACCTCTTAAGCTCATATCTATCTTTGCAAGCTAAAATAGCGGCAGAAGATTCCATATCAGAAAGATAACGCTCAGGGATAACATGCATATTTTCATCATCACTATCATCATCGTATTCAGATTCAATAATTTCTTTTTCTCTAGCCCTAGCAATTTGTTCATCAAGAAATTCACTAAGGGGCACAGTAGTATCATGCATAGAAGCAGTTTCATCATAAGTATCATGCATAGCAGAAGTGGCATCATCAATAACATGCGACATATCAGAATGAATAGCAGAAGCAGGTGTAGGTGTCGCTAACTTACTCATAACAGAAGGTGAATCAAGTGTAGAGCTAGATGGCGGTTCCTTACCTTCCCTCGTAGTTGAGGGATAGATCTTGGTTTTTGGATCTCTCAAGTTCTTCATAGTGTCCAGCAGATATAAATCCCAAGTGACTCAAAGAATAGAGCTATGCTCCCCGGCAACGGCGCCAGAAATTAGTCTTGATAACCCACAAGTATAGGGGATCGCAACAGCTTTCGAGGGTTGAGTATTCAACCCAAATTTATTGATTCGACACAAGGGACGCCAAAGAATATTCTCAAGTATTAGCAGCTGAGTTGTCAATTCAACCACACCTGGAAACTTAGTATCTGCAGCAAAGTGTTTAGTAGCAAAGTAATATGATAGTGGTGGTAGCGGCAACAAAAGCAAAGACAACAAAAGTAATGTTTTTGGTATTTTGTAGTGATTGTAACAGTAGCAGCGGGAAAGTAAATAAGCGTAAACCAGTATATGGAAAACTTGTAGGCACCGGATCAGTGATGGATAATTATGCCGGATGCAGTTCATCATGTAACAGTCATAACATAGGGTGACACAGAATTAGCTCCAATTCATCAATGTAATGTAGGCATGTATTCCGTATATAGTCATACGTGCTTATGGAAAAGAACTTGCATGACATCTTTTGTCCTACCCTCCCGTGGCAGCGGGGTCCTATTGGAAACTAAGGGATATTAAGGCCTCCTTTTAATAGAGAACTGGAACAAAGCATTAGCACATAGTGAATACATGAACTCCTCAAACTATGGTCATTATCGGGAGTGGTCCCGATTATTCTCACTTCGGGGTTGCCGGATCATAACACATAGTAGGTGACTATAGACTTGCAAGATAGGATAAAGAACTCACATATATTCATGAAAACACAATAGGTTCAGATCTGAAATCATGGCACTCGGGCCCTAGTGACAAGCATTAAACATAGCAAAGTCATAGCAACATCAATCTCGGAACATAGTGGATACTAGGGATCAAACCCTAACAAAACTAACTCGATACATGATAAATCTCATCCAACCCATCACCGTCCAGCAACCTATGATGGAATTACTCACGCACGGCGGTGAGCATCATGAAATTGGTGATGGAGGATGGTTGATGATGACGACGGCGATGAATCCCCCTCTCCGGAGCCCCGCACGGACTCCATATCAGCCCTCCCGAGAGGTTTTAGGGCTTGGCGGCGGCTCTGTACCGTAAAACGCAATGATTTCTTCTCTCTTATTTTTTTCTCATCTAAACTCAATATATGGAGGTGGAGTTGGAGTCGGAGACGCAACAGGGGGGCCACGAGGTAGGGGGGCGCGCCCTAGGGGGGCGCCCCCCACCCTCGTGAGAAGGGTGTGGGCCCCCTGGTCTTCATCTTTGGTGAGGATTTTTTATTATATTTTCTAAGATGTTACATGGAGTTTCAGGTCATTCCAAGAATATTTGTTTTCTGCACATAAAACAACACCATGGCAATTCTGCTAAAAACAGCGTCAGTCCGGGTTAGTTCCATTCAAATCATACAAGTTAGAGTCCAAAACAAGGGCAAAAGTGTTTGGAAAAGTGTTTGGAAAACTCGTTCACCTGCGACAGCTCTTGTAGAAAATCGCTCGAAGATCCGGACATCTCCTCTTTGGGACGTCCGGTCAGCATACCTACAGACATAACTATATCAGTTTTTCTACCTTCGAATTATTCAAAGGTAAATTCGACGACATACTGAATATGCCGCCTCGTAGCCTTTTATTCTCCTTTATGGAGTCCGCCAGCTGGGCCCGTACGTCTTTTAGTTCCTCGCCCAGTTGGGTATTTGAATGCCGGAGCTCGTTTTTCTCCATGACGACCTTTGCTAGCGCACGCTCGCCCGCGGCTAACAGTTTTTTGGCTCCTCGTTCTCCGCTTAGAGCGGCTTCCAGATTTTCTTGCACCTGACCTGATGATCCTATTAAGAGGTAAGCATTCGTGCTAGCATTGTTGGTCTACCATTATGTTTTCTCGCTCGAGGGATACATTACCAGGAGATGCCTTTTTGGATTTCTCCAGGTCAGCATTGGCAGCAGCTAGCTGGGTCCGACACTTTTCTAGCTCCTGAGATAACAGACTGTTATTCTATGTAAGCACCTGGTTATACATTGATCCTTAAATCAGTTGTATCAACTACTTTAAGTCTCGGGAGCTACTGGTGTATGATTATTAAATCTATGCTTACCCGCATATCTTTCATATGCTGGTCCATGGCTCGGACAAGACCATCCCGAGCAGCTCGGATGTATGCATCGGCCGAATTGAAGGCATCAAATGCCTCTTTTGAAAAACCGGGATTACGAAGGACAACCCTCCGATGACGATGATTCATAGCGCTCTCCACTTCAGAATTCGTGATGGACATGTCGTATGAATCCTCTATGGAAGGACAGTTCGGTGCCGCTCCTGTGTCAGCCCCCGTCCTTTGCGCAGGGTCCGGAACCTAACTGGTGGATGCACGTCCGGCCGGATCCCCGGACACAGTCCGGCGGATACTTTTCCTGATAGAATGTGGCGAATGGTATTACAATTTGATGTGACAATCATAAAGGGTATTCTTGAAAAGAAAAGCCTTACCTCTTTAATGAGGGTTCTGCCGTGTTATCGTTTGCCTTCCTCTTCGAAGATGTGCCAGGCTTGGGTGCTACTCTCCTTGGAGATGCTTCTCGTGCATGTTGCGGCGCTGAACGCCTCCCCTTTAGAATACGGAATAGTGTGGTGGGCGAGGTATAGTGAGGGAGGTCTTTCAAAGAAAGTGCCTTTTAAAATTACTTACATGCGAAGTAGGAAGGAGGCCGGGGTAATCGGCGATGATGGGTACATCCGTACCATCATAACTCATCTGATAGAATATTCCATCCTCGACCTCCACAAATATGTATGGATATTCTACATATCCAGGGTCAAGATCCCGGTTGCGATTCTCCGGCTGAGGGGCAGGGTCATGGATCCCCTCGACAACCTTTTGCCATTCCTATTATAAGCGGATAAGATACTGCTTGTCAAGAATGATTCAGGGACATGAGTAGAAATAGTGGAGTTAGAGCTTACCAAGCTAGGAGGACTATACATGGAAAATCCGTCTCGATATTGGAGATGGGTGAACTCCTCCTTTTCCCCTGTATATAGTTCGGCCAATATTTTGGCTAGAGCAGTGGGAGTCTTTGGACCCTACCGACAGTAGCGTGAGGCGTCGTCTTCCCCGTTGTAATGCCACATGGGCAGCCCTCTGTATTGAAGTGGCTGGACCCCCCTCCCCTCGTGCTATGGAGACCACCATTACCTCAACTATTGACAATCCGGACTGGGAAATCATCTTAATCTTGCCCAGTAGCAGACTGATCTCTGCGCTATCCTCTTCCTCGAGGCTCCGAGGATGCCAGCTATGACGTTTCTTCAATGGAGCAATTGAAAATTCGGGGAGGCCCATACGGACGGGGTCGAGAAGGGCGACATCATCGATATAAAACCATTCGGATGACCACTCTTCGGAAGCCTTCTTCGGCGTGCTGGATAGGTACCTGGTGCCGGCGATGCGCCACACTTCGGCTCCCCCCACTTCAAATATTGACGAGGAACGAGGGACGAGGCAGAACAGTCTTCTCCATAAATCAAAATGCGCCTCGCAGCCCAGGAATAGCTCGCATAAAACGACATAGCCCGCAATTTGCAGGATGGAGGCGGGAGTGAGACTGTGCAGTTGGAGGCCATAATACTCCAGTAGACCTTGGAGGAAGCGATGGATCAGAAATCCGACACCCCTCAACAAGAAGGGGATGAAGCATACTTGTTCTCCCCTGGACGGATTAGGGAAGCTCTCCGCTTGAGCCCCGCCATTGAAGGATGTCATCCCTGCTCGTATGGGGACCAAATCCACGGGGGGGGGGGGTGGTGGTGGGAGAAAGCCCTGTGTTTGCAGCTTCACTAGCTGACTGTGAGAAACTAATCATCTCTCCCAATTCCCCTTCTCGGAGTTGTAAGGCGAGAGGAAGAACTGGGAGCACTGGCCATGTCAGGGTGATTCTGCTCCGCAAGCTCCGAGGATCTCTTCCGTGGATTTGGAGGATGATCTGAGATCTATTCTCTTTAAATAGGCACCTTTCTGGTACGGTCAGGGTGGTATATGTAAAAATACCCCGACCTCTTGTTTAAGCTCAACACGTGGAAGCTGAAGTCAGGAAGGCGCGAAAGTCGAGGGGTGCGACATTAAGTGGACAACCGAATACACTGCTTTAAAATTCATATGAGGAAGAACCCGCCTTGCAATACCGAAGACTATCTGTATACCGAACACCTCGTCATTGAAGTCTAGTTCGGGGGCCACTGAGGGAGTCCTGGACTAAGGGGTCCTCGGGCATCCGGCCTATTGGATATGGGCCGGTCTGATGGGCCGTGAAGATACGAAGACCGAAGACTCTACCTGTGTCCGGATGGGACTCTCCTTGGCATGGAAGGCAAGCTTGGCGATCAAATATGAATATTCCTTTTTTTTGTAACCGATCTTGTATAACCCTAGATCCCTCCCGTGTCTATATAAACCGGAGGGCTAGACCCGTAGATACCCCCGAATAATCATAGCCAAACTAGACTTCTAGGGTTTAGCCATTACGATCTCATGGTAGATCAACTATTATAATACTCATATTCATCAAAGATCAATCAAGTAGGAAGTAGGGTATTACCTCCATAGAGAGGGCCTGAACCTGGGTAAACATTGTGTCCCCGTCTCCTATTACCATCGATCCTAGATGCACAGTTCGGGACCCCCTACCCGAGATCCGCTGGTTTTGACACCGACAACGGGAAGTCGGAGGAAGCAGCATCACCGGCAATCATCATGAAGCCGAACTCTTCTCTGAACACTGACCCCGAACCCTCGGAGTCAGCATCATGTGAGCTCGGCCAAAGAGTTTCCTCCCTTCTCCCTGGTTGAACCTCGCCTCTAAGCGAGGCTCTGGACTTAATGCGATCCCTCGTTATTACAGAGGGGCAACGTCCGAACTACGCCCAGCCCGGACTAGGGGTTGAGAGCGGGGAATTTTACATCCCACCCACCACCCACTTCATTGCCATTGTCGAGGACTTAACCGACATGCTCAATTACGGCTCCGAAGACATCGACGGTATGGACGACGATGTCAGAGAAGAGCAGGCCCAAAACCCACCGTTTACCGAATGCTGGACGACCACCTCTTCGTATGATGTGTACATGGTAGATACACCCAAAGAGGGTAACGGCGATAACGAGAAAAATCCAGTTGAGGATACACCTCCTAAGATACAAGCAAAGCGCCGATGTCAGCGGCACCGCTCGAAATCACGCGGTGGAAAAGACAGCAATACCGACACCAGAGACTTCAATGGACGACGCCGAAGACCAAGAAGACCCCGTCGAGCCAGCCTTCGAACAAGACGATCGGAAATATGGACAAATTAGCCCTGAGGAACAGGCTATAAACGAAGACTCGGAGGATAGTAATTATCTTCCACTCTCCGAGGAGGAGGTGAGCCTCGGTGATGACGACTTTATCGTGCCTGAGGAACCCCTTGAGCAGGAATACTTTAGGCGTCGGCTAATAGCCACTGCAAGGAGCATGGAAAAGAAGCAGCAGCAGCTTCAAGCTGACCAGGATCTGCCCAACGTCAGATGGACTAACGTCCTAGTAGCCGAGGTATATGGCCTCGAGCTCCCAACCAAGAGTTACCTGAAGAGTAAGCTGCTACCTCAATTCGATGACGAGGCGCTGGTGCCCGTACCATCGGCGCATAACGCAGCTGACCGACCACCACGTGGCCATGACAAAACGACATCTCAAGCCGAATACGAGCTCATACTACCTCACCGTAAAGGTAGAGAGACAACAGCTCGAAAATACACTTACGACATGCGGCAGGATTTGGAAAACAAAGCGGGCCAGAGTAGCTTGATCTATGGATCGCGAGGGCATGCTCCGACGCGCCAGGGCGGCTATCTAGCCGGGCACGACAGCCATAACCACGCGCGGGCCGAAAACCATAGACAGACTCCATCTGAGCTATGTCGCGACGTGGCCCGCTATAGAGGCGGGACACACCCCCTCTGCTTCACTGATGAAGTAATGGAACATGAATTCCTAGAATGGTTTAAACCCGTGAATATCGAATCATATGATGGAACAACAGATCCCACAGTATGGATTGAGGACTTTCTCCTCCATATTCATATGGCCCGCGGTGATGATCTTCACGCCATCAAATACCTCCCGCTAAAACTCAAGGGACCAGCTCGGCACTGGTTAAACAGCCTGCCAGAAAACTCCATTGGCAGCTGGGAGGACCTAGAGGACGCCTTCCGCGACAACTTCTAGGGTACATACATCCGACCTCCGGACGCCGATGACTTAAGTCACATAGTTCAATAGCCCGGAGAGTCAGCTAGGAAATTCTGGACTAGGTTCCTAATTAAAAAGAACCAGATCGTCGACTGTCTGGATGCCAAAGCCCTAGCGGCCTTTAAGCATAGCATTCACGACGAATGGCTCGCCCGGCACCTTGGCTAAGAAAAACCGAAGTCCATGGCAGCCCTCACGACACTTATGACCCACTTTTGCACGGGCGAAGATAGTTTGCTAGCCCGTAGCAGCAACAATGCAAGCGAGCCTGGCACTTCTGAAGCCAAAAATAGCAACGGCAAGCCTCGACGCAATAGGCACAAGCGTCGGAACAACGGTGATAATACTGATGACACGACGGTTAACGCCGGATTCAGCGGCTCCAAGCCCGGTCAGCGGAAGAAGCCATTTAAAAGAAACAATTCGGGCTCATCCAGCTTGGACTGAATCCTCGATCGACTATGTCAGATCCACGACACCGCCCATAAACCTGCCAATCATACCAACAGAAGCTATCGGGTCTTTAAACAGGCCGGTAAGTTACATACCGAGGACAAAGGGAAGGGGTCGCCAAGTGAGGACGATGATGAGGAGCCCCGTCCACCGAACACAGCGGAACATAAGAAATTCCCCCCAAGTCAAAACAGTGAACATGATATACGTTACTCATATCCCCAAGAGGGAGCGCAAACGCGCACTCAGGGACGTCTATGCGATAGAGCCAGTCGCCCCAAAATTCAATCCATGATCATCCTGTCCGATCACTTTCGATCGCAGGGACCATCCGACCAGTATTCGTCACGGCGGCTCAGCCGCACTGGTCCTCGACCCAATCATTGATGGATTCCACCTCATGCGGGTCCTCATGGACGGTGGCAGCAGCCTTAACCTGCTCTATCAGGACACAGTCCGCAAGATGGGCATCGATCTGTCAAGTATCAAGCCCAGCAAAACTACCTTTAAAGGAGTAATACCAGGTGTAGCAGCCTGTTGCACGGGCTCAATCACATTAGAAGTCCTCTTCGGATCGCTGGACAACTTCTGAAGCGAAGACTTGATCTTCGACATTGTCCCCTTCCGCAGTGGCAATCACGCACTTCTCAAACGAACCACATTTTCTCGCTTCAATGCGGTGCCGCACGATGCCTATCTCAAACTTAAGATGCCCAGGCCGCGCGGTGTCATAACAGTCAACAGAAACATGGAATGATCCCTCCATACCGAGGACCACACCACGGCCCTGGCAGCGGAAGTACAGGGCGGCCTTATCAAGCATAACATCAATTCGACGGCCAAGCCCCCGGACACTAATAAACGAGTCCGGATTGCTCCGGAGCATGACAGTCCGTCTCATCAGGAGTCGGACTAGCAATTCGGCCTCCGTCTCAGTCCCGACCGAACTGCGGCGTACGTACCGCGTGTACATAACTACGCACTAAAAATACCATGGGCAAAGACAGAGGCATAACTCAATCATTGTCCACAATACGGCTCGACTGTATTCGGGCACTCATACTTTCCCTTTTTCTTTTTTTCTTTTCAGGTTTCTTTTCCACAAGCCTCTCATGATGGCCTCATCATCGATCCTTTCGAAGGATAAACATACCAAGGAGGCAAGCAGCATAGACATGTGGCAGAAGCATCTAGATGATCTTCTTGACGATCACTTTGCCTAATTGCAGGACCCGCACGCAGCTTCCCCTTGGCCTCGGCATGTTAAATAGCCCGGTTGCTTATTGCCTTATTTGTACAAATACACTTTGACGTATCAATCAAATTATAATGGAAACAGTTTGCGGCCCAACATATGTGGCATTGGCTTACTCCTTTATTATATTTAAACTATTTTTATCAATTGCACCCGTACACTTTGGTACGACTTAACTCGCCAGGGGCTCCATTGCGCTCCATATGTTGGCAACAAGTCTGAACACTTTTTACAGTACAATTAGGCGCTCCGAATATTGCATTATATGCATCGGCTCCGAATCATGTCTTTGGTCAATAGTTGGGTTGCCCGGCTCCTATGCTTGCTACCTTACGTTCCGTTTTATCGGCTAGGGTAGTAAAGGGAGAACTACTGCAATTGTGTTTCTAGTTCATCTGGATAAACACCTCAGTAGAGAATGCCGAAAACTGGCTGTCATGATGTGGCGAGAGTTGGTCAGCTATTCGGTGGCTAAAATCTTTTGCAATTTTTTCGGCATTATGCGACGGATCGGCTTCCACCCGATCAGGTGTTTACATCCCCTAGTCCGGATAAACAAACTAGGGGATGCGCCTACACTCCTATTTGTCAAACTCCTATGGCTAAGTGAGGATGACATATTTTCAAAAAATAACAAGCAATATATTACATATAGGCTTTGTTCCATAACACAGGACTGGATAAACACGAATACATTCATTCAAAGATAATGTCTTTCGCACACTGGCCCGCTACAATGCGGGATCCTTCCAGGATGTCATCAAAATAGCGCTCGGGCATGCGGTGCTCTTTTCCCTCAGGCGGCCCCTCGGTCGCAAGCTTGACGGCGTTCATCTTCGCCCACTGTACCTTGACGCGGGCGAAGGCCATTCGTGCACCTTCGATGTAGACAGATCACTTTATGGCATCAAGCTGAGGGCAGGCATCGACCAGCCGCTTCACGAGCCCAAAGTGGCTGCTGGGCATGGCTTCAGCAGGCCATAGACGGATTATTAAATCCTTCATGGCCAATCCGGCCACCCTATGCAGTTCGGACAGCTGTTTCAGCTGATCATTGAGGGCTACCGGATGCTCTGGCCCAAGGTATTACGACCAGAACAGCTTCTCCGATGAGCTCCCCTCTTTGGCTCGGAAGGACTCCGCAGCATCAGCAACACAGCGAGGCAGATCCGCAAACGCTCCCGAAGAACTCAAAATCCGGGTCAGTAAGAGGTACCTTTTCTTCACAAATTTGCTCTGCATAATAAAGGTCTTACCCGGCGCAATTTTCTTGGCCTCCTGGACTTCCCGGAGGGCACCCTGGGCTTCAACCCGGGCCTCTTGTGCGCTTTTGCGGGCCTTAGCAAGTTCAGACTCTTGGTCCGCAATCTTGCGTTCCAAGGACTCGCACTTCTTTACGACGTCCTTGAGCTCCTGCTGAACCTCCCCGACCCTTGACTCGTGTTTCTTGCGGGCGACTTGTTCCTTCTCTGCCCTCTTCTAGGCCTCGCTCAGAGCCTTCTGGAGGGACTCCACCTCGGCCGCAGCTCCTATGAAGCATCATATTAACGTGATCAACACAAACAATTCTTACCATTTTAAAGATCTGAATAGGCCATTGCGTACCTTGCTTTTCCTCAAGATGTTTTTTGACACGGCCGAGCTCTTCATCGGCCTGCTCCAGCCTCTGCTTCAGTTCGGCTACTTTGACAGAATGGGAGGTCGCAGCCAGCATCGACGCTTGCTTATTCGCATAGACATATATGATTAGTCTCTTACGAAAATTATTCAATCCTCTATCCGTCCTTTCTTTTCGAACAACGGAAAGAGTCTTAGGGGCTACTGTCTGTACTACGGTGTTCTTTTTGCATAATTGTGTCACGTACCTCAAAGCCTGTTAGAAGGCTGGCGCAGGCTTCGGTCTGTCCGCTCTTAGCAGACTGAACCCTCTCAACCACCGTACCCATAAGATACGGTGTTCTTCTACAATGGAAGCACCTTGGAGCGCTTCCAATAGAGTATCCGGTGCCTCCGGATGGACAGAGGTCACCAGCGGAATAGGTGCACCTCCTTCTTTCGAAGGAGGCTTCGTACCTGATTCCGGAGCCGTACGGGCCTCCGGAATAGTATTCGGCTGGGGGCCGAATTGGATATGGCCCCCATCGTCAGTCTCCAGGGGGATCTCCTCCCTCATGTGTCCGGCGGCCGAGGTATCACCCTCTGGCACCACCTCGGCGGCCTCCTGTACCTCTCCCTGGCCCGGGAGGGTCCTTCGGGACAACACTTCGACATCGTCCGTAGTCTTGGTGGAGGAGGCCGGCGGAAGCGAACCGTTTTCCATCACATTTGGATCCAGTGAATTCCCTGAAGATGAGGATCGCTAGAGGTGGGCGAGAGCCGGACAGCAGCACATGATTCAACATATTAAAACCACGAAGTAAAGGAGCTAGATATATATGTGTGTAAGTACCTTTGAGTACTTACGATCTGGCCAGGGGCTTCTTCCTGAGACGCCACTCAGGGCTGTTGTCGGTGTCCGATTCGGAAGCGTCCGCAAGGGAGACTCTCCCTTTCTTGGATGCCTCCGCCTCTTCCTCCAGAGCCGTGGAGGCCTCCCTTTTCTTCCTTCCCCCCTCGGGCGGAGAATTACTTTCCTCCTCCTCGTCATTCTCTGCGGGGGAGGAGTGGGTTTCGGCGTCTTCGGATGTTGCGTTTGAAGTGCCTTTACGGCGGAGGCCACTTCTTGTCTCCTGGCCCTCCTTCTTGGCCTTCTTCTCTGGTGCCTGGTAGGGCGCCGGAACCAGCATCTTTGTCAGGAGCAGGATAGCTGGGTTTTCGGGCAGCGGAGCCGGACACTGGATCCACTCCGCCTTCTTTATCCAGATCTGAAAAGACAAATGGAGAAACTTAGACATCTTCCTTGAATGCACAGGAAGAGATACACCTTGAAGTATGAAGAACTTACCGGACTGGCTAGGTGGGTTAGGTTGTATCTACGGTCCTCGGACGTCTGCAGCCACGTCTGATTAGCCTTGAAAAGCACCTTCCAGATACCTTCGAGCGTGGAGCCGAAGAACTGTCGCAATGTCTGGTGCTTGGCCGGATCAAACTCCCACAAATGGCAAGTCCGGCTTTGGCAGGGAAGGATCCGGCGAAAAAGCATCACCTAGATCACATTGACAAGCTTGATTTTCTTGACCACCATGCTCTTGACGCGCGCCTGCAGCGCTGATATCTCGTCTGACAACGACCAATCCAGGCTCTTTTTTAGCCAGGAGGTAAGCCGCATTGGGGGCCTGATACGTCTCCGTCGTATCTATAATTTTTGATTGTTCCATGCCAATATTATTCAACTTTCATATACTTTTTGGCAGCTTTTTATATTATTTTTGGGACTAACATATTGATCCAGTGCCCAGTGCCAGTTCCTGTCTGTTGCATGTTTTTGGTTTCGCAGAATATCCATATCAAACAGAGTCCAAACGGGATAAAAACGAACGGAACTTATTTTTGGAAAATATGGAAAACTCGGAAGGAAAATCAACGCGAACCAGTGCCCGAGGTGGTCACGAGGCAGGGGGGCGCCCCCCCTTAGGGCGCGCCCCCTACCCTCATGAGCCACCGTAAGGTGGTTGACGCTCTTCTTTTGCCGCAAGAAAGCTAATATTCAGAAAAAAAATCACGGCGAAGGTTTCAGGCCAATCGGAGTTACGGATCTCCATATATACACGAAATGGTGAAACAGTCAGAACAGAACACGGAACCAGAGAGAAACAGAGAGATAGATCAGATCTCAGAGGGGCTCTCGCCCCTCCCATGCCATGGAGGCCAAGGACCAAAGGGGAAACCCTTCTCCCATCTAGGGGGAGGTCAAGGAAGAAGAAGACGAAGGGCCCCCTCTCCCCTTCTCTTCCGGTGGCGCCGGAACGCCGCCGTGGCCATCATCATCATCACCGCGATCTACACCAACACCTCCGCCATCTTCACCAACATCTCCATCACCTTCCCCCCTCTATCTACAGCGGTCCACTCTCCTGCAACCCGTTGTACCCTCTACTTGAACATGGTGCTTTATGCTTCATATTATTATCCAATGATGTGTTGCCATCCTATGATGTCTGAGTAGATTTTCATTGTCCTATTGGTGGTTGATGAATTGCTATGATTGATTTAATTTGATTGTGGTTATTTTGCTGTCCTTTGGTGCCCATCATATGAGCGCACGCGTGGATCACACCATAGGGCTAGTTGTATGTTGATAGGACTATGTATTGGAGGGCAAGAGCGACAGAAGCTTCAACCTAGCATAGAAATTGATGCATACGGGATTGAAGGGGACCAATATATCTTAATGCTATGGTTGGGTTTTACCTTAATGAACATTAGTAGTTGCAGATGCTTGCTAATAGTTCCAATCATAAGTGCATAGAATTCCAAGTCAGGGATGACATGCTAGTAGTGGCCTTTCCCACATGATACTTGCTATCGGTCGAGTAAAGTAGTCAATTGCTTAAGGGGCAATTTCGCAACTCCTACCACCACTTTTCCACACTCGCTATATTTACTTTATTGTTTCTTTATCTAAACAGCCCCTACTTTTTATTTACGTACTCTTTATTATCTTGCAAACCTATCCAACAACACCTACAAAGTACTTCTAGTTTCATACTTGTTCTAGGTAAAGCGAACATCAAGCGTGCGTAGAGTTGTATCGGTGGTCGCTAGAACTTGAGGGAATATTTGTTCTACCTTTACCTCCTCGTTGGGTTCGACACTCTTACTTATCGAAAATTGTTGCGATCCCCTATATTTGTGGGTTATCAGGGCCCGGACTTGAATTCGGGAGCCGCGGCCCAGGTGGTGTTGCGGGGCTCAGTGACATAGAACCACTACTGCTGCCGCCCCTTTACGGTTTCCACAAAGGTGCCGATGGGCAATGTGACATTGGATAGTTTGCTCACCATGACACCTCCGCATTCTGCATGTTGACCATCCACCACTTTCGGCTTCACATTGAAGATCGTCATCCATAATCCGAAGTGGGGTGGGATGCGGAGGAAGGCCTCGCACACGACAATGAATGTCGAGATGTCGAGGAAAGAATTCGGGGCTAGATCGTGGAAATCTAGCCCGTAGTAGAACATGAGTCCATGGATGAAGGGGTGGAGGGGAAATTCTAACCCGCGGATGAAGTGGGGGATGAATACCACCCTCTCGTTGGGCTTCGGGGTGGGGACGATCTGCCCCATGGCCGGAAGCCGGTGGGCGATTCCCTGGGCCAAGTACCCCGCTTCCCGGAGCTCCATGATGTTCCCCTCCATGACTGAGGAGACATCCACTTGCCCTGTGTTCCAGATCCGGACATGGTCGAAGTGATTTTTGGAGGCGGAAAGGATGGAAGCTTGGGCGCTGGAGCTTGAGAACGGATGGGCGGAGAGGAAGAAGGAGTGGGTGAAAGAGTGGATCCTTATCCTCTTATAAAGGAAGTGAATATCAAGCGCCTCCCCACTCACCTTAAAACTCGCCTATTCCCAAGGGTCATGCGGATGGCGCGGTTGGATTAACCATGCCCGCATTAGTGAGAATGCCGCGATAAAGGAACACGATCTTTGCTTCAACCAGATGTGCCAAAGAAAACCGCAGCTCGAAACATGGAGCGAGAGGCTAAAAACGGTTCGAAATAATGACCGGGCAGGGACGTAACGTCTCACTACAAAAAGTTGTCAGTAGATGGGACTTGTGAAATATTACACTCTTTGCGGCTATGTGTGGTGCCCGTCTTGCAGAGCCGGACACATTTTCTGTGTTCGATGGCTACTTTGAAGTATTCGGAGGAGGAACCCGCCTTGCAATGCCAAAGACGATTTGCTCGCCAGACACATTGTCATTGAAGCCTGGTTCAGGGGCTACCGAGGGAGTCCTGGATTAAGGGGTCCTCGAGCATCCGGGCTATGTGACGTGGGTCGGACTAATGGGCCATGAAGATACAAGACAGAAGACTTCCTCCCATGTCCGGATGGGATTCTCCTTGGCGTGGAAGGCAAGCTTAGCGTGCGGATAGGAATATTCCTTTCTCTATAAACCGACTTGTACAACCCTAGCCCCCTCCGATGTCTATATAAACTGGAGGGTTTAGTCTGTAGAGGCAATCATAATCATACAGGCTAGACAATTAGGTTTAGCCATTATGATCTCGTGGTAGATGAACTCTTGTAACCCCTATACTCATCAAAGTCAATCAGGCAGGACGTAGGGGTATTAGCTCCATCAAGAGGGCCCTGACCTAGGTAAAACATCGTGTCCCTTGTCTCCTATTACCATCAATCCTTAGACGCACAGTTCGGGACCCCTTACCCGAGATCTGCTGGTTTTGACACCCACAGTTGTCACTTTGAATTGCCTTGATCTCACAACCATGTGGATGTTGAGCTTCTTTGGCAAAGTTGATGAAGGTGTGTTGTGTTTCATCTTTTGTCTTCAGAAATAACAACCATGTATATCTTGTGCAATCATCGACAATGACAAGGCAATACCTCCTCCCTCCCATGCTATCATAAGATGGAGGTCCAAAGAGATCAAGGTGAAGGAGCTCAAGGGACCTCATCGTGTTAATGATAGTCTTCACCTAATGTTCTTTTTCATGTAGCTTTCCGGCAATGCAAGCACTATAAGGACGATCTTTGGCAAAAGACACATTGGTTAGTCCAAGGATATGCTCCCTCTTGAGAGAGCGCGTAAATTTCTCATGCCAACGTGGGCTAGCCGTCGGTGCCAAAGCCACCCCATGTCGGCCTTGACCATTAGGCATGTTGCAAGATGGGCTTCCTTTTTTGAGAAATCAACCACGTAAAGGTTGTCTTCAACATGCCCAACAACAACCACTTTGAGGTTGCTCCTCTTAAATACGGTCACATGGAATTCACCATAATTGGCACATGCCAATTGAATAGTTGAAAGTAAACTGTAGTGAAGCGATTGAACAAGCATGGCATTCGTAAGTGACGAGTCACTATAGGTTACCACCTTGCCATATCCCAGTACCTTTATCTTGCTATTTTCACCAAAGGAAATTATTAAAGAGGCCTTGAGCGAATCAACGAAGTCCACAAGCATCTTCCTCTCTTTGGTCATATGATTGGTGCATCCACTATCGATCACCCATTATGTTCCACCGGAGGTATAGTCCTACATGAATCTAGCATTCTTTTTAGGTCCCCATTTTGCAATGGGTCCTAGAGAGTTAGTAACAAGCATCTTAAGAATCTAAATAGTCCAAGCATAATCATCATAGTTAGTGCCAATTTTTTTAGCATAAGTATATCCATCATTTCCTCTCATGGGGACATAACATGGATGGTTCTAGCCGGAAAACTCTTTGGGAATGGCTTTTTCCCTAGTGACATTGTCATTCTTAACTTTCCCTTTTTCCTTCTCCTTCTCATTATGCCCTTATTGCACAGAGACTACCTCTTGTTGAGCGGGAGGAGTTGGACCGATCTTCTCGTTTTTGCTCCTCTTCTTGGAAGAGGGTCAAACCCAATTCCCTCTTTGGCAACACACTCCTTTTGGGTGCTCAAGAGGTCATTGAGGTTTTTCTCCCCTTGAATGCATGACACAAGCCTTTTCTCTATTTGGGATTTCAACGTCTTATTCTCCTCTTGGAGTGAGGTGCAATCTTGAGCAAAGTTAGCCGCACAACATTCATCACTCAAATTAATATGAGGGAAAAGAGTAAGAGCCTTAATGGTAGTAGCTTTAGGTTAAGCATAAGACTCAGTCAGGGTAATGAGGTCACCTTTAACAATCTTGAAACTAGTCACAAGGAGCTCATATTCCTCACTGTGATCAACTAGGAGCTTCTCATTTTTAACCTTGAGGGCATCTTTATTCTCAAGAGCAATTTCCAAGGCATCATTAGTTTTAACAAAGTCAATTTGATGGGAAGACATGGATTCCTCAAGAGATGCACACATGGCACTCTCTTCATGTAGTTCATGCTCAAGGAGATCTACTCTCCCTCTCTCTCTTTTCCTCTATAAGGATGTTTTCAAAGTTCTCTATAAAATCATCATGTTCTGCAAGTGACTTAAGGAGATCGCCAAAATGAGCATGAGCCTTACCACGAAGAGTTTTCATGAAAGCCATTAAGGATTTCTCATCATTATCCACACTATCCTCACACTCATCCTCCAACACCTCACATGAGACATTGGGAGTGTGTAAAGTGGGTTCAGCATATTTGGACATTGTTTTTACCTCTTTAGCCATGAGGCAAGGATAAGTGAAGGGCTTGTCCTCGTTGGGGGATCCAAAGAGGTCGGTGGTGGAGAAGAAGGTAATGGCATGCACGACAATGATGGGCGAACCCACATAATCATCATCACCGTCGTATTTGTCTAAACAAGAGGCTTGTCATCTTTCCTCTTGGTGAACTTGGAGAATTTATTCTTCTTGAGAACAAGCTTCTCGGACTTGTCTTCTCATCTCTCATACAAGCAAGCATGCACAAAGTGACTTGGGATATCACAATTGTAGCTATTTCTAGCTCCAAAGGATCTTCAATTGAGATTCTTCCCCTTGTTTGCCATGGTGCCTGAATATTTCTAGGCCAAAAGAGCCAAGTCTTACGCAAAGTCATTTTCCAACCACGAGATATCAACATCTTCCTCACCACTTTCTTCAACAACATCTTCTTCTATTGATGGTTGCACAACCACTTTCTTTGCCTCCAATGCAAGGTTTGTGTTCTTGGTTGCTTGAGCAATGGAAAAGGTCTTCTTGGACTTGGTCTCTAAAATAACATAACTCCAGAAGGCAGATACAACTTGAGTGTCAACTTGTGGTAGTCTTGGCCTTGATGGATCATCATCACCATAGTGTGTTCCATGAGAACCATGGCATTAATGAACTTGTCCTTGATGAAATCGTAATTTTCCCAAGAGTATCAAAAGGCTCTCAAATTTAGCACAAGGGACTTCAACCTATATACACCTCATCTGCAATTTCACCATCATTCTATCACGACCCGATCTAAGAGGGGCCCCAAATCTCTATACTTCATGTGCCAGTCCCTGGATTGATTGCTGGCGCACAAACTTGATGATGAAATACCAAGAATAACACATGTCATAGTATTACATCATAAATCTAGTCTTTAATAAAATACATACCTGCTAGCTCATGGGCTAGCTTAGAATACAGTCATCTAGCGGAAATAATATTCTAGTCTTGTGATGACCATCCACACACATGCAACAGTTGAGTATAGCGTCATAACCCTATTTCCTAACTCTCGTTCATCACGGAAATGCTGCAACATGAAACATTGCAGCCACAAGGGTCAATACATTGAATGTATTGGCACTTAACAAACTTTGAAGTAGCAACCCTACAAGTGTTTAATAAGCCAAGGGGACTGTGGTCGTCTTATTTTTTGAAAAATTATTCGTCTAGCTTCTACTTTCTAGTCAAGGTATTTCAACCATCATTTCCTAATGAATGTCTTAAGACTTCTCCAAATGGTTTACTTTGAGAGCCCCTCAGGATCATGGTTTCTCAAAAATGACATGAAAGTCACTCAGGATTGTGGGTAAACAACACTGCCATGTGAAAGCATATGTTATCTCCCATAGGGGGTGAATGGGAGATTTTTAGAAATTTGTCAAAATCTAAAGAATTTGACGAAGATCAGAGTGAAGAAATAGAAATGGAAGGGAAACTAAGTCATCACAGAATCAGAGTACATGCAATTAGGATACGTAAGAGTGAAGAACATGCAATCATACAATCAAACACGCATGAAGAATATGAACTGAGGAAATGAAGGATAGCGTGATGAAATACTTCAATTCAAATTCATCAGAGCAAAGATCGCAAATTCTTTAGCAGTGGAATAATGTAAGAGAGGGTGAGGAATTTGTAACCGGGTTGGCTCGGGGAAGAAAAGGCTATTTGGTAGACCAGTTCTAGTTGCCATATCAACTGTACGTCTGGTTGAGGCGACGGAGTCGCAACTCAGAGGACACACAGTCCTCACCGTATTCCTCTTGAGTTAAGACTCGCAGACCTCACCCAATAACTCATGGTAAGTCTTCAAGGTAAACTTCTAAAACCTTTATAGACTTGTTCACCAGCACACCACAATGACTCTTGGTGTACTTAGAACTTGATGCCTAACCGTCTGGAAGAATGACAGTCTTCAAAGGTAACGGGCGTTGGATCACACAGATCAATCTCTTCGGTGATGCTCAATCACTTTGGCTCTGGGTTTTTCCTCATTTAGGATTCACTCAAAGTTGTTAGAGGATGGGTTTCTATAAAATGACAAATGTCAAGTTCTCTCAAAGCATCCAACCAACAAGTGGTTGTGGGGGTGGCTATTTATAGCCAGGGGCAACCCGACATGAATTGTCATAAATTCCCTTCTCTAATTCGACCGTTGTCAGGATATGGATCCGTTCGATAGCTGGCACGCGGTGCAGCAATGGTCAAAATTTGAACTCTCAAATTCGTCGGGGCACTCAATTTCCTCACTTTTAGGCAGATTGCACTCGCGAACTCCTAACTCCTCAGCGTGACCAAATTTGTTAGCGACCAGATGAACATCGTCACTGTCGCTAGCAAATGTGTCAGCTGTACTAGAGATTTCCAAAGGCTTCACTCGAAGTAGCTTTTGTGTATGGGTTCGAATTAGTTTGAGCATCAATTTGGAAATATGAAATATGTTTCACCTTGAACGCCTTTGATAGTATGGTTTTTCCTATGACTCAAATACGAAGAAAAGAAACTACGAAAACAAAAGTCCACAAGCTTCAAAGTCTTCACATCAATTTCTTCAAAGGCCATACCAATTTCATCACCAAATTCTTCATTTGAAGAAATCCATTTTAGGGGTCGTCTTCCATGTGTTAAACCAAATCTTCAGGGACTCCTTCTCATGTGTATACTCACAAACACATTAGTTCATCAACCTATTTGTCTTCAATACTCCAAATCCACTAAGGGGGCACTTGATGCACTTACATTCTCCCCCTTTTGGTGATTGATGACAAATTGGTTAGGCTTTCAACGGGAGTAAAAATAATTGAAGTGTAAGTACAGAGTTTGAAGAAATTGGTTACAAGATATTTAGGAACTCCCCCTGAAGATGTGCATATGAGGAATTTCTTTGTATTGAAAATGCACATGGCAGGTTCAAATTGTGGAGATCTCCCCCTATATCTTGGAAACCAACCATGCATGAGATAAACCATTTGAAGAATATGAATGCATGATGCAAATTGGTGTCTGACAAAACCGTGCATGCATGAGCAGATATATTTAAGATCTGAGCATGCGCGTAAAATGTAGAAAAAGAATCAGACGACCAACAATTATTAAGTTACAACTCATCAAAGAGCAAACCAAACAAAGTTCGAGAGTTGCAACTTAAGCCAAAACAACCCATATATCGATCCGCTTGAAGACTAACTCAAACTTCTCCCCCTTTGTCATCAAATGACCAAAAGGTGAGGAATCTAAGGACTAGCGCCCCTGAAGAAAAACGTCGTGAAGAGGTCGAGTGAGCGCCAGCATTGTTGCGGTCGCGTGGTGCAGAAGGACCACCAGCAGTGTCTTCAACAGCTTCATTGTTGTTAGTTGTGCGTGATGAAGATTCTGACATTAGCATCAGAGGAGGAACTTGAGTTTTCTTGAACTTCTTCCTTGGCCGTTCAGCCCAGTCAAAGTTCATTTTAAATTCCATGGGAACAAGTTCTTCATCGGATTTGAGGAGCGAGAGTGTGGCCCATGATCTATCAAATATCTCATGAAGATAGTAGCGGTTTTTGTGCACTATGTTATGCGTCACAGTCATGTTGGCTTGAACAGTAGCAAACTGACGCTTAACCCAGAGATGCTGCTTGTCAACTTTCTGATGAAGACTGATAAGCAACTCATGATCAGTGATGACATGTGGTGCTTCAGGCAAAGTGGATGGCCTTGAAGCTTTTTCTACAGTATCCTGGCTAGCAGTTTCATCGGCTATGGAGCTGGAGATAGGCTAACGAAATTGTCCATCAAGGGGACGAATTCCTTCATCATTGACGCTCTTTCCTTTTCCAGGTACAGTGGACAGAGTGCTTTCAAGAATTTTGACTTCGGGCATATAGCTCAGGTAATTTTGATGGTCATCCTTGTAGTGGATTGAAGATCGGGATATGATGAATCTCATAATCCATGGTGCATATGGCTTCAATTCAAAATGACACTGAGCAACAGTGACCAAAGTTCTCAGGAATAAATCATGAATGTTGATGAGAGTCCCATGAATGATGTGGAATAGTAAGTTCTTCATAACTCCCACAACTTCTTCAGTATTGGAATTGTGGCCTTTGATCAGACTGAGGGTCTTTGCCAATATGCGATAGACAATCTTCGACACATAGAGAAAATCCTTCACTAAGAAGGTTGTTCATGGAGCATTTCCTTCATCCCTTGGCTTCACAAGCACTTGCATCAGATTGTGGGACAACTCTGGTTCTTCATATATTTTCTTTTTTCCTTCTTAGGGTGGATCAACTAGAAGAGCACAAAGTAATTCGTCAATCGGTGCTTTGTAGTGAGTGTCTTCACTCATCCAGTCCAGAGCCAAAGTTGCAGTGTCGTCAGCATTGCCTATGAAGTGTACAGTTGCATAGAATTAAAGAATGAGTTCATTCCAATCGCATATGTCAGTGTAGAAGTTTAGTAGTCTGACATCATGAAGAATAGCCAGAACTAGCCGAAAACAGGGAGTTGACTCCATATCCACATGAGGAATATGGCAATGCGGGAATACTTCGTTCTTGTCAAATAGTAGTGAGGGATAGTAGTTCATCTGCGTTCTTGTCCAGAACCTGAAATGCCTGAGTTTGCCTGAGTCATATGGTGACTCGCCTATGAAGAAATTCTTTTCTTCAAAGAATTTGGCACTATCAAACTTTGGTCCTTTGAGGCCTTTGCCAATCTTGGGCATCACAGGGATGGGTTGAAGATTCTGCCTCTTTGTGCTCACATCAAAGATAGGCCTCACAGAGCCGGTGGAATCATTTGGATTAGTGATTGCAAGTGATTTTGCAACTTCGTCAGTAGTGGCTGTTGGTAAGTGTTAGTGTCTGCTGAGGGGATGGAATCTGCACGTGGAGGTTTTGCATTGATAACATCAACATCAGGGTCATCTTGAGTGATTTCATCATCTGCTCAGCTGGAATTTCTTCATGGATGCTTTGAAGCAATGGTTTTCGTTCTTCAGAGCCAGTATGTATATCTTCAGTGCGCGTAGGCGACTGAGTCTCTCGTGTGAGGGGAGTCGTGATGGGTGAATTTGGGTGAGCTGCTTCCCAATAATCATCATGGATTGGAGGAGTTGTTTCGCCATTGCTATCCACTTATTCCTCATGTTCCTCAAATAGCAGAGTTTTTTCAGGACTTTTTTAGTATCTTGAGGCATTAGTACATCAGCATCAACCTCAATCACTTCATCCATTTGCTCAGTGGTAGTAGCAGAATGGGTATCTTCTTCATCTTCATCAGCTTGAGGGATTTGATAATCAACCCCACAAGGAACCATTTGAAGGTTTTCCATATTACGAGCAGGGGGTGATGATGAGATTGGTATAGCATCAATTGGAATGACAATTGACAATGTAGCCAGCTTCAATTTCTTCACAGAATCAGGCGTAGGCGGAACTGGTGCCTTTCTCTTCTTTGCTTCTCGCTCAGCATCCTTGGCCTTCTTCACTCCTAATGCATAAGGAAGGGTGATAAGCTTCAAAGATGAAGTTGTGGTTGGTGCTGTTGTTGAGGAACTGGTTGGAGCATTTTCATCAGGTGTGACTGATGCAGTCACCCTTGTAGGTTCTTCAGGCACGACAGTTGTAGTCGCCCTAGGAATTTTCTCAGGTGCAACATTATCCGTTGCCCTTTCACTTTCTTCAGGCACAACTTCTTTAGTTTCCCTAACAGTCTCTTGAGGAGTTGGAGGCGCGGTCTCACTAGCATGTGCTGTTGGAGGTGGAGCCGAGGAACTTGATGGGGGAGCCATACCACACTTGTCGATTTCTCACTTGTTGTAGTCTTCAACAACCTTAGTTGAGGCGATGATGAATCTCTCTTTGACACAACAACAATGACTAGCTTGTCTCTCATATTCTTCAGGCAGCTGATGAATTTTAGATTGCAATTGCACAAGCTGTTGAGGGGATATAGACATCATCTTATTCCTAAGTTCCTTCTCCTTCTGGATTTGTTGTTTCTTGATACGTCCATTTTGCATCATGCTTTTATATCGATATTTATTGCATTATGGTATGTTATTACACATTATGTCACAATACTTATGCATATTCTCTCTTATTTTACAAGGTTTACATAAAGAGGCAGAATGCCGGCAGCTGGGATTCTGGGCTGGAAAAGGAGCAAATATTAGAGACCTATTCTGCACAGCTCCGAAAGTCCTGAAACTTCACGGAAGTCATTTTCAGAATATATAAAAAAATACTGAGTGCAAGAAGTTCCAGAGGGGGGCCACACCCTGGCCACGAGGGTGGGGGGCGCACCCCCTGCCTCGTGGGCTCCCTGTGGCCCTCCGATGCCCATCTTCTGCTATATGGAGTCCTTCGATGAGAAAAAAATCATAAGAAATCATTCGGGATGAGACTCCGCCGCCACGAGGCGGATCCTTGGTGGAACCAATCTAGGGCTCCGGTGGAGCTGTTCTGCTGGGGACACTTCCCTCCGGGAGGGGGAAATCATCGCCATCGTCATCACCGACGATCCTCTCATCAGGAGGGGGTCAATCTCCATCAACATCTTCACCAGCACCATCTCACCTCAAACCCTAGTTCATCTCTTGTACCCAATTCTTGTCTCTAAGTCTGGGATTGGTACCTGTGGGTTGCTAGTAGTGTTGATTACTCCTTGTAGTTGATGCTAGTTGGTTTATTTGGTGGAAGATCATATGTTCAGATCCTATATGCATATTAATACCCCTCTGATTATGAACATGAATATGCTTTGTGAGTAGTTACGTTTGTTCCTGAGGACATGGGAGAAGTCTTGCTATTAGTAGTCATGTGAATTTGGTATTCGTTCGATATTTTGATGAGATGTATGTTGTCTATCCTCTAGTGGTGTTATGTGAACGTCGACTACATGACACTTTACCATTATTTGGTCCTAGAGGAGGGCATTGGGAAGTAATAAGTAGATGATGGGTTGCTAGAGAGACAGAAGCTTAAACCCTAGTTTATGCATTGCTTCGTAAGGGGCTGATTTGGATCCATATGTTTCATGCTATGGTTAGGTTTACCTTAATACTTTTGTTGTAGTTGCGGATGCTTGCAATAGAGGTTAATCATAAGTGGGATGCTTGTCCAAGTAAGGACAGCACCCAAGCACCGGTCCACCCACATATCATATTATCAAAGTACCGAACGCGAATCATATGATCGTGATGAAACCTAGCTTGATGATAATTCCCATGTGTCCTCGGGAGCGCTTTTCTCTATATAAGAATTTGTCCAGGCTTGTCCTTTGCTACAAAAAGGATTGGGCCACCTTGCTGCACTTTATTTTCTTTTGTTACTTGTTGCTCATTACAAATTATCTTATCACAAAACTACATGTTACCTATAATTTCAGTGCTTGCAGATAATACCTTGCTGAAAACCTCTTATCATTTCCTTCTACTCCTCGTTGGGTTCGACACTCTTACTTATCGAAAGGACTACGATAGATCCCCTATACTTGTGGGTCATCATTTCTTCACCATCTTTGCCTGAGCAATCTTGTATTTCTCATTCAATATGAATGAAAAATTCATGTGTCTTGGACTAGGTGGTAAGTTGAGGTTGTCAAGAGGCATCTCTGGGTTGGTGCACCAGATGTCAATGAAATCAAGCAATTTCTTCGGGTCCAACAACATTGGAACAGAAAAATTCTTGGCAACCACAGCTTGCTCTTACTTTCTTCTGAGGAACTCTGTGAGCTCATCTTCATCAGGTATCCCATGTTCGTCAACCTGAGGAGGCACTACAGCTTTACTGTTGGGACTTGGCCTAGTTCCATGACCAGGAGTTGCTTTTTGCTCCAGCTTGGGCAGTGATGAAGTTGGTTGCCCACTAGCTTAGGCACTTTATGTAGAAATTGAGGCTATTTGAAAGCCCTCGGTGTGCTGGAAAGATGCGAGCACGACTAGTGTTGAAGCTCTAGCTACAACCATCGAGGAACATGAAGTAGGAGGATGCACTGAAATTTTGCAATCTTAGATGCTGAAGCCTTTGTTACAGCCGGCTGGGCCACTAAGGGCTTTGGGATAGACGGCTTGGGTTTAGTAGCAGGCTTCTTCTGCATAGCCTTCTTGGGAGCACTAGCACTGCCACTTGCTTCAGCTAAGGCCTTTGAGGCATGGTTGAGTTCTTCAACTGCCTTCTAAGCCCATTGTGCTAGTTTTGCTTAACGCTTGGCCCATTCCTTGGGGAATTCTTCACCCCTTTTAATACTTGTGCGATCAGCAACTTGTCCAAGAGTAAGCGGTGGCCGCTTGCATGGAGGCTTCACAGCAAAATCCTTCATATATTTGGGAGTGACATATTTGTACTCTCTCCACTCATGCATCCAGTATATTTTGATTTTCTGTGTGCGTGTTTTGCGCAGCTTTTTAGTCTCATGGCCATATATGTTTTTGTTTGGTGTACAATACCCTGCATACAAGTCATCATGAATCTCAAAAGCTGTGTGTTCTTTCCTTTTGCCACCCTTCTGTGGCCTCTTTCCTTCAGCCATTTTCTTCAACTGAGGTTTTTGAACTTGTGAGGACTCTGATGAACTTTGAAGATTTTCCTCAAGATTTGCTGGAAATGAATTAATTTGATGAGAACCTATAGATTCGTCGGCAGGCATTGTACCTGCGAATAGAGTATAGTTGCGAGGAAATAGGGAAGAGTCACATGTGTTCTAAGAGATTTTCAAAATAAACCAGTTGAGGAAATTGACCCTTATCATCTTGAAGAATTTCATCAAGTGTTCTTGACTTAGGTTCCAGAGTTGTACAAATTGAAGTAATTGCACAATTGAGGAATCTAGTTGTTAAGTATAAGTGTATAACTATGATGAAATAAACAAGGCTGGCCAAAAGGTTATACTGAAGAATTGAAAGAGTGGTAAAAACATCACTTCAAGATTTTTGAGTAGAGTGAAGATCAAAGCGGGGCAGTAAATAAGCAATTAATTACCCTAGTGATGAAGTCGATGAATTGGATGATGAGGGGATGAAAATCTTTAGCTCGGATCTTTCGTGGCCTAATTTGGCGATGAAAGACGTGTACGCCGGCGGCGGAGGTGAAGAAATCTGTGGCCGGCGTGAGTACGTCGACGAGGAAGTCGAGGCGGTGAAGCTCTTCCTCTCCGACGGCAATGAGATTTTGCGCCGGCACTAGAGTTTGAGGACTGAGAGTGACTGGAGCTAGGAGACGAAGTGAAATAATGTTGACAAGGTCAAGGCTATTTATAGCCGCAGTGAAAACTCAGGGGTCCAAATTTTTTGGACGGATAAGCCCCTAACCATTCGCATCTCGGTGACACACGTCACACATGCATTTTCACACTTATTCATGCGTGTGAAGTGCGGGATGAAGTTACTATGGTAACCACCATAAAAACTTGAAAATTTTAAAATGTGTTCACAATTTCTTCGGCCATCAAGGACACAGTGAAGACTTTGAACGGTGTCAAGTAGAACACATATGAAGAATTTGTGAACTGAGCGGGTTGAGCTTAGCATAGAGGGGAGCGGGTCCCATCACATCCACATAGATGAACAAATCAATTTGAAGAATTAGCAATATGTGGATGCTGTTGAGGACATGAAAAGCTTGAATAAAACATAGATAATAAGTAGTGAAGAATAACCTCAAATGACGAATTTGAAAAGTTTGACGAAATTTCAAATGACGAAAAAACTCAAATTTGATGAATGTCATGAATAGGTGGTGGCATTACCCACCATATAAGAACTATGATGACTTCAGACACCGCATACAATTATCGTAGGGTTCTGAGAGTCAAGTTCTTCATTAATTTCTTCACACTTAGAGGGTTAGTCTTCATTGATTGAAGAAAAATTGTTACTTCGTGTGTTTTGAATCAAAGTCATAAAAAATGCATAAGCGTTAGGATGTGTGTCCACTTCAGAGGACATTAGAGGATTCTAGGATGTTTAGCTCACACGACAACTTGCAGAATCTCTTTTCATCCAAGCGTTAGCGTGTGAGCTAAATATCCAAGAATTCATTTCACAGTCTGGTGGTGCGATTCCTTCAGTGTCGCTTGAAATCAAGCACACATGCAAACTCTAAGAATAATATCTAGCCTAGATGCACATTGGTAAAGAAGCAAACCAATGATGGAGCGATATACCTTCTGATCGAAATCTTTACCATTTTCACCAGTGCCGAGTTAACCATTAGTAGGCATTGGAATTTCGAGGCCTTTGCAGTCTTACATGCCAAATTTCTTCAGGCAATCTTTAAGGTATTTCTCTAGAGAAATGAAGATGCCATTGGGTTGTTGACAAATTTGAAGAGCAAGGAAGAATTTCAATTCTCCCATCATAGACATATGATATTCTTCATGCATCATATATGCAAATTCATCACTGAAATGCTTGTTTGTGCAACCAAACATAATATCATCAACATATATTTGGCATATGAAAATTCTCCATCATAAGACTTAGTGAAAAGAGTAGGGTCAAGTGAACTGGGTTTGAAACCCCTTTTCTTCAGGAATTCCTTTAGAGTATCATACCAAGCCCGTGGGGCTTGCTTGAAGCCATAGAGTGCTTGTTTAGTCTGAAGAGTTTGTCAGGATGCTTTGGATCCTCAAAACCGGGTTGTTGAGCAACATATACTTCTTCCTCAAGCTTATCATTGAGGAATGCACTTTTCACATCCATTTGATATAAGATAATATTTTGATGGTTAGCATATGCAAGCAATAAACAAATAGCTTGAAGCCTAGCAACAGGTGCAAAGGTTTCACCGAAATCAATACCCTCAACCTATGTGTAGCCTTGTGCTACAAGACGGGCATTATTTCTTACCACTTAGCCACTTTCGTCTTGCTTGTTGCGGTAGATCAACTTAGTGCTGATGATATTGTGCTTGCGTGGATCAGTATGATTCACAAGTTCCCACACATTGTTGAGCTCAAATTGTTGTAATTTTTCTTACATGGCCAGAATCCACTATGGCTCCAGAAATGCTTCATCAACTATGGCGGGCTTTGTGATAAAAACAAATACAAAATGCCCACAAAAGTTAGCTAAATGTGAAGCTCTTGGGCGAGTGAGAGGACCAAGTGCATTAATGTTGTCGAGGATCTTCTCAATCTACACTTCATTCGCCACTCGTGGATGGGCTCGACGAGGGCCGTGATGAGGTTGAGCATTTTCCTCAGAGTCATTTTCTTCAAGATTAGTAGTTTCTTCATGACAGGGAATGATCACTCCTTCTTCAGGTATTTCTTCACTGGTCACAATTTCACAAGTGCCCATCAGCTTGATAGATTCCTCACGAGGCATTTCATCTTGCACAGAGGCTGGTGCTCTCTTTGCGAGCTGTTAATTTCATCGAACCGCACATCTATAGTTTCAAAAACCTTGTTGTGGTAGGTGTTAAATACTATGTAGGCGTGCGAGTCCTTTTCGTAGCCAAGCATAAAACCCTCATGTATTTTCAGTGCAAATTTGGAATTGTGATGTGGGTCTCTAATCCAGCATTTAGCACCGAAGACTTTGAAATAACTTATATTGGTCTTTTTATAAGTGAGGAGCTCATATGAAGTGTTCTTGAGGAATTTGTGAAGATATACCCGATTGATGATATGACAAGCATTATCAATTGCTTTAGGCCACCATCGACGAGGTGTCTTGTATTCATCAAGCATATTGCGTGCCATCACAATGAGGAAAAAGGTCTTTGTCGGTGTCAAAACCGGTGGATCTCGGGTAGGGGGTCCCGAACTGTGCGTCTAGGCCGGATGGTAACAGTAGGCAAGGGACACGAAGTTTTACCCAGGTTCGGGCCCTCTCGATGGAGGTAAAACCCTACGTCCTGCTTGATTAATACTGATGATATGGGTAGTACAAGAGTAGATCTACCACGAGATCAGAGAGGCAAACCCTAGAATCTACCCTATGGTATGATTGTTGTTGTCTATGTTGCCCTACGGACTAAAACCCTCCGGTTTATATAGACACCAGAGAGGGTTAGGGTTACACAAAGTCGGTTACAATGGTAGGAGATCTGTATATCCGTATCACAAATCTTGCCTTCCACGCCAAGGAAAGTCCTATCCGGACATGGGATGAAGTCTTGAATCTTGTATCTTCATAGTCCAGGAGTCTGGCTGAAGGTATAGTCCGGCCATCCGGACACCCCCTAATCCAGGACTCCCTCAGTAGCCCCTGAACCAGGCTTCAATGATGACGAGGCCGGCCCGCAGTTTGTCTTCGGCATTGCAAGGTGGGTTCCTCCTCCAAGCACTTCATAGAAGATTTTGAACACAAAGATAGTGTCCGGCTCTGCAAAATAAGTTCCCACATATTGCCATAGAGAGAACAATATTTACACAGATCCAATCTGCTGACGTATTCCGAAGTGCGACACACCACGGCCAAGCCTTTATCCGAGTCGTTTCATTATCCTACCTCAGCGTGTTATGCGAGGCGGTTTCCTTGGCACGTCTTGTCAAAGCAGAGATCGTGTCCCCTTATTCCGGGATTCTCATCAATACGGGCGTGGGTAACCCAACCGCGCCATTGATTACAGCGCTTGGAGATAAGCGAGTTTTACCAGGCTGGTAGGGACATGTAGTTGCGTCCACCCATATAAGGGGATAAGGATCCACCTTTCCACCTATGCCTTCTTCCTCCTTTGCCTATCCATTCTTGCGCACTCGAGCTCCAGCGCCCAAGTCCGCACTCACACCTCAACCTTCTCCAGCCATGTACGGAGCAGGAGGCAAGTGGATGGTCTCCTCCGTCATGGAGGGTCACATCAAAAAGCTGAGGAAGGCCGGATACCTGTCTAATGACATCGCGTACCGGCTTCCCGAAAAGGGGCAGCTCATCCCCACCCCTAGGCCCCATGAGAGGGTGGTGTTCCTCCCCCATTTCCTCCGCGGACTGGGCTTCCCTCTTCACCCATTCATCTGGGGGATCATGTTCTACTACGGCCTGGATTTCCACGATCTGGCCCCGAACTTCGTCCTCAACCTCTCGGCGTTTATCGTCGTGTGCGAGGCTTTCCTCCGCATCCGGCCCCATTTCGGCCTATGGCTCAAGACTTTCAACGTCAAGCCGAAGGTGGTGCGCGGCACCCAGGCGGAGTGCATAGGCGCCATGGTTGGCAAGATGGCCAACATCTTATGGCTCGAGGGCTCCTTTGTGGAGACACTGAAGGGGTGGCAATCGGGGTAGTTTTACATCACCGAGCCGCACAACCCCGAATGGGTCGCACCCCCCGAGTTTCGATCCATACCCCCTATGCGGCTCACCTCCTGGAAGGAGACGGGCCTGTCATGGGGCAAGAAAGGAGAGCTGACCGGACTCCAAACATGCATCCAAACCCTGGTGGACAAGAAGCTCAAACTTGTCAACGTATGCTCATCCGCCTGATCCTCCCGTGTCAACAACGGGCTTTCACCCTGTGGGAGTTCGACTCGGCGCGGCACCAAACTCTGAGCAGGCTCTTCGACACGATGTACGAAGATGCCTGGAAGGTGCTTTTCAAGGGCGCCGAGGCCCCCGCATCCGCTACTGAGGATCGCGGATTTAGTACGCAGCGTCATGCTCATGCAGTAAGTTGTTTTTTTCCTTTTACAGGGTATCAGTTTTTCATAGTTTGACTCCATGTGGGATCTAAGCTCCCTTACCTTTGACAGGATTGGCAGGTGACGTCCGGACAGAACAACTGTCCGGCTCCTTTGCCCGAAGGCCTAGCGGACGCTCGCTTGGCGAAGCTGCTGGTTCCGGCACCCTATGTGGAGCCGGAGAAGAAGGCCGCGAAAAAGGCCACAGGGACTCGAAAGAGTGCCCGGCGCCAGGAGGTGTCGGATCCATCATCCGGCGGTTCCGAGGCACATTCCTCTCGTGAAGACGAGGAGGAAGAAGAAGAAGCCTCTCCCCCTCCAGCGGGAGGAGAGAAGAAAAGGTAGGCCGCCCTCTTTGGGGAGGCCGGAGGGTCCAAGGGGAAAACCCTTCCTCTGGACTACTCCACCGACGCCGACGACGGCGAAGAGGAGTGGCAGCCCAGGGCCAAGCCCCTGGCAAAAACGTAAGTATCCGGATACCTGAGTAATTCATAGTATTCGTTTATTTCACAGCTTTCCCTTACACCGAATACGTTTATGCAGCCCGCCCAAAGACCGGCTCGACGCATCGTCGAGCGGCTCACTGGATTCATCGGATGTGAACTCGCTTCCGACGGCTTCCTCTCCCCACCCTACAGACGACACCGAAGTGTTGTCCCGACAGGTCCCAAGCCAGGAGGAGGTGGTCCTGGAGGCGCCGCAAGGCGGCCTCCTGGACTCCAGGAGTAAAGGGGATGAAACCCCCCAGGGCTCCAAGTCCGGCTCCAGGTCGGACACCGCTCCAGAACCTTTAAAGGTTCCAGAGTCCGGCAGGGGACCTCCTTCCAAGAGGAGCAAGCCCACCACGCTGGTGACCCCTGTCCAACCGGAGGCATCGGACAATATGTTGGAGGTGCTCCAAGGCGCCTCCATCGACGAGGAGCACCGCGCTATTATGAGTGCGGTGGTCCAGAAGGTTCAGTCCTCCAAGAGCGGACTGACTGAAGCTTGTACTAGCCTTTTAACAGGCTTTGAGGTAAGTAAAGAATGTGTAAATAATATTACCGCATAGACAGTAGCCCCTGATGCTCTGTTGGGCGTTTGGGAAGAAAAGCTGGATAGAGGATCAAAGAATTCGCAGGAGTCTAACAAAAGGAGTCAATATGCGTATGCAGGCTTCTCTGCTGGCGTCCGCCGCACTGACTGCGGAAGTGGACACGCTGAAGCAGAGCCTTGAGAAGTCCGAGCAAGAGCTTGGGCGTGCCAAGAAGCAGCTTGAGGAGAAGGAAGGTAAGAAATACCTTGTTTGAGTATGTATAAAAAAGGTGCAATTGCAAAAAATGACAGGACTATCGTGGCTGTTGTAGGGGCCACGTCTGAGGTGGCGACCCTGAAGCAGGCGCTGGCCGAGGCCGAGAAGAGGGCGGCCACGAAGCGCACCGAGCGGGAGAAGTGTGAGGCCGAGGTTGGCAAAGTGCGGCAAGAGCTCCAGGTTCTCATGAAGAAACATGAGAGTTTGGAGCTTCACTCGAAGACGCGAGCGTACGAGCTCGCGGCGGCTATTGAAAATGCCAAGTCTGCCAAGACCGAATCCCAGAAGACCCTCCAAGAGTTGGATGAGGTGAAGAAGATAGCGGCGGGTAAGGCATTCTTTATGCAAAGCAAACATATAAACGTGAGTTACTTGTTACTTACCCGAATCCGAAGCTCTCCAGGAGCGTTCGCAGATCTTCCCCGGAGTGTGTCCGATGCCGCCGCATTCTATCGAGCCGAGGAGGGCAGCTCGACCGAGAAGGTGTTCTGGTCTCAGTATGCTGAGGCCGGACACCCCGTACCACTGAGCGACCAGCTGAAGTAGCTGGTCGAGCTCCACAAGGCGGCCGAACAGGCCATGAAGGACCTCTTGGTCCGGCTGTGGCCAGGAGAGGCTTCGCCTGGGAGCTATGTCGGGCTGGTGCGGCGGCTGGTGGAGGCCTGTCCAAGGCTCGGAGTCATCAAGCGCTCCATCTGCATTGAAGGTGCCCGTAGGGCCCTTGCCCATGCTGAGGTGCACAGGGGCAAGCTGGATGCCGAGAAATTTGTGAAGGACGGGCCACCACCGGGGAAAGAGCATCGCAAGCCCGAGAATTACTATAAGGATGTTCTGAAGGGTGCCTGCCTTGTGGCGGATGAATGTTCTAGGGATGTAATTTTTGAGTGAAACTTGCTCGTTTTGTCCTATGGGCTGGAAACTTGTTCATATGCACTAAGCAATGCTATTTGTAATTTAAAATATTACCTTCTGTGCGGCTGTTTATCAATTATGAGAGATGGCAAGTCGTCGGCTTCTGCCCCGTGCCGCTAGTGCTGGGCTGTTCGGGGATAAACCTGAGCGCTCTTTTTCCCATGTGTGGGTCCTTCGAGGGAGGCGCTCAGCCCAACAAACAAGGCAATCAGACTATAATGCGTGAACACTCTCACTTAGCCATAGAATTCTATAATTTTAAATTTCGGCGAAGCCCCTAGTATTCGGAAGACCGAGTTCAGGGCGCTATCCATGCCTTGGACGGACAGAGCCGGCTCCTCGCCCTAAGAGACATAAGTCTTTAGGGACTCGAAAGACCTCTCGAACAGCGACCAGCTCTCGCCTCATCATGACAGTCAGTTTTAGCTTTCTCCACTGAGGTGCTTGGCCCAGCTCAACTGGGGCACAATCGCAGTGGTTCTCCTAGTGCTACCTTAGCCGATATAGCGGAACGTAAGGCACCAAAACATAGGAGCCAGGCAAACCCAACTATTGACCCAAGACATGATTCGGAGCCGATGCATATAATGCTATAAGTTCAAGGTGCCACACTTGTTAAAGTGTTCGGACTTCTCACACCATATTGAGGGGTACTAGAGCCCCTGGCGTATTTTGGCTGTACCAACGTGTACGGGTGCAACATGTTGCTAAGGAGCATATATATATATATATATATATAAGGTAATGCAAAAATAGACAAAAGCTATGCATTGTTTATTAAAAAGGGGCTGCGGTCAAAGCAGAACGATACAAATAATGCGATAGGTGGAAGGTTGGACTATTTAACATGTCCGTTCCAGGGGCAAGCTGCGGAATAGTATGCGGAACAGGTGTACTGCTCGTGATAGAGACCACCTGGGAGTTCCGCGATGCAGGGTGGCTTGTCTGCTTCCCTGGTTCTTGCATCGTTTGTGCGGTAATTGAACTGCCGAACAGGCCTTCCGGAGGATGGAGTCCTGAAAGTAAGAGAAAATTAAAAAATCGGCAGCCCCTGGTACGGTTTAAGCCGCGTTTCGGGCGTGCCGTAATGGTGCCCCTCCCCCTGTACTCATGGTATCTCTAGACGTAGTTATGTATGCGAAGTACTGGCGTCGCCTTTTGCGGGGGTTGGGGTTGGGGCCGCATTGCTACGCATGCTCGAATCGTGCCAGGCGGTCTTGTTGTAGGTTACTCCGGGCGCGCTTGACGGTGTCCGGTCGTTTAATGGCCGGACTAGAGAACTGCCTGGAGAGGCTGCTTTGTACTTCCGCTACAAGGGCCGCCGTGTGCTCCTCCGTTCGGAGGGAGCGTTCGGTGTTTCCATTGACCGTAATTACTCCTCGAGGGCCTGACATCTTGAGCTTAAGGTATGCGTAGTGCGGTACCGCATTGAACTTGGCGAATGCGGTTCGCCCGAGCAGTGCATGATAACCACTACGGAACGGGACTATGTCGAAGATTAACTCCTCGCTTCGGAAATTATCCGAAGATCCGAAGACCACTTCAAGTGTGACTGAGCCTGTACAGTTGGCCTCTACACCTGGTATTACGCCTTTAAATGTCGTTTTGGTGGGCTTAATACTCGAGGGATATATGCCCATTTTGCGCACTGTATCCTGGTAAAGCAGGTTCAGGCTGCTGCCGCCGTCCATAAGGACTCTAGTGAGATGAAATCCGTCAATAATTGGGTCTAGAACCAATGCGGCAAATCCGCCATGATGGATGCTAGTGGGATGGTCCCTTCGATCAAAGGTGATCGGGCAGGAGGACCATGGGTTGAACTTTGGGGCGACTGGCTCTACCGCGTATACGTCCCTTAGCGCGCGCTTTCGTTCCCTTTTGGGGACGTGGGTTGCGTATATCATGTTCACCGTCCGCACTTGTGGGGGAAAACCCTTCTGTCCACTGTTGTTCGGCGGCCGGGGCTCCTCGTCGTCATCGCTATGCGGCCCCTTGTCTTTGTTTTCGGCATTTAACTTGCCTGCCTGCTTGAACACCCAACAATCCCTGTTGGTGTGATTGCCGGTTTTTCAGGGGTGCCATGTATCTGGCACAAGCGGTCGAGTATTCGGTCCAAACTGGACGGCCCCCTAGGATTCCTTTTGAATGCCTTTTTCCGTTGACCAGATTAAGAGCCTCTGAATCCGGCATTAACTGCCGTATCCTTAGCATTGTCGTCGTTAATGCGGCGCTTCTGCTTGTTGCGACGCGACCTGCCACTGCTGTCCCTGGTGTCCGAATTACCAGGGTTTTTGGTCATGTTGTTGCTACGAGCGAGCCAGTTGTCTTCTCCCGCGCAAAAGCGGGTCATGAGTGTCGTGAGTGCTGCCATAGATTTCGGCTTTTCCTGTCCAAGGTGCCGGGCCAGCCACTCGTCATGGATATTGTGCTTGAAGGCTGCTAGGGCCTCCGCGTCTAGACAGTTGACTATTTGATTTTTCTTTGTTAGGAACCGTGTCCAGAATTGCCTGGCCGATTCCTCTAGCTGCTGAATTACGTGACTTAGGTCATCGACGTCTGGGGGTCGCACATAAGTGCCCAGGAAATTGTCGAGGAATGCGGCTTCTAGGTCCTCCCAACAACTGATTGATCCTGTTGGCAAGCTTTTAAGCCAATGTCGAGCTGGTCCTTTAAGCTTGAGTGGGAGGTATTTGATGGCGTCGAAATCGTCACCGCGGGCCATGTGGATATGAAGGAGATAATCCTCGATCCATGCCGCAGGATCTGTTGTGCCATCATATGATTCGATGTTTACGGGTTTGAAACCCTCAGGGATTTTATGATCCATTATTTCGTCTGTGAAGCATATTGGGTGTGCGGCGCCTCTGTACTGGGCTATATCACGACGTAGCTCCAATGAGCTTTGTCTACTGTGTTCGGCCCTGCCAAATTTGTGGCCGGTGTGACGGTTATCGTCTCAAGCCGTGGGGCGCCCACGCGATCCGTAGATCGATCTTGTTTGCCTTGCCTTGTCCTCTAACATATCTCGTAAGTCCGGCGCATATTCCCGTGCCTTGGTACGGGGTGCGGCTTGAGTGAAGGGCCGAGAGGCCTCTCTGTCACGGCCACGAGCTGGTCGGTCGGCCGCATCAAGTGCTTCCTCCTCTAATCGGGGTAGCCACCTGCGTTTTGGGTAGCTTTTGGAGGGGCGTTTGAGTTTATGCTCTTCGGCCACAAGGACTTCAGTCCATCTGTCGACTAGCAAATCTTGATTAGCTCTAAGCTGTTGCTGCTTTTTCTTGAGGCTTCTTGCCGTGGCCATAAGCCTGCGTTGAAAACGCTCTTGCTCGACGGGATCCTCTGGCACGACGAATTCATTGTCGTCGAGGCTTGCCTCATCTTCGGAGGGAGGCATATAATTATCGTCCTCGACCTCTGTGTCAGCCACCTTCTCATGAGGGCTGGTTTCTCCATCCTCCTGTGCTAAATCTTGCTGGAGGGGGTTTTCTTCGGCGCTTTCCAGAGTATTATTATCTCCCGTGCTGGAATCGCCGCATTTGTTTTGGCGGGATTTTGAGCGGCACCGCTGACGCCGACGCTTAGGCTGTTTCTTGGAGGGGTCATCCTCCGCTGTTCCGTCGCCATCTCCTTCTTTTGGGGTGTCCACCATGTATATGTCATATGATGAGGTGGCTTTCCAGGGCCTAGTAGGCGCTGGTTCTTCATCATCTCCTTCATCGGCGTCCATACCGTTGATGTCTTCGGAGTCGAAGTCGAGCATGTCGATTAAATCATCGACAGTGGCTACAAAGTGGGTGGTGGGTGGGCTTTGAATTTCTTCATCGTCCGAATCCCAACCTTGCTGACCGTAGTCCGGCCAGGACTCTCTTGATAAAGAGAGAGACTTCAGTGTCTTCAGAATATTGATGAAAGGCGAGTGCTGAAAGATGTCCGCGGCAGTAAACTCCATGATCAGCGCCCAATCGGATTCGATCGGCAGGGGCGTGGAGGGTTCGGAGTCCGGCTCCTTGGAGTCACGAATCTCGCGGAGTTCGGGGCTGGTGTTCGGCTCAATCGCCATTGGGATCGCAACCCTCGAGGTGGCGTCCAACCGCCCATCCTCGATCAGCGCAGTTGGCTCCAAATTAAGGGTCGAAGCCAACGCGGGTGCGGCCTCCAGGGCACTGTTCGGCGGCAGAGCTAGATCATGCTCGTCGGGACAGTGCGGCGCGCTCGGCAATGGCTCGAATCCGTCGAAGATCAAGTCCCCGCGGATGTCAGCCATGTAGTTTAAACTTCCAAATCTGACCTGACGGCCAGGGGCGTAGCTTTCGATCTGCTCCAGATGGCCAAGTGAATTGGCCCACAGTGCGAAGCCGCCGAAGACGAAGATCTGTCCGGGGAGGAAGGTCTCACCCTGGACTGCATCGCTATTGACGATCATAGGAGCCATCGAGCCTGACGGCGACGACACAGAGGAACTCTCAATGAAAGCACCAATGTCGGTGTCATAAGAGGCGGATCTCGGGTAGGGGGTCCCGAACTGTGCGTCTAGGCCGGATGGTAACAGGAGGCAAGGGACACGAAGTTTTACCCAGGTTCGGGCCCTCTCGATGGAGGTAAAACGCTACGTCCTGCTTGATTAATATTGATGATATGGGTAGTACAAGAGTAGATCTACCATGAGATCGGAGAGGCTAAACCCTAGAAGCTAGCCTATGGTATGATTGTTGTTGTCTATGTTGTCCTACAGACTAAAACCCTTCGGTTTATATAGACACCAGAGAGGGTTAGGGTTACACAAAGTCGGTTACAATGGTAGGAGATCTGTATATCCGTATCGCCAAGCTTGCCTTCCACGCCAAGGAAAGTCCTATCCGGACACGGGACGAAGTCTTCAATCTTGTATCTTCATAGTCCAGGAGTCCGGCTGAAGGTATAGTCCGGCCATCCGGACACCCCCTAATCCAGGACTCCCTCAGTCTTGATAACCCACAAGTATAGGGGATCGTTTGTAGCCTTTTTCGATAAATAAGAGTGTTGAACCCGACGAGGAGCTGAAGGCAGAACAAATATTCCCTCAAGTTCTATCGACCACCGATACAACTCTACGCACACTTGACGTTTGCTTTACCTAAAACAAGTATAATACTACTTGGCAAGAATAAAACTATGAGTACTTGGCGAGAATAAAAACTAAGAATAAATTGCAAGATAATAAAAGTAGATAGCTTTTGTCAACAAGAAAGTCATTTGTCCCTAGGTGATCAATAACTAAACCGGTAATCATTGTTGCAGTTTTATATGAGGGAGAGGCATTGTAACGCCCTCGATGCAGCTATATCTCCCACGTGTCGAAGCACGACTTAGAGGCATAACCGCATTGAAAGCAATGTCGCAAGTGAGGTAATCTTCACACAACCCATGTAATACATAAGGTAAAAGATACATAGTTGGCTTACAATCGCCACTTCACACAATACATGAATAAAGCATTACAATATCCAAATACAATCAAGGTCCGACTATGGAACCAAAATAAAAGAAGAACCCCAAATGCGACAAGGTCCCCGATCGACCCCAACTGGGCTCCACTACTGATCAACTAGAACGAAACAACACAAAGGACAAGATCTTCCTCGAGCTCCTCCTGAGCTTGGTTGCGTCATCGACATGGACTCATTGGCACCTGCAAGCTGGTTTTGGAAGTATCTGTGAGTCACCGGGACTCAGCAATCTTGCACCCTCGCGATCAAGACTATTTAAGCTTATAGGTAAGGCAAAGGTATGAGGTGGAGCTGCAGCTAGCGACTAGCATATATGGTGGCTAACATACGCAAATGAGAGCGAGAAGAGAAGGCAAAGCACGTTCGAGAAAGTATGATCAAGAAGTGATCCTAGAACAACCTACGTCAAGCATAACTCCAACACCGTGTTCACTTCCCGGACTCCGCCGGAAAGAGACCATCACGGTTACGCACGCGGTTGATGTGTTTTAATTAAGGTCAACTTCAGGTTTTCTACAACCGGACGTTAACAAATTCCCATCTGCCCATAACCACGGGCACAGCTTTCGAAAGTTCAAATCCCTGCAGGGGTGTCCCAACTTAGCCCATCACAATCTCTCACGGTCAACGAAGGATATTCCTTCTAGCGGGAAGACCCGATCAGACTCGGAATCTCGTTTACAAGACATTTCGACAATGGTAAAACAAGACCAGCAAAGTCGCCCGATGCGCCGACATCTTGATGGGAGCTGCACATATCTCGTTCTTATGGCAACACCGGATGAGACATCGTACGAGTAAAACTAGCCCTCAAGTTTCCCCGAGGTGGCCCCGCAGTCTCCTCAGTTCGGACCAACACTTAGACAAGCACTGGCCCCGGGGGGTTAAAATAAGATGACCCTTGGGCTGGCCTAACCCAAGGGAAAAAGAGGCTAGGTGGCGAATGATAAAACCAAGGTTGGGCCTTGCTGGAGGAGTTTTATTCAAGGCGAATTGTCAAGGGGTTCCCATTATACCCAACCACGTAAGGAACACAAAATCCGGGAATATAACACCGATATGACGGAAACTAGGGCGGCAAGAGTGGAACAAAACACCAGGCATAAGGCCGAGCCTTCCACTCTTTACCAAGTATATAGATGCATTAATTAAATAAGATATATTGTGATATCCCAACAAGTAAACATGTTCCAACAAGGAACAACATCTCCATGTTCCAACAAGGAACAAACTTCAATCTTCACCAGCAATTAACAACGCTTTAAGAGGGGCTGAGCAAAGCGGTAACGTAGCCAAACAACAGTTTGCTAGGACAAGTTGGGTTAGAGGCTTGGTTCAACAATATAGGAGGCATGATAAGCAAGTGGTAGGTATTGCAGCATAGGCATAGAAAAAGAGCGAGCAACTAGCAAGCAAAGATAGAAGTGTTTTCGAGGGTATGATCATCTTGCCTGAAAACCCGCAATGAAGAAGAACGAGTCCATGAAGAAGATAAATGGATGTAGACGAACGGGTCCTCACAAATGCGACGTTACCGGAACCAACCCGAAGAAGCAAACACCGGAAAGAAGCACACAACATAGTAAACAAACCACACATGAACATGATATGATATGCGGGATGCGGTATGCGATGCATATGCATGATTTGACAAGAGATTAATGAACCTGGCCTCAACTTGGAAATCCAAGTGTGCCACTGGAAAGATGAGAATAAAATGCTTGAAAACTATATAAAGATCACCGGAATCAGAGTTACGGTTTGGAAATGGCAAGCAATTCAAATATGACCACGTTCTGCAATTTACAGCAAGTAGCCATCTAAATGCAACAAGATGAACATGCTACAGCACCCAAACATGGCAACAAAATGCATGACAGGGATCCACTCATGATGCTTAACAAAAGATGAACACTGAGCTACGGCCAATTCATCCATTAACAGGTTCAAACAAGCATGGCAAAAGAGCAAACGGTAAACAGATTTCAGACTTACTGAAATTAACACAAGCCTGGAATTTCAGATCAGGTAACACACTTTGGAGCATGAAAATTATATGCTACAGGACCTGAACATGGCAAAGTAAAGCATGTCATGGAGCTACTCAAAGAGCGTAACAAAAGTCCCTTAGTGACCTTGAGCCAAAAGGGATCAGAAAATACAATTGCAAGCATGTGAACATGGCAAAAGCATAATCAGATCACAGACTTAGTGAAAAACTGGAGCATGCAAATCAGATATCAAGTAGGCATGTTTACGAGCTCGATGCACTCACTACAGAGCAAGTCATGACAATCTAAGCATACATCCATCAAGAATACACATTATACAAGCTAGACATGGCAAGAACATTAACATAGCATGCACGGATCAACTACAACATCCTCGGCAAAATCGCTAACAAGTAGACAATCTGCCCATATTCACGAAATAGCAAAAGTAGAGCTCGATTGACTCAAGCTAGGGTGCTCCATAATTGCAATCAAAGACATGGATGGATAAAGCGCTACAAGATTAACAAAACATCCTTACTGATCATCCTCAAAAGAGGCACGGATCACTTGGAAACAACATGAACATATGGCATAATGAAATAAACAGATCAAGGACTTAGTGGAATTGCTAAGTCCCTGAAATCAGCTTTAGCGAATGCTCCACTTTGCAAGCTTGTGCTAGTCACCACACACATCAAAAAAAAACATGGATTGCACCTCTGGATAGATGCCAAAACATATAAAAAAACACATGAAGAGCTCAGGGGCATATCATGCACACATTAATCATGGCAAAAATGACAAATATCTATTTGGAGCAGCAGATCTCACAACTAACTCAAATAGCACTCTTCCAACAGCATTTCGGGCATTAAGATGAACTCAAATGAAAATTATGCAATGAGATGAAATGATGTACTCTCTGAGACGAACATTTCGATATGCTATATGCCCAAAACGGATCTACGGATGATGAGTTACGACATGATGAACAAGGGCATATGAAACATGGAAATCTCGGGGACTTGGTAGAAATTTCACCTCGCGGGAAAGTCAACGGGTGGATGAGGTGGTGCGGGATGAGAGGATCCGGGGCGCGGGGAGGCTGTTTGGATCCAGGGACTGGTGGATCTGGTCCAGCCTCACCGGATCTGGCCGGAGTTGACTCCGGTGAGGGGCGGCCGGCGACGGGGAGCTCCAGGCACCGGCGGGGAGCAGGCCGCGGCGGGGCGGCGAGCTCCGGCAGGGGCGGGCGCCGGCGAGAACCAGGCGGCGGCGAGGTGCACGGAGGGCGCGGGCGGCGAGCGTTCGGGCGCTGGAAGGCCGGGAGCCGGGCGGCGACGGGATGGGCGGCGCCAGCGTCTTGCGGTGTTGGCGGAGGTGGCCGGCGCAGCTCCGGCAGGCCAGAAGCCGAGAAGACGGCGGGCGGCGCGCGGGGGCTCTCCACGGGCGGCGGCGGCGGTGGTTGGGCCCCGCGGGCCCGATCTGGGCCCGGGCGGGCCGCGGGGAGAGAGAGGCCGGCGGGGAGGTGACGTGGCGTGGCCTGGTTGGAGGAGAGGGGCGGCGTGGTGACGTGGCGTGCCCTGATTCGCCAGGGTGACGCGTCCGGAGGACATGTCCGGTGTGGGATGGATGTGTCCGTCGGCGCGAGGACGGAGATGGCGAGGGTTCATCCGCGAAATGATCCGAAATTTCGGGGAGGGGCACATATTTATAGGTAGAGGGAGCTAGGAGAGTCCAAATGAGGTGCGGTTTTCGGCCACGCGACCGTGATCGAACGACCGAGATGATGGAGAGGGTTTTGGTGGGTTTTGGGCCAAAATGGAAGGGTGTTGGGCTGCAACACACACGAGGCCTTTTCGGTCCCTCGGTTAACCGTTGGAGTATCAAACGAAGTCCAAATGGTACGAAACTTGACAGGCGGTCTACCGGTAGTAAACCAAGGCCAGATGACAAGTCTCGGTCCAATCCGGAAATGTTTAAACCCCATACACGAGAAGAAGGTAGAAATGGCCACCGGAGGAGATAGGAGCGTCGGAATGCAAAACAGACAACGGGAAAAATGCTCGGATGCATGAGACGAACATGTATGCAAATGAAATGCACATCATGACATGATATGCAATGCATGACATGCAAGAAATGACAAGGCAACAACAACGAATAACTGGAAGACACCTGGCTCATCGGTCTCAGGGCGTTACAGGCATAAGCTAACATACTGTCTCTACTTGGATCATATGCACTTATGATTGGAACTCTAGCAAGCATCCACAACTACTAAAGATCATTAAGGTCGTGAAACCCAACCATAGCATTAAGTATCAAGTCCTATTTATCCCACACGCAATGACCCCCAAACTCGAGTCTGTGTATTCTGTCACTCACGCCACCCACCATAAGCAAGCCATTAACGTATTGCAACACCCTAAAGTGGGGATCCCTCCATTTGCGTGACACGAAGGGCACCGTAGGACAACACCAAAATAAAATATACAACTCAAACCAGTCATGATCATCTATCAACGGATCTACTCAAACATCATAGGATAACCACATATCATTGGGAAATAATATATAGCGTTGAGCACCATCTTTAAGTAGATATTACATCAGGGAGAAGGGGTGTTACACCGCTGCATAGAGGGGGAGAAGGTTGGTGTTGACGGTATCAAGATTCTTGATGTAGATCAGTGTCACGATCCTTGCCCCGGCGGCACTCCGGCGCCACCGGGAGAGAGGGGGAGAGAGAGCCCCTCCTTCTTCTTCTTCTTCCTTGGCCTCCCCCCTAGATGGGAGGAGAGTTTCCCTTCTGGTCGATGGCTGCCATGGCGGCAGAGGGGCAGGATCTCCTCCTAGATTGGACATATCTCTCTGTTCTCTTCTGTTTCATGTTCCTATTTTCTGGCCCTTCACCATTTCTTAAATTATCGGAGATCCATAACTCCGATTGCGCTGAAATTTTTACATGATTTTTTCCATAAATTGTCTATCTTGCGCCCCAATAATTGCACCAACCAACTTACGGGGAGGGCACAAGACACCTGGGTGCGCCAGGGGGTGCCCAGCGCGCCCTGGTGGGTCGTGGAGGCCGTGGGCTTTCATTTACGTTGATTCCACCTCCCAAAATCAGAAATATTCCAAAATAATTCTCTGTAAATTTTTATCGCATTTGGACTTCGTTTGATATCGATATTCTGTGAAACAAAAAACAGGCAACAAATAGGAACTGGCATTGGGCACTGTATCAATAAGTTAGTCCAAGAAATCATATAACATGTTGCCAAAAAGATGTGAAAGTTGTATAATAATGGCATGGAATAATAAAAAATTATAGATACGGCGGAGACGTATCAGCATCCCCAAGCTTAATTCCTGCTCGTCCTCGAGCAGGTAAATAATAAAAAAGATAATTTTTGATGTGGAATGCTACCTAGCATAATCTTGATCATATATCTAATCATGGCATGAATATTAAGACAAGAGTGATTCAAAGAAATAGTCTGTAATTTGACACAAAGACATCAATACTCAGGCATCCCAACAAACAATCATGTCTTTCAAAATATCAACGCTAAAGAAAGCTATCCCTACAAAATCATATAGTTTTGTCATTCTCTATCTTCTTAACACAAAGTATTTATCATGCACAACCCCGATAACAAGCCGAGCAATTGGTTCATACTTTTCAACGTGCTTCAGGTTTTTCAACCCTCATGCAATACATGAGCGCAAGCCATGGATATAGCACTATGGGTGGAATAGAGTATGATGATTGGGGTAAATATAAAGAAGGCAAAAAGTAAGAAAGTCTCACATTGACGCGGCTAACCAACGCACTATGGAGATGCCCATCAATTGATATCAATGTGAGGAGTACGAATTGCCATTCAACGAATGCACTAAAGCTATAAGTGTATGAAAGCTCAGTAGGAAAACTAAGTGGATGTGCATATAACTCTATAATGAAAAATTCCCACTAGTATATGAAAGCGCCAACATATGAGACTCTCTATATGAAAAACATGGTGCTACTTTGAAGCACACGTGTGGAACTAGCATGCCCCTTCTCTCTTTGTTTTTACTTTTTTCCTTTTACTTTTTTTAACATTTTTCTATCTTTGTCCGGAGTCTCATCCTGACTTGTGGGGGAATCATAGCCTCGATCATCCTTTACTCACTGGACATGCTCTAACAATGAAAATTGATGATCATCACACTTCTATTTTACTTACAACTCAATATTACAACTCGATACCTATAACAAAATATGACTCTATATGGATGCCTCTGGCAGTGTACCAGAATGTGGAATGATCTAGCATAAGAACGATATCAAAAAACGGACAAGCCATGGAAATTTCATGCTAGCTATCTTACGATCATGCAAAGCAATATGACAATGAATGCTCAAGTCATCAAAACGGATGTGGTGGAAGTTGCATGGCAATATATCTCAGAATGGCTATGGAAAGGGCACAATAGGTATATATGGTGGCTGTTTTGAGGAAGATATAATAAGGCTTATGTGTGATAGAGCATATCATACCACGGGGTTTGGATGCACCGACGAAGTTTGCATCGACTCTCGATGTGAGAAAGGGCAATGCACGGTACCATAGAGGCTAGCAAATTGCAGAAAGGTAAGAGTGCATATAATCCATGGACTCACATTAGTCATAAAAAACTCATATACTTATTGCAAATGTTTATTAGCGATCGAAGCAAAGTACTACTACGCATGCCCCTAGGGGGATAGATTGGTAGAAAAAGACCATCGCTCGTCCCCGACCGCCACTCATAAGGAAGACAATCAATAATAAATCATGCTCCAACTTCATAGCATAGCGAGAGACTATATGTGCATTCTTCGAGAATCACAAACCTTAAAACCAATATTCTTACTAACCAGAACTGAGGGAGTCTTGGATTAGGGGGTATCCGGACAGCCAGATTATATCCTTTGGCCGGACTATTGGACTATGAAGATACAAGATTGAAGACTTCGTCTCGTGTCCGGGGGGAACTCTACTTGGCGTGGAAGGCAAGCTAGGCAATACGGATATGTATATCTCCTCCTTTGTAACCGACCTTGGGTAATCCTAGCCCCCTCCGGTGTCTATATAAACCGGAGGGGTTTTAGTCCGTAGGACAACATACAATCATACCATAGGCTAGCTTTTAGGGTTTAGCCTCTTCGATCTCGTGGTAGATCAACTCTTGTGCTACTCATGTTATCAAGAATAATCAGGCAGGACGTAGGGTTTTACCTCCATCAAGAGGGCCCGAACCTGGGTAAAACATCGTGTCCCCTGCCTCCTGTTACCATCCGCCTTAGACGCACAGTTCGGGACCCCCTACCCGAGATCCACCGGTTTTGACACCGACATTGGTGCTTTCATTGGGAGTTCTATGTGTCGTCGCCATTAGGCTTGATGGCTCCTTCAATCATCGATAGCGATGCAGTCCAGGGTGAGACTTTTCTCCCCGGACAGATCTTTGTATTCGGCGGCTTCACACTGCGGGCCAACTCGCTTGGCCATCTGGAGCAGATCGAAAGTTACGCCCCTGGCCACCAGGTTAGGTTTGGAAGCTTAAACTACACGGCCGATATCCGCGGAGACTTGATCTTCGATGGATTCGAGCCCCTGCCGAGTGCGCCACACGGACTCGATGAGAATGATTTAGCTCTACCATCGGATAGTGTTCAGGAGATCGCACCGGCAACTACTCCGACCCTCAATTCGGAGCCAATCGCGCCATCCATGGATGGGTGGATAGACCCCGCCATGGAGGCCGTACTCTCAGCGGCGATCGAGCCGAGGATCGACCTTACCCTTCACGGGAGCTGTGACGCCGAACTATCGGATTCTTCCCCGGCCACGAACTCCGAACCGCCTGCGCCCGTGCCTATCGAATCCGACTGGGCGCCGATCATGGAGTTTACCTCCGCGGATATCTTTCAACACTCGCCCTTCGGCGACATATTGAATTCATTAAGTTCTCTCTCCTTGTCAGGAGAGTCCTGGCAGAACTATGTCCGGCAGGATTGGGATGCGGATGACGAAGAAATTCGCCGCCCACCCACCACCCACTTAGTAGCCACTTTCGACGATTTAACCGACATGCTCGACTTTGACTCCGAAGATATCGACGGCATGGACGACGATGCAGGAGGCGAACAAGAACCACTGCCCACAGGGCACTGGACAGCCACCTCATCATATGATATATATATATGGTGGACACACCCAAAGAAGGCAATGACGATGGGACAACGGAGGATGACCCCTCCAAGAAGCAGCCCAAGCGCCGACGTCAGCGCCGCCGCTCTATGTCCCAGCAAGGCAAAAGTGGTGATACCGGCACAGGAGATAATAGCACTCCGGACAGTGCCGAAGACGGCAACAATCCCCTCCAGCAAGATTTAGGACAGGAGGATTGACAAGCCAGCCCTCCCGAGAGAGCGGCAGATGGAGAGGCGGAGGATGATAATTACATGCCTCCCTCTGAAGACGAGGCAAGCCTCGACGATGACAAATTCGTCGTGCCTGAGGATCCCGTCGAACAAGAGCGCTTCAAGCGCCGGCTTATAGCCACGGCAAATAGCCTTAAGGAAAAGCAACAACAGCTTCAAGCTGATCAAGATTTGCTAGCCGACAGATGGACTGAAGTCCTTGCGGCCGAGGAATATAAACACGAATGTCCCTCCAAAAGTTACCCAAAGCGCAGATTGCTACCCCAACTGGAGGAGGAGGCACCAAAACCTACATCTCTAGCGTATGACGTGGCTGATCGGCCACCTCGTGGCCGCGACAGAGAGGCATTCCAGCCAAAAGCTCAGCCCGCACCCCGACGCCATTCAAATAAAAATATCAAGGCATTGGGAAATACGCCAGACCTGCGAGACGTATTGGAGGACAAAGCAAAACATGCAAGATCAATTTACGGATCACGAGGGCGCGCCACTATGTGAGACGATAACAGTCACGCAGGATACAGTAAAAGTAAATCCGGCTGGGCCGAACACAGTGGACAAGACTCATTTGAGCTGCGTCACGATATAGCCCAGTACAGAGGCGCCGCACACCCCCTATGCTTCACAGATGAAGTAATGGATCACCAAATCCCAGAGGGTTTCAAACCTGTAAATATCGAATCATACGACGGCACAACAGATCCTGCGGTATGAATCGAGGACTTCCTCTTGCACATCCACATGGCCCGCGGTGACGGTCTACACGCCATCAAATACCTCCCACTCAAGCTCAAAGGACCAGCTCGGCATTGGCTCAATAGCCTGCCAGCAGAATCCATCGGCTGTTGGGAAGATCTGGAAGCCGCATTCCTCGACAACTTCCAGGGCACTTATGTGCGACCACCAGATGCCGATGACTTGAGCCACATAATTCAGCAGCCAGAGGAATCGGCCAGGCAATTCTTGACACGGTTCCTAACAAAGAAAAATCAAATCGTCGACTGTCCGGATGCAGAGGCCCTAGCAGCTTTTAAGCACAACTTCCGCGACGAGTGGCTCGCCCGACACCTTGGCCAGGAAAAGCCGAAATCTATGGCAGCCCTCACGACACTCATGACCCGCTTTTGTGCGGGAGAGGACAGCTGGCTGGCTCGCAGCAATAACATATCAAAGAACCATGGTACTTCGCATACCAAGGACGGCAATTGCCGGTCACGTCGCAACAAACATAAGCACGTCATCAACAACGACAATACCGAGGATACGGCAGTCAATGCCGGATTCAAAGGCTCTAAACCCGATCAGCGGAAAAAGCCATTCAAAAGAAGCACTCCGGGCCCATCCAGTTTGGACCGTATACTCGATCGCTCGTGTCAAATACATGGCACCCCCGACAAGCCAGCCAACCACACCAACTGGGATTGTTGGGTGTTCAAGCAGGCCGGCAAGTTAAATGCCGAGAACAAAGATAAGGGGTCACATAGAGATGACGAGGAGGAGCCCCGGCAGTCGAACACCGGAGGACAGAAGAGGTTCCCCCCACAAGTGCGAACGGTGAACATGATATATGCAACTCAGATCCCCAAGAGGGAGCGGAAGCGTGCGCTTAGGGACGTATATGCGTGGGAGCCAGTCGCCCCAAAGTTTGACCCATGGTCCTCCTATCCGATCACCTTCGATCGCAGGGACCACCCCACTAGTATCCGTCATGGCGGATTCGCCGCACTGGTCCTAGACCCAATCATTAACGGATTTCACCTCACTCGAGTCCTTATGGACGGCGGCAGCAGCCTGCACCTGCTTTATCAGGACACAGTGCGCAAAATGGGCATAGACCCCTCAAGGATCAAACCCACAAAAACGACCTTCAAAGGCGTCATACCAGGTGTAGAGGCCCATTGCACAGGCTCAGTCACACTGGAAGTGGTCTTCGGATCCCCGGATAACTTCCGAAGCGAGGAGTTAATCTTCGATATAGTCTCGTTCCGCAGTGGCTATCATGCACTGCTCGGGCGAACCGCATTTGCGAGATTCAATGCGGTACCACACTATGCATATCTCAAGCTCAAGATGCCAGGACCTCGGGGGGGGGGGGGGGGGGGGGGGGGGGGTCATCACAGTCAATGGAAACACAGAGCGCTCTCTCCGCACGGAGGAGCACACTGCGGCCCTCGCAGCAGAAGCGCAAAGCAGCCTCTTAAGGCAATCCACTAGTTTGGCGATTCAAGACCCGGACACCTTCAAGCGCGCCCGGAGTAATCGGCAACAAGACCGCCTGGCACGTTCCGAGTCGCATAGCAATGTGGCCCCCACCCCAGTCCCAGCCAAACGGCAAAATCCGAGCCCCGCGTACAAAATTACGCATTGAAAATACCATGGGCACAGGTGGGGAGGGGGGCACGACTATGGCACGCCCCAAGACACGGCTCAACCGCACTAGGGGCTTCCCGCCTTTTTATTTTTTCTCTCTTTCAGGACATTACTCTCTGGAAACACCGTCCGGCAGTATGTTTGTCGGACACACGATACAACAACCAAGGAGGCAGAAAGCTACGTCGCATCATGGAATTCCTAGGTGGTCTCTGATAATGAGTGAAATAGCTACTTTCAATAACATTCCTCAGCTTGCCCTTGGAGGGGACATGTCAAATAGTCCCACTTTTTGCTTATCGCACTACTTGTATCATTTTGCGTTAACACACCTTTTTGAATAAACAATGCATAGCACTAGACTATTTATCGCATTCTCTATTTTTCTTTTTATATATACATATATGTTCATTCATGACATTTCAGCACCTGTACACTCTGGTACGGCCAATACGCCAGGGGCTTAAGCGTACCCCATAATACGGCGTGAGAAGTCCGAACACTTTTGACAGTGCGGCACCCCGAACCTATAAAATTATATGCATCAGCTCCGAATCATGTCTTGGGTCAATAGTTGGGTTTGCCCGGCTCCCATGTTTTGGTGCCTTACGTTCCGCTATATCGGCTAAGGTAGCACTAGGAGAACTACTGCGATTGTGCCCCGGTTCAGCTGGGCCAAGCACCTCATTAGAGAAAGCTAAAACTGACTGTCATGATAAGGCGAGAGACTGGTCGCTGTTCGAGAGGTCTCGAGTCCCTAAGGACTTATGCCGCTTAGAGCGAGGAGTCGGCTTTGTCCGGCTTAAGGCATGTATAGCGCCCCGAATTCGGCCTTCCGAATACTAGGGGCTTCGCCAAAATTTAAAATTATAGAATTCTACGGCTAAGTGAGAGTGATAAAGCATTATAGTCTGATTGCCTTGTTCGTTGAGCTGAGCACCTCCCTCGAAGGACCCAATAATGGGAAAAAGAGTGCTCAGGTTTATCCCGAACACCCCAGCACTCGTGGCATGGGGGCAGAAGCCGACGACTGGTCATCTCTCAGATTTGATAAACAGCCGCATAGAAGGTAATATTTTAAATTCAAACAACCGTTGCATAGCGCATATGAACAAGTTTTCATAATACAGGATCACACGAGCAAGTTTATTCAAAAATTACATCCTTCGCACATTCATCCGCCACAACACGGGCACCCTTCAGGACACCCTCATAATACATCTCGGGGTGGCGATTCTCCTTGCCCTGCGGCGGCCCCTCCTTCACCAGCTTCTCGGCGTCCATCTTGGCCCAGTGCACCTTTGCACGGGCAAAAGCCCGGCGGGCACCTTCGATACGGACGGATCGCTTGATGACTTCTAGCCGTGGGCAGGCATCCACAAGCCGCCTCACTAGGCCGAAATAGCTGTTGGGGAGGGAGTCGCCAGGCCACATCCCGACTATAAAGCCCTTCATGGCCCGCTCGGCCGCCTTGTGTAGCTCGACCAGTTGGTTCAGCTGGTCGCTCATAGGCATCGGGTGTTCGGTCCCAGTATACTGGGACCAGAACAAATTCTCCGTCGAGCTTCCCTCCTCGGCCTGGTAAAATTTAGCGGCATCCGACACGCTGCGGGGAAAATCTGCGAATGCTCCTGGAGAGCTCCGGACTCAGGTAAGTAACAAGTAATTTACTTTCACATGCTTGCTTTGCATATTGAATGCCTTACCAGCCACTATCTTCCTCGTCGCCTCAATATCCTGGAGGGCCTTTTGGGCTTCAGCCTTGGCATTCTTTGTGCTCTCGATGGCCGCGGCAAGCTCGGACTCTCGTGTCTTCGAGTCAAGCTCCAAAGCCTCGTGTTTCTTCACGAGAGCCTGGAGCTCTTGCTGCACCTCGCCCACCCATGCCTCTTGTCTTTCCCGCTCGGTGCGCTCCTTGGCCGCTTTGTTTTCGGCCTCGGACAGCGCTTGCTTCAGGGTCGCCACTTCGGTCGTGGCCCCTGGCACATTCATGATGATCATGTCATTTCGCAATCGCATCTTTTTGTATATATATATATATATATCTATAGATAAGGTATTACTTACCTTTGTTCTCCTCGAGCTGCCTCTTGGCAAGGCCGAGCTCTTTCTCGGACCCCTCGAGGTCCTGCTTCAGTGCGGCGACCTTCACAGTCAGTGCGGCAGAGGTTAGCAGCGAAGCCTACATACACATATAGACATACTTATATTAGACTCCTGCATATATTATTTTGATCCTCTATTCGGATTTTCTTTGTGAACACCGAACAGAGCATCAGGGGCTACTATCTATGCAGTAATATTTTTCCTATATTTTAAATACTTACCTCAAAGCCTGTTAGAAGGCTGGCACAGGCTTCAGTCAGTCCGCTCTTGGCGTACTGAACCTTCTTGATCACCGCACTCATAATAGTGCGGTGCTCTTCATCGATGGAAGCGCCGCGAAGCGCTTCCAGCAGGTTGTCCGGTGCCTCTGGATGGACCGAGGTCACCGGCATGGGCGTCTTGCCCCTTTTGGAAGGGGGCCGCCTGCCCGAGTCCGGAACCAATGGAGGTTCCGGCGCGGTGTTCGGCTGAGGGCCGAACGTGGAACCCCTGGGAGCCTTACTCCCTTTGCTCCTGAAGTCCGGAAGGTCGCCTTGAGGCACCTCCGGGACTGTCTCCCCTCGGCCCGGTGCCTCTTGAGACAATACCTCAGCATTGTCCGTAGGGCAAGGAGAGGAGGTGGTCGGAAGTGGATCGCTATCCATATCCGACGAGTCCAAGGAACCGTCCGACGAGGATACGTTGATATGGGCTTGGGGCGGTCTGCATAATCGTGTTCGGTGTTAGGAGAAGCAGTGCGACAAAGGAATGCTATGAGTTACTCTGGTATCCGAATACTTACGACTTCGCTAGGGGCTTGGCCCTGAGCAGCCACTCGTCTTCGCCATCGGCGGCGGTGGTGGAGCAGTCCGGAAGGAGAGTCCTTCCCTTCTTGGACCCTTCGGCCTCCCTGGTTGGGGCGGCCTTCCTTTTCTTGTCTCCCCCGGCTGGGGGGGAGCATCTTCATCTTCCTCCTCCTTGTTTGCATGGGAGGAGTGCGTCGCGGAGTTATCGGACGATGAGTCTGATACCACCTGGCGCCGGGAACTCTTTCGGGTTCCCTTGGCCTTCTTCTTGGTCTTCTCCGGCACCTCATAAGGAGCCAGAGTTAGCATCTCCGTCAGGAGAGCGTTTGCACTGTCTTCAGGCAGAGGGGCCGGATAGTTAATCTACTCTGATGTCTCCACCCAGTCCTGTCAAAGGCATGGGAGCTCAGACCCCGCACATGGTTAAACTATGGGAAATAAATATCCTTCTAGATGTATGGAACTCACCGAATTCGCAGGGCGCTTCGCGCTTAGCCCGTGGTCCTCGATAAGAGAAGGAGGGACCTCGGCGCCCTTGAACAGCACCCTCCAAACGTCCTTGTGCGTCGTGTCGAAGAGCTCGCTTAGAGTCTGGTGCTGGGCCGGGTCGAACTCCCATAAGTTGAAATCCCGTTGTTGACACGGGAGGATCCGGCGGAAGAGCATGACCTGGACTATGTTGACAAGCTTAAGCTTCTTGCTTATCATATTCCGGATACATTTCTGGAGTACGTCCAGCTCCATCGATGAACCCCAGGACAGGCCCTTCTCTTTCCAGGAAGTGAGCCGCGTGAGGAATCCGGGTCGAAACTCGGGGGCCGCCGCCCAGTAGGTGTCGCGCGGCTTGGTGATGTAGAACCACCCCAATTGCCACCCCTTTACGGTCTGCACGAATGAGCCCTCGAGCCATATAACGTTGGGCATTTTGCCCACCATGGCTCCGCCGCATTCCGCTTGTTGGCCGCCCACCACCTTCGGCTTGATATTGAAGGTCTTCAGCCACAGGCCGAAGTAGGGCCAGATGCGGAGGAAAGCCTCGCACACGACGATGAATGCCGAGATGTTGAGGATGAAATTTGGGGCCAGATCATGAAAGTCCAGCCTGTAATAGAACATGAGGCCGTAGACGAATGGATGGAGGGGAAACCCTAGTCCGTGGACGAAGTGGGGGAGAAAAACCACCCTTTCGTGAGGTTCCGGGGTAGGGACGACCTGCCCCGCGGCTGGCAGTTGGTGTGCGATGTCCGCGGCTAAATATCCGGCTCCGCGTAGCTTTTTGATGTGTCCCTCTGTAACGGAGGAAGCCATCCACTTGCCTCCCGCTCCGGACATGTTTGGAGAAGGTTGAGGAGAAGGATGTGGACTTGGGCGTTGGAGCTCGAGTGCGCAAGAATGGATGAGCAAGGAGGAAGAAGGCGTGGGTAGAAAAAGGTGAGACCTTATCCCTTTATAAAGGCGGACGAAACTATGCGCCCCCCACTAGCCTGGTAAAACTCGCTTATCACCCCAAGCGCCGTAATTGGTGGCGCGGTTGGGTTACCCACATCTGTATTGATTAGAATCATGTAATAAGGGGAACACAATCTCTGCTTTGACAAGACGTGTCAAGAAACCGCCTCGCGTTATGTGTGGGGCTGGTTAAAGAAAAACGGTTCGAATAATTACCGGGCCATGGCGTGATGTCGTGCTGCTGAAACGTGTCAGCAGATTAGATTTGTGGAAATATTATTCTCTCTACGGTGATATGTGGAACTTATTTTGCAGGGTCGGACACTATCCTTGTAATCAAATTCTTCTGTGGTGTATTCGGAGGAGGAACCCGCCTTGCAATGCCGAAGACAACACTGCGCACCGAACTCATCGTCGTTGAAGCCTGGTTCAGGGGCTACTGAGGGAGTCCTGGATTAGGGGGTATCCGGACAGCCGGATTATATCCTTTGGCCGGACTGTTGGACTATGAAGATACAAGATTGAAGATTTCGTCCCGTGTCCGGGGGGAACTCTACTTGGCGCGGAAGGCAAGCTAGGCAATACGGATATGTATATCTCCTCCTTTGTAACCGACCTTGGGTAACCCTAGCCCCCTCCGGTGTCTATATAAATCGGAGGGGTTTTAGTCCGTAGGACAACATACAATCATACCATAGGCTAGCTTTTAGGGTTTAGCCTCTCTGATCTCGTGGTAGATCAACTCTTGTACTACTCATATTACCAAGAATAATCAAGCAAGATGTAGGGTTTTACCTCCATCAAGAGGGCCCAAACCTGGGTAAAACATCGTGTCCCCTGCCTCCTATTACCATCTGCCTTAGACGCACAGTTCGGGTCCCCCTACCCGAGATCCGCCGGTTTTGACACCGACAACAACCATTTCCTAGTACCTCCCACATATTATCATCTCTATATCGCCCAACTATTGCAAGGAATCAAACATATCATATTCAGTGATCCATAAGTTTTATGTAGGATTTTATGACTAACTATGCAAATGACCAATTCCTGTTGACTCTCTAAATATATATACGAGAAGCATGAGATTTTAATTCTTTCTACAAAAGACCATGCTCTAATAAATATAAGTGAAGTAAAAGAGCATTCTACGAATAACGGTTTTCTAAGTGAAGAGAAACAGGCAATCAAAACTTCAAATGATATAAGTGAAGCACATGAAGCATTCTATAAAGCCATACTCAAAAGTTATATGTGAAGTGCAATGAGCATTCTATAAATCAACCATGGAGTATCTCATACCAGCATGGTGCATAAAATAAAAATTAATACTAAACAAAAAAGACGCTCCAAGATTTACGCATATCACCTGAACGAAATGAAAACGAAAACATACCGGTACTTGTTGAAGAAAGATGGGATGCCTTCCGGGGCATCCCTAAGATGAGATGCTTGAGTCTCCTTGGATATTTACTTGGGGTGCCTTGGGCTTCACCAAGCTTGAGCTCTTGCCTCTCTTCCTTCTCCTCATATCGAGACCTCCTTGATCTTTGAACACTTCATCCACACAAAACTTAATAAAAAAACTGGTGAGATCCCTTAGTATAAAATGCAAATCACTACTTTAAGTACTGCTCCAAACCAATTCATATTTTGTTTTTTCATTTCATCTATTGTATTATAACTTTTCCATGGCTTATACCATCGATAAAAATCAATAGTTTCATCAAAAAAATGCATCAAAAACAGAATCTGTCTTAAACAGGACAATCTGTAGTAATCTGAACATTCACCATACTTTAGGTACTCCAAAAATTCCGAAAAATTAGGACAAAATAAAAAAATATAGCAATACTGTGCAAATAAATTCAGAAATTTTTGACGTTCTAGTAAAAAATGTAAAATCACGCACTACAGCCAAAGTTTTTGTTTTTGCATCGCACATACCAACAAGAAATCTAATCATCCTAAAGGCGAATCTTGGCACATTATTTTTATGACACAGTGGATTTGTACAAGGGGATAATTATTTTTGTGAGAAACTTCCATGAAAAATTTACATTGTTTCCATGAGCATGAACACAAGTGTTCAAGGTCGACCCTCACTTCTCCAATTGATCACCTTTCAATCGATTCTCTTTTGTTGAAAGTTTTAGGTTCCCCTCTATATCTTTTTGTTTTTAAACTTTATAAAAGCATACAACAGAATAAAATGGCTCTCTAAAACTTTCAGGTTGTCTCCCTGGCAGCGCTTTCTTTAAAGCCATTAAGCTAGCCATAAAGTGCTCAAGTAATGGATCCACCTGGATCCCAAGGTATATCAAAGCCAGTTTTAATTAACAACAATTTGGCATTTAGTAGTGAGCACAAAGCAACATATATCATGCAATGACGAAGTCTAACTCTCTTCCTATGCATCAACATGTCATACAAGAATAATTCATGCACATCAAGTAAAGGCCAATACATAGCATAAGCAATTTCTTGCAATTTTATCATGTTCGAAACATAGAGAGGTGGAGATGTAGTTCCTCTCTCATAATAATTGCAAGTAGGAGAAGCAAGCACATGCATATTATACTCATCAAAATTATCATGTGCAATGGTAAAAGGAAACCCATCAATATAATCCTTAATAAGTGCAAACTTCTCTGATATAGTGTAGTTGGGAGAATTCAAAAAGATAATAGGACTATCACGTGTGGGTGCAATAGCAACAATTTCATTCTTAACATAAGTAACTATAGCAAGTTCATCTCCATAAGCATAATTCAAATTGGCAACATGGCCACAAGCATAGAAAGCATCAAGTTCATCAAAAAGGGATATTTCAAATGGACCAATGGGGTCATAGCAATTATCATAGCATTCATCCTTTGGTAAGAATGAAGGGGCATTAAATGATGTATGAGTTGGAGAGTTACTCTCATTAGAAGGTGAGCACGGGTAGGTAATCCGCTCTTCCTCCTTTTGTTCTTCGCTCTCCTCATCATCTTTTTCATCCAATGAGCTCACAGTTTCATCATTTCTTCTTCCATAGAGTCTTCAAAATATTAGTATCTTCTTGGACAACGGAGACATTCTCAATAAATACATCAATATCATAATTGCATTTATAATTATCATAGCAATAATTAAGTATAGTAAAATTTCCAGGTCTATAAACTGAATCATCAAAATCTTCATACCTTTCAATTTCATAAGCACCCTTAGAAGCAACAAATTCTTCTATTCGTTCCACATAATAATAATCATATCTACCATTACCATAAGAAGCCAATGTTTCATTATCACTAAATTCACATGAAAAGGGAAGGTGTGGAGCCTTCATCCTAGAGCAACAAGTATAATAATGATATCTCAAGCATAAATCCTAAGCATACAAATGCAACATATTAATTTGATCCCATAATAATTTCCCTTTTTGTGTTAAGTGATAATCCCTAAAGTATTCACGTTGATCCAACGTGCCACCCATTATCATGTTGAATGGGGTTTTCTCATGATTGTCAAAGTAGTGCATAATATTTTTCACAAAATGTGTATCGAGGGTTTTAGGAGGTTCCCCATCTCCAAGAGTAGCAAGTACCACTATTTTTTTATGTTTCGTGTTCCATATCCATAACTAAAGATAGAGAAAAACTTAGAACATGAAATAAAAACTACTTACTGATAAAGCAAATAAGCAAACATGAGAATATTCACCCCACGCTATTGCTCCCCGGCAACGGAGCTAGAAAAAGGTCTTGATAACCCACAAGTATAGGGGATCGTAAGTAGCCATTTTTGATAAATAAGAGTGTCGAACCCAACGAGGAGCTAAAGGCAGAACAAATATTCCCTCAAGTTCTATCGACCACCGATACAACTCTACGCACACTTGATGTTTGCTTTACCTAAAACAAGTATAAAACTACTTGGCAAGAATAAAATTACGAGTACTTTGCGAGAATAAAAACTTCAAATAAATTGCAAGGTAATAGAAGTAGATAGCTTTTGTCAACAACAAAGTCATTTGTCCCTAGGTGACCGATAACTAAACCGGTAATCATTGTTGCAATATATGAGGGAGAGGCATGAGCTAACATACTTTCTCTACTTGGATCATATGCACTCATGATTGGAACTCTAGCAAGCATCCACAACTACTAAAGATCATTAAGGTCGTGACAACCATAGCATTAAGTATCAAGTCCTCTTTATCCCATTCGCAATGACCCCCAAACTCGGGTCTGTGTATTCTGTCACTCACGCCACCCACCATAAGAGAACAATTAACGTATTGCAACACCCTGCAACGGGGATCCCTCCGTTGCACGACACGGAGAGAACCGTAGGACAGCACCAAAATAAAATGTACAACTCAAACCAATCATGATCATCCATCAACCCATAGGACAAAACGGATATACTCAAACATCATAGGGTAACCACATATCATTGGGAAATAATATATAGTGTTGAGAACCATGCTTAAGTAGAGATTTCAATTGGAAGAAGGGGTGTTACACCGCTGCGTAGAGGGGGAGAAAGTTGGTGTCCATCACTTTTGGGCTAGATTCCTACTTGTTAAAAACAAGATCAAAGATTGCTGCGACGATGATGCGGTATCAGTCTTTTACCCCAACTGTACGGACGAGGGCATCCTCAATGCCCATAATCGGTACCGCATTCTGCACTTTGCAGATTTGGCACACATAGTACAGAAGTACTGCACGATGGAAAGCGCCTGGAAAGCCTAGACAGCTCGGTGGGAGCCACCGGCCTTTAAGCCACCGACCGGCCGAACAAAATGGATGCACCCTTACGGGGCACCTGATCATTCTTCCACGGAAAGAACAATTCAGCCCTTATCGGGACACATAACTGTCCTTGATGGATGGCTCGACAAGCCTCGTCAGATACATGCGATGCCAAATTCTAAGCCAACTCATAACCTTCAGGCATGTTGGATACACCGGTAGGTGGCTAAAAGCGGGGAGGCTATCCTCACCAACACTACTCCGACAAGGCATTCCCCTGAGGATAACGGCCTTGGTGTGTTTACGGTCTTCGAGACCTTTTCTTCAAACAACCAGCGCAAAAGGGCATTCCGTGACCTCACCAAATTCAATCATGTAGCCGCAATAAATCCTTGGAACGATATGGCGATAACCTTCAACGCCAATGATGAGCCAAGGGCCCGATCAGTCCGAGCACCAGCCGCTTTGGTTCTAAACCCAATTGTAGACGGCTTTCGCCTCACTAAAGTACTCATGGATGGCGGCAGCGGACTGAACCTCATCTACGAAGACACGCTCAATAAAATGCAGATGGACAGAAGCCGCATTGACCAAAGCAATACATCCTTTTGAGGAATCATCCCCAGTCGGCAAGCAAGATGCTCAGGGAAAACTAAACTAGATGTGGTATTCAGCACGCTAGAGAATTATAGGTCTGAAGAGATGATCTTCCAGGTGGCCCCTTTCAACAGCGGATATCATGCCCTGTTAGGGAGAGATGCATTCACATGCTTTCAAGCCATACCTCATTACGGGTACATGAAGCTCAAAATGCCCGGGCCCAATGGTGTTATCACTATCTCTAGTGATCCGGACATAGCACTCCGCGCCGAAAACAAAACCGCATCCCTGGCCCTCGAGGCACTAAGCGAAGCTTTGGCGGCCGAGGAGCTCACCGCTGTGAGTTCCATGGTGGATACAGATGACGTAATTCTTGATAAAAGGCCTAAATACACTTGTTTCAAGCCAGCAGACGAGATAGTCAAATTTCAAGTTCACCCGACGGACCCCAAGAAGACAGCTTCTATTAGGGCACAGCTGGATCTGGCGGTCGACGCCACATTGCGTACGTTCTTGCGTGAGAACTGGGACATCTTCGCCTGGCACTCCTCGGATATGTCGGGAATCCCATGCGCACTGGCCGAACATAGTCTCAACATACTAAAGGGATACAAGCCAGTCAAGCAAACACTGCGGCGATTTTCTGAACCCAAACGACAGGCTATGGGGGAGGAGCTAGCCAAGCTACTCGAAGTCGGGTTTATCGGAGAGATTAAACATCCAGATTGGCAAGCAGATCTAGTCATGGTGCCAAAGAAGGATAAATTCTGGCGCTTGTGTGTCGACTTCAAGGACCTTAATAAAGACTGCCCTAAGGATCCCTTCCCACTACCTCGCATCGACCAGATTATTGATTCCACCACAGGTCACGACTCACTGTGCTTCCTCGACGCATACTCCGGATACCATCAAATCAAGATGAAGAAATCCGACCAAGCTGCGATGGCATTCATCACCCCATATGGGCCCTTCTGCTTCACAACCATGCCCTTCGGGCTCAAAAACGCCGGTGCCACATACCAACGCATGATTCAAACATGCCTGGAAAAGCAAATCAGCAAGACAGTCGAGGCATATGTAGATGATGTAGTCATCAAAACTAAGCATGTCGAATCATTGGTAGATGATTTACGCCTTACATTTGACAACCTCCGAAGATATAACATACGGCTCAATCCGGAAAAGTGCGTTTTCGCCGTTCCCGCCGGAAAATTGCTTGGGTTCATCATTTCCAATAGGGGAATCGAAGTAAACCCAGCCAAAATCTGAGCCATGTCACAGTTGGCTACAGCAACATACCTCAAACAGGTCCAAAAAACTAGCCAGGTGCGTGGCAGCTTTGAGCCGCTTTATCTCCAGACTAGGAGAAAAGGCTCTGCCATTATATCGTCTGCTCTGACGCACCGACCACTTCACGTGGACGGATGCGGCTATAGCTGGACTGGAAGAAATCAAAGCTTTATTAGCAAGCAACCCAATCCTGGTTGCACCAAATGTCGGCGAACCCATGCTACTATACATATCTGCAACACATCAGGTGGTGAGTGCGGTCCTCATCATCGAACGAGAGGAAGAGGGACACAAATTCCCACTTCAAAAACCAGTATGCTATGTATCAAGGGTCCTCACACCATGAAAATTCCGATACCCGCACTATCAAAAGATAGCGTACGCGGTCTTCATGGCATCCCAGAAGCTGCGGCACTACTTTCAAGAATGTTCGATCAAGGTGGCTTCCGAAGTACCACTTAATGATATTATAAACAACCGGGACGCCATCAGCCGGATCGCCAAATGGGCTATTGAGCTCTTACAGTTTGAAATAATATATAAGCCACGCCGCGCCATTAAATCTCATGTGTTGGCCGATGATGTCTACTACACAACCTTCTTCTTGTAGACGTTGTTGGGCCTCCAAGTGCAGAGGTTTGTAGGACAGTAGTAAATTTCCCTCAAGTGGATGACCTAAGGTTTATCAATCCGTGGGAGGCATAGGATGAAGATGGTCTCTCTCAAACAACCCTGCAACCAAATAACAAAGAGTCTCTTGTGTCCCCAACACACCCAATACAATGGTAAATTGTATAGGTGCACTAGTTCGGTGAAGAGATGGTGATACAAGTGCAGTATGGATGGTAGATATAGATTTTTGTAATCTGAATATATAAAAACAGCAAGGTAACTAATGATAAAAGTGAGCACAAATGGTATTGCAATGCTTTGAAACAAGGCCTAGGGTTCATACTTTCACTAGTGCAAGTTCTCTCAACAATAATTACATAGCTGGATCATATAACTATCCCTCGACATGCAACAAAGAGTCACTCCAAAGTCACTAATAACGGAGAACAAACGAAGAGATTATTGTAGGGTACGAAACCACCTAAATGTTATTCTTTCTGATCGATCTATTCAAGAGTCCGTAGTAAAATAATACGAAGCTATTCTTTCCGTTCAATCTATCCTAGAGTTCGTACTAGAATAACACCTTAAGACAGAAATCAACCAAAACCCTAATGTCACCTAGATACTCCAATGTCACCTCAAGTATCCGTGGGTATGATTATACGATCTGCATCACACAATCTCAGATTCATCTATTCAACCAACACAAAGAACTTCAAAGAGTGCCGCAAAGTTTCTACCGAAGAGTCAAGACGAAAACGTGTGCCAACCCCTATGCATAAGTTCACGAGGTCACGGAACTCGCAAGTTGATCACCAAAACATACTTCAAGTGGATCACGTGATATCCCACTGTCACCACAGATAAGCACATGCAAGACATACATCAAGTGTTCTCAAATCCTTAAAGACTCGATCCGATAAGATAACTTCAAAGAGAAAACGCAATCCATTACAAGAGATTTGAGGGGGAGAAACATCATAAGATCCAACTATAATAGCAAAGCTCGCGATACATCAAGATCGTACCACCTCAAGAACACGAGAGAGAGAGAGAGAGAGAGAGAGAGAGATCAAACACATAGCTACTGGTACATACCCTCAGCCCCGAGGGTGAACTACTCCCTCCTCGTCATGGAGAGCGCCGAGATGATGAAGATGGCCACCGGAGAGGGATTCCCCCCTCCGGCAGGGTGCCAGAACGGGTCTAGATTGGTTTTCGGTGGCTACGGAGTCTTCTGGCGGCAGAACTCCCAATCTATTCTGTTCTCTGATGTTTTTAGGGTATATGGACATATATAGGCAAAAGAAGTCGATCAGGGGAGCCACGAGGGGCCCACGAGGGTGGGGGGCGCGCCCAGGGGGCAAGCGCGCCACCCTGCCTCGTGGCCACCTCGAAGGTTCCCTGACGTCTACTCCAAGTCTCCTAGATTGCTTCCGTTCCAAAAATAACTCTCCTGAAGGTTTCATTCCGTTTGGATTCCGTTTGATATTCCTTTTCTTCAAAACACTGAAATAGGCAAGAAAACAGGAATTTGGGCTGGGCCTCCAGTTAATAGGTTAGTGCCAAAAATAATATAAAAGTGTATAATGAAGCGCATAAACATCCAAAACAGATAATATAATAGCATGGAACAATCAAAAATTATAGATATGTTGGAGAAGTATCAAGCATCCCCAAGCTTAATTCCTGCTCGTCCTTGAGTAGGTAAATGATAAAAACAGAATTTTTGATGTGGAATGCTACCTAACATATTTATTAATGTAATCTTCTTTATTGTGACAAGAATATTCAGATCCATAAGATTCAAGACAAAAGTTTAATATTGACATAAAAATAATAATACTTCAAGCATACTAACAAAGCAATCATGTCTTCTCAAAATAACATGGCCAAAGAAAGCTATGCCTACAAAATCATATAGCCTGGCTATGCTCTATCTTCATCACACAAAATATTTAAATCATGCACAACCCGATGACAAGCCAAGCAATTGTTTCATACTTTTGATGTTCTCAAACGTTTTGAATCTTCACGCAATACATGAGCGTGAGCCATGGACATAGCACTATAGGTGGAATAGAATGGTGGTTGTGGAGAAGACAAAAAGGAGAAGATAGTCTCACATCAACTAGGCGTATCAATGGGCTATGGAGATGCCCATCAATAGATATCAATGTGAATGAGTAGGGATTGCCATGCAATGGATGCACTAGAGCTATAAGTGTATGAAGGCTCAAAAAGAAACTAAGTGGGTGTGCATCCAACTCGCTTTCTCACAAAGACCTAGGGCATTTTGAGGAAGCCCATCATTGGAATATACAAGCCAAGTTCCATAATGAAAGATTCCCACTAGTATATAAAAGTGACAACATAGGAGACTCTCTATCATGAAGATCATGGTGCTACTTTGAAGCACAAGTGTGGTAAAAGGATAGTAGCATTGCCCCTTCTCTCTTTTTCTGTCATTTTTTGGGGCCTTCTTTTTTTATGGCCTTTTTTCGTCCGGAGTCTCATCCCGACTTGTGGGGGAATCATAGTCTCGATCATCCTTTCCTCACAGGGACAATGCTCTAATAATGATGACCATCGCACTTCTATTTTCTTAGAACTCAAGAATTACAACTCGACACTTAGAACAAAATATGACTATATATGAATGCCTCCGGCGGTGTACCGATATGTGCAATGAATCAAGAGTGACATGTATGAAAGAATTATGAACGGTGGCTTTGCCACAAATACGATGTCAACTACATGATCATGCAAAGCAATATGAGAATGATGGAGCGTGTCATAATAAACGGAACGGTGGAAAGTTGCATGGCAATATATCTCGGAATGGCTATGGAAATGCCATAATAGGTAGGTATGGTGGTTGTTTTGAGGAAGATATATGGTGGGTTTATGGTACCGGCAAAAGATGCGCGGTACTAGAGAGGCTAGCAATGGTGGAAGGGTGAGAGTTCGTATAATCCGTGGACTCAACATTAGTCATAAAGAACTCACATACTTATTGCAAAAATCTATTAGTTATCGAAACAAAGTACTACGTGCATGCTCCTAGGGGGATAGATTGGTAGGAAAAGACCATTTCTCATCCCCGACCGCCACTCATAAGGAAGACAATCAATAAATAAATCATGCTCCGACTTCATCACATAACGGTTCACCATACGTGCATGCCACGGGAATCACAAACTTTAACACAAGTATCTCTCAAATTCACAACTACTCACCTATCATGACTCTAATACCACCATCTTCATATCTCAAAACAATCATCAAGTATCAAACTTGTCATAGTATTCAATGGACTTTATATGAAAGTTTTTATTTTATCCCTCTTGGATGCCTATCATATTAGGACTAAATTAATAACCAAAGCAAACTACCATGCTGTTCTAAACACTCACAAAATAATATAAGTGAATCATGAGAGTTCATATATTTCTTCAAAATAAAACCACCGCCATGCTCTAAAAATATATAAGTGAAGCACTATAGCAAATGACAAACTACTCCAAAAGATATAAGTGAAGATCAATGAGTAGTCGAATAATTATGCAACTATGTGAAGACTCTCTAACATTTAAGAATTTCATATCTTGGGATATTATTCAGACATAAAGAAAAACAAAATAAAATAAAATGACGCTCCAAGCAAAACACATGTCATGTGGTGAATAAAAATATAGCTCCAAGTAAAGTTACCGATGAACGAAGACGGAAGAGGGGATGCTATCCGGGGAATCCCCAAGATTAGGCTCTTGGTTATCCTTGAATATTACCTTGGGGTGCCTTGGGAATCCCCAAGCTTAGGCTCTTGCCACTCCTTATTCCATAGTCCATCGAATCTTTACCCAAAACTTGAAAACTTCACAACACAAAACTTAACAGAAAACTCGTAAGCTCCGTTAGTATAAGAAAATAGATAACCACTTAGCTACTGTTGTGAACTCATTCTAAATTCATATTGGTGTAATATCTACTGTATTCCAACTTATCTATGGTTCATACCCTCCGATACTACTCGTAGATTCATGAAAATAAGCAAACAACACATAGAAAACAGAATCTGTCAAAAACAGAATAGTCTGTAGTAATCTGGATCAAACATATACTTATGTAACCCCAAAAATTCTAAAATAAATTGATGTATGTGAGTAATTTGTCTAATAATCATCTTAAAAAATAATTAACTAAATAGCACTCTCCAGTAAAAAATGGCAGAAAATCTCGTGAGCGCTAAAGTTTTTGTTTTTTACAGCAAGATCGCAAAGACTATCCCCAAGTCTTCCCAAAGGTTCTACTTGGCACAAACACTAATTAAAACATAAAACCACATCTAACCAGAGGCTAGATAGATTATTTATTACTAAACAGGAACAAAAAGCAAGGGACAAAAATAAAATTGGGTGGCCTCCCAACAAGCGCTATCGTTTAACGCCCCTAGCTAGGCATGATGATGTCAATGATGCTCACATAAAAGATAAGAATTGTAACATAAAGAGAGCATCATGAAGAATATGACTAGAACATTTAACTCTAACCCACTTTCTATCTATAGGGGTTTTGGGAGCAAACAACTTATGGGAACAATAATCAACTAGCATAGGAAGGGAAAACAAGCATAACTTCAAAACTTTAAGCACATAGAGAGGAAACTTGATATTATTGCAATTCCTACAAGCATATGTTCCTCCCTCATATTAATTTTTAGTATCTTCATGAATGAATTCAACAATATAACTATCACATAAAGCATTCTTTTCATGATCTACAAGCATAGAAATTTTATTACTCTCCACATAAGCAAAATTCTTCTCGTTTGGAATAGTGGGAGTATCATAAGAAACTCGAATACTATAAATTGTTTCCATATTAAAAGAGTAATGTTCAGAAAAAGGGTAATCACAATCATGAAAAGTTTTATAAATATAATCATCACTACTTTTTATAGCATAAGTGTCATCACAATAATCATCATAAGTAGCAACTTTGTTCTCATCGTAATTAATTGAAACCTCTTCCAAGATAGTGGAATCATTACTAAATAAAGTCACGTCCGCTCCAAATCCACTTTCATAATTGTCACAATAAGATTCAGCACCCTCCAAAATAGTGGGATCATTACTTCCTAAAGTCGACACTCTTCCAAACCCACTTTCATCAATATAATCATCATAAGTAGGAGGCATGCTATCATCATAATAAATTTGCATATCAAAACTTGGGAGACTACAAATATCATCTTCATTAAACATAGCATCCCCAAGTTTGGGACAAACATTAATTGCGGCAAATATATTTTCAAACTTGTCATTCTCATCAAACATAGCATCCCCAAGCTTGGGCCTTTTCATATCATAAGCATAATCACTTTCATCATTAATAGTATGGATAGCACCAATAGTATAACAATCATCACAATGAGTAATAGGAGCAACATCATTTGGGAGGGATACATTTTTACCTTTTCTTCTCCATCTTTTCTTTTTCTTCTTCACATCATGTGTGGGTTTAATCCTCTTTTCGGAGCTCCTTATTGATGAGATTGGTTTAATAGAAGGCTCCTCCTCGTTACCTGATTCATCATAAGAAATAATAGGAGGATATTGGGAAGCCTCTTCCCTTTCATTAGTATTTTCTTCATCCTCTATTTCTTTTCTTTTCTTTATGTAATTGGCAATATAAGGATTTTCAATGCAATTCACCGCACAATACATAAGAATTTCTTCTAGATCAATATCGAGGAATTTCTCAAGGTTATATTCTGGAATATGCTTAGTTATACGTTTCATTTCTTCATAACCCAAAACCAAACTAAGTTCATTATGATGTGCAAGGGAAATCAAATCATCACAATTTTTGGACACGACACGATCATGAAACAATTTACATTTGAGATTTAAATGACCATGTTCATTGCAAAGTTCACAAGTATGGTGAAGAAATTGTAAATTTTCGGCACAAACATCTAGCCTCTCTTGCAACCATTTAGTTTCCAAATACTTATGCCTCTTGCAAAATCTATTTTCCCTAATTGGTGTGTACTTGCAAGCTCTATGCACTACACAAAAATTGACATGCTTATAAGAGACATTTTCATTATGACTAGTGCAATCATCATTAGTACTATGGATATTCAAGGAGTTCATACTAACAACGTTGCAATCATGCTCATCATTCAAAGATTTAGTGCCAAACATTTTATAGACTTCTTCTTCTAGCAGTTGAGCACAATTTTCCTTTCCATCATTCTCACGAAAGATATTAAAAAGATGAAGCATATGAGGCAAACCCAATTCCATTTTTTGTAATTTTCTTTGATAAACTAAACTAGTGCTAAAACAAGAAACAAAAAGATTCGACTGCAAGATCTAAAGATACAACTTCAAGCGCTAACCTCCCCGGCAACGGTGTCAGAAAAGAGCTTGATGTCTACTACACAACCTTCTTCTTGTAGACGTTGTTGGGCCTCCAAGTGCAGAGGTTTGTAGGACAGTAGGAAATTTCCCTCAAGTGGATGACCTAAGGTTTATCAATCCGTAGGAGGCGTAGGATGAAGATGGTCTCTCTCAAACAACCCGGCAACCAAATAACAAAGAGTCTCTTGTGTCCCCAACACACCCAATACAATGGTAAATTTTATAGGTGCACTAGTTCGGCGAAGAGATGGTGATACAAGTGCAGTATGGATGGTAGATATAAGTTTTTGTAATCTGAAAATATAAACCAGCAAGGTAACTAATAATAAAAGTGAGCACAAACGGTATTGCAATGCTTTGAAACAAGGCCTAGGGTTCATACTTTCACTAGTGCAAGTTCTCTCAACAATAATAACATAACTGGATCATATAACTATCCCTCGGCATGCAACAAAGAGTCACTCCAAAGTCACTAATAGCGGAGAACAAATGAAGAGATTATTGTAGGGTACGAAACCACCTCAAAGTTATTCTTTTTGATCGATCTATTCAAGAGTCCGTAGTAAAATAACACGAAGCTATTCTTTCCGTTCAATCTATCCTAGAGTTCGTACTAGAATAACACCTTAAGACAGAAATCAACCAAAACCCTAATGTCACCTAGATACTCCAATGTCACCTAGATACTCCAATGTCACCTCAAGTATCCGTGGGTATGATTATACGATATGCATCACACAATCTCAGATTCATCTATTCAACCAACACAAAGAACTTCAAAGAGTGCCCCAAAGTTTCTACCGGAGCGTCAAGACAAAAACGTGTGCCAACCCCTATGCATAAGTTCACGAGGTCACGGAACTCGCAAGTTGATCACCAAAACATACATCAAGTGGATCACGTGATATCCCATTGTCTCCACAGATAAGCACACGCAAGACATACATCAAGTGTTCTCAAATCCTTAAAGACTCAATCCGATAAGTTAACTTCAACGGGAAAACTCAATCCATTACAAGAGAGTAGAGAGGGAGAAACATCATAAGATCCAACTATAATAGCAAAGCTCACGATACATCAAGATCGTACCACCTCAAGAACATGAGAGAGATAGATCAAACACATACCTACTGGTACATACCCTCAGCCCCGAGGGTGAACTACTCCCTCCTCGTCGTGGAGAGCGCCGGGGTGATGAAGATGGCCACCGGAGAGGGATTCCCCCCTCTAGCAGGGTGTCGGAACGGGTCTAGATTGGTTTTCGGTGGCTACGGAGGCTTCTGGCGGTGGAACTCCCGATCTATTCTGTTCTCTGATGTTTTTAGGGTATATGGACATATATAGGCGAAAGAAGTCGGTCAGGGGAGCCACGAGGGGCCCACGAGGGTGGAGGGCGCGCCCAGGGGGGCAGGCGTGCCTCCCTGCCTCGTGGCCACCACGAAGCTTCCCTGACGTCTACTCCAAGTCTCGTGGATTACTTCCATTCCAAAATAACTTTGGCCCACGAGGGTGGAGGGCTGGCTATAGAGCTTTGGCAATGTTCCTCATTGCCCTCTGGGCTCACTCATGCACTCTGGACAACTCATGTAGTAGATCACCTTGAAATCCGGTCACCTCTTCTTCGTGCCACCCAGTCAACACACCTACAGGAAAAACTTGTTTACACCTCGCATTAGGGAACTATACAAAAGTAAGGTTAAAAGGCATACTGTAGATGCCGCCTTTAAGCTTTCTGTTCTCTTTCAAGGCATCTGCTAGTTGGGCTCATACGTCCTTCAGCTCTTCGGCTTGCTTGGTGTTAGCATCATGTAGCTTGTTCTTCTCATCCCTGGTCTGTGTAAGTACACGTTGACCAGCGGCCTCTTGCCTTTCAGCATGCTGTTTATCCACCTGCATGGCCCTTAGTTCCTTTTCTAACTGATCCGCCGATCCTGCTGTCGTAAATGCAACGGTGCTTATGTTAAAACATCCCAGGCATAGAATCGTATTTTCCGGACAGTAGTTGACATTACCAGTCGGTGCCTTCTTGGATTTCTCCAGCTCGGCGGTGATTGCAGTTAGCTGGGACTGACACTTTTCAAGCTCCTGAGATAGCAGGTTGTTCTTCTCCGTGAGTACCTAAATTGTACAACGATTCTTAAATCATTTTTGCCAACTACTTTAAGTCTCGGGGGCTACCGGTGCACAGGATTATTGAACCTACACAAAAGTCGTACCCGCATATCCATTGAAAGCTGGTGAGTGGCTCCAGCAAGCCCATCCCGAGCAACTCAGATATATGCATCTGCTGAGCTGAAGGCATTGAATGCCTCTTTGGTAAAAGTTGCGTCGCGCATAGCCGCCCTCCGGCGTCGATAATTCATCGCACTCTCCACTTCAGAGTTGGTAACAAATAGATCATCCGAATCCTCGGGGAGAGGACAATCCGGCGTTGCACCTGTATCAACCCTAGTCCTTGGAACGGAGTCCGGGGTTGGATTCGGTGGTGTATGACTCGCGAGACCTCCTAACACAGTCCGGTGTATGCTTTTCCTAAAGACAATATGGCAAGCGGGAAACATCACAATTTGGTATACCTTCCAAGGGCATATTAAAAACCATACCTTTTTTATGAAGGTGGGGGCTCGGCAGTATCGCCGTCCACTTTTGTTTTCAAAGGTCCTCCCTGCGCAGGCGTCGCTTTCTTAAGGGATGTTTCGGATTCGGCATGCGAGACAAGCGCCGCCCCTTTGGAGAACAAGATAGTGCGTTGGGTGAGAAAACTCTTGTGAAGGAGACGTCTCGTGGGTACTTATGTGGGAGGAGGGGAGAATGTCGGGATAATCGGCTATGATGGCTACTTCTGTGCCGTCATAGCTCGCTGATAAAAAAAACCTCCTTGAACATTATGAATATATCCGGATCCTCTTCAAATCCAGGATTCAGGTCTCGGATATGATCCTCCGGCTGCGAAGCGGGGCTATAGATCGTTGCGACAACCTTCCTCCATTTCTATTAAGAATAGTCGGATTAAGTTCAACTAGGTGTGACTCAGGAAGAAGATTGAGTATGGTTACGAAGCGAAAGCTCACCTAGCTAGGAGGGTTGTACATGGCAAAGCCCTCTCGGTAATTAAGGTGAGTAAAATCTTCTTTCTCCCCTTTAAAAAGATTAGCCAACATGGCGGCCAAGGCGGCAAAGGTGTCCGGACCCTCATGTCCGCAGCGTGATGCATCATCTTCTCCGTTGTAGTGCCACATGGGGAGTCCTATGGATTGAAGTGGCTGAACGCCTCGCGTTACTGAAATTGCCATTACTTCAATTATGGATAGTCCGGTTGGGCGAGTGCCTTTATCTTGCTCATTAACTACTTAACCTCCGCACTATCCTCCTCTTTGAAACTCCAAGGACACCAGCTGTGGCGTTTCTTTAATGGAGCATTGCCAAATTCAGGAAGGCCTCGCCAGATTGGGTCTGGGAGAACAACGTCTTCGATGTAAAACCACTCTGAAGGCCACTCTTTGGTTGCCTTCTTCGGAGTGCCGAACAGATATCCTGTCCCGCCTATGCGCCATACTTCGACGCTGCCCACCTCGAATATAGATCCCTTCTGGGAGCGGGGGATGAGGCAGAACAGTTTTCTCCACAATTCAAAATGGGCCTTGCAGCCCAGGAACAACTCACAAAGAGCAACGAAACCCGCGATGTGCAGAATGGAACCCGGCGTGAGATTGTGCAGCTGAAGGCCATAGTACTCCAGGAGACCTCGGAGGAAAGGGTGGATTGGGAATCCAGCGCCTCTTAAAAGGAAGGAAAAAAGCACACTCGCTCCCCTTCTGAATGATTGGGGAAATTTTCCACCAGGGTTTCGCCATTTATCGAAGTCAATCCCACCCGGATGGGGACCAGGTCTGCGGGAGGGAGATATCCTTGTACCTGGAGCTTGATCAGCTGGGCGTGGGAGACCGAGCAGCTCTCCCAATTGCCTTTTTGAGGGCCGTGAGGGCATGAGGAAGAACTGGGAGCGCTAGCCATGCTGGTGCGGTTTTTCGGTGGCCAGCTCTAAAGATTTCCTCGCTTGGTTGAGAATGGAATCTGAGATCCAGTCTCCTTAAATACACGCCTTCCATATGCCGTCAGGGTGTTATCTGTAAAAACTATAGGACCCTTCATATTCGTCTAACACGTGGAAGCTGAGGCGACGGTGGCACAGAAGCTGAAGGGTATTATATTTAATGTGAAGACGAAGCTTTCCGAAGCACCAGGGGGAGCCCACTTTGCGAAGTTGAAGGTATAAGCCGGATACAGCGCCATCGCCGAAAAGCCGAAGACAGTTCCTTTCGATCAAATTTCTTTGAAGTGTTTGGAGCAGGAACCCGCCTTGCAATGTCGAATACAATCTGCACGCCGGTCATATCGTCATTGAAGCCTGGTTCAGGGGCTACTGAGGGAGTCCTGGATTAGGGGATCCCCGTGCGTCCGAGACATGTGACATGGGCCGGCCTGCTGGGCCGTGAAGATACAAGATAGAAGACTTCTCCCCGTGTCCGTACAAGACTCACCTTTGCGTGTTTGGCAAGCTTGACGTCTAAATGTATGGTTTCCTTCCCCTGTAAATCGACCTTGTACCACCCTAGCCCCCTCCAGTCTCTATACAAACCGGAGGGTTGAGTCTGTAGAGGCAATCATAATCATACAGGCTAGACATCTAGGGTTTAGCCATTACGACCTCGAGGTAGATCAACTCTTGTAACCCCTATACTCATCAAAGTCAATCAAGTAGGAAGTAGAGTATTACCTCCACCAAGAGGGCCTGAACCTGGGTAAACATCGTGTCCCCTGCCTCATGTTACCTTCGATCCTTAGACACATAGTTCGGGACCCCCTACCCAAGATCTGCCGGTTTTGACACCGACACCAATACCTTGTTTTTTTCCTTTGTAAGCATAGGTGATATGCTTCAGATGAGACGGAGCAAGGGGAGCATTGGTGAGGAGCTTCCTGCCACCAGTCATGTGATTGGTGCAGCCACTGTCCAGAACCCATTCAGTAGCTTTTGGAGTATCATCCTATAGAAGCATTAGTCACACTTACAAATTCATATACTTCAGTTGAAGAATACGATGATCAATTCCGTTAGTGAATTTCATAGTAAGCATATAACTAGCAGCATGGCGATGTGTGAAATGAGGAACTCATTTCATCATGATTAGCTTGCATCCCAACAAGCATTATGTCAGGCCTTCAACAAATTCATCAGACATTTATTATGTCTGAAGACCTAACCCTGCAAAAGAGATTAGTTCTTCTTCTTAACCACCCACATATGAATGGGTGGCTTAGAAGCACTGTAACGCAAGGCATTGATAGAGAACTTAGGCATTGAGGAATATACATTTCTATTCACAGGAGGAGTGTAGTACTCATAAGAATACGCAGAGAAATTCTTAGCAGTTTTGTGCACATAGTGATTTGAAGAATAATGCAAATATTCATCAGATCGTTGTCTGTTTCCCTGCATAGCAGTGTTAGTACGAACATGACTTGGTCTGCATCCATTTGAAGACTTTGGTCCAGGTGAAGAATTTGCCCTGGGGTTGTTCCTTTTCTTCGGTGGAGTCATGATGACATTCACCTAAAGATTTTGAAGAACACTTTTGGGCACCCAGACTTTCTTCACTGGGGGACCATTCCTACAGTTAGTGCCAAAAAATCTAGCAAATACTTCAGCATTCTATTTTGAATAGCTTATAGTTGGAGTGAAATGACTCATCAGAAGAATGTGGAGTATCACAGTTATAGCCAGATAGAGTGGATGGATCAACTAGAGGTCCTTTTGCAGCAACCCATGTGGTTTTAGGAGACTTCTCAAGTTTCCAATAAGATCCAGCTGTGTTCAGCTTTCTCTCAAAATCAATACCCTCTTTCCTAGGTTCCTGTTCAGAATCTTCTTCTTGAGCACATCACAAAGAGTTTGGTGCCCTTTGAGGCTTTTGTACATGCCTGTGACATACACTCCCTTCAGACCTGCATTTTCATCAGTAACACTTGTGGTCTCCTCAGATGAGGGTATGGAAACCATATAGACAGTTCAAGATATAGCAGCATTTGAAGCATTAGAACATTTAGCTGAAGAATTTGCATTATCATGTTCAAGGCATTTTAAGCATGGAGCAAAAAAATTCTTTCTGAGAGGTACTTATCTGTTGAGCAAGTAATGAATTGTTGTCTTTCTTAAGATCATCATGAGACGCTCTTAGCTTCTCGAGCTCTTGCTTCCTTTGAAGAAATTCATAGGATAGCTTCTCGTGTGCTGCTGAGAGGGCCACATGACGATTTGCAAGTCCATCATATTGTGACTTTAGGCGCCTGAGATCCTCAAACAAACCTTGGTTGCGGTCCATTTCCTCATCTAACATAACATCACTTTTGTCTAGCAATTTTGAATATTTTCCATAGCACTTTGTTGTTCAATTGCAATTTTAGCAAGTTTCTTATAGCTAGGTTTTGCTTCACATTCAGAGTCATCATCACGTGAGGTATTAAAGTTGGTTTATCACGAGGATACCTTGGCACCTCTTTCCATGAAGAATTAGGTGGGAGCGTAGTCATCAGCACAGTCTTCAGAGTTAGTGGAGTCGCCTTTTTCTTCATGGTCGAAGATGGACTTGCTGACGAACTCCGTAGCAAGGGCCAAGCTTGCAACCCCAGAGTCAGATTCCTCCTCGGATTCCTTAGCTTCCTCATAATCTATTTCCTTCCCAGTGAAAGTGCGGGCCTTGCTGGAGGTACTTTTCTTCTTTGATGATGACTTTGATGAAGATTTTGATGACTTCTTCTTCTTGTCATCAGAGTCTTCATCCTTGCTAGACTTTCTCTTCTTTGAGCCCTTTTTCTAGAGGGGGCAATCAGCGATGTAATGACCAGCCTTTTTGCACTTTTGACACGTTCTTTTGTCATAGTCTTGAGCCGAAGCTTCAGTGTTCTTTGAGTCATACTTTGAAGATTTTTCAAAGCGATGATACGTCTCCAACGTATCTATAATGTTTGATTGTTCTGTGCTACTATATTATCTGTTTTGGATGTTTAATGGGCTTTAATTTACCTTTTTATATTAATTTTGGGACTAGCCTACTAACCAAAGGCCCGGTGCAAATTGCTATTTTTGCCTATTTCAGTGTTTCACAGAAAAGGAATATCAAACGGAATCCAAACGGAGTGAAACCTTCGGGAGAGTTATTTTTGGAACAAACATGATCCAGGAGACTTGGAGTGGCCGTCAAGAAAGAAGCAAGGAGGCCACGAGGTAGGGGGGCGCGCCCAGGGGGCAGCGCGCCCCCCACCCTCGTGGGCCCCTCGCAGCTCCACCAACGTACTTCTTCCTCCTATATATACCCATATACCCCAAAAACATCCAGGAGCACCACGAAACCCTATTTCCAGCGCCACAACCTTCTGTACACAAGAGATCCCATCTTAGGGCCTTTTCCGGAGCTCCACCGGAGGGGGAATCGATCACGGAGGGCATCTACATCAACATCATGGCCTCTCCGATGATGTGTGAGTAGTTTACCACAGACCCTCAGGACCATAGTTATTAGCTAGATGGCTTCTTCTCTCTATTTGGATCTCAATACAAAGTTCTCCTTGATCTTCATGGCGATCTATTTGATGTAATTCTTTTTGCAGTGTGTTTTTCGAGATCCGATGAATTGTGGGTTTATGATCAAGATTATCTATGAACAATATTTGATTCTTCTCTGAAATCTTTTATGCATGATTTAAATATCTTTGCAAGTCTCTTCAAATTATCAGTTTGGTTTTTCCTACTAGATTGATCGTTCTTGCAATGGGAGAAGTGCTTAGTTTTGGGTTCAATCTTGCGGTGTCATTTCCCAGTGACAGCAGGGGCAGCAAGGCACGTATTGTGTTGTTGCCATCGAGGATAAAAAGATGGGCTTTATATCATATTGCTTGAGTTTATCCCTCTACATCATGTCATCTTGCCTAATGCGTTACTCTTTTCTTATGAACTTAATACTCTAGATGCATGTTGGATAGCGGTCGATGTGTGGAGTAATAGTAGTAGATGCAGAACCATTTCGGTCTACTTGTCACGGACGTGATGCCTATATACATGATCATGCCTAGATATTCTCATAATTATGTACTTTTCTATCAATTGCTCGACAGTAATTTGTTTACCCACCGTAATACTTATGCTATCTTGAGAGAAGCCACTAGTGAAACCTATGGCCCATGGGTCTATTTTCCCATCATATAAGTTTCCAATCTATTTTACTTTGCAATCTTTACTTTCAATCTATATCATAAAAATACCAAAAATATTTATCTAATTATCTCTATCAAATCTCACTTTTGCAAGTGGTCGTGAAGGGATTGACAACCCCTTTTTCGCATTGGTTGCAAGGTTCTTATTTGTTTGTGTAGGCGCGCAGTGACTTGCATGTAGTCTCCTACTGGATTGATACATTGGTTCTCAAAAACAGAGAGAAATACTTACGCTACTTTGTTGCATCACCCTTTCCTCTTCAAGGGAAAACCAACGCAGTGCTCAAGAGGTAGCAAGAAGGATTTCTGGCGCCGTTGCCGGGGAGATCTACGCACAAGTCAAGACATACCAAGTACCCATCACAAACTCTTATCCCCCGCATTACATTATTTGCCATTTGCCTCTCATTTTCCTCTCCCCCACTTCACCCTTGCTGTTTTATTCGCCCTCTTTTTCCATTCTCCTCTTTTTCACTTGCTTGTTGTGTCGGCGTGTGTCATCATGGCTAATCCTTCTATCATTGTTAGTACTCCCGATCATGAAGTTCTTCATTTTAAACAAAGGGAGGGAGAAAATCTAAAAGATGCTTGGCATAGAATTTGCAATGCTCAGAATAGATCTACTAGGAAGCAATCCACTTCCGTTCTTCTTCGCAATTTTTATGTGGGCATCACTCCTTGGAACAGATATATTCTTGATACCATTACCGGAGGGAATTTCTTGGGTAGCCCTACTTTTGATTCTTATAATGCTATGATAGATTTGTTTGGCCCACCACCTCTTTTGGTTAATGGAACTATTTTAACTTTGGAACATATGATGCAAAGGCTTGAAATTATTGAAAATAAAGTTGCCTCAGTGGAGTTGATTCAAAATTTGGATAAAAATATCCACAACCAAATCACCCAATATGGATCTAAGCTAGGAGTTACTCTGAATTTTTTTAAAGAAAACTAGCAAACATGTCCGTGTGTTGCTACGTGAGAAAATAAAACATTGCATTACACACGCCTACAAAATAAGCATGGCTTAAGACGCACCCCTCTCTTCGATGCACATACTCTATTTCAAGTTTTCAACACGGCACTCCATCCCACTTGTGTCACCACTCATCATCCTTCCTACCCTTGCTAGCGGTGGCCGCGGTGTTCATCTCATCACAAATGTTGTGAATGTGGTCAATCCTAAAGTTGTGAGCTTGGCAACGATATGACACACATGTCATTGAACCACAACGGCGTTACAAAAATGTTAATTTTGAAATCTATAAATTTTAAGGTTAAAAAACTTATCTCATCGAGCTAGACTTGAGGACCTCCTTCTGTGAGCTTTCCCTACACCTATATAAGCAACTCTAATCTTTCAGCTCCACAACTGAGACTTACATATCTTGTAAATTCAACTTTTGTGTTGTTGTGCAGAATAATTGCTCAATTGTCGAGATGAGAAAACTGAAGCAACAATGGTGTAGTTGGGAGAGTGGTATGCAGTTTTGGTTTTACAACGATGAAACACCTATACGCCACACAACAATAATCTAGCATGAAATTCTAGGCATTGCAATCCAGCCCATGATGGGCATGTTTCAGCTTTGAACCATCAGGTTACCCGATCATCCAAATTCCACATAAATGCAATACAATTAATTTATCAGTCATCGTAAACACTTATTTTAGAGACACCATAAGAATTACTGGATAATAGAGAACAAGGTGACATGTCTTATTAGGATTCCCTTATGAAAAGAAAAGTTCAAGGCAGATAAATCTAGATTTAATATTTGACCAAAATTTATACAAAACGCAAATTTGCATCAGTGTGCACGACTAAGATTGCTACTTTCTCTCGCTTTTTCCTTTGCACTGCAGTCGGCCCATCTTTGGGGCCTAGCCCTCCTAAACCTACCCTCCCTCCCCATCTCCACTCATTCCCGTCCCCGCCGCCACACACCCAACAACAGCCAGCGACAATAAAGAAAAAGAACCTATATTTAACGAAAGAATAGATCAAGGTTCCACAAGAGTTGGTAAACTTGAGGATATTATTACTAATTTAGGGTCTGCCTTTTCATCCATGAAAAATACTCCAAATCATCCCAATTCCAAAATTGCCAAATTAATGTATGTTCCTAAAAATAAGGGTGAATCTTCGAGTAAGGAAAATGCGGATCTCAAATCAATAAGTGTTCACCCCAACTTCTTCGCTATCATTAAGGGACCTTTTGCTACAAATGAATTTCTTGATTTCTTGCCTAGGAGTTTGATCATTAATAAAAAGAAGGAAACTCCCAAGGGTTATAAGTGTTATATTGAAGAATTGCATACCAAAGATGATAATACCTAGATCTATTCTTGTTTTTATGCCTAGCTAGGGGCGTTAAACGATAGCGCTTGTTGGGAGGCAACCCATTTTTTTGTTTCTTGCTTTTTGGTTCTGATTAGTAATAAATAATTCATATAGATTCTGTTTAGATGTGGTTTTATGCTTTTAATTAGTGTTTGTGCCAAATAGAACCTTTGGGAAGACTTGGGGGAAGTTTTTGTGATCTTGCTGTAAAAAACAGAAACTTTAGCGCTCACGAGATTTGCTGCCATTTGTTACTGGAGAGTGATATTAGGTTGATTCTTTTTGAAGATGATTAATAGACAAATTCCTCACCACCACCTTATTTCAGAATTTTTTGGGTTACATAAGTATTCTAGACCTACATATTACTACACACTTTTCTGTTTTTGACAGATTCTGTTTTGCGTGTGTTGTTTGCTTATTTTGATGAATATATGGCTAGTATCGGGGGGTATGAACCATAGAGAAGTTGGAATAAAGTAGGTTTAACACCAATATAAATAAAGAATGAGTTCATTACAGTACCTTAAGTGGTGGTTTGTTTTCTTATACTAACGGAGCTCATGAGATTTTCTATTGAGTTTTGTGTTGTGAAGTTTTCAAGTTTTGGGTAAAGGTTTGATGGATTATGGAATAAGGAGTGGCAAGAGACTAATCTTGGGGATGCCCAAGGAACCCCAAGGTAAAATTCAAGGACAACCAAAAGCCTAAGATTGGGGATGCCCCGGAAGGCATCCCCTCTTTCGTCTTCGTCCATCGGTAACTTTACTTGATGCTATATTTTTATTCACCACATGATATGTGTTTTGCTTGGAGCGTCTTGTACAATTTGAGTCTTTGATTTTTAGTTTACCACAATCATCCTTGTTGTACACACATTTTGGAGAGACACACACGAATCGGAATTTATTAGAATACTCTATGTGCTTCACTTATATCTTTTGAGCTCGATAAATTTTGCTCTAGTGCTTCACTTATACCTTTTTTAAGAGCACGGTGGTGGTTTTATTTTATAGAAATTATTGATCTATAATGCTTCACTTATATCATTTTGAGAGTCCTCTATAAAAGCATGGTAATTTTATTTGGCTATAAAATTAGTCCTAATATGATAGGCATCCAAGATGGGTATAATAAAAACTATCACAAAAAGTGCATTGAATACTATGTGAAGTTTGCTACTTGATGATTGTTTGAGATATGAAGATGGTGATATTAGAGTCATGCTAGTTGAGTAGTTGTGAATTTAAGAAATACTTGTGTTTAAGTTTCTGATTCCCGTAGCATGCACGTATGATGGACCGTTATGTGATGAAGTCAGAGCATGATTTATTTATTGATTGTCTTCCTTATGAGTGGCGGTCGGGGACGAACGATGGTCTTTTCCTACCAATCTATCCCCCTAGGAGCATGTGCGCAGTACTTTGTTTCGATAACTAATAGATTTTTGCAATAAGTATGTGAGTTCTTTATGACTAATGTTGAATCCATGGATTATACGCACTCACACCCTTCCACCATTGCTAGCCTCTCTAGTACCGCACAACTTTCGTCGGTACCATAAACCCACCATATACTTTCCTCAAAACAGACACCATACCTACCTATTATGGCATTTCCATAGCCATTCCGAGATATATTGCCATGCAAATTACCACCGTTCCATTTATTATGACACGCTTCATCATTGTCATATTGCTTTGCATGATCATGTAGTTGACATCGTATTTGTGGCAAAGCCACCTTCATAATTCTTTCATACATATCACTCATGAGCCATTGCACATCCCGGTACAACGTCGAAGGCATTCACATAGAGTCATATTTTGTTCTAAGTATCGAGTTGTAATTCTTGAGTTGTAAGTAAATAAAAGTGTGATGATCAACATTATTAGAGCATTGTCACATGTGAGGAAAGGATGATGGAGACTATGATTCCCCCACAAGTCAGGATGAGACTCCGGACGAAAAAGGGGAGAAAGGCCATAAAAAAGAGAATGCCCCAAAAAATGAGAGAAAAAGAGATAAGGGACAATGTTACTATCCTTTTACTACACTTGTGCTTCAAAGTAGCACCATGATCTTCATGATAGAGAGTCTCTTATGTTGTCACTTTCATATACTAGTGGAAATTTTACAATATATAACTTGGCTTGTATATTCCAATGATGGGCTTCCTCAAAATGCCCTAGGTCTTCGTGAGAAAGCGAGTTGGATGCACACCCACTTAGTTCTTTTGTTGAGCTTTCATACATCTATAACTCTAGTGCATCCATTGCATGGCAATCCCTACTCACTCACATTGATATCTATTGATGGGCATCTCCATAGCCCGTTGACACGCCTAGTTGATGTGAGACTATCTTCTCCTTTTTGTCTTCTCCACAACCACCATTCTATTCCACCTATAGTGCTATATCCATGGCTCACGCTCATGTATTGCGTGAAGATTGAAAAAGTTTGAGAACATCAAAAGTATGAAACAATTTCTTGGCTTGTCATCGGGGCTATGCATGATTTAAATTTTTTGTGTGGTGAAGATGGAGGATAGACAGACTATATGATTTTATAGGGATAACTCTCTTTGGCCATGTTATTTTGAGAAGACATGATTGCCTTGTTAGTATGCTTGAAGTATTATTATTTTTATGTCAATATTAAACTTTTGTCTTGAATCTTTTGGATCTGAACATTCATGCCACAATAAAGAAAATTACATTGAGAATTATGCTAGTTAGCATTCCACATCAAAAATTCTATTTTCATCATTTACCTACTCGAGGACGAGCATGAATTAATCTTGGGGATGCTTGATACCTCTCCAACGTATCTATAATTTCTGATTGTTCCATGCTATTATATTATCTGTTTTGGATGTTTAATGGGCTTTAATTTACCTTTTTATATTATTTTTGGGACTAACCCACAAACCAAAGGCCCAGTGCAAATTGCTATTTTTTTTGTCTATTTCAGTGTTTCGCAGAAAAGGAATATCAAACGGAATGAAACCTTTGGGAGAGTTTTTTTTGGAACAAACGTGATCCAGGAGACCTGGAGTGGCCATCAAGAAAGAAGCGAGGAGGCCACGAGGTAGGGGGCGCACCCAGGGAGGCAGGCGCGCCCCCACCCTCGTGGGCCCCTCATAGCTCCACCAACGTACTTCTTCCTCCTATATATACCCATACACCCCAAAAAAATCCAGGAGCACCACAAAACACTATTTCCACCGCCGCAACCTTCTATACCCAAGATATCCCATCTTAGGGCCTTTTCCGGAGCTCCGCCGGAGGGGGAATCGATCACAGAGGGCTTCTACATCAACACCATAGCCTCTCTGATGATGTGAGAGTAGTTTACCACAGACCTTCCGGTCCATATTATTATCTAGATGGCTTCTTCTCTCTATTTGGATCTCAATACAAAGTTCTCCTCGATCTTCTTGGAGATCTATTTGATGTAATTCTTTTTGCGGTGTGTTTCTCGAGATCCGATGAATTGTGGGTTTATGATCAAGATTATCTATGAACAATATTTGATTCTTCTCTGAAATCTTTTATGCATGATTTAAATATCTTTGCAAGTCTCTTCGAATTATCAGTTTGGTTTGGCCTACTAGATTGATCATTCTTGCAATGGGAGAAGTGCTTAGCTTTGGGTTCAATCTTGCGGTGTCCTTTCCTAGTGAGAGCAGGGGCAGCAAGGCACGTATTGTATTGTCGCCATCGAGGATAAAAAAGATGGGGTTTATATCATATTGCTTGAGTTTATCCCTCTACATCATGTCATCTTGCCTAATGCATTACTCTGTTCTTATGAACTTAATACTCTAGATGCATGCTGGATAGCAGTCGATGTGTGGAGTAATAGTAGTAGATGCAGAATCATTTCGGTCTACTTATCACAGACGTGATGCCTATATACATGATCATGCCTAGATATTCTCATAATTATGCACTTTTCTATCAATTGCTCGACAATAATTTGTTTACCCACCGTAATACTTATGCTATCTTGAGAGAAGCCACTAGTGAAACCTATGGCCCCGGGGTCTATTTTCCCATCATATAGGTTTCCAATCTATTTTACTTTGCAATCTTTACTTTCAATCTATATCATAAAAATACGAAAAATATTTATCTTATTATCTCTATCAGATCTCACTTTTGCAAGTGGCCATGAAGGGATTGACAACCCCTTTATCGCGGTGGTTGCAAGGTCCTTATTTGTTTGTGTAGGTGCAAGGTGACTTGTGTGTAGTCTCCTACTTGATCAATACCTTGGTTCTCAAAAACTGAGGGAAATACTTATGCTACTTTGCTGCATCACCCTTTCCTCTTCAAGGGAAAACCAACGCAGTGCTCAAGAGGTAGCAAGCGGTTCCTCTTGGAGAACTTCTGGAACTTCCTCACAAGCATAGCCACTTCTCTCTCAATTTCCTCAACACCATCAGTGCTGACTTCTGACACTTCTTCTTCTTCAGATGAAGAAATTGCCTTGGCTTTAGCCTTAGGCTTCAAAGCGCGAGATCGTCCATAGCTGGGACCATACATATCTCTCTTCTTAGCTTGCTGAAATTCATGATTATTGAATCTCTCAAGAATATCAGCTAGATCAAGTGACTTGTAGTCTGTGCGCTCTTGAATCATCAGGGCCAGGGTGTCAAAGGAGCTGTCAAGACACCTTAGCAATTTCTTCACAACCTCATAATCAGTGATGCACCAGCACCGAGAGCTTGAAGCTCATTTGAGATATTGGTGAGGCGGTCAAAGGTCTGCAACATTCTCATTATTGAGTCTTCTAAAGCGGTTGAAGAGATTGCACAACACATCAACACGTGAGTCACGTTGAGTGGAAATGCCTTCATTGACCTTGGAAAACTTATCCCAGATAAACTTTGTTGTTTCTAGAGCACTCACTCGACCATACTGTCCTTTGTTGATATGTCCACATATAATGTTCTTCGCTTGAGAGTCAGCTTGCTTGAATCTCTTCACATCAGTGGCATTGATGCAAGGGGCAACAGTGGGAACACCATTCTCAACGACAAACCAGATATCATTGTCAATTGCCTCAAGATGCATGCGCATTTTTTTCTTCCAGTAAGGATAGTATGTGCCATCGAAGATGGGGCACGCATCAGAAAGCTTGATAATACCCGCGGTCGACATAACTAAAACTCCAGGTGGTTAAACCAAAATCACATAGAACAAGAGAATACCTTGCTCTGATAGCAACTGAAAGCACGGGTTATCTCCTAGAGGGGGTGCATGAGAGATTTTTAGAAATTCGTCAAACTCTAAATAATTTTACAAAGAGTGAAGAAATAGAAACGCAAGGGAAACTAAGTGTGGCACCCCGGCTCAGAGGGACCGGTTTACCCTGCATTGCCAGCCCAGAGACCATGTCTTCCGGCAACACACAACATATTGGTACAGAAAACAACCGCTTTATTGATGCTAGCGGAACAGAGTTCATATTACAACAGCGGTCGAGGCCAAGCGGCACACTCGGTACGGCTGAACAATATGTACATTATTTAGTGAATGATGTCTACTACACAACCTTCTTCTTGTAGACATTGTTGGGCCTCCAAGTGCAGAGGTTTGTAGGACAATAGCAAATTTCCCTCAAGTGGATGACCTAAGGTTTATCAATCCGTAGGAGGCGTAGGATGAAGATGGTCTCTCTCAAACAACCCTGCAACCAAATAACAAAGAGTCCCCTGTGTCCCCAACACACCCAATACAATGGTAAATTGTATAGGTGCACTAGTTCGGCGAAGAGATGGTGATACAAGTGGTATATGGATGGTAGATAATAGTTTTTGTAATCTGAAAATATAAAAACAGCAAGGTAACTAATGATAAAAGTGAGCGTAAACGGTATTGCAATGCGTGGAAATAAGGCCTAGAGTTCATAATTTCGCTAGTGCAAGTTCCCTCAACAATACTAACATAACTGGATCACATAACTATCCCACAACATGCAACAAAGAGTCACACCAAAGTCACTAATAGCGGAGAACGAACGAAGAGATTATGGTAGGGTACGAAACCACCTCAAAGTTATTCTTTCCAATCAATCCATTGTGCTATTCCTATAAGTGTCACAAACAGCCCTAGAGTTCATACTAGAATAACACCTTAAGACACAAATCAACCAAAACCCTAATGTCACCTAGATACTCCAATGTCACCTCAAGTATCCGTGGGTATGATTATACGATATGCATCACACAATCTCGGATTCATATATTCAACCAACACAAAGGCCTCAAAGAGTGCCCCAAAGTTTCTACCGGAGAATCACGACGAAAACGTGTGTCAACCCCTATGCATAGGTTCATGGGCGGAACCCGCAAGTTGATCACCAAAACATACATCAAGTGAATCACGTGATATCCCATTGTCACCACAGATACGCATGGCAAGACATACATCAAGTGTTCTCAAATATTTAAAGACTCAATCCGATAAGATAACTCCAAAGGGGAAACTCAATTCATTACAAGAGATTAGAGTGGGAGGAGGAACATAAGATCTGACTATAATAGCAAAGCTCGCGATACATCAAGATCGTATCACCTAAAGAACACGAGAGAGAGATCAAACACATAACTATGGTACATACCCTCGGCCCCGAGGGAGAACTACTCACTCCTCGTCATGGAGAGCTCCGAGATGATGAAGATGGCCACCGGAGAAGGATTGTCCCCTCCGGCAGGGTGCCGGAACGGGTCTAGATTGGTTTTCGGTGGCTACGGAGGCTTCTGGCGGCGGAACTCCCGATCTATCATCTGTTCTGGAAGTTTTAGGGTACGTGAAGATATATGGGTGCAGGAAGTATGTTGGTGGAGCTTCGGGGGGCCCACGAGGCAGGGGGGCACGCCCACCACCCTCGTGAGCTCCTCCCTTGGCTCCTGACGTGGGGTCCAAGTCTATCCGGTAGCTTTCCTTCCAAAAATAACTTCTCCAGTTGATTTTGTTCCGTTCCGACTCCGTTTGATATTCCTTTTCTTCAAAACACTGAAATAGGCAAAAAAACAGCAATTCTGGGCAGGGCCTCCGGTTAATAGTTTAGTCCCAAAAATAATATAAAAGTGGATAATAAAGCCCAATATTGTCTAAAACAGTAGATAATATAGCATGGAGCAATAAAAAATTATAGATACGTTGGAGACGTATCAAGCATCCCCAAGCTTAATTCCTGCTCGTCCTCGAGTAGGTAAATGATAAAAACAGAATTTTTGATGCGGAGTGCTACTTGGCATAATTTTAATGTAATTCTTCTTAATTGTGGTATGAATATTCAGATCCATAAGATTCAAGACAAAAGTTCATATTGACATAGAAATAACAATACTTCAAGCATACTAACTAAGCAATTATGTCTTCTCAAAATAACATGGCCAAAGAAAGATATCCCTACAAAATCATATAGTCTGGCCATGCTCCATCTTCACCACACAAAATATTTAAATCATGCACAACCCCGATGACAAGCCAAGCAATTGTTTCTTACTTTTGATGTTCTCAAACTTTTTCAATCTTCACGCAATACATGAGCGTGAGCCATGGATATAGCACTATAGGTGGAATAGAATGGTGGTTGTGGAGAAAACAAAAAGGGAGAAGATAGTCTCACATCGACTAGGCGTATCAACGGGCTATGGAGATGCCCATCGATAGATATCAATGTGAGTGAGTAGGGATTGCCATGCAATGGATGCACTAGAGCTATAAGTATATGAAAGCTCAACAAAAGAAACTAGTGGGTGTGCATCCAACTTGCTTGCTCACGAAGGCCTAGGGCATTTTGAGGAAGCCCATCATTGGAATATACAAGCCAAGTTCTATAATGAAAGATTCCCACTAGTATATGAAAGTGACAACATAGGAGACTCTCTATCATGAAGATCATGGTGCTACTTTGAAGCACAAGTGTGGTAAAAGGATAGTAACATTGTCCATTCTCTCTTTTTCTCTCATTTTTTGGGGCCTTTTCTCTTTTTTATGGCCTCTTTTCTCTTTTTTATTTGGGCTACTTTGGCCTCTTTTATTATTATTATTTTTTTTTCGTCCGGAGTCTCATCCCGACTTGTGGGGGAATCATAGTCTCCATCATGCTTTCCTCACTGGGACAATGCTCTAATAATGATGATCATCACACTTTTATTTTTCTTACAACTCAACAATTACAACATGATACTTAGAACAAGATATGACTCTATATGAATGCCTCTGGCGGTGTACCGGGATGTGCAATGATGCATGAGTGACATGTATGAAAGAATTATGAACGGTGGCCTTGCCACAAATACGATGTCAACTACATGATCATGCAAAGCAATATGACAATGATGAAGCCTGTCATAATAATGGAACGGTGGAAAGTTCCATGGCAATATATCTCGGAATGGCTATGGAAATGCCATAATAGGTAGGTATGGTGGCTGTTTTGAGGAAGGTTTATGGTACCGGCGAAAGTTGCCCGGTACTAGAGAGGCCAGCAATGGTGGAAGGGTGAGAGTGCGTATAATCCATGGACTCAAAATTAGTCATAAAGAACTCACATACTTATTGCAAAAATCTATTAGTTATCAAAGCAAAGTATTACGCGCATGCTCCTCGGGGGATAGATTGGTAGGAAAATACCATCGCTCGTCCCCGACCGCCACTCATAAGGAAGACAATCAATAAATAAATCATGCTCTGACTTCATCACATAACGGTTCACCATACGTGCATGCTATGGGAATCACAAACTTCAACACAAGTATTTCTCAATTTCACAACTACTCAACTAGCACGACTTTGATATTATTATCTCCATATATCAAAACAATCATCAAGCATCAAACTTCTCTTAGTATTCAAAACACTCATAAGAGAATTTTATTATTAATCTTGTATACCTAGCATATTAGGATTCTAAGACAATTACCATGCTATTTAAGACTGTCAAAATAATCTAAGTGAAGCATGGGAGTTCATATGTTTCTTCAAAATAAAACTACCACCATGCTCTAAAAGGAATAGGTGAAGCACTAGAGCAAATGACAAACTACTCCAAAAGATATAAGTGATGATCAATGAGTAGTCAAATAATTATGCAACTATGTGAAGACTCTCTAACATTTAATAATTTCAGATCTTGGTATTTTATTCAAACAGCAAGCAAAGAAAAATAAAATGACATTCTAAGAATAGCAAACATCATGTGAAGAAGCAAAAACTTAGGATCAACCAAAACTAACCGATAGTTGTTGAAGAAGAAAGGTGGGATGCCAACCGGGGCATCCCCAAGCTTAGACGCTTGAGGCTTCTTGAAATATTATCTTGGGGTGCCTTGGGCATCCCCAAGCTTGAGCTTTTGTGTCTCCTTAATTCCTCTCATGTCAAGGTCTCCCTAAATCTCAGAAGCTTCATCCACACAAAACTCAACAAGGACTCGTGAGATAAGTTAGTATAAACCATTGCAAAAACCTTATCATACTCTACTGTAGAAAATCACTAACAAATTATTATTCAAAATTGCATACTAAATGCCTCTGCATATTTAATAGTCCTATCCTCAAATAGAATCATTAAAGAAGCAAACGTATGCAAACAATGCAAACATAACAGCAATCTGCCTAAATAGGACAGCCTGTAAAGAATGCAGCAACATCCATACTTCCCTAGCTCCAAAATTATGAAAGAAAATTCTCACTGTAGTAAATTTATCAGAGATTAATATGCAAAAGGTTTCAACATTTTATCACATTCTTACTTTTCTAGGGAATTATTGCAACAGTGGTAAACTTTCTGTTTTCAAACAGCAACATGTGGACTTCTAAAATAGGCATAGTAAAGGCTATCAATGCCAATTTTATTGAAATAAAAGATGCAAAACATTGTTCTAAATAACAGCAAGCAAATCCTAAAAAAATAAATTGACGCTCCAAGCAAAACACATATCATGTGGTAAATAAACATATAGCTCCAAGTAAAGTTACCGATGAACAAAGACGAAAGAGGGGATGCCTTCCGGGGCATCCCCAAGCTTAGGCTCTTGGATATCCTTGAATATTACCTTGGGGTGCCTTGGGAATACCCAAGCTTAGACTCTTGCCACTCCTTATTCCATAGTCCATCGAATTTTTACCCAAAACTTGAAAACTTCACAACACAAAACTTAACAGAAAACTCGTTAGCTCCGTTAGTATATGAAAATAAATCACCACTTCAAGGTACTGTAATGAACTCATTCTTTATTTATATTGGTGTTAAACCTACTGTATTCCAACTTCTCTATGGTTTATAAACTATTTTACTAGCCATAGATTCATCAAAATAAGTAAACAACACATGAAAAACAGAATCTGTCAAAAGCAAAACAGTCAGTAGTAATCTGGATCAAACGTATACTTATGGAACTCATCAAATTCTCAAATAAATTTCTGGACGTGAGGAATTTATCTATTAATCATATGCAAAAATAATTAACTAAATATCTCTCTCCAAATAAACATGGCAGCAATTCTCGTGAGCGCTAAAGTTTCTGTTTTTTACAGCATTATCAACAAGACTCTTCCCAAGTCTTCCCAAAGGTTCTACTTGGCACAAACACTAATTAAAAGCATAAAACCACATCTAAAAAGAGGCTATATGAATTATTTATTACTAAACAGGAACAAAAGGCAAGGAATAAAAATAAAGTTGGGTTTCCTCCCAACAAGCGCTATCGTTTAATGCCCCTAGCTAGGCATGATGATTTCAATGATGCTCACATAAAGGATAAGAACTGTAACATAAAGAGAGTATCATGACGAATATACCTAGCACATTTAAGCCTAACCCTCTTCCTATGCATATGGATTTTGTGATCAAACAACTTATGGGAACAATAATCAACTAGCATAGGAAGGCAAAACAAGCATAACTTCAAAACTTTAAGCAAATAGAGAGGAAACTTGATATTATTGCAATTCCTACAAGCATATGTTCCTTCCTCATAATAATTTTCAGTAGCATCATGAATGAATTCAACAATATAACCAGCACCTAAAGCATTACTTTCATGATCTACAAGCATATAAATTTTATTACTCTCCACATAAGCAAAATTCTTATCATGAATAATAGTGGGAGAAAATTCAACAAAATAATTATCATGTGAGGCATAATCCAATTGAAAACTAAAATCATGATAACAAGTTTCATGGATATCATTATTCTTTATAGCATAAAAGTCATCACAATAATCATCATAGATAGCAACTTTGTTCTCATCATAATAAATTTGCACATCAAAACTTGGGGGACTAAAAATATCATCTTCATCAAACGTAGCTTCCCCAAGCTTGTGGCTTTGCATATCATTAGCATCATAGATATTCAAGGAATTCATACTAACAACATTGCAATCATGCTCATCATTCAAATATTTAGTGCCAAACATTTTATGTAATTCTTATTCTAGCATTTGAGCACAATTTTCATTTCCATCATACTCACGAAAGGTATTAAAAAGGTGAAGCGTATGAGAAAAACTCAATTCCATTTTTTATATAATTTTATTTTATAAACTAAACTAGTGCTAAAACAAGAAACAAAAAGATTCGATTGCAAGATCTAAAGATATACCTTCAAGCACTCACCTCCTCGGCAACGGCGCCAGAAAAGAGCTTGATGTCTACTACACAACCTTCTTCTTGTAGACGTTGTTGGGCCTCCAAGTGCAGAGGTTTGTAGGACAATAGCAAATTTCCCTCAAGTGGATGACCTAAGGTTTATCAATCCGTAGGAGGTGTAGGATGAAGATGGTCTCTCTCAAACAACCCTGCAACCAAATAACAAAGAGTCTCTTGTGTCCCCAACACACCCAATACAATGGTAAATTGTAGAGGTGCACTAGTTCGGCGAAGAGATGGTGATACAAGTGGTATATGGATGGTAGATAATAGTTTTTGTAATCTGAAAATATAAAAAAAGCAAGGTAACTAATGATAAAAGTGAGCGTAAACGGTATTGCAATGTGTGGAAATAAGGCCTAGGGTTCATACTTTCGCTAGTGCAAGTTCCCTCAACAATACTAACATAATTGGATCTCATTATGGTAGGGTACGAAACCACCTCAAAGTTATTCTTTCCAATCAATCCATTGTGCTATTCCTATAAGTCTCACAAACAGCCCTAGAGTTCATACTAGAATAACACCTTAAGACACAAATCAACCAAAACCCTAATGTCACCTAGATACTCCAATGTCACCTCAAGTATCTGTGGGTATGATTATACGATATGCATCACACAATCTCAGATTCATCTATTCAACTAACACAATGGACCTCAAAGAGTGCCACAAAGTTTCTACCGGAGAATCATGACGAAAACGTGTGCCAACCCCTATGCATAGGTTCATGGGCGGAACCCGCAAGTTGATCACCAAAACATACATCAAGTGAATCACGTGATATCCCATTGTCACCACAGATACGCACGGCAAGACATACATCAAGTGTTCTCAAATCTTTAAAGACTCAATCCGATAAGATAACTCCAAAGGGGAAACTCAATTCATTACAAGAGAGTAGAGGGGGAGGAGAAACATAAGATCTGACTATAATAGCAAAGCTCACGATACATCAAGATCATATCACCTCAAGGACACGAGAGAGAGAGAGAGATCAAACACATAGCTACTGGTACATACCCTCAGCCTCGAGGGAGAACTACTCCCTCCTCGTCATGGAGAGCACCGGGATGATGAAGATGGCCACCGGAGAAGGATTGTCCCCTCCGGCAGGGTGCCGGAATGGGTCTAGATTGGTTTTCGGTGGCTATGGAGGCTTCTGGCGACGGTACTCCCGATCTATCGTCTGTTCTGGAAGTTTTAGGGTACGTGAAGATATGGGTGCAGGAAGTACGTCGGTGGAGCTTCGGGGGCCCCACGAGGCAGGGGGCGCGCCCCCACCCTCGTGAGCTCATCCCTTGGCTCCTGACGTGGGGTCCAAGTCCATCCGGTAGCTTTCCTTACAAAAATAACTTCTCCAGTTGATTTCGTTTTGTTTCGACTCCGTTTGATATTCCTTTTCTTTGAAACACTGAAATAGGCAAAAAAATAGCAATTCTGGGTTGGGCCTCCGGTTAATAGGTTAGTCCCAAAAATAATACAAAACTGGATAATAAAGCCCAATATTGTCTAAAACAGTAGATAATATAGCATCGAGCAATCACAAATTATAGATACGTTGGAGACGTATCAGGGAACATAAAGGGGCCTCGATCCGAACAACTACGTGGCAGCGGAATAACGTCGTAGCGGAAGCTCCATATCACAGGGACACCAATGTGGACACGATCTAGACTTGAACAGCGCTCCTTTCCAACGAGACTTTCCTGAAATCTGGCATGACATGCCAGGTCGGTACATTGAATGTACTTGCAAGCTCACAACAAGCATAATCATAATGACAAACAATATCATGATAGTTAACCAATTAAAATGCAACACTATATGTGAACATGCTGTGATCATACTTGAACGTCCCTCAGGACAACTTACCAACCGTGATCATCCTCAGATCACAAACACCACCAACGTGGTAAAACACACCACCAACGTGGTTTTTAACAACATGACTCGTGATCCTTACGGCGATCACAACCACGACCAATATCTGGTCCCAAATTTCTCGATGGCCTTTCTACCATCCTCGACAATGCAAAGTTTTACAGTTTAGTGTGCATTTTTTATTAAACGTTGACTCATGGTGGGACCTACTACGAGGTGTCCGTAACCGTGGACGCGGCTATCGATAGATTATACACTCTGTAGAGCTAGCACACTGTACCCACACCACAGAACCCATGGCCTCGCACTCCCATTCGAGTGGACCAACGGCATTCCGACGAAACCCCTCCATTGCCACAGTACTCTGCCAATTTGGCCTGTATTCCACCTGAGTCGGCTACCAGGTACGAGCCTTTTGCACAGGTTGCCCATCCTTCTTTGGCTCAAACTTGAGCTTGTCGTCGTTGTTAGCAGGCCTATTATCCGATATAAGCTTGCTGTCCCGTTCAGCAATGAATGCCTTGTCCACCAGAGTTTGGAAATCGGTGAAATCAAACATACTGAGAGCACACCGAAGTTGTGGATTTAAACCTCCAAGAAATCTGTCAATCTTTCTTTCTTCGGTGGCCACGTCATACAGAGAGTAACGGGAAAAATGATTGAATTTTTGTAGATACTCAGCCACAGACTAATTTCCTTGGACGAGCGCGAGAAATTCACGCTGCTTGGCCTTCATAACTCCAGTAGGGATGTGATACTTGCGGAACTTATCCTTCAATTTTTCCCAGGTGACTTCCTCATCAATCGGCCACATGGCTTTTGTATTTTCCCACCATATGGCAGCTGCGCCTTCAAGGTAATGGGTTGCAAATGGGACTTTATCATTTCCTTCAGTACGGGCGATCTCAAGCTTTTTCTCCATGGTGCGCAACCAATCGTCTGCATCCAATGGGTCAACAACCTGACTGAAACTAGGTGGATTGGTCCTCTGAAAATCTGACAGCTTTGAGTGGTGACCATTCTGATTTCCATTCTATCCAACCATAGCTTGCACACTTCTCAATATTTCAATCAGATCATTGTTCCTTTTCTCCTCAAACATACGCAGAACTTGCTCGGTGGAGGGAGGACCAGGCGGTGGACGTGGTGGCTGAACGTACGGCTCGGGAGAATATCCTGCCTGTTGTGCGGAACGACGAACAGGAGTTCCCTCACGAACATTGCTACTGCTGCCTCCCCGCGTCATCCTATTGAGTATTTTTCCCAAGGTAACGCAATCGAGATGAGAGACATCCAAGAATAAAATTGGGGAAAAGCCAGCAACAAAACTCGAAAAAGACCAAAAAGAGCGAAGAAAATATGGCGATTAAAGTCCCAACATACTTATACATAGACTCATACATGAAAATTAAACAACATGACTGGTCCCACTACTCTCATACATAAAGCATCATTACTCGTACAACTACATCCGTACCCCATCTAGACGACTGCGAATACTCAAAGACACTACTGCTCTGCTGGTGCTGCGGTGTCCTCCCCTGTAGCGGTCGCAGATCCTGAACTGACGTGGGTAACGGAAACCTCCGGGTCAAAGGTAACGCGACGCCGCTGCCTCGAGGGCTCTCCCTCAGGGGCAAGGGTAGGATGAAGCATCGGGGCCGCAGGGGTAGCAAGAAGTGACACCCACTCAGCAGGAGCACTGAGAGGGGTCACGGCGGAGGCGCATGTACTACTCGGGGGAGTAACCGGCGAAATAGGGGAGCTAGAACTAACTAGGACATACGGCGTAAATCCCAGTGAGGATGGAGTAGTGGTGGATCTAGTAGTGACCAAGGTAGTGGCTAAAGAAGTACGGGCACGAGTCAGCTCTCGAGCCAGCTCGTGGATCATCAGATAGCTAGCAGTGATATAACGAGCAAGATGGCTAGCAACACTATCAGACTCCGGGTCAACGAGAGGAAAACGGACACGACTGTTGTCGTGCAGAGATGGGTAATAATAGAAACCTGGGTGGTGCTGCATTTGAACCTCGGTATAACGAAGCTCGACAAGGACCTCAAATGCGGCAAACTGGACAGCCTGAGAAGCGGTGGAGGCGTAACCGCTCCGAGAAGTGCGAGTGTAAGAGACGGAATGGGAGCTGGTGCGCAGAGTAACCACTATGTGATACTCATACACTGAGTCTACTAGGCGCTCCCGGTACACATGGTAGACGGGTTCGTCTCCGTGAGGGTACAGCCGACGCCACATGTTGCGGAGAAGGTGCGGTGACGTGTACGGCATCAGCTGCAACTGGCACGGATACGGCACCGGAGCCATCTACACTCACAACCATTAGCAGGTTAGCATAACAATAATAATCAAATGACTAGAATGCAACAACCAGCTATGACTGCTACCGGCACTCAAATTTATTCGTGCCTAGCATCCAGTTAACATGTCATAGTCTAGCGTGGCCTACAGTCAGCGCGGCTCTGATACCAATCGTTGTGGCACCCCAGCTCAGAGCGACCGGTTTACCCAGCATTGCCAGCCCAGAGACCATGTCTTCTGGCAACACACAACATATTGGTACAGAAAACAACCGCTTTATTGATGCTAGCGGAACAGAGTTCATATTACAACAGCGGTCGAGGCCAAGCGGCACACTCGGTGCGGCTGAATAATATATACATTATTTATTGAACATAAAGGGGCCTCGATCTGAACAACTACGTGGCAGCAGAATAACGTCGTAGCGGAAGCTCCATATCACAGGGACACCGATGTGGACACGATCTAGACTTGAACAACGCTCCTTTCCAATGAGACTTTCCTGAAATCTGGCATGACACGCTAGGTCAGTACATTGAATGTACTTGCAAGCTCACAACAAGCATAATCATAATGACAAACAATATCATGATAGTTAACCAATTAAAATGCATCACTATATGTCGATATGTTGTGATCATACTTGAACGTCCCTCAGGACAACTTACCAACCGTGATCATCCTCAGATCACAAACACCACCAACGTGGTAAAACACACCACCAACGTGGTTTTTAACAACATGACTCGTGATCCTTGCGGCAATCACAACCACGACCAATATCTGGTCCCAAATTTCTCGATGGCCTTTCTACCATCCTCGACAATGCAAAGTTTTATAGTTTAGTGTGCACTTTTTATTAATCGTTGACTCATGGTGGGACCTACTACGAGGTGTCCGTAACCGTGGACGCTGCTATCGATAGATTATACACTCTGCAGAGGTAGCACACTGTACCCACACCACAGAACCCATGGCCTCGCACTCCCATTTGGGTGGACCAACGGCATTCCAACGAAACCCCTCCACTGCCACAGCACTCTCCCGGCCACTCCGACCCAAATCCCCACCGGGCTGGTCCTGGGTGGCCCCGTGATTACCAAAGACACCCCGACCACTGTCGTGGTCAAACTCCCACTCAGGGACACTCCCACTTGGGGAAATCGGTACCATAATCTCATCAACGAGCACACAAGGTTATGTCTGCTTGTTGGGCCGGGGCAAAATGACAAAACCTTCCCTAGATGGAGGCACTGACCAGAGGCCGTGTCAATGGACCGAATCAAGGCCCCCCATAATGGCAAATGTGGTTGCACTGGAAAGAACTCGATTCAGCGGCACCATGACCCAGTCAAGGTGTATTCAAGTTGAGTTATTTTTAGTTTCAACTTCAACTAACAATGACCGGTGTCATAGCATCCCATGAAATGCAAAACAACACATGCATCAAATAAAATGACCGATGTCATCTTTACACCAAGCATAACCGTCAACAACTCAAGTTAATCTACTAGCTCAAGATGACTCATAACTTAACCAAAATATTGTGCAACAAGTCTCATTAATCTCTTACGCAAGAAAGCAACTCAGATAACTTTTTCATATGCAGAACAAAACATTTTACTATCAACAATTCTTACTTTCTTTATCACTAAATTGAGTTCAAACTTTCTGTAAAATAAGTAATATGATCTAACAGAATATTTAACAGAATATCTTCTAACAAATTTTTTTATCAATTTCAGGAAGGCAACAATATAACTACCATGCATAACAAAATTATTTCTAACATCACCTCAAATAAATTTTAACTTGCTTTATTCACTAAACTAGTTTCAACTATTCTGTAAATCAAGCATAACAACTATCCAACATTTAACAGAATGCAAATCACTCAATAATTATTTAAATGCATGGATAAATTATTTCATTCAAGTGAGAAAATCACAAATATTGAAATGGCATCATAAAAATGTTGCTGTGGCTTGCCTTAGTGCAGATGAGGTTCACAAGCCTCCTGGTGATCCTCAAGACAAGCCTCACCTTCTGAAAATAATTTTAAACACAAACAGAAAATATCAAGAACACTTCTGAAATTCACCAGAAATCCTAAACAGCTCAAAAAATCTCATCTTTGATGAGCTGTTAGATTTTCTTTCAAAGAACATAATGCAAAAAGAATCAATTCATTTGGACTTATGGTTAAAAAGTTAAAACAGTTTGAAGTGTTCGGTAAATTCAAATGAATTGGAGTAAAAGAAAAAGACTGGAGGGTGACGTCGAAGGCATAAAGCCCAGGGGCGCCACCACTCATACCGCTTCACGCGCGTATTGAGTGGCTGACTAGCAGGCCCTGCTAGTCAGGTGGGGGAAGAGGGAGAGAGAAACAGAGACGGCCGCGGCTTCGCTGGAGCTCTCGCCGGCGACGAGGGCTCTTTGGCCAAAACGAGAGGGGGGGAAGAGGAGGCCGAGGCGCAGCTGCCCGTACCCGTAGCGTGGCTAGGGGTGGTCGGACGGTGTCGGAATCTAGCTCGCAAGCGGAGGCAGAACGAGAGGGTCGCCGGAGTTGAAGAAGACGACGAGCAGAGGCCGCTCCAGGGGCTCCAAGCGGGCGAGACGTCCTCACTGGAGAGAGGCGGAGGCCCTGGAGAGGTCGCCAGGCCTGGGAGGGGCTGGAGCTGCCGCGGCTACCAGAGGGGATCGCCGGTGAGCTCGAGCTCGGGGGCGGCAGCCCGAGGCCTTCCCGGCCGGGCTACGGCTTCCTACTCGACCGTGGAGTGTGTGTGAGTGCTGGAGGACGCTCGGAGAGGTTGGGGAGGGGCTCTATATATAGGTGAGCGGTGAGGGTGCTTCGGGCTCCGCCGGTGGACACCTGTCCATGGCGCCCGGCGACAAGCAGCGTCAGTGAGAGGGGGAGAAGGCGACAGAGATCACGCGGCCACTGTGGGCGAGCGGAGACGAACACGGGATCATGGGGGTGACGACGAGCATAGTGCGCTCCGCACTGTTGGGCTGGCCGGACCTTACTTGTGCTCGCTGCGACAAGCTCCGGCATCGACGAGTGCTAGGGTCGAGTTAAGGGTGTCGAGACGATGATGGTGGCGAGTTTTGGCTAGGTTTGGTAGTCGGGGGAAGCGAGCATGCGCGAACAGAGCGCTCGGCGGCTCCCAGAGGGCGTCGACACGCATGCCTGGCATCATGGACACGCGTGGTCACCGCGCGAACTCTCTCCACAGGCCAGCCTTCATCCAAAATTCATGTATGGCATGTTGTTCGCGGTGGTTTTGATGTTTACCACGGTTTGGTTTGGATCCAGGTGCAGTAGAGAAAATTTTACAAGTCTGGTAAGTTTCTGGACAGTAACTTTTTGATGTTACTGTGGTCAACTCGCTGGGAGTTTGAAGCTATGCTTTGGAGGCTAGCTTAGAGTTACTAAGGTAAATAAGCACTAGAAAGATCAAGTCAAATGGAGCAAGTAAAATGGTAGTTGCTGTAGAAACCCCCATTTATGTCCAGAACAGAAAAGATTTTCTGTAGCAAAAATATTCCAAAAAGTGATGAAATATTTTTGCTCAGGGAGGTGCCCTAGGGTCCCTAGAATATTTGTGAATTTTCTAAGAATTTTCTGAGCCATAAAAATTAGGGTTGCATTGGAGCAAACAGATTTGGCTTAGGGTTTTAGAGAGAAAATGAATATTTTTCACTTAAGAAAAATATTCCAAAGATTATTTTGTGGTGGATCAGAAGTGAAATGATGGTTTGGGAGAAAAGTGAAACACTTGGGTGAAAGCCAAGGATGCCCAAGTGCTTAAGTCCAAATGAAAAGATTCAAAAACTCCAAGTTTCAAAAAAATTCAAATGAATACTCAAACAAATAAGAGAGGGCAAAAACCAGGCTGTCACAAACCTCCCCCACTTAGAATGAATCTCGTCCTCGAGATTCGGTTGCTTGGGAAAACCACTCTGGATACTGACTCTTAAGGAACTCTTCCTGCTCCCAAGTTGCTTCTGACTCGGTGTGATGCTCCCACTGAACTTTGAAAAAAATTCCGACGTTGCTGTGAGTGACCCTTTGCAATTGATCCAAAATTTTGAACGGTCTTTCTTCATAAGTTAAATCCTTTGCCAATTCTATCTCAGTCATTGCAGTCTTTTTCTCAGGCGGGGATATGCATTGTCTCAATTGCGAGACATGGAATACATTGTGTATATCTGACAACTCCGGGGGTAGTTCCAGTTGGTATGCAACCGTACCCACTCGAGACATAATTGGGAATGGACCAATTAATCTGGGTGCCAGCTTTCCACGAGTGTGAAATCGCTTAACTCCTCTCATAGGAGTGACTTGGAGGTACACGTTTTCTCCGGGTTCAAAACTGACATGCCGATGCTTTGCATCATAATAACTCTTCTGACGGGATTTGGCCAATTGCAGTCGGTCTCTGATTTCCCTGACTTGTCTCTCAGCTTCCATCATGAGATCGGTTCCGAAGATACGGCTATCTCCAGCTTGAGACCAATTTAGAGGAGTGCGGCACTTACGACTATATAGAGCTTCATATGGCGACATCTTTAGACTAGTCTAAAAACTATTGTTATACGAGAACTCGGCGTATGGCAAGCAATCTTCCCATTTAGCTCCGTTGGCTAGCACACAGGCTCGCAACATATCTTCGAGTATTTGATTTACTCGCTCTGTCTGAACATCCGTCTGAGGGTGATAAGCAGTACTATATTTTAGTGCTGTCCCCAAGGCTTGATGGAGACGGGACCAGAAAGCGGAGGTAAACACAGAACCTCGGTCGGAAGTGATAGTCTGGGGTACTCCATGCAGACTAACAATTCTGGATACATACAGTTGTGCAAGTTCATCTGCTCCGTATCTGGTGCTGATCGGGATGAAGTGAGCAACCTTGGTGAGGGTGTCCACTATAACCCAGATTGCGTCTTTGCCTCGCTGAGTCCTAGGCAATCCGGTGATGAAATCCATGCAAACATCATCCCATTTCCATTGTGAAACTGGCAGTGGTTGGAGAAGTTCGGCTGGCTTCTGATGATCTGCTTTCACCTTGTCGCATATGTCGCAACAGGCTACAAAATAGGTAATGTCGTTCTTCATCCCATCCCACCAGAATATTTTCTTAATGTCTTCATACATTTTCGTGCCTCCCGGATGAATGGAATACGAGGATTCGTGTGCTTCTGACAAGATTTTCTTCTTCAAGTCCGGTTGATTTGGTACACAAATTCGTCCACGAAATCGGAGGGTACCGAAGTTGTCCTTGAAGAAATCTGGAAGCTGCCTTGCATATTTTTGTAGCTCGGCGTCATCTGGCTGGGCCTTGCGGATTTCCATCTCAAGTGTGGGGGTAACTTCCAAAATATTAGTGAGGCCAGCATCCACGATGACCAAGTTGAGCAGAGAGATCTCCTCCTGAAGTTTGGTAGACAATGATTTTAACATGACATTTAAGCTGACGGGCTTTCGACTGAGCGCATCGGCAACGACGTTGGCCTTGCCTGGATGGTAATTTATTACAAGGTCATAATCCTTGACCAACTCTAATCATCTTCGCTGACGGAGATTTAAATTTGGCTGAGTGAAGATGTACTTGAGGCTCTTGTGGTCAGTAAAAATTTGGCACCTTTTTCCAATGAGATAGTGTCTCCAAATTTTTAATGCATGAACCACGGCAGCCAATTCCAAATCATGAGTAGGATAATTTCCCTCATGTGGTCATAGTTGTCGTGATGCATAGGCTACTACCTTGCCGTCTTGCATCAGCACGCAACCAATACCTTGTCTGGAGGCATCGCGGTACACATCAAAGCTGCGATAAATGTCTGGAAGAGTCAATACCGGTGCAGTTGTCAGACATGTCTTTAGCTCATTAAAACTCTTCTCACAGTCCTCTGTCCACTCGAACTTTGTATCCTTTTTGAGCAGTTCCGTCATAGGTTTAGCAATTTTGGAAAACCCTCCAATGAAACGACGATAGTACCCAGCTAATCCGAATAAACTCCGGAGCTGTGTTACATTCGTGGGCGGTACCCAATCGAGCACATCCTTTACTTTGCTCGGGTCCACGGCTATGCCTTCGGTGGATAGTACATGTCCGAGAAACCCAACTTGCTTGAGCCAAAATTCGCACTTACTGAACTTGGCATATAACTGATGGTTGCGGAGTCGTTGTAGCACTGCTCGGAGGTGATCCTTATGCTCCTCTTCACTCTTGGAGTAAATGAGGATGTTGTCGATAAAGACTACCATGAATTTGTCGAGGAAGTCCATGAACACTTTGTTCATCATGTGCATGAAGAAGGCAGGGGCATTGCTGAGACCAAAGGAAATCACAGTATATTCGTAAAGACCATATCGTGTAGTGAATGCGGTCTTAGGAATATCTTCCTTTTAATATTGAGCTGATGATATCCGGTCCATAAATCGATTTTTGAGAAAACTTTAGCCCCACTGAGCTGATCAAACAGATCATCAATCCTTGGTAGTGGGTATTTATTTTTGATGGTGACCTCATTCAGCTTGCGATAATCTATGCACATACTGAGACTACCATCCTTTTTGCCCACGAAAATTCCAGGTGACCCCCACGGTGAAGAGCTGGGACGAATATAACCCTTCTAGAGTAATTCGTCGAGCTATTTCTTTAGTTCCACTAATTCTGATGAGGGCATCCGGTAATATTTCTTGTATAATGGTGTAGTTCCGGGCACAAGATCTATGGCAAACTCCAGTTCCCGATCTGGTGGCATGCCTGGCAGTTCTTCTAGAAACACATCAGGGTACTCACTGACCATAGGAATAAATTCCAACCCAACCACAACGGTGCAAACTAGTTCTGGCTTGCGTACATGCTTGCGAGCATAGAATTTGATGAGCTGCCCATTCAGACTGACTTCTCGGGTTGCGCAGTTTATACAAACTTGATATTTGGTCAGCCAATTCATCCCCAATATAACATCCAACTGTTCAGACTCAATGATTATCAGAGATGTTGGAAAGTGGACCCCGTTGATATTGATCTCCAGATCACGGCAGACTAGATTGCGATATTGATCTCCAGATCACGGCAGACTAGATTGCTCTTGATTATAGATCCCGGGGTTTGTACCAGCATATTTTTGCCCAAAATGGTGCAAGGAAAATTGTTTTGGGCGGCAAAACTCCGAGAGATAAAAGAATGCGAAGCCCCAGAGTCAAATAAAATTACTGCAGGTATGTCATTAACAGAAAACATACCAATGACGACTTCTGGCTTCTCTTGGGCTTCATCGGCGGAGATATGATTCACGTGCCCAGCGCAGTTTGGCTGGGTTGGCCCTGACTCCATAAAGTTGACTTGTGGCCTGCTTAGGGCATTCACCTTGTGGTTCTTGGGGCACTGTTTGGCATAATGTCCGGGCTGCCCGCAAATGAAACAAGTATTGTTGCGCTGGCGCTCCTCATGTGTTGGACTGGTTACAATATTCTTGACTTGAGTAGTGGTCCTGTTAACATTCTGCTGCCAATTTGGCCTGTATTCCACCTGAGTCGGCTGCGAGGTACGAGCCTTTTGCACAGGTTGCCCATCCTTCTTTGGCTCAAACTTGCGGTTGTTGTCGTTGTTAGCAGGCCTATTATCCGATATAAGCTTGTGATCCCGTTCAGCAATGAACGCCTTGTCCACCAGAGTTTGGAAATCGGTGAAATCAAACATACTGAGATCACACCAAAGTTGTGGATTTAAACCTCGAAGAAATCTGTCAATCTTTCTTTCTTCAGTGGCCACGTCATATAGAGAGTAACGGACAAATGATTGAATTTTTGTAGATACTCAGCCACAGACTGATTTCCTTGGACGAGCGCGATAAATTCACACTGCTTGGCCTTCATAACTCCAGTAGGGATGTGATACTTGCGGAACTAATCCTTGAATTTTTCCCAGGTGACTTCCTCATCAATCGTCCATATGGCTTTTGTATTTTCCCACCATATGGCAGCTGCGCCTTCAAGGTAATGGGTTGCAAATGGGACTTTATCATTTCCTTCAGTACGGGCGATCTCAAGCTTTTTCTCCATGGTGCGCAACCAATCGTCTGCATCCAATGGGTCAACAACCTGACTGAAACTAGGTGGATTGGTCCTCTGAAAATCTGACAGCTTTGAGTGGTGACCATTCTGATTTCCATTCTGTCCAACCATAGCTTGCACACTTCTCAATATTTCAATCAGATCATTGTTCCTTTTCTCCTCAAACATACGCAGAACTTGCTCGGTGGAGGGAGGATCAGGCGGTGGAGGTGGTGGCTGAACATACGGCTCGAGAGAATATCCTGCCTATCGTGTGGAACGACGAACAGGAGTTCCCTCACGAACATTGCTACTGTTGCCTCCCCGCGTCATCGTATTGAGTATTTTTCCCAAGGCAACGCAATCGAGATGAGAGACATCCGAGAATAAAATTGGGGAAAAGACAGCAACAAAACTCGAAAAAGACCAAAAAGAGCGAAGAAAATACGGCGATTAAAGTCCCAACATAATTATACATACACTCATACATGAAAATTAAACAACATGATTGGTTCCACTACTCTCATACATAAAGCATCATTACTCGTACAACTACATCTGTACCCCATCTAGACGACTTTGAATACTCAAAGACACTACTGCTCTGCTGTTGCTACGGTGTCCTCCCCTGAAGCGGTCTCGGATCCTGAACTGACGTGGTTAACGGAAACCTCCGGCTCAAAGGTAACATGACGCCGCTGACCTCGAGGGCTCTCCCTCAGGGGCAGGGGTAGGATGAAGCATCGGGGCGCAGGGGTAGCAAGAAGTAAGACCCACTCGGCAGGAGCACTGAGAGGGGTCACGGCGGAGGCGCATGTGCTACTCGGGGGAGTAACCGGCGAAATAGGGGAGCTAGAACTAACTGGGACATACGGGGTAAATCCCAGTGAGGACGGAGTGGTGGTGGATCTAGTAGTGACCAAGGTAGTGGCTAAAGCAGTACGGGCACGAGTCAGCTCTCGAGCCAGCTCGTGGATTATCAGATAGCTAGCAGTGATATAACAAGCAAGATGGCTAGCAACACTATCAGACTCCGGGTCAACGAGAGGAAAATGGACACGACCGTTGTCGTGCAGAGATGGGTAATAATAGAAACCTGGGTGGTGCTACATTTGAACCTCGGTATAACGAAGCTCGACAAGGACCTCAAATGCGGCAAACTAGACAGCCTGAGAAGTGGTGGACGCGTAACCGCTCTGAGAAGTGCGAGTGTAAGAGCCGGAATTGGAGCTGGTGCACAGAGTAACCACTATGTGATACTCATACACTGAGTCTGCTAGACGCTCCCGGTACACACGGTAGACGGGTTCGTCTTCGTGAGGGTACAGCCGATGCCACACGTTGCGGAGAAGGTGCGGTGACGTGTACGGCATCAGCTGCAACTGGCACGGATACGGCACCGGAGCCATCTACACTCACAACCATTAGCAGGTTAGCATAACAATAATAATCAAATGACTAGAATGCAACAACCAGCTATGACTGCTACCGGCACTCAAATTTATTCGCGCCTAGCGTCTAGTTAACACGTCGTAGCCTAGCGTGGCCTACAGTCAGCGCGGCTCTGACACCAATCATTGTGGCACCCCGGCTCAGAGTGACCGGTTTACCCTGCATTGCCAGCCCAGAGACCATGTCTTTTGACAACACACAACATATTGGTACAGAAAACAACTGCTTTATTGATGCTAGCGAAACAAAGTTCATATTACAACAGCGGTCGTGGCCAAGCGGCACACTCGGTGCGGCTGAACAATATGTACATTATTTAGTGAACATAAAGGGGCCTCGATCCGAACAACTACGTGGCAGTGGAATAACGTCGTAGCGGAAGCTCCATATCATAGGGACACCGATGTGGACACGATCTAGACTTGAACAGCGCTCCTTTCCAACGAGACTTTCCTGAAATCTGGCATGACACGCCAGGTCAGTACATTGAATGTACTTGCAAGCTCACAACAAGCATAATTATATTGGCAAACAATATCATGATAGTTAACCAATTAAAATGCAACACTATATGTCAACATGCTATGATCATACTTGAACGTCCCTCAGGACAACTTACCAACCGTGATCATCCTCAGATCACAAACACCACCAATGTGGTAAAACACACCACCAACATGGTTTTTAACAACATGACTCATGATCCTTACGGCGATCACAACCACGACCAATATCTGGTCCCAAATTTCTCGATGGCCTTTCTACTATCCTCGACAATGCAAAGTTTTACAGTTTAGTGTGCAATTTTTATTCATCGTTGACTCTTGGTGGGACCTACTACGAGGTGTCCGTAACCATGGACGCGGCTATCGATAGATTATACACTCTGCAGAGGTAGCACACTGTACCCACACCACGAAACCCATGGCCTCGCACTCCCATTCGGGTGGACCAACGGCATTCTGACGAAAACCCTCCATTGCCACAGCACTCTCCTGGCCACTCCGACCCAAATCCCCACCGGGCTGGTCCTGGGTGGCCCCGTGTCTACCAAAGACACCCCGACCACCGTCGTGGTCAAACTCCCACTCGGGGACACTCCCACTTGGGGAAATCGGTACCATAATCTCATCAACGAGCACACAAGGTTATGTCTGCTTGCCGGGCCAGGGCAAACACGACAGAACCTTCCCTAGATGGAGGCACCGACCAGAGGCCGTGTCAATGGACTGAATCAAGGCCCCCCATAAAGGCAAATGTGGTTGCACTGGAAAGAACTCGATTCAGCGGCACCATGACCCAGTCAACGGTGTATTCAAGTTGAGTTATTTTTAGTTTCAACTTCAACTAACAATGACCGGTGTCATAGCATGCCATGAAATGCAAAACAACACATGCATCAAGTAAAATGACCGATGTCATCTTTACACCAAGCATAACCGTCAACAACTCACGTTACTCTACTAGCTCAAGATGATTCATAACTTAACCAAAATATTTTGCAACAAGTCTCATTAATTTCTTACGCAAGAAAGCAACTCAGATAACTTTTTCATATGCATAACAAAAGATTTTACTAGCAACAATTCTTACTTTCTTAATCACTAAATTGAGTTCAAACTTTCTGTAAAACAAGTAATATGATTTACAGAATATTTAACAGAAAATCTTATACCAAATTTTTTATCAATTTCAGGAAGGCAACAATATAACTACCATGCATAACAAAATTATTTCTAACATCACCTCAAATAAATTTTAACTTTCTTTATACACTAAACTAGTTTCAACTATTCTGTAAATTAGGCATAACATTTATCCAACATTTAATAGAATGCAAATCACTCAATAATTATTTAAATGCATGGATAAATTATTTCATTCAAGTGAGAAAATCACAAATATTGAAATGGCATCATAAAAATGTTGTTGTGGCTTGCCTTAGTGCAGATGAGGTTCACAAGCCTCCTGGTGATCCTCAAGACAAGCCTCACCTTCTGAAAATAATTTTAAACACAAAAATAAAATATCAAGAACACTTCTGAAATTCACCAGAAATCCTAAACAGCTCAAAAAAATCTCATCTTTGTTGAGCTTTTAGATTTTCTTTCACAGAACATAATGCAAAAAGAATCAATTCATTTGGACTTATGGTTAAAAAGTTATAAAATTTTGAAGTGTTCTGTAAATTCAAATGAATTTGAATAAAAGAAAAGGACTGGGGGGTGACATCGAAGGCGTAAAGCCCAGGGGCGCCACCACTCGTACCGCTTCGCGCGCGTACTGAGTGGCTGACTAGCGGGCCCCGCTAGTTAGGTGGGGGAAGAGGGAGAGAGAAACAGAGACGGCCGCGGCTTCGCCGGAGCTCTCGCCGGCGACGAGGGCTCTTTGGCCGAAACGAGAGGGAGGGATAGCAAGAGGAGGTCGAGGCACACCTGCCCGTACCCGTAGTGTGGCTAGGGGTGGTCGGACGGCGTCGAAATCTAGCTCGCGAGCGGAGGCAGAACGAGAGGGTCGCCGGAGTTGAAGAAGACAGCAAGCAGAGGCTGCTCCAGGGGCTCCAAGCGGGCGAGACGGCCTCACCGGAGAGAGGCGAAGGCCCTGGAGAGGTCGCCCAGGCCTGGGAGGGGCTGGAGCTGCCGCGGCTACCAGAGGGGATCGTCGGCGAGCTCGAGCTCGGGGGCGGCGGCCCGAGGACTGCCCAGCCGGGCTGCGGCTTCCTACTCGACCGTGGAGTGTGTGTGAGTGCTGGTGGATGCTCGGAGAGGTTGGGGAGGGGCTCTATATATAGGCGAGCGGCGAGGGTGCTACGGGCTCCGCCGGTGGACACCTGTCCACGGCGCCCGGCGATGAGCGGCGTCAGTGAGAGGGGGAGAAGGCGACAGAGATCACGCGGCCACTGTGGGCGAGCGGATACGAGCACAGGATCAAGGGGGTGACGACGAGCATAGTGCGCTCGGCGCTGTTGGGCTGGCCAGACCTAGCCCGTGCTCGCTGCAGCGAGCTCCGGCATCGGCGAGTGCCAGGGTGGAGTTAAGGGTGTCGATATGATGATGATGGCGAGTTTTGGCTAGGTTTGGCAGTCGTGGGAAGCAAACACGCGCGAACAGAGCGCACGGCGGCTCCCAGAGCGCGTCGACACGTATGCCTGGCATCGTGGACACGCGTGGTCACCGCGCGAACTCTCTCCACAGGCCAGCCTTCATCCAAAATTCATGTCTGGCATGTTGTTCGCGGTGGTTTTGAAGTTTACCACGGTTTGGTTTGGATCCAGGTGCAGTAGAGAAAATTTTACAAGTCTGGTAAGTTTCTGGACAGTAACTTTGTGATGTTACTATGGTCAACTGGCTGGGAGTTTGAAGCTGTGCTTTGGAGGCTAGCTTAGAGTTACTAAGGTAAATAAGCACAAGAAAGATCAGGTCAAATGGAGCAAGTAAAATGGTAGTTGCTGTAGAAACCCCCATTTCTGTCCAGAACAGAAAAGATTTTCTGTAGCAAAAATATTCCAAAAAGTGATGAAATATTTTTGCTCAGGGAGGTGCCCTAGGGTCCCTAGAATATTTGTGAATTTTCTTAGAATTTTCTGAGCCATAGAAATTAGGGTTGCTTTGGAGCAAACATATTTGGCTTAGGGTTTTAGAGAGAAAATGAATATTTTTCATTTAAGAAAAATATTCCAAAGATTATTTTGTGGTGGATCAGAAGTGAAATGATGGTTTGGGAGAAAAGTGAAACACTTGGGTGAAAGCCAAGGATGCCCCAGTGCTTAAGTCCAAATGAAAAGATTCAAAAACTCCAAGTTTCAAAAAATTCAAATAGAAACTCAAACAAATAAGAGAGGGCAAAAACCAGGCTGTCACACTAAGTCATCATAGAATTAGAGTGCATGCAATCCAGATACGTAAGAGTGAAGAGCATGCAATCATACAATCATACACGCATGAAGGATATGAACTGAGGAAATAAAGGATAGCGTGATGAAATACTTCAATTCAAATTCGTTAGAGCAAAGATCACAAATTCTTCAGCAACGGAATAATTTCAGAGAGGGTGTGGAATTTGTAACCAGGTTGGCTCGGGGAAGACAATGCTATTTGGTAGATCCGTTTCAGTTGCTGCATCAACTGTACGTCTGGTTGAGGCAGCTGAGTCGCAATTCAGAGGACACACAGTCCTCGCCGTATTCCTCTTGAGCTAAGGTCCGCAGACCTCGCCTAATCAGTCGTGGTAAGTCTTCAAGGTAGACTCCCAAAACCTTCATAGACTTGTTCACTGGCACACCACAATGACTCTTGGTCTACTCAGAACTTGACGCCTAATCGTCTGGAAGAATGACAGTTTTCAAAGGTAACACGCGTCAGATCACACATGAGAAAAAGTTGTTGTTATGATGCTAGAAAAAGTGATTGAAAATATCATTGACCATACTTATGGACTTTTCTAGCATTCACACTTCATAAATTATTGAAGGAAATATGCCCTAGAGGCAATAATGAAGTTGTTATTTATATTTCCTTATATCATGATAAATGTTTATTATTCATGCTAGAATTGTATTAACCGGAATCTTGATACATGTGTGAGTACATAGACAAAACAAAGTGTCCCTAGTATGCTTCTACTAGACTAGCTCGTTAATCAAAGATGGTTAGGTTTCCTGACCATAGTCATGTGTTGTCATTTGATGAACGGGATCACATCATTAGGAGAATGATGTGATGGACAAGATCCATCCATTAGCTTAGCATTATGATTGTTTCGTTGTATTGCTATTGCTTTCTTCATGACTTAAACATGCTCCTATGACTATGAGATTATGCAACTCCGGAATACCGGAGGAACACCTTGTGTGCTATCAAACTTCACAACGTAACTAGGTGACTATAAAGATGCTCTACATGTGTCTCCAATGGTGTTTGTTGAGTTGGCATAGATTGAGATTAGGATTTGTTACTCTGATTGTCGGAGAGGTATCTCTGGGCCCTCTCGGTAATGCACATCGCTATAATGCAAGCAATGTGACTAATGAGTTAGTTGTGGGATGATGCATTATGGAACGAGTAAAGAGACTTGCCGGTAACAAGATTGAACTAGGTATGATGATACCAATGATCGAATCTCGGGCAAGTAACATACGTTGTCATGCGGTTTGACCGATAAAGATCTTCATAGAATATGTAGGAACCAATATGAGCATCCAGGTTCTGCTATTGGTTATTCACCGGAGATGTGTCTCGGTCATGTCTACATAGTTCTCGAACCCGTAGGGTCTGCACACTTAACGTTCGATGACGGTTTGTATTATGAGTTATGTGATTTGATGTACCAAAGTTTGTTCGGAGTCCCAGATGAGATCACGGACATGAAGAGGAGTCTCGAAGTGGTCCAGACATAAATATTCATATATTGGAAGGTTACATTCGGACACTGGAAAGGTTTAGGTCATTTCGGATGAGTTTCGGAGTACCGGGGGTTATCGAAACCCCCTCCGGGAAGTTATTGCGCCTCATGGGCCTAGTGGTGGAAGAGAGGAGGCAGGCCAAGAGGTGGCGCGCACCCCCTAGCCCAAACCGAATTGGACTAGGGCTATGGGGCCGGCCCCCCTTTCCTTCTCTTCTCCTATTCCTTCCCGCTTCTCCTTGTGGAAGTAGGAAAGGGGGGATCCCCCCTTAGGCACGCCAACCCTAGCCGGCCTCATCCTCCCTCCCCTCTTTATATATGTGGGAAGGGGGCACCCCATTGAGGGAGTCCTAGACTAAGGGGTCCTCGGGCGTCAGGCCTGTTAGCCATGGGCCAGACTGATGGGCTATGAAGATACAAAGACCGAAGACTGCACCCGTGTCTGGATAGGACTCTTCTTGGCGTGGAAGGCAAGCTTGGCGACTGGATATGTAGATTCCCTTCTTTGTAACCGACCTTGTGTAACCTTATATCCTCCCGGTGTCTATATAAACCGGAGGACTTAGTCCGGATAGGATACTCATTATTATAGCCACACAAGCTAGGCCTCTAGGGTTTAGCCATTACGATCTCAAGGTAGATCAACTCTTGTAATACTCATATTCATCAATATCAATCAAGCAGGACGTAGGGTATTAACTCCATAGAGAGGGCCCGAACCTGGGTAAGCACTGTGTCCCTTGTCTCCTGTTACCATCGACCTTAGACGCACAGTTTGGGACCCCCTACCCGAGATCCGTCGGTTTTGACACCGACATTGGTGCTTTCAATGAGAGTTCCACTGTGTTGTCGCCAAAAGGTTTGATGGCCCCTTCGATCGTTAATAATGACGTTGTCCAAGGAGAAACTTTCCTCCCCGGATAGATCTTCGTGTCCGGCGGCTCCGCACTGCGGGCCAACTCGTTTGGCCATCTGGAGCAGATCGAAAGCTACGCCCCTGGCCATCAGGTCAGATTTGGGAGTTTGAACTACGTTGTGGACATCCGTGGAGACTTGATCTTCGCCGGATTCAAGACCGCAGTAGCCGCTCCCAATCACCCCGATGATCATGACCTAAATCTGTTATCAGGCCGCATCCAGGAGATTGCTCCTGTAATCGCTCTGGCCCTAGATCTGGAGCAAGCTGCGCCATCCCAGGGCGGGAGGATCAACCCCACTATGGAGGCCACAGATTCCACGGCGTTGGAGCCGGACATAGACTTAACCTCTCACGATGTTTTTGTCAGCGGAACCCCGGACTCGTCTCTGGTCGTAAGTTCCGAACCACGTGAGCCCGCGGACGCCGAGCTTGATCGCTTGTCGATCTTCGAATTCACCGCCGCAGAAATCTTCCAGCACTCGCCTTTGGGCGATGTGCTAAACTCATTAAAAACTAGTCCTTGACGGAGGACTCACAACCGAACTATATCCGTCACGAACTAGGGGCTGACGGTGGAGAATTTTGCTCCCCACCCGCCACCCACTTCATAGCCACGGTCGACCATTTGACCGATGAGCTTGATTACGACTCCGAAGACATCAACGGTATGGACGACGATGCCGGAGAAGAAGAGGCCCAGAACCCGTCGTTCAACGGACGCTAGACGGCCACTTCCTCATATGATGTATACATGTGGGATGCACCAAAGGAGAACAACGGCGAGGACAAGGAAGATCTAGCTGAGGATAAACCTTCTGAAATACAGTCCAAGCGCCGGCGGCAGCGGCGCCGCTCTAAGTCATGCTGCAGTAAAGAAAGTAACACCGGCACAGGAGAAGATAATACTCCAGAAGGTGCCGAAGACAACGAAGACCCCGTTGAAACAGCTAATGAACAAGATGAACGGGAAGATGGGCAGCCTAGCCCTGGCAAGCCTGCCACGCACGAAGATTCGGAGGACGATAATTACCTTCCCTCTCTGAGGATGAGGTGAGCCTCGGCACCGAGGATTTCAACGTGCCTGAGGAACCTCTTGAGAAGGAGCGCTTCAAGCGCCAGCTAATCGCCACTGCAAGGAGCCTGAAAAAGAAGCAGCAGCAACTTCAAGCTGACCAAGATTTGCTCAATGATAAATGAACCGATGTCCTAGCAGTCGAAGAATACGGCCTCAAGCGCCCAGCCAAAAGCTACCCAAAGTGCAAATTGCTACCTCAGTTTGACGAGGAGGCACTGGAATACATACCTCCATCGTACAATGCGGCTGACCGGTCACCACGTGGCCGAGACAAAACGGCAACTCACGCCAAACACCAGCTAGCCCCGCCTCAGCACATAGGTAGAGGTAAATTAGCCCACGGTTATAGATATGACCTCCGGCAAAACCTGAACAATAAAGCAGGACATAGTAGATCAATCTACGGATCGCGAGGGTGTGCCTCGACACGCGACGACAGCCACCTATTCGGACGTGACAAACTTAGTCACGTGCGGGCCAAAAACCGCAGATGGACTCCAACAGAGCTACGTCGCGATACGGCCCGATATAGAGGCGCCGCACACCCTCATTGCTTCACTGATGAGGTCCTAGATCATGAATTCTCTGAAGGGTTCAAACCCGTGAATTTAGAATCATACGATGGAACCATGGACCCCGCGGTGTGGATCGAAGACTTCATTCTCCACATACATATGGCTCGCGGCGATGACCTCCACGCCATCAAATACCTCCCTTTAAAACTCAAGGGGCCAGCTCGGCACTGGCTCAATAGTCTGCCTGCAAATCTATTGGCAGCTGGGAGGACTTGGAAGAGGCCTTCCTTGATAACTTCCAAGGTACATAAGTTCGAGCTCCGGACGCTGATGACTTAAGCCATATAGTTAAACAGCCCGGAGAGTCCGCCAGGAAGTTCCGGACTTGGTTCTTAACTAAAAAGAACCAGATCATCGATTGTCCGGATGCCGAAGCCCTAGCAGCCTTCAAACACAGCATCTGCGACGAATGGCTCGCTCACCACCTCGGCCAAGAAAAGCCAAAATCCATGGCAGCCCTCACGGCACTCATGACCCTCTTTTGTGCGGGCGAGGACAGTTGGTTGGCCCGTAGCAAGAACGATGCAAGCGACGCCGGCACCCCAGAAGCTAAAACTAGCAAAGACAAGTCTCGACGCAACAGATACAAGCGTTGAAACAACAGTGATAACACCGAGGACATGGCAGTCAATGCCGGATTCAGGGGCCCTAAGTCCGGTCAGCGAAATAAGCCGTTCTAAAAGAACAATTCAGGCCCATCTAGCTTGGACCGCATACTGGATCATTCGTGCCAGATTCATGGCACCCCAGACAAGCCACCCAATCATACAAATAGAGATTGCTAGGTTTTTAAACAGGCCGGCAAGTTAAACGCCGAGAATAGGGAAAAGGGATTGCAAAGCGAGGATGATGACGAAGAGCCCCAACAACCGAACACAGGGGGACAGAAGAAGTTTTCCCCTCAGGTCAAAACGGTGAAAATGATATACGCTACTCACATCCCCAAGAGGGAGCGCAAGCATGCGCTCAGGGACGTCTACGTGATAGAGCCATTCGCCCCAAAATTTAACCCATGGTCGTCATGCCCGATCACTTTTGATCGCCGGGATCATCCGACCAGTATCCGTCATGGTGGCTCAGCCGCACTGGTCTTAGACCCAATAATTGATGGCTTCCACCTCACTCGCATCCTTATGGACGCGGTATCATCCTTAATCTGCTCTATCAGGATACATCGCAAAAAATGGGCATTAACCCATCTCAGATCAAGCCCACAAGGACTACCTTCAAAGGAGTCCTACCAGGTGTAGAGGCCCGGTGTATGGGCTCAATCATACTAGAGGTTGTCTTCGGATCCCCGGACAACTTCCGAAGCGAGGAGCTAATCTTCGATATCGTCCCCTTTCACAGCGGCTATCACGCACTACTCGGACGAACCGCGTTCGCTCAATTCAACGCAGTACCGCACTATGCTTATCTCAAGCTCAAGACGCCCGGTCCACGTGGCGTCATAACAGCCAATGGAAATACAGAACACTCCCTACGTACAGAAGAGCACATAGCTGCCTTAGCAGCAGAAGTACAGAGAAGCCTTCGCAAGTAGAACCTTAATTCAGCTGTCGAGCCTGCGGACACCGTTAAGAGGGTCTGAACTACTCTGCTGCAGGAAAGCTCGGCTCATCGGGAGCTCGACTAGCAATCCGGCCTCTGTCGCAGTTCCGATCAAGTGGTGGAATTTGTGCCGCGCGTACATAACTACGCACTCAAAATCCCATGGGCATCGACGGAGGCATGGATAGCTTATGGTCCAAAGTACGGCTCAACCCACGTCGGATACACATATACTTACACTTTTATTTCTTTCCTTTTCAGGTCTCCATCCCACAGGCACCATTTGATGGACTGGTCATCAGTCCTCTTGAAGGATAAACACACCAAGACGGCGAGAAACATAGACATATGGGGGAATTTTTAGGTGATTCCGTTAACAATAACTTTACCTGTTTTTCAGGACCCACATGCAGCTCTTCCTTGGTTTAGGCATGTCAAATAGCCTTTTTCTTATCACACAACCTGTATCAATGCGCCTTGACGTACTAATTAAATTACAATGAGAACAGTTTGCGGCTGGAGCTGTAGGACTCCGGCCTTTTTGTACCTTGTCTGTTTTCTTTTTTTTTCAGCTCCCTGTGGATAATCCTATCAGGTAGCACTCGTACACTTTGGTACACTCAATGCTTGCCAGGGGCTTCATAGCACCCCACATTACGGCAACAAAAGTCCGAACACTTTTTATAAGTATAGTTCGGCACCCCGAATTTAGCATTATATGCATTGGCTCCGAATCATGTCTTTGGTCAATAGTTGGGTTGCCCGGCTCCTGTGCTTGCTACCTTACGTTCCGCTACATCGGCTAAGGTAGTAAAGGGAGAACTACTACGATTGTGCCTTGGTTTATCCAAAGGAGCACCTCGGTAGAGAAAGCCGAAAACTGACTGTCATGATGTGGCGTGAGCCGGTCAGCTGTTCGGAGGTTGCAAATCGTTGGAGATTTCTTTCGCATTACGCGAAGGATTGGTACTTCCCGATCACACGCTTTTAGCACTCTAGTTCGGATACTAGGGGTTGCGCCCATGTTTTTATTGTCGCACTCCTATGGCTAAGTGAGGGCGTTATAGCCGCATAGTTTGGTTGCCTGGTTCGTTGCGCTAAACAACTCCTTCGAGGACCATCTAATTGGATCCATATTGTTTAGATTCCATACCGAACACCCCCGTAGTACCTACGTGGGGGCAGAGGCCGGCGAGTGGTTAACCCTCCGATTTTATACAACACGGCCGCACAGGAAGTAAAAATTTAAAAACATAACAAGCATTATATTGTATAAACATTTTGTTTCATCATACAAGGGAGAGGGAGCTCGAATACATTCATTCAAAGAGGGTGTCCTTCCCACAATGATCCTCAACAATGCGGGACCCCTCTAAGACATCGCCGAAGTATCGCTCAGGTGTGCGGTACTCCTTGCCCTCCGGCAGCCCCCTGGTCGCTAGCTTGACAGTGTCCAGCTTCGCCCACCAGACCTTGCAACAAGAGAAGGCCAGACGTGCGCCCTCGATGCAGACGGACTGCTTGATGACATCCAACCGAGGATAGGCATCCACCAGCTTCTTCACGAGGCTGAAGTAGCTACTTGGAATAGCTTCGGCTGGCCACAGCCGGACTATCAATCCTTCATGGCCAGTTCGGCCACCCTGTGCAGCTTCACCAGCTGATCGCTGAAGGGCACCAGATGTTCTGGCGCACAATATTGCAACCAGAACAACTTCTCCGCGGAGCTCCCTTCTTTGGCTCAGAAGAACTCCGCAGCGTCGGTCAAACTGCGTGGCAGATCAGCAAAGGCCCCTGGAGAACTCCGAATCCGGGTTAGTAAAAGAAATTTCCTCTTCAAACTCCTGCTTTGCATATTGAATTCCTTACCCACTGCGATCTTCCTGGCCTCCTAGATCTCATGGAGGGCGCCCTGGGCTTCAATCCGGGCCACCTCCACACTCTTATATACGAGCCTCGGCATGTTTGGCCTCTTGAGCCGACTCATTGTGCCCCAAGGTCTCGCACTTTTTCACCGTGTCCTGGAGCTCCTGTTGGATTTCGTTGACCCGAGCCTTGAGCCTCTTACGGGCGGCCTGCACCTTGACAGCCTTCCCCTCGGCTTCGACCAGGGCCACTTTCAGGGCCTCGACCTCAGTCACCGCCTCTGTTCACATTATGGTATTTCGGTCATTGCATATCATTTTCCCCTTTCTTTTTTCAAATCCATAATAGGTTATTACTTACCTTGTTTTCCTGGAGCTGCCTCTTCACCTGGCCCAGCTCCTCCTCGGCCTCCGCCAGTTTCTGCTTCAGTCTAGAGACTTCGGCAGTATGCGAGGCCGCGTCCAACAACGACACCTACGCATACATTTCAGACAGATTTAGTTAGTTTCCTGCAATAGGAGATTGATGCTCTGTCTGGTTTTTCTTTTCGAACACCGGACAGTGTCTCAGGGGCTACTGTCAATATTTGGGGATTTTCTCCTTTTTTTGCGCTGCTTACCTCAAAACCTGTTAACAGGCTGCGGCAGGCTTCGTTTAGTCCACTCTTGGCGGACTGAACCCTCTCAATTACCGTGCCCATAAGGACATGGTGCTCGTCCACAATGGAAGCGCCTTGCAGCGCTTCCAGCAGATTATCCGGTGCCCCTGGTTGGACAAGGGTCACAGGGGGAACAGGCATCCCCCTTCTTTCGAAGGAGGTAGCATGCCAGATTCTGGAGCAGCCTCGGCCTCCGGAATTGAGTTTGGCTGAGGGTCAAACTGAGTACGGCCCTCCCCACCAGTCTCAATGGGGATTGATTCCCCTTGGTGTCCGGGGATGGGGATTTCGCCTTCTGGCGCCTCCTGAGCCTCTCCCCCGCCTGGAGCAGTCCTTCGGGGCAGTACCTCTGCATCATCCTTGGCCTTGGGGTAGTGAGCAGCTGGCGGCGAGTCGCTGGCCATCGCCTTGGAATCCAGCGAGCCTCTTGACAAGGATCGCGGGGAGCTATTGTGGGTCGGACTGCAATAACATAATCAATCATGTTAAGACAATAAGGGGAGACACTTTATGGGCGGATATAAGTCTTGGCACTTACGATGCGGCCCGAGGCTTAGTGCGGGGGCGTCTCTCCGGACCATTGTCGACGTCCCATGCGGAGTTATCCATGAGGGAGCCCTTCCCCTTCTTGGCCGCCTCCGCCTCCAGAGTCGTGGAGGCCACCCTCTTCTTCTTTCCCCCATCAAGGGGAGAGTCGCTTTCCCCCTCCTCCTCATCCTTGTCGTCAGCGGCGGCAGGGGAATGGGTCTTGTCTTCGGACGTCATGTCCAAAGTGCCCTTGCGGCTGGGGCCACTCCGGACCCCCATGGCCTTTCCTGTGGCCTTCTTTTCCGGTGCCTTATAAGGCGCCAGCTCCAGCATCTTTGCTAAGCGCGGGATGACTGGTTCTTCAGGCAGGGGAGCCGGACACCGGATCTGCTTCGCCTTCTTCAACCAGTACTAAAAAAGCAATGATACTAAATGCTTAGATATCACCCTTAAAACAAGCAAGTAGGGGATGTTGAAAATAACATACCTCATTGGGGAGGTGATTTATGTCATGGCCACGGTCCAAATCTGTGGCCGGCGTTATCTCATTGCCCTTAAAGAGCAGCTTCCGGGCGTCTTCCTGAGCTGTTTCGAAGAGCCTTTCCAAGGTGTGGTGCTTCTTCGGGTTGAAATCCCATAGAGGGCGGCTTCGGCTCTGGCAGGGGAGGATCCGGCATACCAGCATCACTTGAATTATGTCGATGAGCTTGATGTCCCTATCGATCATGCTTTGAATGCGCGTTTGCAGCGCAATCAGCTCGTCTGACAAACACCAGTTCGGGCTCTTCTCGACCCAGGAGGTAAGTCGCACAGCAGCGCCGGAGTTGAATACAGCAGCTGCAGCCTAGGTGGCGCCGCGGGGTTCGGTATGTAGAACCATTGTTTCTGCCGTTCCTTGACAAACTCCACGAATGTGCCTTTTGGCCAAGAGACATTGGTGAGCTTGCTCACCATGATGCCCCCACACTCTGCGTGCTGTCCATCCACCACCTTGGGCTTCAGGTTAAAGGTTTTGAGCCATAGCCCGAAGTGGGTTGGATTCGGAGGAAGGCCTCGCACACGATGATGAACGCCGAGATATTAAGGAAGGAGTTCGGGGATAGATCGTGGAAGTCTATACCATAGTAGAATATTATCCCGTGGACGAAGGGGTGGAGTGGAAACCCCAACTCGCAGAGGAAATGGGGGAGGAACACTACCCTCTCGTCGGGCTTGGGTGTGGCAATGATTTGTCCTTGGGCTGGAAGACGGTGGGCGATTTCCTTCGCCAGGTACCCGGCCGCCCGAAGCTCGGCAATGTCCTCCTCCTTGACGGAGGAAGCCATCCACTTGCCTTGACCTCCGGATCCGGACATAGTTGAGTGCTTTCTCGAGTGGGGAATAGATAAGAACTTGGGCGCTGGAGCTCAAGGGTGGAAAAGGCAGGAAGAAGGCGTGGGGGAAGAAGGAGGAATCTTATCTCCTTATAAGGGCAGTGAATATTGAACACCACCCCACTCGCCTCAAAATTCGCCTGCTTCCAAGGGCTGTATGGGTTACCCATGCTCGTATTGATGAGAATCCTGTGATAAGGGGACAAGATCTCTGCTTTGACAAGACGTGCCAATGGCAACCGCGTCTCGAAACGTGGAGCGGCAGGCAAAAAACGGTTCAAAATTATGACCGGATGGATGTGATGTCATATTGTAAAAGTTGTCAGCGGATTGGACTCGTGTATTATTATATTCTCTCTACGGTTGTGTATGGTGTGTGTTGCAAGTCCGGACACGATCAATTCATCCGAAGACTATTTTGGAGTTCGGAAAGAGGAACCCACCTTGCAATGCCGAAGAAAGCACTACGCGTCGGATACCTTGTCACTGAAGCCAGGTTCAGGGGCTACTGAGGGAGTCCTGGACTAAGGGGTCCTCGGGCGTCCGGCCTATTAGCCAAGGGCCGGACTGATGGGCTATGAAGATACAAAGACCGAAGATTTCACCCGTGTCTGGATAGGACTCTCCTTGGCGTGGAAGGCAAGCTTGGCGACTGGATATGTAGATTCCCTTCTTTGTAACCGACCTTGTGTAACCTTAGATCCTCCTGGTGTCTATATAAACCGGAGGACTTAGTCCGGATAGGATACTCGTTATCATAGCCATACAAGCTAGGCCGCTAGGGTTTAGCCATTACGATTTCGAGGTAGACCAACTCTTGTAATACTCATATTCATCAATATCAATCAAGCAGGACATAGGGTATTACCTCCATAGAGAGGGCCCGAACCTGGGTAAACACCGTGTCCCTTGTCTCCTGTTACCATCGACCTTAGATGCACAGTTCGGGACCCCCTACCCGAGATCCACATGTTTTGACACCGACACCCATAGACACACAAGTTGATCTTTTAGCTATGTGCGGTGCCCCCCTCCACAGTTACACACCTCGGTCATATCGTTGTAGTGCTTAGGCAAAGCCCTGCATCGGTAACTTCATCATCACCGTCACCACGCCGTCGTGGCGACGGAACTCTCCCTCGGCCTTAACTGGATCAAGAGGTCGAGGGACGTCATCGAGCTGAATGTGTGTTGATCACAGAGGTGCCGTGCATTCGGTATTTGGATCGGTTGGATCGTGAAGACGTTCGACTACATCAACCGCGTTACTAAACACTTCCGCTTTCGGTCTATGAGGGTACATAGACACACTCTCCCCACTCGTGGCTATGCATCTCCTAGATAGATCTTGCGTGATCGTAGGTAAAAAAATTGAAATACTGTGTTCCCCAACAGTGGCATCAGAGCCAGGTCTATGCGTAGATGTTATATGCACGAGTAGAACACAATGAGTTGTGAGCGATAATAGTCATACTGCTTACCAGCATGTCTTACTTTTATTCGGTGGTATTGTTCGATGAAGCGGCCCAGACCGACATTACATGACCGCGTTCATGAGACTGGTTCTACCGACGTGCTTCGCACACAGGTGGCTAGTGGGTGTCTATTTCTCCAACTTTACTTGAATCAAGTTTGACTAGGCCCGGTCCTTGTTGAAGGTTAAAACAGCACACTTGATAGAAAATCGTTGTGGTTTTGATGTGTAGGTAAGAACGGCTCTTGCTAGTAGCCCGTAGAAGCCACGTAAAACTTGAAACAACAAAGTAGAGGACGTCTAACTTGTTTTTGCAGGGCATGTTGTGATGTGATATGGTCAAGACGTGATATAAATTGTTGTATGAGATGATCATGTTTTGTTAAAGTTATCGGCAACATGCAGGAGCTTTATGGTTGTCTCTTTATAGCATAAGATGCAAGCGCCATATAATTGCTTTACTTTATCGCTATGCGATAGCAATAGTTGCAAAAGAAATAGTTGGCGAGATGACCATGTGATGACACGTTGATAGAGATCAAGATGATAGAGATCATGGTGTCATATCGATGATGATGGAGATCATGACGGTGCTTTGGAGATGGAGATCAAAGGCACAAGATGATGATGGCCATATCATGTCACATATTTTGATTGCATGTGATGTTTATCCTTTATGCATCTTATTTTGCTTAGTACATCGGTAGCATTATAATATGATCCCTCACTAAGTTTCAAGGTACAAGTGTTCTCCTTGAGTATGCGCCGTTGTGACAGTTCTTCGTGCTGAGACACCATGTGATGATCGGGTGTCATAAGCTCTACGTTCACATACAACGGGTGCAAGCCAGTTTTGCACATGCAGAATACTCGGGTTAAACTTGACAAGCCTAGCATATGCAGATATGGCCTCGGAACACTGAGACCAAAAGGTCGAGCGTGAATCATATAGTAGATATGATCAACATAGTGGTGTTCACCATTGAAAACTACTCCGTCTCACGTGATGATCGGACATGGTTTAGTTGATATGGATCACGTGATCATTTAGATGACTCGAGGGATGTCTATCTAAGTGGGAGTTCTTAAGTGATTTGATTAACTGAACTTCAATTTATCATGAACTTAGTCCTGATTGTATTTGCAAATTATGTTGTAGATCAATAGCTCGCGATATAGCTCCCCGTTTATGTTTGATATGTTCCTAGAGAAAAATAAGTTGAAAGATGTAGCGACCCGACCTCAGACGGTCAAGCCTCTGTGCATCTGTGCCATCCCTGGATCGGTATGCTAGCACACACAGTACATCAATGTATATATCAAAGTGCAATCACATGTATAAATAACGTAAAACTGATATATACCTCATAAGTCTCAGCAGAAATAAACAATCGGGTGTGGAGTCCCATCAACGCCATCGGCAAATTGACTGTAGACCGTAACCCTGTATCGTAACTCTTACTCGTCGAGGAAATATCTGCAACATGATACGTTGCAGTCGTGTAGGTCAGTACATTGAATGTACCAGCAAGATCACAATAAGAGAAAACAAATGATAAACTATACTATATGCAATATGGCTTTGTGGCTTTGTAACTGAGTTTTGTTTGCATAAAAGCTGGTTTTATTTTCCCTACATCAAAGGAATTAACCGGAGTCTGTACTGCGGAGTTTTCTATCATGACATGGTTCCGCCAACCGATGTCTCATAGCCCAAATCATCATAAGTTGCCCACAATAAAGTTATCACTTCGGTGTTGAGAGTTCCGAGATAGATCCAACTCCAGAGGCTCAAATTGTCCGAAACCGGGGACACGGCTAATCGATTAGGTTTTAACCCTCTACATAGGTTTGTACACTTTACCGGCAAGATTCAATCCCTCTCTTTACATTCTCGCACTTCAGGGTGTTTGAGAACAAGATGACCGAAACATGGTCTTCTGAAGAGTTCCTCTGACCACTGTCCGATGCTCATCCAATCCTACCGTAGTTCTACATCTGCTAGCACCGTCCCAGCCAGAGTCACAACTCAGGTCAACCAAGCCAGAGCCCATAGTGACTTGCGGTTGCACAGGTAAGCTTCCGGGCATGAAGTATTCTTCCGTCTCTTTGAGTCTGGGTGAAGCTTTCCGCAAGATGTCATGGCGCTTCTCCATGCATCCCGGCCAACCACTGGTTTCTCCAGGGTGCCCGTCAACCGTCCTTCACCCAGTAGTGTGTATTGAAATCTTGTCTCGAGTCTCGAAATCTTGAGGAGTCCTGAAGATGCAGTCCTTGCCGGTGCCATCATGAGGTTGTCGCCATTGACGTAGAGTCCTCCTTCTTCACACCACTCTCATGCACTCATACCAAACACCGTCTACTATAGTGTAGCATTAAAGCTACGTAACGTCTCGGGTTTGGTAACAGGGGGATGGGTTTCTACCTCGTGCATTCTACTCAACTACAAGATTCAATAACACTACTGGAGAGATTGCTGAAAGGGTGCTACTACATGCAAATAAACGTAGGTATGGAGAACATGGTCAAAGTGAACTTGCCTGGTATTACTTGATGAAGAATAATAACGCTCTCAGAAACTTGATAAGACTATACGCAACTCTCCGATGAAATCTATAATAATAAACATGGCATTCACATAAGCAATCATTCTACCACTCAAAATAACAATTAACACAACAAGGAAACTCAATAATAAAACTCAAACCAATTCCAAAGAAAACTCAAGGAAAACAAAATCAAGGTTTTCATCACTTCAAGCAACTAGAAGGAAATAGTTTTATCCTACTAACACTTTTCCCAACATAACCAAAACAGTGGTTTTGCTAACTAACATAAAGGAAAACAACATACAAACTAGGTGCAAAAAGAATCACATCAATATCTAGTATAGTACTCCTGTATGCCTAAAACAAAACTAATAAAGAAAATAAAGTAAAACTTTTTTATTTGCTATAAATAAATGTTCACCCTCTGTAACTACAGAAACTAATCTAAAATAAATTCTATAATAACTAGAATAGAAGGAAAACAGCAGCAAGCTAAATAAAACTAAAAAATCTTGATTTCGACTAAAACTAATTTTAATATATTCTACAAATACCCCAACAAGTTCCTACTGCTAGGCTAGGTCAAAACTAAGCAGTGGCAAAAAGAATCACCAAAAAATAATAATCCTAGCTCAATTTATAGCAGAAATACTAATCTGACTAAAACTAATATAAAACTATTTTTATAAACTTAAACATGGCCGAATCTATTTTCTACCGTAACTATAGGAAATTTTTAAACTAACAAAAAAACAATCAACTAAAAATATTAAACAACCTAAAAGATATAGACTTTACCAGAATATTCTGTTTTAAAAACGGAAACTAAAAAAACAGGCGCTACTGGGCCTATCTAACGCTCAGGCGAACACTAACTAAAACGCGCCCGCGGCTAAACAGGATAGCCGACCGGTTCGATCAACTGAAGTAAACTATAACAAAACTGGGAAAAGACCAAACTAAAACCGATCTAAACAAATAAACCTAACTGTTCGTGGGATTTAATCTACACCGTTAGATTAAGATCGAACGGGGAGGGAAGAAGGAGAGCTCACAGCGGCGGCGGTGGAACTCCGGCGACGGCGATAGTGGATGTGGTCGATGGTGGTGATGCTCCCATGGTCGTCCACGTCGGGGAAGAGCACCAGACGACGAGGCGCTGGATGGCGAGCTCGGCGGTGGTCGGTAGCAGCTTTGGAGACGACGGAGTCGAAAGGCGGTGAGGTCGAGGCGGAGATGGCGTCGGGTGGTCCATATTGGTGGTGCTCCGGTGGGTTTCGGGCGAGGGCGAGGGCACGGGGAGGTGCGGGCGAGCGAGGGGGTTCGGTGGTGGGTTCAGACGGCGAGGAGGGGTCGTAGTGGAGAGCTAGGGCGTTAATGGTGCACGGCGGCGCTCGGGTTCCGGCGAGGGATTCCAGGCGATGGAGAGGGGTTCGGGGCGGCTTCAGGGCGGAAACGGGCGAGGAGTAGGGGTATATATAGGAGGAGGGGTTCCTTGGTGGAGGGGGCGAATTGGGAGAGGATCCCGCGATCTCCGGGATACGGCGGCGGCGTGATCTTGCTGCGGCGGTTGCGTGCGGAGGAGGAAGAAGACTGCGGGGTCCACCGGTCAGCGAGAGAGAGAGGGAAGAGTTCGGTCGGTGCGGCTGTGGCTCGCTGTTGGGTCGCGCCGGGTGGCTGGCTGGGCCGGGTTGGCCTAGCCAGCTCGGGGGTTCTTTTCCCTTTTTTGAATAAGGCATAGAGGAAAAAACCAACTAAGAGAAAACTATAATATTTTTATATAAGACATATATATATATATATCAATAAAATCAGAAAAATAAACCCTACAACGTGAACATTTTTCTAGAGGCAAAATCCAAACTAAAAGAAAACATTTTTTAATTCCAAATAAACTCGAATTTGAATTCAAAAACTTTTGGCATTAATTTCTCCTGACTTTTTGGAGTGTCATGTTAGCTCCTCTCATACTTTTAAACAAGTATTTGTCAGGGGTATATGAAATAAATTTCAAATACCAAGTTGAATCCAAAGTAAAATTCAAATGAAATTCAAATACCTCTGAAATTTCCAAGTGCCACTAAATTCACACAATCAGTCACACATAAAAATCAAACAAACAATCATAAATATTTATTTAATATAACATTCAAAAATTTAGAATTTTGGGATGTTACAAACCTACCACACTTAAAATGAATCTCGTCCTCGAGATTCGAAGAGGCTAGCAAGAAAAGGTTAGGGGTTGGGGGTCTTCTAGCAAATATTTTGGTCGGAAGGGTCTAGTGTGCTACCGCACTTAAAAGCATGGGTATGGTTCAGACAAAACTCATGTACTCCATCCTTTGGGTCGACGGTGTCGGTCTTCTCATATTCCCTGGAATAACTCTTTCACTAGTGCTCTCCCAGTAGGGCATGACCTTTTTCTCACAATCTTGTGTCCTCTCAATCCTGGTGAGGTTCTTCCGAAGAGTGGGTCTTTGAATATGACATGTCTGTCGTCAATACTAAGAAACTATTGGAACCTCCTGGCGGTCAACAATTTATGGCTTCTCCTGCAGGAAAAATGGCCGGGGTTGAATCTCACCGTATATACTACGATTGGCATCGGTTGCCTGTAAAGGGTTCCATCGTCCTACCATTCTATGGTTTTATGGCTTGACGTGTCGACACTCTTCAAAGGTTTTCAAGGCTCTCTGATTTTCCATCAACATATGATAGTTCATGATAGAAGTCTCCGGTATGGGGGCCAATCCATCCCGTACTTGAACCATTACTACATATGCAGACGTCAAATCACATATTCTAACACTTGGGCATACTCACAAGCATTGCAGAATTCTCTTGTCGACGAATGGAGTTCGAATAAATCCATTGTTTCTGCAAGATGAACAAGACATCTAACGTTTCTTCACAACTCTCGGGTTTTTCATATCCTCCTAAAAATGTTGGATGATTAACTCAGAGTTTTTCTTCCAAAATATCTTCCCTCAGCAAGAGTGTGCTTGCTTCTTATTAACTCCTGGGCCGGTGGGTTATGGCCCACTTCAACTCTTGTACAAATTTAACTCATCCTTTCGAGGATTATCATTCTGTATTCCAACATTACATCTCCTTTAAATCCAATAGTACTTCTTCCTTCATACCCTTGTGGTGACGATCATACAAAACTCCAACTTATTTGGTCCAGCTCCCTTCTATGGACCATCATGAATAACAAATTTCTTTCTTCATTGATCATGTGGGTTTACGGAGTACTACCACACCTAAAATGAAATGCACTAGTTTATCCATAAATCATATTATTTTCGTATCAAATATTTTATTACATCCTTAACCATTTTTCATAACTCCAAATTCCAAAAATTACTTTATTACAAATGCTGCCACCCATATGGTTTGGTATGGTCAGGCATTACTTCATTTCTCCCCCTTGAGGATTCTTCAGTCCCACTGGAATTGTGCGACATGCGCCTTGAAATCTTCAATCTTCTGTTTCATTGTGGTGGCCTTGAGATTCATCTCCATCATCTCTGCATGCACTTCTCTTAGGTATTCCTGAGTATAATGGAGTCTTGCTTCAAGTATATCTCTGATCTGGCGTATGGCTTCCATGGCTGCTTCACGAACAGCATCGAAGAAAGTTGCTTGTGGTACACATTAGATGAAAAAGTACTGCCCCATCGTCTTTGGGCAAACTCCTTTCATACGGTGGAGGTGTAACTCCACATACCAAAGTTCCACTCCCTTTTGCATGAAGGGGTAGCCTTTGTAGACTGCATCTCCTTCAAGGTGAATATGCTTCTTCATGTCCTTCAGGATCTTCGGGTAATCATGATCACTTGTCAGGGTCATGATCGTTTCCGGGCCCTTAAGGAAAGACTCATAAAGGGTCGTCATCTGCATTTGTAAAACAAAAAATGATGCTCAGAATAAGGTACATATCTCCTTGGGTACACATTCATATCATCCAAACAAAACTTCAAACTCAATTTCCAACATCCAGTTTATGCATCACAACTCATTTTTCTTCCATATTCACCCAGGATATTAATTTCCAAGATAAAGCATAACAACTCCTTAAAGCCTTTCCGCATATGACATATCAACTTTATTGAGTCATGAATTATTACAATCTCTAAGTAATCTATTACATAACTCAACCCCGCATTCTCATGAAAAAGTGTTTTCCGTACTACCCTTATTACTGATATCAACATCTCGACTACTCAGCTCCAGCTTTCTCATGATTTGAACAATCCCTAGAAAAATGTCCTGCTTCCTTGCAACGAAAACAAATAACTTCCGGCATGTCTCGAGGCTTCTTGGTGATGGTGCCTGCTCCTTGAGTTCCTTGCTTCCTTTTGAGACAATCATTGGCATAATGCCCGACGACCTTACGTTCAAAATAGGTAATATGACTCTTGTCCCTCTTTGCAGAAATTGGGTTGTTCTGAGGGTGTCTTTGTTTTCTCTTCCTGGTTTTCTCCATTCTGATCAAACGTTCTATTCCCCGTGGATCAAACTCCATTGCTTCTGTCGGGAAGTATCCTAGATACTCTTTTCTTTTCTTGGTGCAATACTGTGAAAAATGTCCTTCTTCTCCACATGAATAACAGGCATTGGAGTAAAATCTGTTTAGGCTTTCTCCATCAAGGTCTTCAACACTTTCGTTAATCACAGGTTCTTTCATAACTTCTCGGAGGGCTTCTTTCATTCCTTCTTCCTGCTTCTAAATAGTTTGTTGCACCATGGAGTAAATGTGACACTGAGCTGGGTGGTGGGTGGTTCCTTCACACAAGAAACAAGTCACCTGACTAGTTGGGCATTCCTCAGCTGGGTGTTTCTCCTCACAATGAGGGCATCCATCCTTGTGTTCCTCCTGGGTGTGTCCTATTTCTCCGCAAATCTTGCAGGCACAAGGTTTATTTCTTGGGGTATCATGGTGCTTCCGGATAAGACGGGATCTTGCCAGAGTCTTCTTGAATTCTTCCCAAGTCCTTGCTCCATTCCATCCCTGTATAGCTTGATGCATCTGCCACCATGTTGCAGCACTTCCTTCAAAGTACTGAAGGGCGTACGATACTTCATTCTTCCTTGAAACCAAATTGCTCCCGAAGTGATTCTCCATGTTCTGAATCCATAGCTCTACCTCTGGCTGGGTTTTCAGTCCAGAGAATACTAGTCCAACTTAATTCATCATCTACTGGGTCCAAGGGTTTTAGGGTGAGATAAGAGAGAGGTGGGAAGGGATACACACAAAATAATAGTTTTGAAAATGGGTTTTATTTGTGGTTGTCAGAAAAAACTTCAAACAAATGATAGCTCACAAATCGTCGCATCTAACGTAAGTGTATAACAGGGGTTTGGTCCTCTAATGGTCAAATAATTCTTCTGATTCTTCATGTTGTCAGAATCTTCAACTGGTGTAGCTTCAACTCTTCTAATGCATGGTCAAATCCTGTTTACTCTGAAATGGTCATCGATTGTCCGACATCTTGTCCTTCTTGGAGCGGCTTCAGTTGATCCTCCGTGTGGTCAAAAGGAAAAGGGGTATATTCTAAATATTTGAGGTAGGAGAGAATATTTTATAAAATCAGAAAAGATGAGAAGTAATAGATTCTTTTGAAAATAAAGTTTTAGAGATTTCCTGTACTAGGGGCTTTCCAGTTTCTAGGGTCACGTCCTACAGTCAACATGTGCTCTGATACCATATCTGTAGCGACCCGGCCTCAGACGGTCAAGCCTCTGTGTATCTGTGCCATCCCTAGATCGGTATGCTGGCACACACAGTACATCAATGTATATATCAAAGTGCAATCACATGTATAAATAACGTAAAACTGATATATACCTCATAAGTCTCAGCGGAAACAAACAATCGGGTGTGGAGTCCCATCAACGCCATCGGCAAATTGAGTGTAGACTGTAACCCTGTATTGTAACTCTTACTCGTTGAGGAAATATCTGCAACATGAGATGTTGCAGTCGTGTAGGTCAGTACATTGAATGTACCAGCAAGATCACAATAAGAGAAAACAAATGATAAACTATACTATATGCAATATGGCTTTGTGGCTCTGTAACTGAGTTTTGTTTGCATAAAAGCTGGTTTTATTTTCCCTACATCAAAGGAATTAACCGGAGTCTATACTACGGAGTTTTCTACCATGACATGGTTCCTCCAACCAATGTCTCATAGCCCAAATCATCATAAGTTGCCAACAATTAAGTTATCAATCCGGTGTTGAGAGTTCCGAGATAGATCCAATTCCAGAGGCTCAAATTGTCCGTAACTGGGGACATGGCTAATCGATTAGGTTTTAACCCTCTGCAGAGGTTTGTACACTTTACCCGCAAGATTCGATCCCTCTCTTTACATTCTCGCACTTCAGGGTGTTTGAGAACAAGATGACCGAAACATTGTCTTCCGAAGAGTTCCTCTGACCACTGTCCAGTGCTCATCCAATCCTACTGTAGTTCTACATCTGCTAGCACCGTCCCAGCCAGAGTCACAACTAAGGTCAACCAAGCCAGAGCCCATAGTGACTTGCGGTTGCACAGGTAAGCTTCCGGGCATGAAGTATTCTTCCGTCTCTTTGAGTCTGGGTGAAGCTTTCTGCAAGATGTCATGGCGCTTCTCCATGCATCCCGGCCAACCACTGGTTTCTCTAGGGTGCCCGTCAACCGTCCTTCACCCAGTAGTGTGTATTGAATTCTTGTCTCGAGTCTCGAAATCTTGAGGAGTCCTGAAGATGCAGTCCTTGCCGGTGCCATCATGAGGTTGTCGCCATTGACGTAGAGTCCTCCTTCTTCACACCACTCTCATGCACTCATACCAAACCCCGTCTACTATAGCGTAGCATTAAAGCTATGTAACGTCTCGGGTTTGGTAACAGGGGGATGGGTTTCTACCTCATGCATTCTACTCAACTACAAGATTCAATAACACTACTGGAGAGATTGTTGAAAGGGTGCTACTACATGCAAATAAACGTAGGTATGGAGAACATGGTCAAAGTGAACTTGCCTGGTATTACTTGATGAAGAATAATAACGCTCTCAGAAACTTGATAAGACTATACGCAACTCTCCGATGAAATCTATAATAATAAACATGGCATTCACATAAGCAATCATTCTACCACTCAAAATAACAATTAACACAACAAGGAAACTCAATAATAAAACTCAAACCAATTCCAAAGAAAACTCGAGGAAAACAAAATCAAGGTTTTTCATCACTTCAAGCAACAACAAGGAAATAGTTTTATCCTACTAACACTTTTCTTAACAGAACCAAAACAGTGGTTTTGCTAACTAACATAAAGGAAAACAACATACAAACTAGGTGCAAAAAGAATCACATCAATATCTAGTATAGTACTCCTGTTATGCCTAAAACAAAACTAATAAAGAAAATAAAGTAAAACTTTTTTTTTCTTTGCTGTAAATAAATGTTCACCCTCTGTAACTACAGAGACTAATCTAAAATAAATTATAACAGGGGTAAATTAAAATTCTATAATAACTAGAACAGCAGGAAAACAGCAGCAAGCTAAATAAAACTAGAAAAGCTTGATTTCGACTAAAACTAATTTTAATATAATCTACAAATACCCCAACAAGCTCCTACTGCTAGGCTAGGTGAAAACTAAGCAGTGGCAAAAAGAATCACCAAAAAATAATAATCCTCGCTCAATTTATAGCAGAAATACTAATCTGACTAAAACTAATATAAAACTATTTTTATAAACTTAAACATGGCCGAATCTATTTTCTACCGAAACTATAGGAAATTTGTAAACTAACAAAATAAGAATCAACTAAAAATATTAAACAACCTAAAAGATATAGACTTTACCAGAACAGAACTATTCTGTTTTAAAAACAAAAACTAAAAAAACAGGCGCTACTGCGCCTATCTAACGCTCAGGCGAACACTAACTAAAACGCGCCCGCGGCTAAATAGGATAACCGACCGGTTCGATCAATTGAAGTAATCCGTAACTAAACCGAGAAAAGACCAAACTAAAACCGATCAAAACAAATAAACCTAACTGTTTGTGGGATTTAATCTACACCGTTAGATTAAGATCGAATGGGGAGGGAAGAAGGAGAGCTCATAGCGGCGGCGGTGGAACTCCGGGGACGGCGGTAGTGGATGTGGTCGATGGTGGTGATGCTCCCGTGGTCGTCCGCGTCAGGGAAGAGCACCAGACGACGAGACGCTGGATGGCGAGCTCGGCGGTGGTCGGTAGCGGCTTTGGAGATGACGGAGTCGAAGGGCGGTAAGGTCGAGGCGGAGATGGCGTTGGGTGGTTGATGTTGGTTGTGCTCCAGTGGGTTTCGGGCGAGGGCGAGGGCGCGGGGAGGTGCGGTCGGGCGAGGGGGTTCGGTGGTCGGTTCGGAGGTCGAGGAGGTGGTCGTAGTGGAGAGCTAGGGCGTTAATGGTGCGCGATGGCGCTCGGGTTCCGGCAAGGGATTGCAGGCAATGGAGAGGGGTTCGGGGCGAAAACGGACGAGGAGTAGGGGTATATATAGGGGGAGGGGTTCCTTGGTGGAGGGGGCGAATCGGGAGAGGATTCCGCGATCTCCGGGATACGGCGGCGGCGGTGGCGCGATCTTGCTGCGGCGGTTGCGTGTGGAGGAGGAAGAAGACGGTGGGGTCCACCGGTCAGCGAGAGAGAGAGAGAGAGGGAAGAGTTCGGTCGGGCGACCGGTCGCGAGGGGATTCGGGTGAGGGCGCGGTTGGGCTGCGGCTGTGGCTCGCTGTTGGGCCGCGCCGGGTGGCTGGCTGGGCCGGTTGGCCTGGCCAGCTTGGGGGTTCTTTTCCCTTTTTTTGAATAAGGGAGAGAGAAAAAAACCAACTAAGAGAAAACTATAATATTTTTATATAAGACATATATATATCAATAAAATCAGAAAAATAAACCCTACAACATGAACATTTTTCTAGAGGCAAAATCCAAACTAAAAGAAAACATTTTTTTAATTCCAAATAAACTCCAATTTGAATTCAAAAACTTTTGGCATTATTTTCTCCTGACTTTTTGGAGTGTCATGTTAACTCCTCTCATACTTTTAAACAAGTATTTGTCAGGGGTATATGGAATAAATTTCGAATGCCAAGCTGAATCCAAAGTAAAATTCAAATGAAATTCAAATACCTCTGAAATTTCCAAGTGCCACTAAATTCACACAATCAGTCACACACAAAAATCAAACAAACAATCATAAATATTTATTTAATATAACATTCCAAAATTTAGAATTTTGGGATGTTACAAAAGATGATAGTAGCAATGATGCGGACTGGGTCCGTGATCTGAGGATTATCCTCATTGCTGCATAGAAGAATTATGTCCTTGATGCACCGCTAGGTGACGGACCTATTGCAGGAGCAGATGCAGACGTTTTGAACGTTTGACAATGCTCAGTATGATGACTACTTGATAGTTTTGTGCACCATGCTTTATAGATTAGAACCGGTACTTCAAAACGTTTTGAACTCCACGGAGCATATGAGATGTTCCAAGAGTTGAAATTGGTATTTCATACTCATGCCCGTGTCAAGAGGTATGAGACCTCTGACAGTAATTTGCCTACAATATGGAGGAGAATATCTCAACCAGTGAGCATGTGCTCAGATTGTCTGGGTACTACAATTGCTTGAATCAAGTGGGAGTTAATCTACCAGATAAGATAGTGATTGACAAAGTTCTCTAGTCACTATCACCAAGTTACTAGAACTTCATGATGAACTATAATATGCAAGGGATAACGGAAACGATTCCCAAGCTATTCGCGATGCTGAACTGCGAAGGTAGAAATCAAGAAAAAGAATAAAGTGTTGATGGTTGACAAGACCACTAGTTTCAAGTAAAAGGGCAAGGGAATGAAAGGGACCTTCAAGATGAATGGCAAGCAAGTTGCCACTCCCGTGAAGAAGCCCAAAGCTAGACCTAAGACTGAAATTGAGTGCTTCTACTGAAAAGGGAACAGTCACTTGAAGTGGAACTGCCCTAGATACTTGGCGGATAATAAGGATGGCAACGTGAACAAAGGTATATTTGATATACATGTTATTGATGTGTACTTTACTAGTGTTTATAGCAACCCCTCGGTATTTGATACTGGTTCAGTTACTGCGAGTAGTAACTCAAAACAGGAGATGCAAAATGAACAGAGACTAGTTGAGGACAAGGTGACGATGTGTCTTGGAAATAATTCCAAGGTTGATAAGATCACCATCGCACACTTATTTTACCTTCGGGATTAGTGTTGAACCTAAAATAAATGTTATTTGGTGTTTGCGTTGAGCATGAATATGATTGGATCATGTTTATTGCAATACAGTTATTCATTTAAGTCAAAGAATAATTGTTGTTCTGTTTACATGAATAAAATCTTCTATGCTCATACACTTAATATAAATGGTTTACTGAATCTCGATCGTAGTGATACACATAATATTGATGCCAAAAGATGCAAAGTTGATAATGACAGTGCAGCATACTTGTGGCACTGCCGTTTAGGTCATATTGGTGTAAAGAGCACGAAGAAACTCCATGCAGATGGACTTTTGGAATCACTTGATTATGAATCATTTGATGCTTGCGAACCATGCCTCATAGGCAAGATGACTAAGACTCCGTTCACTGGAACAATAGAGCGAGCCACTGACTTATTGGAAATAATACATACCAATGTATGCGGTCTGATGAGTGTTGACGCTCACGGTGGGTATCATTGTTTCCTGACCTTCACAGATGATTTGAGAAGATATGTGTATATCTACTTGATGAAACACAAGTTTGAAACATTTGAAAAGTTCAAAGAATTTTAGAGTGAAGTAGAGAATCATCGTAACAAGAAAATAAAGTTTCTACAATCTGATCATAGAGGTGAATATTTGAGTTACGAGTTGCCTTCAATTAAAACAATGTGGAATAGTTTCACAAACTCATGCCACCTGGAACATCATAGCGTAATGGTGTGTCTGAACGTCGTAATCGTACTTTATTAGATATGGTGCGATCTATGATGTCTCTTACTAATTTACCGCTCTCATTTTGGGGTTATGCATTAGAGACAGCTGCATTCACGTTAAATAGGGCATCGTCTAAAAATCCGTTGAGACGACACCGTATGAACTGTGGTTTAGCAAGAAACCTAAGCTGTTGTTTCTTAAAGTTTGGGGTTACGATGCTTATGTGAAAAAGTTTCAGCCTAATAAGCTCAAACCCAAATCGGAGAAGTGCGTCTTCATAGGATACCCTAAAGAAACTGTTGGGTACACCTTCTATCGCAGATCCGAAGGCAAGATCTTTGTTGCTAAGAGTGGATCCTTTCAAGAGAAGGAGTTTCTCTCAAAAGAAGTGAGTGGATGAAAGTAGAACTTGATGAGGTAATTGTACCTTCTCTCGAATTGGAAAGTAACTCATCACTGAAATCAGTTCCAGTGATGCCTACACCAATTAGTGAGGAAGTTAATGATGATGATCATAAAACTTCAGATCAAGTTACTACCGAACCTCGTAGGTCAACCAGAGTACGATTCGCACCAGAATGGTATGGTAATCCTGTTCTGGAAGTCATGTTATTAGACCATGATGAACCTACAAACTATGAGGAAGCGATGATGAGCCCAGATTCCGACAAATGGCTTGAGGCCATGAAATCTGAGATAGAATCCATGTATGAGAACAAAGTGTGGACCTGCCCGATGATCGGCAAGCCATTGAGAATAAATGGATCTTCAAGAGGAAGACGGACGCTGATCGTAGTGTTACTATCTACAAAGCTTGACTTTTCGAAAAGGGTTTTTGACAAGTTCAAGATGTTGGCTACGATGAGATTTTCTCACTCGTATCAATGCTTAAAGTCTATCCGAATCATGTTAGCAATTGCCACATTTTATGAACTCTGACAAATGGATATCAAAACCGCATCCTTAATGGATTTATTAAAGAAGAGTTGTATATGATACAACCAAAAAGTTTTGTCAATCCTAAAGGTGCTAACAAAATGTACAAGCTCTAGCGATCCATCTATGGACTGGTGCAAGCATCTCGGAGTTGGAATATACGCCTTGATAAGTTGATCAAAGCATATAGTTTTATACAGACTTGTGGTGAAGCCTGTATTTACAAGAAAGTGAGTGGGAGCACTACAGCCTTTCTGATAAGTATATGTGAATGACATATTGTTGATCGGAAATGATGTAGAATTTTCTAGAAAGCATAAAGGAGTGTTTGAAAGGAGTTTTTCAAAGAAAGACCTCGGTGAAGCTACTTACATATTGGGCATCAAGATCTATAGAGATAGATAAAGATGCTTGATAAGATTTTTCAATGAGTACATACCTTGACAAGATTTTTGAAGTAGTTCAAAATGGAACAGTCAAAGATGGATTTCTTGCCTGTATTGCAAGGTGTAAAGTTGAGTAAGACTCAAAACACGACCACGGCAGAAAATAGAAAGAGAATGAAAGTCATTCCCTCTGCATCAGCCATAGGTTCTATAAAGTATGCTATGCTGTGTACCAAACCTATTGTGTACCTTTCCATGAGTTTGGCAAGGGGGTACGATATTGATCCAGGAGTGGATCACTTGACAGCGGTCAAAATTATCTTTAGAAGACTAAGGAGATATTCCTCGGTTATGGAGGTGATAAAGAGTTCATCGTAAAGAGTTACGCCGATGCAAGCTTTTACACCGATCCGGATGACTCTGAGTCTCAATCTAGATACATATTGAAAGTGGGAGCAATTAGCTAGAGTAAGCTCCATGCAGAGCATTGTAGACATAGAAAATTTGCAAAATACATACGACTTTGAATGTGATAGACCCATTGACTAAGCTTCTCTCACAACCAAAACATGATCACACCTTAGTAATCTGTGGGTGTTAATCACATAGCGATGTGAACTAGATTATTGACTCTAGTAAAACCCTTTGGATATTGGTCACATGGCGATGTGAACTAATCACATGGTGATGTGAACTATTGGTGTTAAATCACATGGCGATGTGAACTAGATTATTGACTCTAGTGCAAGTGGGAGACTGAAGAAATATGCCCTAGAGGCAATAATAAAGTTTTTATTTATATTTCCTTATATCATGATAAATTTTTATTATTCATGCTAGAATTGTATTAACAGGAAACTTGATACATGTGTGAGTACATAGACAAAACAAAGTGTACCTAGTATGCCTCTACTAGACTAGCTCGTTAATCAAAGATGGTTAAGTTTCCTAACCATAGACATGTGTTGTCATTTGATGAACAGGATCACATCATTAGGAGAACGATGTGATGGATAAGACCCATTCATTAGCTTAGCATTATGATCGTTTAGTTTTATTGCTATTGCTTTCTTCATGACTTATACATGCTCCTATGACTATGAGATTATGCAACTCCCGAATACCGGAGGAACACCTTGTGTGCTATCAAACGTCACAACGTAACTGGGTGACTATAAAGATGCTCTACAGGTGTCTCTGATGGTGTTTGTTGAGTTGGCATAGATCGAGATTAGGATTTGTCACTCCGATTGTCGGAGAGGTATCTTTAGGCCCTCTCAGTAATGCACATCACTATAAGCCTTGCAAGAAATGTGACTAATGAGTTAGTTGCGGGATGATGCATTACGGAACAAGTAAAGAGACTTTCCGGTAACGAGATTGAACTAGGTATGATGATACCGATGATCGAATCGCGGGCAAGTAACCTATCGATGACAAAGGGAACAACGTATGTTGTCATGCGGTTTGACCGATAAAGATCTTCGTAGAATATGTGGGAACCAATATGAGCATCCAGGTTCCGCTATTGGTTATTTATCGGAGATGTGTCTCAGTCATGTCTACATTGTTCTCGAACCTGTAGGGTCCGCACACTTAACGTTCGATGACGGTTTGTATTATGAGTTATGTGATTTGATGTACCGAAGTTTGTACGGAGTCCCGGATGAGATCATGGACATGACGAGGAGTCTCGAAATGGTCGAGACATAAAGATTCATATATTGGAAGGTTACATTCGGACACCAGAATGGTTCGGGTCGTTTTGGATGAGTTTCGAAGTACCGAGGGTTATCGGAACCCCCTCCGGGAAGTTATTGGGCCTCATGGGCCTAGTGGTGGAAGAGAGGAGGTAGGCCAAGAGGTGGCAACCCCCCCCCCCCTAGCCCAAACCGAATTGGACTAGGGTTAGGGGGGCGGCCCCCTTTCCTTCTCTTCTCCTATTCCTTCCCCCCTTCTCCTTGTAGTAGGGGGGGTGAATCCTACTTGGAGTATGACCCCCCCTTGGGCGCGCCAACCCTGGCCGGCCTCCTCCTCCCTCCCCCATTTATATACTTGGGAAGGGGGCACCCCATAGACAAACAAGTTGGTATTTTAGCCGTGTGCGGTGCCCCCCTCCATAGTTACACACCTCGGTCATATCGTTGTAGTGCTTAGGCGAAGCCCTGCATTGATAACTTCATCATCACCGTCACCACGCTGTCGTGCCGACGGAACTCTCCCTCGGCCTCAGCTGGATCAAGAGTTCGAGGGGCGTCATCGAGATGAATGTGTGCTAATCTCGAAGGTGTCATGGTTCGGTACTTGGATCGGTTGGGTCGTGAAGACGTTCGACTACATCAATCGCGTTACTAAACACTTCTGCTTTCGGTGTACGAGGGTACATAGACACACTCTCCCCGCTCATTGATATGCATCTCCTAGATAGATCTTGCGTGATCGTAGGTAATTTTTTTTTAAAAACTGAGTTCCCCAACAATTATTTTGTTTATCATTTATCTACTCGAGGATGAGCAGGAATTAAGTTTCGGGATACTGATACGTCTCCAACTGATAACCCACAAGTATAGGGGATCGCAATAGTTTTCGAGGGTAGAGTATTCAACCCAAATTTATTGATTCGACACAAGGGGAGCCAAAGAATATTCTCAAGCATTAGCAGCTGAGTTGTCAATTCAACCACACCTGGAAACTTAATATCGGCAGCAAAGTGTTTAGTAGCAAAGAAATATGATAGTAGTGATAACGGTAGCAAAAGGTAATAGTAGTGAAAGCAATGTTTTTGGAATTTTGTAGTGATGATAGCAATAGCAACGAAAAAGTAAATAATGCGAAGAACAATATATGGAAAGCTCGTAGGCAATGGATCGGTGATGGAGAATTGTGCCAGATGCGGTTCATCATGTAACAGTCATAACCTAGGGTGATACAGGACTAGCTCCAGTTCATCAATGTAATGTAGGCATGTATTCTGAATATAGTCATACGTGCTTATGGAAAAGAACTTGCATGACATCTTTTGTCCTACCCTCCAGTGGCAGCGGGGTCCTTACAGAAACTAAGGGATATTAAGGCCTCCTTTTAATAGAGTATCGGAACAAAGCATTAACACATAGTGAATACATGAACTCCTCAAACTACAGTCATCACCGGTAAGTATCCCGATTATTGTCACTTCGGGGTTAACGGATCATAACACTTATTAGGTGACTATAGACTTGCAAGATAGGATCAAGAACACTCATATATTGATGAAAACATAATAGGTTCAGATCTGAAATCATGGCACTCGGGCCCTAGTGACAAGCATTAAGCATAGCAAAGTCGTAGCAACATCAATCTCAGAACATAGTGGACACTAGGGATCAAACCCTAACAAAACTAACTCGATTACATGATAGATCCCATCCAACCCATCACCGTCCAGAAACCTACGATGGAATTACTCACGCACGGCGGTGAGCATCATGAAATTGGTGATGGAGGATGGTTGATGATGACGATGGTGACGAATTCCCCTCTCCGGAGCCCCGAACGGACTCCAGATCAGCCCTCCCGGGAGGTTTTAGGGCTTGGCGGCGGCTCTGTATCGTAAAATGCGATGATTTCTTCTCTCTGATTTTTTCTCCCTGAAACACAATATATGGAGTTGGAGTTGGAGTCGGAGAGGCAACAGGGGGCCCACAAGGTAGGGGGTGCGCCCTAGGGGGGCAGGCGCGCCCCCACCCTTGTGGAGAGGTGGTGGGCCCACTGGCCTTCATCTTTTGCATGTATTTTTCTTATTTTCTGAAAAGTTGCTCCGTGAAGTTTCAGGTCATTCCGAGCATGTTTGTTTCTGCACATAAATAACACCATGGTAATTCCGCTGAAAACAGCGTCAGTCCGGGTTAGTTCCATTCAAATCATGCAAGTTAGAGTCCAAAACAAGGGCAAAAGTGTTTGGAAAAGTAGATACGACGGAGACGTATCAACTCCCCCAAGCATAAACCTTTGCTTGTCCTCAAGCAATTCAGTTGATAAACTGAAAGTGATAAACAAAAACTCTGTTTGCTCTTATTGTTGTAAATATGTAAAGCCAACATTGAAGTTTTCAGCAAAGATTATAACTAACCACATTCACAATAACACATAGGTCTCAAGTTTGCTCATATCAATAGCATAATCAACTAGCGAGCCATAATAATAAATCTCGGATGACAACACTTTCTCAAAACAATCATAATATGATATAACAAGATGGTATCTCGCTAGCCCTTTCTGAGACCGCAAAACATAAATGCAGAGCACCTTTAAAGACCAAGGACTGACTAGACATTGTAATTCATGGTAAAAGAGATCCAGTCAAGTCATACTCAATGTAAACTAAAAGTAATGAATGTGAATGACAGCGGTGCTCTCCAACTAGTGCTTTTTAATGAGAGGATGATGACTCGGCATAAAACTAAATAGATAGGCCCTTCGCAGAGGGAAGCAGGGATTTGTAGAGGTGCCAGAGCTCGGTTTTGAAACAGAGGTGAATAATATTTTGAGCGGTATACTTTCATTGTCAACATAACAACCAAGAGATGGCGATATCTTCCATGCTACACACATTATAGGCGATTCCCAAACAGAATGGTAAAGTTTATACTCCCCCTTCCACCAACAAGCATCAATCCATGGCTTGCTCGAAACAACGAGTGCCTCTAACTAACAAGAGTCCCAGGGGGAGTTTTGTTTGCAATTATTTTGATTTAGTTTGCATAAAGCATGGGACTGGGCATCCCGGTGACCAGCCATTTATCTCGTGAGTGAGGAGCGGAGTCCACTCCTCTTGAGAATAACCCGCCTAACATGGAAGATACAGATAGCCCTAGTTGATACATGAGCTATTCGAGCATAGAAAACAGGATATTTATTTGAAGGTTTAGAGTTTGGCACATACAAATTTACTTGGAATGCCAGGTAGATACCGTATATCGGTAGGTATAGTGGACTCATGTGGAATAACTTTGGGGTTTAAGGGATTGGATGCACAAGCAGTATTCCCGCTTAGTACCGGTGAAGGCTAGCAAAATACTGGGAAGCGACCAGCTAGAGAGCGACAACAGTCATGAACATGCATTAAAATTAATCAACACCGAATGCAAGCATGAGTAGGATATAATCCACATGAACATAAATATCGTGAAGGCTATGTTGATTTTGTTTCAACTACATGCGTGAACATGTGCCAAGTCAAGTCACTTAAATCATTCAGAGGAGGATACCACCCTATCATACCACATCATAACTATCTCAATAGCATGTTGGCACGTAAGGTAAACCATTATAACTCATAGCTAATCAAGCATGGCATAAGAAACTATGGTCTCTAATTGTCATTGCAAACATGTTTATTCATAATAGGCTGAATCAGGAACGATGAACTAATCATATTTACAAAAACAAAAGAGGTCAAATTCATACCAGCTTTTCTCATCTCAGTCAGTCCATCATATATCATCATAATTGCCTTTCACTTGCACGACCGAACAATGTGAATAATAATAATAATGTACGTGCATTGGACTAAGTTGGAATCTGCAGGCATTCAATAAACAGGAGAAGGCAAGGAAATATGGGATCTTTTGTCAGATCAACAATAATGCATATAAGAGTCACTTCAACAATTTAATTAAGGTCTTCTCCTATCGACCCCCAAAGAAAAGAAAAGAAATAAAACTATTTACACGGGAAAGCTCCCAACAAGCAAAAGAAGAACAGGAAATCTTTTTGGGTTTTCTTTTTAATTACTACTACAAGCATGGAAATTAAACTGATTAAAAGCTACAACTAATTTTTTTGGTTTTTCTTATGGTTTATTAAACACACAAGAAAGCATAAAAAGGGAAATAAACTAGCATGGATGATACAATGAAAAAGTATGAGCACCGACATCTAGCAATGAGTGTGTGAGCATAAATGTAATGTCGGTGGGAAATACGTACTCCCCCAAGCTTAGGCTTTTGGCCTAAGTTGGTCTATGGCCACGGCTGGCCTGGCGGATATCCATAATAGTAGTTGGGGTTGTACTGCGATGCAGTGGCTATCGCCTGCTGAGCTGCAGCGTGGCGACGAGCGGCCTCCGCTCTCCTCTCGTACTCATCTGCCTCCTCTCTGGTGATAGTATATCTTCCTCTTGCGTGAAGTTCTAAATTCAAACCTCCTCACAAAGGTACTAGTGAGGTTGTGATACTGGCTGCACTTCTCTTCCTCGAAGCTCACGCGATCAGTGTTACACAAATATGCGTTGAATTCTTCCTTAATTCCCGCTCGATCCATAAAGTTCTCAGAAGGCCATTCACAAGGACGCACTGGAGCGTCTCTTGGTGGCTCGTCATCAGCATCACGCATTGCAAGCCTGGGTCCTTGCTTCCTTGAAGAACCACCTTGGAACATTTTCCTAAGCATATTTCTTCCTCTGAAAAATTCTGAAAATTTTTAGTCTCTTCGAAATAAAAGTAAATCAAACTCAATAATATTGATAGCAACTACTCCTACAAGTGCCTAGAGCCTATATCATGCATCAAAACTACTTTTGACCATATAAATTTGACATCCAAGCTCAAGAACAGGGTCACCTAAGCAGAAAAAATTTGCAATGAATAAAGCACTAGAACAAAAACTAATTGGACCAATGGAGGAGTCACATACCAAGGAACAATCTCCCCAAGCAGTTTTGTGAGAGGTGCTTTGAGCAAGGAGATCGAAAATGGCAACAAAGTGAGCTAGAACTCGTGCTTGAGCTGGATATTCGTGTTTGGGGGAGGAAGAAGGAGTGTATGTGTGAAAGGATAAGTGGAGGAGGGCCACCATGGGCCCACGAGGCAGGGGGCGCGCCCAGGGGGTAGGGCGCGCCCTCCACCCTCGTGGGCAGGTGGTTGACCCCCTGCTTTGTTTTCAGTGCCAAATATTCTAGAAAAAAAATCATATTTAAATTTCAGGGCATTTGGAGAACTTTTATTTTCAGGGTATTTTTATATTGCACGGATAATCAGATAACAGACAGAAAAATATAATTTTTATTTTATTTAATATAAATAACAGAAAGTAAAAGGAGGGTACAGAAGGTTGTGCCTTCTAGTTTCATCCATCTCATGCTCATCAAAAGGAATCCACTAACAGGGTTGATCAGGTCTTGTTAACAAACTCATTCCGAATAACATGGAACCGGAGAAATTTCGAATAACACTATGTTACCTCAACGGGGATATGCACATCCCCAATAATAAGAATATCATATTTCTTCTTGACAGTAGGAAGAGGAAATTCAAAACCTCCAAATATAATCGACGGAATTTTTCCAATAGAGTTGATACTATGAACTTGAGGTTGCTTCCTCGGAAAGTGTACCGTGTGCTCATTACCATTAACATGAAAAGTGACATTGCCTTTAGTGCAATCAATAACAGCCCCTGCAGTATTCAAAAAGGGTCTTCCAAGAATAATAGACATACTATCGTCCTCGGGAATATCAAGAATAACAAAGTCCGTTAAAATAGTAGCGTTTGCAACTACAACAGGCACATCCTCACAAATACCGACAGGTATAGCAGTTGATTTATCAGCCATTTGCAAAGATATTTCAGTAGGTGTCAACTTATTCAAATCAAGTCTATGATATAAAGAGAGAGGCATAACACTAACACCGGCTCCAAGATCACATAAAGCAGTTTTAACATAGTTTCTTTTAATGGAGCATGGTATAGTGGGTACTCCTGGATCTCCAAGTTTCTTTGGTATTCCACCCTTAAAAGTATAATTAGCAAGCATGGTGGAAATTTCAGCTTTCGATATCTTTCTTTTATTTGTAATTATATCTTTCATGTACTTAGCATAAGGATTGGTTTTGAGCATATCAGTTAATCGCATACGCAAAAAGATAGGTCTAATCATTTCAGCAAAACGCTCAAAATCCTCATCATCCTTTTTCTTGGATGGTTTGGGAGGAAAAGGCATGGGTTTCTGAACCCAAGGCTCTCTTTCTTTACCATGTTTCCTAGCAACAAAGTATTTCTTATCATAACATTGATTCTTTGATTGTGGGTTATCAAGATCAACAGCAGGTTCAATTTCTATATCATTATCATTACTAGATTGAGCATCATCATGAACATTATCATTAACATTATTACTAGTTTCAGGTTCATTACCAGATTGAGTTTCAGCATCAGAAATAGAAATATCATTTGGATTCTCAGGTGTTTCAACAATAGGATCACTAAAAGCATGCAAAGTCCTATCATTTTTCTTTTTCTTCTTTTTAGACGAACTAGGTGCATCTATATTATTTCTCTGAGAATCTTGTTCAATTCTCTTAGGATGGCCTTCAGGATACAAAGGTTCATGAGTCATTCTACCAGTTCTAGTAGCCACTCTAACAGCATAATCATTATCTTTACTATTGAATTCATTGAGCAAATCATTTTGAGCTTTAAGTACTTGTTCTACTTGAGTGGTAACCATAGAAGCATGTTTACTAATAAGTTTAAGTTCACCTTTAACATTATCCATATAATCACCCAAGTGTTCAAGCATATTTGAATTGTATTTCAATTGTCTACCAAAATAAGCATTAAAATCTTCTTTCTTAGCCATAAATTTATCAAACTCATCTAAGCATGGGCTAGCAAATTTAGTAAATGAGATTACAGCTTTATCATATCTATAGAGAGAATTTACCTTTACTACCTGTGTCAGGTTATCAAGACCATGGGTTTCTTCAATAGGTAAAGGATTAAGATTATATGTTTCTTCAACAGGCGGTAAATTAAGACCATGTATTTCTTCAATAGGAGGTAAATTCTTAACATCTTCAGCTTTAATACCCTTTTCTTTCATAGATTTCTTTGCCTTTTGCATATCTTCAGGACTGAGAAATAGAATACCCCTCTTCTTCGGAGTTGGTTTAGGAACAGGCTCAGGAATTGGCTCCGGAGGTGTCCAATTATTTTCATTTGTCAACATATTATTCAATTGAATTTCAGCTTCATCCGGTGTTCTTTCCCTGAAAACAGAACCAGCACAACTATCCAGGTAATCTCTGGAGGCATCGGTTAGTCCATTATAAAAGATATCAAGTATTTCATTTTTCTTAAGAGGATGATCAGGCAAAGCATTAAGTAATTGGAGAAGCCTCCCCCAAGCTTGTGGGAGACTCTCTTCTTCAATTTGCACAAAATTATATATATCCCTTAAAGCAGCTTGTTTCTTATGACTAGGGAAATATTTAGCAGAGAAGTAATAAGTCATATCCTGGGGACTACGCACACAACCAGGATCAAGAGAATTAAACCATATCTTAGCATCACCCTTTAAAGAGAACGGAAATATTTTAAGGATATAAAAGTAACGAGTTCTCTCAACTTTAGTGAACAGGGTGGCTATATCATTCAATTTAGTAAGATGTGCTACAACAGTTTCAGATTCATAACCATGAAAAGGATCAGATTCAACCAAAGTAATTATATCAGGATCAACAGAGAATTCATAATCCTTGTCGGTAACACAAATAGGTGAAGTAGCAAAAGCAGGGTCAGGTTTCATTCTAGCATTTAGAGATTGCTTACTCCATTTAGCTAATAACCTTTTGAGTTCATTTCTATTTTTGCAAGCTAAAATAGCTAAAGAAGCTTCTTGATCAAAAACATAACCCTTAGGAATAACAAGTGATTCTTCATCATCACTTTCATCAGTATCATCAGATTCAATATTTTCAATTTCTCTAGCTCTAGCAAGTTGTTCATCAAGAAAATCACTAAGTGGCACGGTAGTATCAGGCATAGAAGTAGTTTCATCATAAGTATCATGCATACCAGAAGTGGCATCATCAATAACATGCGACATATCAGAACGAATAGCAGAAGCAGGTGTAGGTGTCGCAAGCTTACTCAAAACAGAAGGTGAATCAAGTGCAGAGCTAGATGGCAGTTCCTTACCTCCCCTCGTAGTTGAGGGATAGATCTTGGTTTTCGGATCTCTCGAGTTCTTCATAATGATAAGCAGATATAAATCCCAAGTGACTCAAAGAATGGAGCTATGCTCCCCGGCAACGGCGCCAGAAAATAGTCTTGATAACCCACAAGTATAGGGGATCGCAACATTTTTCGAGGGTAGAGTATTCAACCCAAATTTATTGATTCGACACAAGGGGAGCCAAAGAACATTCTCAAGTATTAGCAGCTGAGTTGTCAATTCAACCACACCTGGAAACTTAATATCTGCAGCAAAGTGTTTAGTAGCAAAGTAATATGATAGTAGTGATAATGGTAGCTACAGGTAACAGTAGTGAAAGCAATGTTTTTGGTATTTTGTAGTGATGATAGCAATAGCAACGGAAAAGTAAATAATGCGAAGAACAATATATGGAAAGCTCGTAGGCAAAGGGTCGGTGATGGAGAATTATGCCGGATGCGGGTCATCATGCAACAGTCATAACCTAGGGTGATACAGAACTAGCTCCAGTTCATCAATGTAATGTAGGCATGTATTCTGAATATAGTCATCTGTGCTTATGGAAAAGAACTTGCATGACATATTTTGTCCTACCCTCCCGTGGCAGTGGGGTCCTTACGGAAACTAAGGGATATTAAGGCCTCCTTTTAATAGAGTACCGGAACAAAGCATTAACACATAGTGAGTACATGAACTCCTCAAACTACGGTCATCACTGGTAAGTATCCCAATTATTGTCACTTCGGGGTTAACGGATCATAACCCATAATAGGTGACTATAGACTTGCAAGATAGGATCAAGAACACTCATATATTGATGAAAACATAATAGGTTCATATCTGAAATCATGGCACTCGGGCCCTAGTGACAAGCATTAAGCATAGCAAAGTCATAGCAACATCAATCTCAGAACATAGTGGACACTAGGGATCAAACCCTAACAAAACTAACTCGATTACATCATAGATCCCATCCAATTCATCACCGTCCAGCAAGCCTACGATGGAATTACTCACGCACGGCGGTGAGCATCATGAAATTGGTGATGGAGGATGGTTGATGATGACGATGGCGACGAATTCCCCTCTCCGGAGCCCCAAACGGACTCCAGATCAGCCCTCCCGAGAGGTTTTAGGGCTTGGCGGCAGCTCCGTATCATAAAATGCGATGATTTCTTATCTCTATTTTTTTTCTCCCCGAAACACAATATATGGAGTTGGAGTTGGAGTCGGAGAGGCAACAGGGGGGCCACGAGGTAGGGGGCGCGCCCTAGGGGGGGCAGGCGCGCCCCCCACCCTCATGGAGAGGTGGTGGGCCCCCTGGCCTTCATCTTTTGCAGGTATTTTTCTTATTTTCTGAAAAGTTGCTCCGTGAAGTTTCAGGTCATTCTGAGAACATTTGTTTCTGCACAGAAATAACACCATGGTAATTCTGCTGAAAACAGCGTCAGTTCGGGTTAGTTCCATTAAAATCATGCAAGTTAGAGTCCAAAACAAGGGCAAAAGTGTTTGGAAAAGTAGATACGACGGAGACGTATCACCAACGTATCTATAATTTATAAAGTATTCATGCCATGTTTACAACAATTTTATATGGTCTTGGTATGTTTTGATTAGTACTAACCAAGACTGACGTTGTTTTCAGCAGAACTACCATGGTGTTGTTTTTTGTGTAGAAATAAAAGTTCTCGGATTGGGTGGAAAATTACGGTGATTTTTTATGGACCAAAAGATACCCCCAAAGCTTCGAGGAAGGACCAGAAGCCTCATGAGGAAGAGACAAGCCTGGGGGTGCGCCCTCTAAGGGAGTCCTGGATTAAGGGGTCCTCGGGCGTCCGGCCTGTTAGCCATGGGCCGGACTGATGGGCTGTGAAGATACGAAGACCGAAGACTATACTCATGTCCGGATAGGACTCTCGTTGGCGTGGAAGGCAAGCTTGGCGACATGATATGTAGATTCCCTTCTTTGTAACCGACCTTGTGTAACCCTAGATCCTCCCGGTGTCTATATAAACCGGAGGACTTAGTCCGGATAGGATACTCATTATCATAGCCATACAAGCTAGACCTCTAGGGTTTAGCCATTACGATCTCAAGGTAGATCAACTCTTGTAATACTCATATTCATCAATATCAATCAAGCATGACATAGGGTATTACCTCCATAGAGAGGTCCTGAACCTGGGTAAACATCGTGTCCCTTGTCTCCTGTTACCATCAACCTTAGACGCACAGTTCGGGACCCCTACCCGAGATCCGCCGGTTTTGACACCGACATTGGTGCTTTCATTGAGAGTTCCACTGTGCCGTCAACAACAAGATCGATGTCTCGCCTTGTTCTCAAGGATAATATCACCACCGGAGGAATGCTGGCTCCAGGCCAAACCCTTCGGCTGGGCGGCTTTACCATGACCGCCTGCTCGGCCATTAAGCCGACGATGGCCTCCTGGGTCATCGAAAAACCCCTTCGTATCGACTCCGAATACTCCAAGCAAATGGATCCAGCGGATATTTCGTCTTTAAACGAGCTCCTAGATCGCATCGCCGCCCTGGGGGTCGCTACAGACTACGATCAGATTGGGCTTAAACCCGATCAGAGAGAAATCAAATCTCTGTCGATCACCCACCAGATAGCAATAGTCGAGGAGCGGGTCGATAACTCTTCCTCCATATTGAGGACAGACTATGTCCGGATCTCTTGTCTCGAAGAGCCGGCCACCTACCCGCGAGGTGAAGCATCCTGCCCTCCGAACATAGAATCAGACGACGGGCCTAAGAAATCAGCAGACATCCCGGAGCCTGATCCGTTAAGTTCGGAAGACCTTCAGACTCCGGATCCAAAACTGGGGCAGGGGTCAGATTTAAATCCACCCACCCACCCAAATACAAGCGCTCTCATGAGCATAAAAAAGCAGTCGCAGGAAACAGTCCTCCACTTCTGTGCTAGATTCCTTCTTGTCAAAAACAACATTAAAGATTGTCGTGACGAGGAAGCGATCTCAGTGTTCCGTAGCAATTGCAGGGAGAAAGGAATCCTCAACGCAATTAACCACCGTCGCATCCTACACTTCGCTGACTTGGCAACCATCGTACAGAAGTATAGTGCAATGGAAAGCGCCTGGAAAACTCAAGCAGCTCATTGGGAATCATCGGTCCCCACTCAACCCTTCATTCAGTCGAAAAGGCTGCACCCTTGCAACATGCCCGGTTCAATAGTAAATAAATACAAGTCCATTATGGGGCGCGGAACCGTTCTGGAAGGATGGCTCGATGGCCTATGCAAAATACACGCAACACCGGATAACATACCAACACATAGCCTTAGAGCATGTTGGATACTCCGGCAAGTGGCCAAGAGCGGCGAGGATATCCTCACCAAGAGTAACCCAGAACAACACCCCCTCAGAGGACAACGACCCCAAAGTACGGATGGTCTTCGAGGCATTCGCCTCCAATAGTAGGCGCAAGAGAGCACTATGCGGACTCGTCGAAGTCTGTCAAATAGAAGCAATAAACCCTTGGAATGACACGGCTATAACTTTTAATGTCGGCGACGAACCAAAATACAGGACAGTCCGAGCACCAGCCGCCTTGGTCCTCAGTCCAATTTTGGACGGCTTTCAGCTAACCAAGGTCCTTATGGACGGCGGCAGCGGACTAAACCTCATCTACGAAGTTACACTCCACAAAATGGAAATAGACAGGAGCCGCATTGAGCAAACCATCACGACCTTCCGAGGAATTATCCCCGGTCGGGAGGCACGGTGTGCGGGAAAAATAACACTCGACGTGGTATTCGGTACATCGGAGAATTATCGGTCCGAAGAAATAACCTTCCAAGTGGCCCCTTTCAACAACGGGTATCATGCTCTCTTAGGGCGAGATGCATTTATGCGCTTCCAAGCGGTACCCCATTATGGATACATGAAGCTTAAGATGCCTAGGCCTAACGGTATAATCACTCTAGCTAGTGATCCGGACATAGCACTCCGCGCCAAGAATAAAACCACATCCTTGGCCCTCGAGGCGTTATCTAAATCCCTCGTGACCGAAGAATTAGCCACGCTGCGTTCTACCGTGGACAGGGATGATGTCGTCCTAGACAAACGACCCAAATCCACCTCCTTCAAACCAGCAAAAGAAATAATCAAATTCCAAGTCCATCCAACGGACCCCAAGAAGACAGCATCCATCGGAGTACAATTAGATCCAACGGTTGACGCCGCGCTACAAGAGTTCCTGTGCGAAAATTGGGATATATTCGCCTGGCACCCTTCTGATATGCCAAGAATCCCACGCGAGCTGGCTGAACATAGCCTCAATATATTAAAAGGATATAAACCGGTCAAGCAAACACTGCGACGCTTTTCCGAACCCAAATGTCAAGCTATGGGGGAGGAGCTAGCCAAGTTAATTGAGGCCGGATTCATCAGAGAAATAAAACATCCGGACTGGCTAGCAAACCTGGTGATGGTACCAAAGAAGGACAAATCCTGGCGGTTGTGCGTTGATTTTAAAGACCTCAATAAGGCTTGCCATAAGGATCCCTTCCCCCTCCCCACACTGATCAAATCATTGATGCAACCGCAGGACACAACTCACTGTGTTTCCTGGATGCATATTACGGATACCATCAAATCAAAATGAAGGAGTCCGATCAAGTTGCAACATCATTCATTACCCCATATGGGACATTTTGCTTCAACACCATGCCCTTCGGGCTCAAGAACGCCGGCACCACATACCAACGCGTGATTCAGACATGCCTAGAGAAGCGGATCGGCAAGACAGGTGAAGCTTACGTGGACGATGTCGTCATCAAAACCAGGCGCGTCGAAACATTAATAGACGATTTACGTCTCACATTCGATAACCTCCACGCGTATGACATCAAGCTCAATCCAGAAAAGTGCGTTTTCGGCGTCCCCGCCAAAAAACTGTTGGGCTTCATTGTTTCCAACAGAGGAACTGAAGCAAACCTAGCCAAAATCCAAGCTCTGTCACAATTGGCTACGCCGATAGACCTTAAACAAGTCCAAAATCTCGCGGGTTACGTGGCAGCTCTAAGCCGCTTTATCTCTAGATTGGGAGAAAAGGCACTGCCACTCTATCGTCTTCTATGGCGAACCGATCACTTCGAGTGGACAGACGCGGCAACAGCTAGACTGGAGGAAATAAAAACCCTTCTTGCGAGCAACCCAATCCTGGCCGCGCCAAACGGCGGCAAACCAATGTTGTTATACATATCGGCAACACATCAGGTGGTGAGCGTCGTGCTCGTCGTCGAACGAGAACAGGATGGACACAAATTCCCGCTTCAGAAGCCAGTATACTATGTATCCACTGTCCTTACACCATGCAAATCCCGGTACCCCCATTATCAAAAGATAGCATACACGGTCTTCATGGCATCCCAAAAGCTCCGTCACTACTTCCAGGAGTGTTAGATTACGGTGGCTTCCGAAGTACCACTCAATGACATTATAAATAACCGCGATGCCACGGGCCGGATTGCTAAATGGGCCATTGAGCTCCTTCCATTCGACATTACATACAAACCACGACGAGCTATTAAATCCCAAGTACTGGCTAACTTCATCGCCGAATGGACAGAGGCTGAACTCCCCAAAGAGTACGGCACATATTCCAATTGGGTTATGTATTTTAATGGCTCTAAAATGCGGGCAGGGCTAGGAGCGGGCATCATTTTAACGTCCCCAACTGGAGACGTCGTTCAGTACGTACTCCAAATACTATACACAGACTCCAATAACGCAGCCGAATACAAGGCCTTATTACATGGTCTCCGGATGGTTGTCTCCATGGGCATACAACGCCTAGAGGTGCGCGGGGACTCAAACCTTGCAATATCTCAAATAAATGGAGACTTCAACGCCAAAGATCCAAAGATGGAAGCTTATCGTAACACAGTCATAAAAATGTCGGCCTGGTTCGAGGGGCTCGAGTTCCATCATGTGGCTCGAGAAAGTAATCAAGCGGCGGACGTTCTTGCCCGTATCGGCGCTAAACGCGACCCCGTCCCACCTAATATCTTTCTGTAAAGGCTTTTTAAGCCATCTGTGGTGTGGCAGGGGGAAACGGCAACACTAGTCTGGATCCGAACAAAACCCTAGATTCCGAAAACACCGACATCATCGGAGGCTCAGCCACCGAAATAACACCATCGGCGCATCTCATCATGGTAGTCATGGCCCCATGGACCGAACCTTTCCTGGCCTACCTTAACAGGAAGGAGCTTCCCGAGGACCAGAATGAGGCCCACTGCATTGTCAGGCGTTCGAAGGCCTACAAGGTTCATGACGGAGAGCTCTATAAGAAAATCGCTACCGGAGTTCTTCAAAGATGTATCTCCGAGGAAGAGGGGCGGAAGCTCTTGGCCGAGATTCATGCCGGGCTCGGCAGTCACCATGCCGCAGCTCAGGCCCTTGTTAGCAAGGCCTTCCGTACAGGGTTTTATTGGCCGACGGCCCGAGCAGATGCACATGACCTTGTCCAACGTTGCGTCAGATGCCAACTCTTCGCCAACCAAAGCCATATGCCCCCCACTGCCTTACAAACAATCCCCATCACTTGGCCTTTTGTGGTCTAGGCACTCGATATGGTCGGACCCCTTAAAGGAGGAAGCCATAAGAGAAAGTACCTGCTGGTTATGGTGGATAAATTCACTAAGTGGATAGAGGCCAAACCAGTCAAAATGGCTGAAGCGGGGCCGATAATAGATTTCATATCCGGCGTGGTACACCGTTATGGTGTCCCACACAGCATAATAACCGATAATGGCTCTAATTTCACAGTCGATGAAGTGAAAACTTGGTGTGCTAATCTAGGTATTAAACTCGATTATGCCTCGATCTATCACCCGCAGACAAATGGTCAGGTCGAATGGGCTAGCGGTCTTATTATGAGTGGCATCAAACCTAGACTAGTGCAGTCTTTGAAAGAATCAGACAAACACTGGGTGGAGGAACTTGACTCCGTACTCTGGGGGCTGCGGACCACGCCCAACCGCACTACTGGATATACACATTTCTTCATGGTGTACGGTGCAGAAGCAGTGTTACCCTGCGATATTATTCATGACTCACCTCGAGTGCGCATGTACGAAGAGAGAGAAGCCAAGCTTGATCGGAAGAACAACCTAGATGCCTTGGAGGAGGAGCGCAACGTCGCAAAGGCATGTTCCGCATTTTATCAACAGCAGGCTCGTAGGTATCAAAGCAGAGAAGTGCGGGCCAAGACTTATAACATTGGTGAACTCGTTCTATGCCTGCCGGAGAAGAAAAAGGACAAGCTCAAGCCCAAGTGGGAGGGTCCCTTCATCATTGACGAAGTTCTCACTGGAGGAGCGTACCGCATGTGTGCTGCGTCAGACAATCACCTGGAGCCGAACCCCTAGAATGCGGCCAGACTACGACGATTTTATGCCTAGCGCCGAACTACTGTGTTCGTCTCCTCCCTCCTATTATTAACATTATTTTTTCTCTCTTTTCGTTTTTTTATCTTTTTCTTTTGTTTTTCTCTTTAGCCTTACGATTTCAATACGGCTAGACCGTCCTTACCTGATGCGTACACCTCTGCATATGTATGTTCATTATACCCGGGGGCTTCTCGTACAGAAGCTTGTTATCATTCTTTGAGCATCAAGCTCACCACATATGCGTTTTTCCATATGCACCTTTTCTTCACCACTATATGCATCGATATGACTTAAGTTTTGGCCAAGCTGGGTTGCCTGGCTCATGTGCTTATGCCCTACGTTCCCATTAGTTCGGCTAGGGCATAAAGGGAGCACCTCTGTGATTGTTACTGCCGGGTTATCCGGATGTGTACCTTAGACTGGGTGAAGCCAAAAGCTAGCGTTCTTAAGGGAATATTCGGTCGGCGAATTAAAGATGTTTTCGCATTCACTTCATTGTGAAACCCCAGAAGTTACTTACTCTGTGATTTTTTCAATCACAGTTCGGACATGCACATTAAACGCATGCACACACAGGGAAAGGAACCCTTAACGGAACTATTCTCTCTGGAAGATGTTTCTTACATAATGTAATATAACATAACTAGCCGGATACACATTGTCTGTTCAAGAAACTATGACCCCTACGCTTGGTTCCCATGCATACCCTGGTATATTCTGCCGTAAGGGTATTCGAAAACACTCCGCACCTCTGGGTCCAGAGGTCGAAGCGAAAAGGTCGGCCATGACAATTGTTTTTATTATCCAGTTAGAAGGAAAGTACATAGTCACCTAGGACTCAAAAACTTCCTCCTCTATACCGTCCAACAGGCGGTCTAATTTACAATCCTGTTGGGAGTATCTAGCAGCCACCTCTACTTGGCCATATACTAAACTAACAGGAATTTCTTCCCCATTTGACCCTACCGGTCCGACCCGGGCCATGTGATTCGGATCCAGCTTGGTATATCGTGTTTTTATCATGGCCCAGGCTTCTCGCGCACCCTCCCGGCAGGCCGATATCTTCCATAGTCGGAAATGCCACCGTGCTCCCTTGAACAGCTCTACAAGCTTCTCCATACTCCCTGGAGGGGAGTCGGATGGCCATAAGGCCTTGGCTACACTCCGCATTGCTAGCTGAGCTCGCTCGTGCAGCTGCAACAGCTCTTGCAGAAGATCACTTGATGATCCAGACACCTCCTCTTCAGGATGGCCCGTCAATATACCTGCAATTACAGCTATATCAGCTACCGTGACTTCCAAACTGTTATAAGATAAATGCGGTCACATACTGAATATGCCACCTCGCAGTTTTTTGTTATCCTTCACGGAGTCAGCTAGCTGAGCTCGCACGTCTTTCAGTTCTTCGCCCAATTTGGTGTTCGAATCTTGGAGCTTCTTTTCTCCTGAACGACTTTTGTTAACACGCGCTTGCCCACTGCTAGAAGTTTTTTGGCTCCATGTTCTTCGCCTCGAGCGGCGTCCAGCTACTCCCGCAGTTGGTCTAACGATCCAATACAACGATAAGCAACCGGATTAGTATTTTTAGTGTACATTTATGATTTCTCGATGGAGGGAAACATTACCGGGGGATGCCTTCTTGGATTTCTCCAGTTCGGCATTGGCAGCAGACAGCTGGCGCTGACACTTTTCTAGTTCCTGAGTTAACATGGTGTTCTTCTCCGTAAGCACCTAGTTGTACATTGGTCCTTAAATCAGTTGTTTCAACTACTTTAAGTCTCGGGGGCTACTGGTATATGGTTATCATAGTCAGACAAAACAAACTTACCTGCACATCTTTTAAATGTTGTTTTGTGGCTCTGTTAAGCCCATCTCGAGCAGCTCGGATATACGCATCGGCTGAGTTGGAGGCGTTAAATGACTCTTCTGAAAAGCCAGGGTCTTGTAAAATGTCCTTGCAGCACCGATTATTCATGGCGCTCTCCACTTCCGAGTTGGTGATGGATACATCATCCGAATCCTCCGCTGGAGGAAAGTCCGGCGTCGCCCCCGCTTCAGCCCCCGTCTTCATGGCAGGATTTGAATCCTGGCTGCGGGAAGTATGACCGGGCGGACCACCGGATATAGTCCGGCACACCTTTTTCCTGATAAAGGGTAAACGGAAAGGTTACATTTGGATGTGACTGCCAAGGTGCATATTTGCAAATTCATACCTCTTTGATGAAGGCTTGGTCGTATCTTTCTTTGCCTTCCTCTTGGAAGGCTTGCCTGGTATGGGGGACACTCTCTTCGGAGACGCTCCCGGGGCAGCATGGCACGCCGAACGCCTCCCCTTTTGAGCACAGGACAGTGCGGTGGGTAAGGAGGAATGAGAAAACTCTTTTGGATAAGGTGTCTTCGGATTACTTAGACGTGAAGCAGGAAGGAGACTGGGGTAATCGGCGATAATGGGTACATATGTACCGTCGTAGCTCATTTGATAAAATACTCCATCCTCAAGCTCCACAAATATGTCCGGATCTTCCTCATATCCGGGTCAAGATCCCGGTTGCGATTCTCCGGCTGAGGGGCAGGGTCATGGATCCCCTCGACAGCCTTTCGCCATTCCTGTGATGAGCAAGATAAGACACTGGCTGTCAAGAATGATTCAGGGACAAGCATAAAATAGTGGAGTTGAACCTTACCCAGCTGGGAGGATTATACATGGAAAACCCATCTCGGATTTGGAGACGGGTGAACTCCTCCTTCTCCCCTTTATACTGCTCGGCCAGAATTTTGGCTAGGGCGGCGGGAGTCTTTGGGCCCTTTCAGCCATAGTGTGAGGCGTCGTCTTGTCCGTTATACTGCCACATGGGCAGCCCTCTGTAATGAAGTGGCTGGACCCCCCGCGTTATCGAAATCGCCATCACCTCGGCTACTGACAATCCGGACTGGGCAAGCATCTTAATCTTTCCCAGCAGCAGGCTGATCTCTACGCTATCCTCTTCCTCGAGGCTCCAAGGATGCCAGCTATTGCGTTCCTTCAGCGGAGCATTTGAAAACTCGGGGAGGCCCATGCAGACAGGGTCAGGTAGAGCGACGTCGTCGATGTAGAACCATTCGGACAGCCACTCTTCGGGAGCTTTCTTCGGCGTGCTGGACAGGTATCTGGTCCCGGTGATGCGCCACACTTCGGCTCCTCCCACTTCAAAAATTGACCCACCTTGATTGCGAGGGACAAGGTGTAACGCCCACGATGCGGCTATATCTCCCACGTGTCAGAGCACGACTTAGAGGCATAACCACATTGTAAGCAATGTCGCAAGTGAGGTAATCTTCACACAACCCATGTAATGAATAAGATAAGAGGTACATAGTTGGCTTACAATCGCCACTTCACACAATACATGAATAAAGCATTACAACATCCATATACAAACAAGGTCCGACTATGGAACCAAAATAAAATAAAACTACCCCAAAAGCTACACAGATCCCTGATCGTCCCAACTGGGCTCCACTACTGATCAACTGGAAACGGATCAACATAACGAACACGGTCTTCATCGAGCTCCTCCTTGAGCTTGGTTGTGTCATCTGCACAGTATCATCGGCACCTCCAAACTGGTTTTGGAAGAATCTGTGAGTCACGGGGACTCAGCAATCTCACACCCTCGCGATCAAGACTATTTAAGCTTATAGGTAGGGAAAGGTAGTGAGGTGGAGTGTGCATCAAGCACTAGCATATATGGTGGCTAACGTACGAAAATGAGAGCGAGAAGAGAAAGGCAAAGCACGTTCGAGAATCTATGATCAAGAAGTGATCCAAGAACAACCTACGTCAAGCATAACTCCAACACCGTGTTCACTTCCCAAACTTCGCCGGAAAGAGACCATCACGGTTACACACGCGGTTGATGCATTTTAATTAAGTTAAGCTTCAGGTTTTCTACAACCGGACATTAACAAATTCCCATCTGCCCATAACCACGGGCACGGCTTTCGAAAGTTCATAACCCTGCGGGGGTGTCCCAACTTAGCCCATCACAAGCTCTCACGGTCAACGAAGGATATTCCTTCTCCCAGGAAGACCCGATCAGACTCGGAATCTCGGTTACGAGACATTTCGACAATGGTAAAACAAGACCAGCAAAGCCACCCAAATGCGCCGAGAAATCCCGATAGGAGCTGCACATATCTCGTTCTCAGGGCACACCGGATTGTCCAAACTTCCGGTAGGCCAGCCCAGAGTTGCCCCTGGTGGCCACCGGCGGCTGACAAGGTGGACCAACACTCAGAGGAGCACTGGCCCGGGGGTTTAATAAAGATGACCCTTGAGCCGGCCGACCCAAGGGAAAGAAAAGGCTATGTGGCAAATGGTAAAACCAATGTTGGGCCTTGCTGGAGGAGTTTTATTCAAGGCGAACTGTCAAGGGGTTCCCATTATAACCCAACCGTGTAAGGAACGCAAAATCAAGGAACATAACACCAGTATGACGGAAACTAGGGCGGCAAGAGTGGAACAAAACATCAGCATAAGGCCGAGACTTCCACCCTTTACCAAGTATGTAGATGCATTAATTAAATAAGAGATATTGTGATATCCCAACAATAACCATGGTCCAACATGGAACAAACTCCAATCTTCACCTGCAACTAACAACGCTATAAGAGGGGATGAGCAAAGCGGTAACATAGCCAAACAACGGTTTGCTAGGACAAGGTGGGTTAGAGGTTTGGCATGAAAATATGGGAGGCATGATATAGCAAGTGGTAGGTATCGTAGCATAGGCATAGCAAAAGAGCGAGCATCTAGCAAGCAAAGATAGAAGTGATTTCGAGGGTATGGTCATTGTCGGTGTCAAAACCGGTGGATCTCGGGTAGGGGGTCCCGAACTGTGCGTCTAGGCCGGATGGTAACAGGAGGCAGGGGACACGATCTTTTACCCAGGTTCGGGCCCTCTTGATGGAGGTAAAACCCTACGTCCTGCTTGATTAATATTGATGATATCGGTAGTACAAGAGTAGATCTACCACGAGATCAGAGAGGCTAAACCCTAGAAGCTAGCCTATGGTATGATTGTATGTTATGGTTGTTGTCCTACAGACTAAAACCCTTCGGTTTATATAGACACCAGAGAGGGTTAGGGTTACACAAGGTCAGTTACAAAGGAGGAGATATCCATATCCGTATTGCCTAGCTTGCCTTCCACGCCAAGTAGAGTCCCATCCGGACACGAGACGAAGTCTTCAATCTTGTATCTTCATAGTCTAACAGTCCGGCCAATGGATATAGTCCGGCTATCCGGAGACCCCCTAATCCAGGACTCCCTCAGTAGCCCCCGAGCCAGGCTTCAATGACGATGAGTCCGGCGCGCAGTATTGTCTTCGGCATTACAAGGCGGGTTCCTCTCCAAATTATGTGTACCTGTCGAAATAATGTCCGGTTTCTTGTGAATGTTGCACTCCTTGGCTTCCACGCCCAATAATAGCCACTTTCCACATGTCGAGCGAATGTGAAGAGACAGGGTGTTTTCACATTTACCCCCCTAGCTGTGTGAATGAGCCGCCCATTTAAAAAGACAAGGATTCAAATCCAAATCACACCATCCTCCCTTGGCGAGCCTTCATCGGAGCGCGCCCAACAGAGATCCATTCCATCATGGCCGGTCGACGCAGCTCCTCCTCTCGCTCCCCTAGCTCCAAGCCTGGAGATTGGGAGAGATGTTCCGTCCCGCACAGCAAATTAGTGATGCTTCAGACCAAGGGATTTCTTCCCCCGGCCTACTTGGTCCCGGTTCGAGCCGAGCTCGCCACCTATAATGGCGGAGAGCAAGCGGAGAGCCTGCCCAATCCTTCCAAGGGAGAGCGGGTATGCCTTGTCCCTTATTTGGTAAGAGGGCTCGGATTCCCAATTCATCCGTTTCTCCGGGGGCTCCGGGAGTTCTACGGCCTCCAGTTGCACAACCTTACGCCTGCCTCCATGCTGCATATCGCGGGATTTGTAGCCCTTTGCGAGTTGCTTTTGGGCTGTGAGGCTCATTTTGCTCTGTGGAAGAAGCTGTTCTGCCTTGTGCCCGCTCTCAGAAGGGGTCAATATATCAAGTGGGCGGAGCCGAAGTGTGGCGTATTGCCGGGACCGGATACCTGTCCGGAACCCCAAAGAAGACGTCCGAAGACTGGCCTTCAGAATGGTTTTATATAGAAGACGTCCCCCTCCTGGATCCTATTCGGATTGGCCTTCCTGAGTTCGACAACGCCCCTTTGAAGAAGCGCCGGAGCTGGCGTCCATGGAGCTCCCTGGAGGAAGACGACAGGGACGTTCTTTACCTGATGAGTCGGATAAGTTTTTTAGCTCGATCCGGATTGACCATGATCGAGGTCATGGCCATATGTATCATGCGGGGGGTGCAGCCGCTTCAGTATAGAGGCCACCCTATGTGGGATTTCAATGGGGAGGATGACGCCACCCGCTACGGCCGTAAAGGGCCGGGATCGGTTGCTGATCTAATAAAGATCTTATCCACTTTGTACAAGGGAGAAGAGGAGGAATTCCTTCGTGTCAACCCGCAGGGCGGATTTTCTATGTACAATCCTCCAAGCTGGGTAAGCGGAGACTTTTTCTCGCCCATCCGTTTCATATTTCTGCAGTTAAATACTCAGTCTAGCGATTTCTATGCAGGAACTGCGCCAGGCTATAAGGGAGATAAACAACCCCCCTCCACAACCCGAGGACCCTGGACGGTCCCTCGACCCGGCCTCCCAAGAGGATCCGGACATATCTATGGAGCTGATCGATGGGGTGTTTTACCAATCGAGCAATGATAACGCTTTGGTGGCCATTACGGCCGATTACCCTGGGCTAGTTCCAGCATCACAGGTGACTGAGACCGAAGTCCCATCACTTCAAAAAGGGATCCGTCCTTGCGTGTTTTTGATCGCCATATAACAGCCGTGTTTTGCAAGGGAGGTCCTCGAGGCAGAAGGCCAAGCCTGCGGCGACTGGCCAACAAGGGGCCGTGAGGCCAGGCAGGCTGAAAAGACCCGCAGTCCGGATTGAGACACCAGCGCAGCGGTACAGCGCGCCGTCTTTATTGCAAGACATTATTCTCAGAGGCATATTAACGCCCATGCCTTCCTTCCAGGAAAAAGAGCACTCGCCGGACTATACCCAGAGAGGCTACCAATCGCGCCTCCACAAGCCAGGATCCAAGGCCGGATTCGGAGGCGGGAACTAATACGAGGTGTGCGCCAGGTGCTCCTCCGACAAAGGATGCGGATAAACTGTCCGCCACCCATTCCGAGGTGGAAAGTGCCATGAACCACAGGCGTCGCCGGACTGTTCTTCGTGACGCTTGATTCTCCCAAGAGGCATTGGATGCCTTCAACTCGGGAGACGCGCACCTCCGTGCCGCTCAAAATGGTCTAGCCAGAACCACGGAGCAGTATGTCAAAGACATACGGGTGAGAAAATTTGGTGATTATATATATCAGTAGCCCCTGAGACTTGAAACAGCTAGGATAACTGATTTAAGGATCATTTGTTATGCAGGTTCTTACAGAAAAGAATACTCAACTATCCCAGGAGCTGGAAGAGTGCAAAGCCCAACTTCAAGCCGCACTGGCTGCAGCAGGGGAGCCCAAAGAGACCTGATACGTCTCCAACGTATCTATAATTTTTGATTGCTCCATGCTATATTATCTACTGTTTTGGACTATATTGGGCTTTATTTTCCACTTTTATATTATTTTTGGGACTAACCTATTAACCGGAGGCCCAGCCCAGAATTGTTGTTTTTTTGCCTATTTCATTGTTTCGAAGAAACAGAATATCAAACGGAGTCCAAACAGAAAAATCCTTTTTGGAACGTGATTTTCTTCTCGGATAAGACCTAGGAGACTTGGACCCTACTCCAAGAAGTACCGGAGGCGGTCACGAGGGTAGCCCCCCCCCTACAGGGCGTGCCCCCTGCCTCGTGGGCCCCTCGGTGCTCCACTGACGTACTCCTTCCTCATATGTATACCCACATACCCCCAAACAATCAGAACAGGAGCCAAAAACCTAATTCCACCGCCGCAACTTTCTGTATCCACGAGATCCCATCTTGGGGCCTGTTTCGGAGCTCCGCCGGAGAGGGCCGTCATCACGGAGGGCTTCTACATCATCATAGCCCCTCCGATGAAGTGTGAGTAGTTTACCTCAGACCTTCGGGTCCATAGTTAGTAGCTAGATGGCTTCTTCTCTCTTTTTGGATCTCAATACAATGTTCTCCCCCTCTCTTGTGGAGATCTATTCGATGTAATCTTCTTCTTTTGCGGTGTGTTTGTTGAGACCAATGAATTGTGGGTTTATGATCAAGTCTATCTATGAACAATATTTGAATCTTCTCTGAATTCTTTTATCTATGATTGGTTATCTTTGCAAGTGTCTTCGAATTATCCGTTTGGTTTGGCCAACTAGATTGGTAGTTCTTGTCATGGGAGAAGTGCTTAGCTTTGGGTTCGATCTTGCGGTGTTCTTTCCCAGTGACAGAAGGGGCAGCAAGACACGTATTGTATCGTTGCCATCGAGGATGACAAGATGGGGTTTATTTCATATTGCATGAATTTATCTCTCTACATCATGTCATCTTGCTTAAAGCGTTACTCTGTTTTTAACTTAATACTCTAGATGCATGCTGGATAGCGGTCGATGAGTGGAGTAATAGTAGTAGATGCAGAATCATTTCGATCTACTTGTCATGGACGTGATGCCTATATACATGATCATGCCTAGATATTCTCATAACTATGCTCAATTTTGTCAATTGCTCAACGGTAATTTGTTCAACCACCATAGAAAACTTATGCTCTCGAGAGAAGCCACTAATGAAACCTATGGCCCCCGGGTCTATTCTCATCATATCAATCTCCATCACTTTTATATTGTTTTGCTATTTACTTTGCTTTTACTTTTTACTTTGCATCTTTATATCAAAAATAACAAAAATATTCTATCTATCCGATCTCACTCTCGTAAGTGACCGTGAAGGGCTTGACAACCCCTAATCGCGTTGGTTGCGGGTAGCTATCGCTTTGTGCAGGTACGAGGGACTTGAGCGTGGGCTCCTACTGGATTGATACCTTGGTTCTCAAAAACTGAGGGAAATTCTTACGCTACTCTGCTGCATCATCCCTTCCTCTTCGGGGAAAACCAACGCAAGCTCAAGACGTAGCAAGAAGGATTTCTGGCGCCGTTGCCGGGGAGTCTACGCAAAAAGTCAACATACCAAGTACCCATCACAATCCCTATCTACTGCATTACATTATTTGCCATTTGCCTCTCATTTTCCTCTCCCCCCACTTCACCCTTGCCGTTTTATTCGCCCTCTCTTTCTCCTTCCCCTTCTCCTTCTCCGTTTGCCTCTTTTTGTCCGCTTGCTTTTTGTTTGCTCGTGTGTTAGATTGCTTGTTCGTTGCGATGGCTCAAGATACTACCAAATTGTGTGACTTCACCAATACCAATAATAATGATTTCCTTAGCACTCCGATTGCTCCTCTTACCGATGACGAATCTTGTGAAATTGATACTGCTTTGTTGAATCTTGTTATGGAAGATCAGTTCGCCAGCCTTCCTAATGAAGATGTCGCTACTCATCTGAATAGCTTCGTTGATTTATGTGATATGCAAAAGAAAAAAGATGTCAATAATGATGTCGTTAAATTGAAGCTATTTCCTTTTTCGCTTAGAGATCGTGCTAAAGCTTGGTTTTCATCTTTGCCTAAAAATGGTATTGATTCTTGGAACAAGTGCAAAGATGCTTTTATCTCTAAGTATTTTCCTCCCGCTAAGATCATCTATCTTAGAAACGATATTATGAATTTTAAGCAACTTGATCATGAACATGTTGCACAAGCTTGGGAGAGAATGAAATTAATGATACGTAATTGCCCTACTCATGGTTTAAATTTGTGGATGATTATACAAAAATTTTATGCCGGATTGAATTTTGCTTCTAGAAATCTTTTAGATTCGGCCGCGGGAGGCACTTTTATGGAAATCACTTTAGGAGATGCTACTAAACTCCTAGATAATATTATGGTTAATTATTCTCAATGGCATACTGAAAGATCTTCTAATAAAAAAGTGCATGCGATAGAAGAAATCAATGTTTTGAGTGGAAAGATGGATGAACTTATGAAATTATTTGCTACTAAGAGTGTTTCTTCTGATCCTAATGATATGCCTTTGTCTACCTTGACTGAGAATAACAATGAATCTATGGATGTGAATTTTGTTGGTAGGAATAATTTTGGTAACAACGCTTATAGAGGGAATTTTAATCCTAGGCCTTATCCTAGTAATCCTTCTAATAATTATGGGAATTCCTACAACAACTCTTATGGAAATTATAATAAGATGCCCTCTGATTTTGAATCTAATATTAAAGAATTTATTTCTTCGCAAAAGAATTTTAATGCTATGATTGAAGAAAAATTGCTTAAGATTGATGATTTGGCTAGGAACGTTGATAGAATTGCTCTTGATGTTGATGCTTTGAAACATAGATCTATTCCACCTAAGCATGATATTACTGAGTCTCTAAAAGCCATGAGAATTTCAATTGATGAGTGTAAAGAAAGAACCGCTAGGATGCGTGCTTCCAAAGATGCCTTTATTAAAGTGTGTTCTTCTAATTCTTATGAAAATCAAGATGAAGATCTAAAAGTTATTGATGTGTCCCCTATCAAATCTTTGTTTTGCAATATGAATCTTGATGAAACTGAATATGATCTTCCTTTACCTAGAAGGCGTTCCAAAAATTTGGAGTATTTAGATCTTTATGATGAAATTGACGAAAGTGGGATTGAAAGAAATAAAAATTTAGATGTTGCTAAACCCACTATATTGGATTTCAAGGAATTTAATTATGAAAGTTTCTCTTTGATTGATTGTATTTCTTTGTTGCAATCCGTGCTAAATTCTCCGCATGCTTATAGTCAAAAGAAAGCCTTCACCGAACATATTGTTGATGCCTTGATGCAATCTTATGAAGAAAAACTTGAGTTGAAAGTCTCTATCCCTAGAAAACTCTATGATGAGTGGGAACCAACTATCAAAATTAAAATTAAAGATCATGAGTTTTATGCTTTGTGTGATTTGGGTGCTAGTGTCTCCACTATCCCCAAAACTTTGTGTGATTTGCTAGATTTCCGCGATCTTGATGATTGCTCTCTAAACTTGCATCTTGCGGATTCCACTATTAAGAAACCTATGGGAAGAATTAATGATGTTCTTATTGTTGCAAATAGGAATTATGTGCCCATAGATTTCATTGTTCTTGATATAGATTGCAATCCTTCTTGCCCTATTATTCTTGGTAGACCTTTCCTTAGAACGGTTGGTGCGATTATTGATATGAAGGAAGGGAATATTAGATTCCAATTTCCATTAAAAAAGGGCATGTAACACTTTCCAAGAAAGAAAATAAAATTGCCATATGAAACCATCATGAGAGCCACTTATGGATTGCCTTCCAAAGATGGCAATACCTAGATCTATCCTCGCTTTTATGCCTAGCTAGGGGCGTTAAACGATAGCGCTTGTTGGGAGGCAACCCAATTTTATTTTTTGTTTTTTTGTGTTTTTCTTCTGTTAGGGAATAAATAACACATCTACCCTCTGTTTGGATGTGGTTTTGTGTTTTAATTACTGTTTTTTCCAAGTAGAACCGTTGGGAAGACTTGGGGAAAGTCTTATTGAACTTGCTGTAAAAAACAGAAACTTTAGCGCTCACGAGAACTTCTGTAATTTTTATTTTAAGAGTGATATTTAGTTAATTCTTTTTTAAGATGATTAATAGATAAATTCCTCACGTCCAGAAATTTATTTTAGAATTTTTGGGGTTCCATATCTTGCGCTAGCTACAGATTACTACATACTGTTCTGTTTTTGACAGATTCTGTTTTTCGTGTGTTGTTTGCTTATTTTGATGAATCTATGGTTAGTAAAATAGTTTATAATCCATAGAGAAGTTGGAATACAGTAGGTTTAACACCAAAATAAATAAATAATGAGTTCATTACAGTACCTTGAAGTGGTTTTATGTTTTCTTTCTCTAACGGAGCTCACGAGATTTCTATTGAGTTTTGTGTTGTGAAGTTTTCAAGTTTTGGGTGAGTTCTTTTGATGGATTATGGAACAAGGAGTGGAAAGAGACTAAGCTTGGGGATGCCCATGTCACCCCAAGATAATACAAAGACACCAAAAATTCAAAGCTTGGGGATGCCCCGGAAGGCATCCCCTCTTTCGTCCACTTCCATCGGTAATTTACTTGGAGCTATATTTTTATTCACCAACATGATATGTGTTTTGCTTGGAGCGTCTTGTATTATTTGTGTCTTTGTTTGTTAGTATGCCACAATCATCCTTGATGTAAACACCTTTTTAGAGGGTCATCTATGAATTAAAATTTGATAGAATACTCTATGTGCTTCACTTATATCTTTTGAGCTATGCAGTTTTGCTCTACGTGCTTCACTTATATCTTTTGAGCGTTATGATTTTGCTCTATGTGCTTCACTTAGATATTTTAGAGCACGGTGGTGGTTTGTTTTAAAGAAACTATTGATCTCTCATGCTTCACTTAAATTATTTTTAGAGTCTTAATAGCATGGTAATTTGCTTAATATAAATATGCTTGGTGTTTAAGATATGTGAAATTTTCTTTTGAGTGCGTTGAATACTAAGAGAAGATTGAAGCATGATAATTGTTTTGAGATATGGAGGTGATAATATTAGAGTTATGCTAGTTTAGTAGTTGTGAATTTAAAGAATACTTGTGTTAAAGTTTGTGATTCCCGTAGCATGCACGTATGGTGAACCGTTATGTGATGAAGTCGGAGCATAATTTATTTATTGATTGTCTTCCTTATGAGTGGCGGTCGGGGACGAGCGATGGTCTTTTCCTACCAATCTATCCCCCTAGGAGCATGCGCGTAATACTTTTCTTTGATAACTTCTAGATTTTTGAATAAGTATATGAGTTCTTTATGACTAATGTTGAGTCCATGGATTATATGCACTTTTTCCCATCCTTCCACCATTGCTAGCCTCTCTAATACCGCGCACCTTTCGCCGGTATCATACACCCACCATATACCTTCCTCAAACAGCCACCATACCTACCTATCATGGCATTTTCATAGCCATTCCGAGATATATTGCCATTGCAACTTTCCACCATTCCGTTTATTATGACACGCTCCATCATTGTCATATTGCTAGCATGATCATGTAGTTGACATCGTATTTGTGGCAAAGCCACCATTCATAATTCTTTCATACATGTCACTCTTGATTCATTGCATATCCCGGTACACCGCCGGAGGCATTCATATAGAGTCATATTTGTTCTAAGTATCGAGTTGTAATTGTTGAGTTGTAAGAAAAATAAAAGTGTCATGATCATCATTTTCTAGAGCATTGTCCCAATTGAGGAAAGGATGATGGAGACTATGATTCCCCCATAAGTCGGGATGAGACTCCGGACGAAAATAAAAAAATAAAAGAGGCCAAAGAAGCCCAAATAAAAAAATAAAAAAGAGTCCATAAAAAAAGGGAAAGGCCCAATAAAAAAATAAAAAAATGAGAGAAAAAGAGAGAAGGGACAATGTTACTATCCTTTTACCACACTTATGCTTCAAAGTAGCACCATAATCTTCATAGTAGAGAGTCTCTCACGTTATCACTTTCATATACTAGTGGGAATCTTTCATTATAGAACTTGGCTTGTATATTCCAATGATGGGCTTCCTCAAATTGCCCTAGGTCTTCATGAGCAAGCAAGTTGGATGCACACCCACTTAGTTTCTTTTTGAGCTTTCATATACTTATAGCTCTAGTGCATCCGTTGCATGGCAATCCCTACTCACTCACATTGATATCTATCGATGGGCATCTCCATAGCCCGTTGATACGCCTAGTTGATGTGAGACTATCTTCCCCTCTTTTTGTCTTCTCCACAACCACCATTCTATTCCACATATAGTGCTATATCCATGGCTCACGATCATATTGCGTGAAGATTGAAAAAGTTTTGAAAAAGTTAGAGTATGAAACAATTGCTTGGCTTGTCATCGGGGTTGTGCATGATTTAAATACTTTGTGTGGTGAAGATAGAGCATAGCCAGACTATATGATTTTGTAGGGATAACTTTCTTTGGCCATGTTATTTTGAGAAGACATAATCCCTACTCACTCACATTGATATCTATTAATGGGCATCTCCATAGTCCGTTAATACGCCTAGTTGATGTGAGACTATCTTCTCCCTTTTTGTCTTCTCCACAACCACCATTCTATTCCACATATAGTGCTATGTCCGTGGCTCACGCTCATGTATTGCGTGAAGATTGAAAAAGTTTGAGAACACCAAAAGTATGAAACAATTGCTTGGCTTGTCATCGGGGTTGCGCATGATTTAAATACTTTGTGTGGTGAAGATAGAGCATAGCCAGACTATATGATTTTGTAGGGATAACTTTCTTTGGCCCTGTTATTTTGAGAAGACATAATTACTTTATTAGTATGCTTGAAGTTTTATTATTCTTTATGTCAATATGAACTTTTGTCTTGAATCTTTCTAATCTGAATATCCATACCACAATTAAGAAATTTTGCATTGAAATTATGCCAAGTAGCACTCCGCATCAAAAATTCTCTTTTTATCATTTACCTACTCGAGGACGAGTAGGAATTAAGCTTGGGGATGCCTGATACGTCTCCAACGTATCTATAATTTTTGATTGCTCCATGCTATATTATCTACTGTTTTGGACTATATTGGGCTTTATTTTCCACTTTTGTATTATTTTTGGGACTACCCTATTAACCGGAGGCCCAGCCCAGAATTGCTGTTTTTGCCTATTTTAGTGTTTCGAAGAAACAGAATATCAAACGGAGTCCAAATAGAAAAATCCTTTTTGGAACGTGATTTTCTTCTCGGATAAGACCCAGGAGACTTGGACCCTACTCCAAGAAGTACCAGAGGCGGTCACGGGAGTAGGGCCCCCCCCTACAGGGCGCGCCGCCCTGCCTCGTGGGCCCCTCGGTGCTCCACCGACGTACTCCTTCCTCCTATATATACCCACGTACCCCCAAACGATCAGAACAGGAGCCAAAAACCTAATTACACCGCCGCAACTTTCTGTATCCACGAGATCCCATCTTGGGGCCTGTTCCGGAGCACCGCCGGAGAGGGCCGTCATCACGGAGGGCTTCTACATCATCATAGCCTCTCCGATGAAGTGTGAGTAGTTTACCTCAGACCTTCGGGTCCATAGTTAGTAGCTAGATGGCTTCTTCTCTCTTTTTGGATCTCAATACAATGTTCTCCCCCTCTCTTGTGGAGATCTATTCGATGTAATCTTCTTCTTTTGCGGTGTGTTTGTTGAGACCGATGAATTGTGGGTTTATGATCAAGTCTATCTATGAACAATATTTGAATCTTCTCTGAATTCTTTTATGTATGATTGGTTATCTTTGCAAGTCTCTTTGAATTATCTGTTTGGTTTGGCCAACTAGATTGGTAGTTCTTGCCATGGGAGAAATGCTTAGCTTGGGTTCGATCTTACGGTGTTCTTTCCCAGTGACAGAAGGGGAAGCAAGACACGTATCGTATCGTTGCCATCGAGGATAACAAGATGGGGTTTATTTCATATTGCATGAATTTATCTCTCTACATCATGTCATCTTGCTTAAAGCGTTACTCTTTTTTTAACTTAATACTCTAGATGCATGCTGGATAGCGGTCGATGAGTGGAGTAATAGTAGTAGATGAAGAATCGTTTCGATCTACTTGTCATGGACGTGATGCCTATATACATGATCATGCCTAGATATTCTCATAACTATGCTCAATTCTGTCAATTGCTCAACAGTAATTTGTTCACCCACCGTAGAAAACTTATGCTCTCGAGAGAAGCCACTAGTGAAACCTATGGCCCCCGGGTCTATTCTCAGCATATCAATCTCCATCACTTTTATATTGTTTTGCTATTTACTTTGCTTTTACTTTTTACTTTGCATCTTTATATCAAAAATACCAAAAATATTCTATCTATCAGATCTCACTCTCGTAAGTGACCGTGAAGGGCTTGACAACCCCTAATCGTGTTGGTTGCGGGTAGCTATCGCTTTGTGCAGGTACGAGGGACTTGAGCGTGGGCTCCTACTGGATTGATACCTTGGTTCTCAAAAACTGAGGGAAATACTTACGCTACTCTGCTGCATCATCCCTTCCTCTTCGGGGAAAACCAACGCAAGCTCAGGAAGTAGCAAGAAGGATTTGATAACCCACAAGTATAGGGACTTGAGCATGGGCTCCTACTGGATTGATACCTTGGTTCTCAAAAACTGAGGGAAATACTTACGCTACTCTACTGCATCATCCCTTCCTCTTCGGGGAAAACCAACGCAAGCTCAAGACGTTGCAATATGACCTTTTTTTGGCTGCAGCAGGGGATCCCAAAGAGACCCCCTCTGGTAACATATTCTTCAAATGATAAGTATCATATAGAATGCGGCGTGTATGCAGATCTGACGATAAAATTGCAGATGACACTGGAGTAAATCCGGATAATATTGCAGATGACCCCCTCTAGTAAATCCGGAGATCCCTGTGAGCTTAGTGTACGGTCAAGTAGAATTGCAGATGACCAAGCTGGGCGTGGAACTACAAGATGTTCGCGCCCAACTGTCGGACTCTGTTAAGGAAAATCGGCAGCTTCGACGCGGCATATTTAGTAAGTTCTTGAACGAACTTTGAAAAAGAGTTCGGCGAGGAAGCTGGCTGACAGAGTTATGTCTGTAGGTATGCTAACAGGTTGTCCTGCCGAGGAAATGCCCGGTTCAACGGGTGACCTTCTTCCCGAGCTCTCACAGCTGCACGAATGAGTTCGGCAGGTGATGCAAGGCGTCGCCCAGGCCTTGTGGCCATCCCTCTCCATACCCGAAGGCCTTGGAGAGATTGCAGAAAAGCTAAAGGGAGCGCGGCGGTGCTTCCGATTATGGAAGATATCGGCCTGCCGTCAGGGCGCCAGGGAAGCCTGGGCAATGGTGAAGACACGGTACATGAAGGCTGACCCGAACCACATGGCTGAAGTCGGACCTGTGGGGCCCGATGGGAAGGAGATCCCTGTGAGCTTAGTGTACGGTCAAGTAGAATTGGCCGCAAAGTATTCCCAACAGGACTATAGACTAGACAGCCTTTTGGATGGTATTGAAGAGGAATTCAACCAGTCAAATTGACTATGTAATTTTAAAGTGACATGTATAATGCCTTCTAGCCGGATTGTAGATCGTTTGTCGTGGCGGACCTTTTCGCTTCGACCTCGGGACCCGACGGTCCGGAGTGTATCCGAATACCCTCTCGGTTATGTAAGAACTGGGGCATGCGTGGAGACTAGGCGTAGGGGTCATTAGTGCTTTATCAGACAAGTGCCCAACTAGTTATGTTATATTACATGGGTAGTAAGAAACATCTTCCAGGGAGAATAGTTTCGTTAAGGGTTCCTTTCCCTGGGTAAGCATGCCCTAAAGTGCATGTCCGGACTGCGACAACAAGCGCAGAAAAAGCATCTGGGGGCAGATATGGGTAATAAATAAAAGTCATCTTTTGTTCACCGACCGAATATTCCCTTAAGAATGCTAGCTTTCGGCTTCACCCAGTCTGAGGTACACGCCCGGCTGACCCGGCGGCAACAATCGCAGAGGTGCTCCCCTTATGCCCTAGCCGAATTAATGGGAACGTAGGGCATAAATACAAGAGCCAGGCAACCCAGCTTGGCCAAAACGTAAGTCATATCGATGCATATAATGGTGAAAATAGGTACATGCGGAAGTATAACACATGTGTTGGGCGTGAGGCCCAGGTAAATAATTTAAGCTTCTGTGAAAGAAGCCCCTGGGTATGAAGAGTGCGGCTAGCGCATCTGTAATGTATGAGTCAGGCACAAGGTGACCCTTGAAGGCCTAGAGAAATAAAAGAAAGAAAGGGAAACAAGACAGATGGTGCATATGCAGAAAATGGACAAAGGGAGGAGACTAACATAGAGTCCGGTGCTAGGCGTAGAATCTTCAAAGCCTGGCTGCATTCCATGGGTTCGGCTCGAGTCGACTGGTCGATGCATCCCGTAGTCGGTACGCTCCACCGGTCAGAACTTGGTCGATAATAAAGGGACCTTCCCATTTGGGCTCGAGCTTGTTCTTTTTCTTATCCAGCAGTCGTAGAACTAGTTCGCCAACGTTATAAGTTTTGGCCCATACTTCTCTGCTTTGGTATCTGCGAGCCTGTTGCTGGTAAAATGCGAAACGGGCTTTGGCTACATCGCGCTCTTCCTCCAAGGTGTCCAGACTGTCCTGCCGATCGAGCTCGGCTTCTCTTTCTTCGTACATGCGCACTCGAGGTGAGTCATGAATTATGTCATAGGGCAGGACTGCCTCTGTGCCGTACACCATAAAAACGGTGTATATCCGGTACTACGATTCGGCGTGGTCCGCAACCCCCAAAGTACGGAGTCGAGCTCCTCTACCCAGTGCGTGTCAGACTCCGTTAAGGAGCGCACTAATTTGGGTTTAATGCCGCTCATTATAAGACCATTTTCTCGTTCGACTTGACCGTTGGTTTGTGGGTGATAGACTGAAGCATAATCGAGCTTGATGCCCATTTTGCTGCACCAGAGTTTTACTTCGTCGGCCATGAAGTTCGTGCCGTTATCAGTGATGATGCTGTGGGGAACATCGTAACGGTGTACAACCCCGGATATGAAATCTATCACCGGTCCGGATTCGGCTGTTTTAACTGGTTTAGCCTCTGTCCATTTGGTGAATTTATCCACCATGACCAATAAGTATTTTTTTCTTGTGGGTTCCCCCTTTAAGGGTTCCAACCATGTCAGGCCCCCAGACCTCGAAGGGCCATGTAATGGGGATTGTTTGGAGGGCAGTGGGTGGCATGTGGCTTTGATTTGCAAAGAGCTGGCAACCGGCGCAACGTTGGACCAAGTCTTGTGCATCTGCCCGGGCCGTTGGACAATAGAATCCTGTACGGAAGGCCTTCCTTACAAGAGCCCGGGCTGCGGCGTGATGACCGCCGAGTCCGGCGTGAATTTCTGCCAAAAGGTTCCGCCCTTCCTCTTCGGAGATGCACCTTTGAAGGACTCCGGTAACGCTTTTTTTGTACAATTCTCCCTGATGGACCCTGTAGGCCTTGGATTGCCGCACTATGCAGCGTGCCTCATTTTGGTCCTCCGGAAGTTCCTGTCTAGTTAGGTAGGCCAGGAATGGTTCTTTCCACGGGGCAATAATGGCCATTATTTCGTGGGTTGAATGTGTTATTTCGGTGGCGAAGCCTCCGATTGTGTAAGAGAGTCGGTATCGGGTATTTTGGCCGGGTCCGGACTGTTGTTACTGGTGTCCCCTTCCCATGCTACGGATGGCTTGAAGAGCCTTTCCAGAAATATGTTGGGAGGGACCGCGTCGCGTTTTGCGCCCATGCGGGCGAGGATATCCGCCGCCTGATTGTTTTCCCGAGCCACATGGTGAAATTCGAGCCCCTCGAACTGAGCTGACATTTTTAAGACGGCATTGCGATAAGCTGCCATTTTTGGATCCTTGGCATCAAAGTCCCCATTTATTTGGGATATCGCGAGGTTCGAATCCCCGCGCACCTCTAGGCGTTGAATGCCCATGGATACTGCCATCCGGAGACCATGTAGAAGGGCCTCATATTCGGCTGCATTGTTGGAGTCCGTATACATTATTTGTAGTACGTATTGAACGGTATCTCCTGTTGGGGACGTCAAAACGACGCCAGCCCCTAGACCAGCCAACATTTTGGAGCCGTCGAAGTGCATGATCCAGTTTGAATATGTGTCGTACTCTTTAGGGAGTTCGGCTTCCGTCCACTCAGCGACGAAGTCAGCCAAAACTTGCGACTTAATAGCTCGCCATGGCTTGTAAGTTATGTCGAACGGGAGGAGCTCAATGGCCCATTTGGCAATCCGGCCCGTTGCGTCGCGGTTGTTTATAATACCGTTAAGTGGTACTTCCAAGGCTACCGTTATGGAACACTCTTGAAAGTAGTGTCGCAGCTTCCGGGATGCCATAAATACCGCGTATGCTATCTTTTGATAATGCGGGTACCGTGATTTGCATGGAGTAAGGACAGTGGACACATAGTAAACCGGCTTTTGAAGGGGTAATTTGTGTCCGTCCACTTCTCGCTCGACGACGAGCACTGCACTTCCTACTTGATGAGTTGTCGCAATGTATAGTAGCATTGGTTCGCCAATGTTTGGCGCGGCCAGGATTGGGTTTGTTGCCAATATGGCTTTTATTTCGTTGAGTCCGGCCGTGGCGGCATCCATCCACTCGAAGTGCTCAGTGCGCCGGAGGAGGCGATAAAGGGGTAATGCCTTTTCTCCCAAGCGGGAGATAAAGCGACCTAGAGCCGCCACGCATCCAGTCAATTTTTGTATTTGTTTGAGGTCTGTTGGGGTAGCCAACTATGACAACGCTCGGATTTTGGCCAGATTAGCTTCAATACCTCTACTAGAGACAATGAATCCCAGGAGCTTTCCGGCTGGTACGCCGAAAACGCATTTTTCCGGATTAAGCTTGATGTCATATGTTCAGAGGTTGTCGAATGTGAGCCTCAAGTCATCTACTAGAGTTTCGACATGCTTGGTTTTAACGACCACGTCATCTACGTATGCCTCCACTGTTTTGCCAATCTGGTTTACCAGACATGTCTGAATCATGCGATGATATGTTGCGCCGGCGTTTTTGAGCCCGAAGGGATTGTGTTGAAGCAGAATGGGCCGTATGGTGTGATGAATGCCGTTGTGACTTGGTCTGGCTCTGCCATTTTAATTTGATGGTAGCCGGAGTATGCGTCGAGGAAACAAAATGAATCGTGTCCTGTGGTAGCATCGATGATTTGATCGATGCGGGGGAGGGCAAAGGGATCCTTTGGGCAGGCCTTGTTAAGGTCCTTAAAATCGACGCACAAGCGCCAGGATTTGTCATTCTTTGGTACCATCACCAGGTTTGCTAGCCAGTCCGGATGTTTTATGTCTCTGATGAATCCGGCCTCTGATAGCTTGGCTAGTTCCTCTCCCATGGCTTGTCTCTTAGGTTCAGAGAAACGTCGAAGAGCCTGCTTGACTGGCTTGGATCCTTTTAGGATATTTAGGCTGTGCTCAGCCAGCCTGCATGGGATTCCTGGCATGTCTGAAGGGTGCCAGGCAAAAATGTCCCAGTTCTCACGTAGGAACTCTCGCAGTGCGGCGTCGACATCAGGGTTTAGTTGTGCCCCGATGGATGCTGTTTTTGTAGGGTCCGTTGGATGGACTTGGAATTTGACTATTTCGTCCGCCGGTTTAAAGGAGGTGGACTTGGATCTTTTATCGAGTATCACGTCATCCCTGTTCACCATGGAGCGCAGCGCAGTTAGTTCCTCGGCCGCTAGGGCTTCGGATAGTGCCTCAAGGGCCAGTGCGGCTGTCTTATTTTCGGCGCGGAGTGCTATGTCCGGATCACTAGCTAGGGTGATGATTCCGTTGGGCCCGGGCATTTTGAGCTGCATGTACCCGTAATGGGGTATGGCTTGGAAGATTGTAAACGCCTCCCGCCCTAGTAGAGTGTGGTATCTGCTGCTGAATGGGGCCACTTGGAATGTAATTTCTTCGGACCTGTAATTATTCGGGGTGCCGAATACCACATCTAGTGTGATTTTCCCAGCACAGCGTGCTTCCCGACTGGGGATGATTCCTCTAAAGGTTGTGCTACTTTGCTCAATGCGGCTTCAGTCTATTTCCATCTTTTGAAGAGTTTCCTCATAGATGAGGTTTAATCCGCTGCCGCCGTCCATGAGTACCTTGGTGAGTCGAAAGCCGTCCACGATTGGACTGAGGACCAGTGCGGCTGGTGCTCGGGCTGTTCGGAATTTGGGTTCGTCACTGGCATTGAAGGTAATAGCCGTGTCACTCCAAGGATTTATTTCTGCTACATGGCAGATTTCGGCCATGCTGTGGAGTGTTCGCTTGCGTCTATTATTTGACGTGAAGGTCTCAAAGACCGTTAACACCGTATTGTTTTCCACGGGATGGTGCTCTATGGTATTTGGGAGGAGTAGATCCTCACCACTTTTGGCCACCTGCCGGAGTATCCAACATGCTCTAAGGTTGTGCATTGGTATTGCATCCGCTGTACTATGAATTTTGCAGGGTTCGTTGAGCCATCCCTCCAGTACGGTTCCTTGCCCCGTAGAGGGCTTTTGCTTTTTGGTAGTTAACCCAGGTGTATTGTGATAATGCACCCTTTTATTTCGGACTGGGTTTGTATTCAGGGCCGGATTATCCCAAAATTTTATTTCGGTTTTCCAGGCGCTTTCCATCACACAGTACTTTCGTACTATGGACACCAAGTCGGCAAAGTGTGTAATTTCGCGGCGACTTATGGCGTTGAGGATTCCCTTGTTCGTGCAATTATTGCAGAAGAATGAAATTGCGTCTTCCTCGCGGCAGTCCTTTATCCTGTTCATGACCAGGAGGAATCTGGCCCAGAAATGGTGTACTGTTTCTTCAGGCTCTAGCCTAATTTGGGATAGATCGCGTAAGTTTGGGTGGGTGGGTGGAATTGAGTACGAATCCTCACCCAATCTGAGACTCAGGGGACAAGGAGTTTCCGAACTCGGAAGTTTGGATTCTTGGATGTTTTCCGATAAATCAAGCCCGCTGCCTGATTCTAGGTTCAGGCCTTGAGTGATGTCCTCCCCTCCGCGGGTATCCGGCTTGGAGGGATCGGGAATCCGGACATAGCTAGTCCTTAAGATAGATGACGGGTTGCCGCATTGTTCCTCCACCACTGCAACGTGATGGGTGACCTGGGTAAGGATGGCAATGGGTACCCATTACCCGTGTACCCTGCGGGTAAAAACCCTATTAGGGTAAGGGTAGGGGACAAAACTTTACCCATGGGTACTTAAATGGTAAAATATCATATCCATCGGGCAGAGAGGGTACGGGTATGGGATCGTATAACCCATGCCCGCGTACCCATGTACCCATGTAAAATGTTGACAAGTGGGTTCCCTTTAATATCCTATTGTATTAATTTTCCCCTCCTAATCGCACTAGGTTAAAACTATAATGTGTAGTCAAATTATCTCTACAATTTATCATGATTTTGTGAACTTCAAGTGCATCCTATGTGTTGTTATTTATGATTATGTGTTGGTGTTTAACATTTTTATGTGTCACTTTATAGTCAAGTATTTTGTTTATGAGAATGTGTTGTTGTACATGGTTGTTTAAAATGTGTTGCTATTAGTAATTTATGATTATATGTTGCTTTTTACAACTATTTTCTACTCAACTGATGTGTTGTAAGCATGGGTATTTTGACCCGCGGGTACCCATATACCCTGTTGGGTGACGGGTATGGGAAAAAATTGTACCCTTGATGGGTATGGGTATGGGTGATGGGTAAGTTCAGAGTGGATGGGTAAGGGTATGGGGTGGCTCCACCCGTACCCATACCCTGCGGGTGCCATCCCTAGACCTGGGGAGAGTTGATCTCTCTCAGATCGGGTTTGGGCCCAATCTGATCATAGTCTGTAGCGACTCCTAGGGCGGCGATGCGATCCAAGAGCTCGTTCAGGGAAGAACTTCATTGGATCTAACTGCTCGGCGAGTTCCGAGTTGACGTGAAGATTGCTTTCGATGACCCGAGAAGTCATCGTCGGCGCAGCGGCCGAACAGGTGGTAATAAGAAAACCACCTAGCCAGAGAGTTTGGCCGATAGCCAAAGTTCCCTCAGCAACAGTGCCGTCTTTAAAGACGGGATGAGACATCCTTCCTGATGGTGACGGCACAGCGGAACTCTCAATGAAAGCACCAATGTCGCTGTCAAAACCAGCGAATCTCGGGTAGGGGGTCCCAAACTGTGCGTCTAGGCCGGATGGTAACAGGAGGCAGGGGACACGTTGTTTTACCCAGGTTCGGGCCCTCTTGATGGAGGTAAAACCCTACGTCCTGCTTGATTAATATTGATGATATGGGTAGTACAAGAGTAGATCTACCACGAGATCAGAGAGGCTAAACCCTAGAAGCTAGCCTATGGTATGATTGTATGTTATGGTTGTTGCCCTACGGACTAAAACCCTTCGGTTTATATAGACACCGGAGAGGGTTAGGGTTACACAAGGTCGGTTACAAAGGAGGAGATATCCATATCTGTATTGCCTAGCTTGCCTTCCACGCCAAGTAGAGTCCCATCCGGACACGAGATAAAGTCTTCAATCTTGTATCTTCATAGTCTAACAGTCCGGCCAATGGATATAGTCCGGCTATCCGGAGACCCCCTAATCCAGGACTCCCTCAGTCATCTTGCCTGAGATCCCGCAAGGAAGAAGAACGAGTCCGTGAAGAAGACAAACGGATGAAGTCGAACGGATCCTCACAAACGCAACGTTGTCGGACTAACCAGAAGAAGCAACACCGGAAAGAAGCAAACAACATAGTAAACAACCACCACATAAACATGGCATGATGCGCAAACAAGTATGATGCATGTCCGGTTTAAATATGCATGGCATGACAAAGGGCACAAACAAAACTACAAGTTAAGTGGAGCTCAATATGCAACGAGTTGCATATTGACGGAACACCACATCAATTGTTTACTTCTCTCTCGTTTATGTACCCAACAATATTAAATGTTATTAAGCATGGCAAGAGGTGAAGCATATGAAAACTACACATTTAAGCAAGTTTAAATGAGGCCGGAAACATCAAAGAACGATTCCAGTAATCCTCATATGCATTTAGCAATTTGGTGCAACAACAAACTAACCATTTTAAATGTTGTTATCATGATGCAGATGACATTGCAAGTTTTATGCAGTATTTATGAAAACGTTGACATGATAAGATATGAGGCATTTGTCGCTATGGCGGAAGGGAAAAGGGGTGCCACGACGGCGAAATGGAAATGTTACCATGGCAACATTCCGGTGATCCGGCAACTCAAATGAGATGCTAGTGCAAAGGAACAAGTGTGGGTGCACGAAACATGCAAGAGTGACGGGGAGTGATCCCGGATACCGGGTGTCCCACATGTCGGTGGCAAGGCAAAAGAGGGGCAACGTGCACCAATAGTTCGGACTCGAGGTGAACAAGGGTGCATCTCATACAACATGCATTTCGTTCACGGGCATCGTCTCGGGGTTATACCTTCGAAGCGTGCGTTATCGGAGGGGTTCGAGTTCGATGCGGTGTAGGGGAAGTAGTGGAAGTCGACGTTCTCGCGACGGTAGTGGAGTAGACGTTCTCGCAATGGTAGTCGTTCACGTTCTTAGTCGCACAAGTTTTCGTAGATGTTCAGGGTCACGGCGAGAAACTTGACGTCCACGGAGTCCTCGAGGGTCGATGGTAGTGGTACTTGGCAAAATGCACGTCAAGGGTAGTTGTTCTCGTATCGACGTGGTACTTGGCGATTTCGGAGACGACGGAAGACGAACTTGGCGGTCCTCGTAGAACTAGTACTTGGCGTTAGTGATACACATTTCGAAAGTGGTTCACGGCGATGGTAGTCGAAACTTGGTGATCCGAAAGGGTACTTGGCGAATAACGGTCGTCGTGGTACTTGGTGAAATCCTCGGAGATGGACTTGTCGCATCAAGGTCTTCGGTGCCACAGTACATGTCGAGCAAGAGTCGAAGTCGCGGTACTTGGCGCCCTGGTCGGGGTGGCAGAGCATCGCTGAACTTCCATTTGAGACAACAATAAGGGACTCGGCGAAAATCTGCTGGCAGGTGCGGCCGTCTGTGGTTGTGCACTGGGCTAGAGGCAGCCCTGGACAGCAGGGAAGGATCATGGCAAGGTGTAGCAGGGAGAGGGGAACAAGGAACGCTGGAGAAGGGACTCGCTAGCGGGCGAGGCGCAGGGGTCGGAGACGGGACGCGCACAGCAGGGAGCTCATCGGCCGGAGCTGATGGTCAACGCGGCCGCAGGGTCGCGGGCACGAGGGCTCGACGACGCTCCTGTTGCCGCTCACGACGAAGAAGGGAGGACCATGGGCGTGCGACGGGGCACTGCCTCGCGGCTGTGGACGCGAGCGATGGGGGAGGCTGAGAACTCCGGCGACGCGGAGGTGTAGGAGAGGTCCGGCGGAGGTCATGGATGAAGCAGCAGGGCGGAGGCGTCGCGCCATGGCGGGGAGGCGACGGAGGGGAGACAGAGGAGTTTGCTGGGGAGGGCGGCCTCCAGGGAAACAGCGCCGCTGCGGGGACGCGAGGGGAGGAGGAGCTTCGGCAGTGGCGGTTGCGTGGGATCGGGACGAAGGGGTCGAGAGGGAGATGGGGACGAGCGGGATCGGGCTCCCTGGCGGCGCGAGGGGATAGAATGAGGGAGTTGGGATCGGCCTAGGGTTAGGATTAGGTGGGCCAAAAGGCCGGCCTAGTGGGGAGGCGACCGGCTGGGCTTGCTGGATTGGGCTCTCCCTCTCCTCTCTTTCTTCTAAAAAACCTGATCTCTTTTCTATATATTGCATAGACAGAAATAGAAAGAAAGTATAGAGGGTTTTGGAATGGATGAGAGGAGAGAGGGACATATTTCTAGAAACCAAGAAATATGCCCGACTTACTAAAAGTGGTTTGGGAAATTTGAAGGACAGAAAACTAATTCAAGTTTGAATTAAAATTCAAACTTGAACCATTTTTGATCCCAACCAAAACAAATTCAAATGATCTGAAATTTTACAGAGCGGGTGTAGGAAAAAGGCAAGATTTATAGGGAAAAGATGAACATTAATGGACGAGGAATAAGGTCACTTGCAAAGACATGAAAGAAGAAGGAAATGAGAGGTGATGATGCATGGGTATGGCTTGAGAGAGATATGACAAGGAAAAATATATGAAGTTAAGTCGGATACAAGAAGAGTTGAAGAGTAATGCAATTTTGTGATGGGTGATTCCAAGTTAATGGAATATTTACAATAGCTCCCTAATAATAGTAGGAGACTTTTATATGTTATAAAGAGAATTTCACCATGTGAACTCCCTCGATTTAAATGGATCAAAGATCCATGCTATTTATTTATTTGAGTTAAGAAAAAGAAATGACATGATGACATGATGCAATGCACACGATGCAAAGAACCAAACAAAACACACGACGAAACCCGGAAACCCTGGAAGGCATCTGAAGCTCTGGTCTTGTGGCGTCACAACACTCCACCACTACGAGAGGATCTCGTCCCGAGATCTAGAATGGCACCGGAGGGAAAATGGAAGAGAAAGAGAAGACGTAAAACTAAGTTGCTTCTTTGACAAACGAGTGAAACCAAAGAACCTTGAACTGGTTAAGCCATTTTGAGCAAAGACAACAACGAAGATGCACAAAGTTGAAAGCACTCCGGTAGGGAAGAGGAACAAGGAAGAACAAATTCGGACAACACTCCGGTTGAAAAGAGATGCAAGGCTTGATAAGGCGAAAAGAACTTGAGCAAAAGGCACAACACTCCGGTTAAATGGATAAGCATGAAAAGAACAAGGTCCTGACAAGAACAAGAAGAAGGGTTGAAGAGAGCAACAACACAATGCCTCCGGAAGAAAAGAGAGAAAAGGAATGAAATGAACAGAGGAGAAAACAACATCTTCTACCTTAAATGAGCTAGCAAAAGCATCTTTAGGAGAAGGTTCGAACGGAGTTGTTGGAAAACCAACAACGAAAAAGCATAAGCTTGATATGGGATTATAGTAAACATCTCAAAATTATGAGGTAACAACTTGCCACTCACGAAAAAGATTTGATTGGATTGATATTACAAGGAGATGAGAAACTATATCACCGGGAGGATAAATGAAGAACTTGGGTCATTTATAAGCACCATAAATAGCAACAATCCTTAGGGAAGGCTTTACGTGAAATATAACCCAAGATAACTCCAATGAAGAGATTGATGGATTTACAATACCTCATTCTTAACAACATGTGAACCATGAAACATGAACTCAAATTATCAAGAATGACATAATACCACCTCCAATGATACGGTAGAAAGAATTGCACTCCAGATTGCAAGATGAAGAAGGCTTGAGCTCCTCTGAAAAGAATCTTGATGAACACTTCGCGAAGGGAATTAAATCCTTGATGAATCATCATGTAGAACATCCATGAAGAACTCCAGTAACAAAATGATGATAAAAAGAAAGAGAAATTGAAAACACAAGGTAAAGCCTTGTAATGCTTTAGATGGATCTTCGTGGTGATATAATTGAGAGAGCTAGGAACTCCACGAAAAGAAAAGATGAAACCATTGAAATAGAGGATGTGATGAATCTCCGGAATATGGAATTGAATCACTTGATGAAACAAGCATAAGAATTAATCATGATTATCCTTCACCAATTAAATTGATGACAAACAATGGATTTGGCATGCTACTTATTCTCGTAGAAAGGATTAAGATAGATATAGCGTCAACTTGGGAAGGTCTTTAACGATCCACCGGAAGGATTTGGAAAACAACGAATGAATCTGTATGATAACGAAGGAAGAGAATTCTTGAACGAACCACCATAAGGATTGAACAGAACGAATAAAACAAGAAGAAACACCGGGAAGAATTGGAAAACGAAAGAAGATAGTTGAGAGAGTTTAGATACAAGAGAACTAAGAGATCATGAACTGATTAGAGAATATACTTGAATGATGCACCGGTTAGATTTGGAGAATGATAGCTGAAAGCTGAGAATGAATACTTCTGGGATGATGGGATCTGGATGATCAAACTGAAAAGACTCCTGAATTGCTCCGGATGGGTGAAAAGAATTCTCACATTCGAAAATAATTATGAGAGGATGGAAACAAGCTAGCACCATGAGTCTTGAAGAGAATGGAGCAAGATTAAAGAGAAACTCTTCTTCGGTCTTCAAAATCTGAGAATTACAACGAGAAACACCACCCTGAATTATTGAGATACTCCGAGAGAATGAAAAGCGAAGGGGTTGATCCAACGATGAAAAGAATTTGACCGATCTTGGCGAAACACATAGGACTGATGATAATTCATTCTTACGTTAAACTTGGAAAAAAAATTGAGAGTAACTCCGGGAAGATTAGAAGAGTCAGGTAAGATCCTGGGAAAAGACCTGTGGGTTAGGGCCCACTCAAAAGAAACACCGTTGAAATGATTGCTTGAAAAGAGAGATTGCACCGGTTGAATTAAAAGGCTTGAATGAGAGAACATCCTCGAAAGATCTTGAACGAATGCAGAGTGGAAACACGAATCTTTGAGATATCTTGAGCACTCCGGAACAATTGAATAGCGAGAAAAGGATGATTAAGAATTGCACCGGTATGAGAAAGCATTAGAAACGAGGAAAAAGGATATGATCAACAAAGCTAGAATCGAAACCACCGGAGAAGAAAATGATTGAAGAGTGACGAACTTGAAGCTCCGTTAGAATCTTCATGAGAATCACCAGGTAAGAACATTGAAAGAAAGGAATGGAGAAAAATTCACATGAATAAAATGGATACTTGATTCAGAAATCTGAGCCCTTGAAGAAAAAGGGTGGGAGGGCAGGAAAACAAAGGCAACTTGGGACGGATGAAACAAACAACGTTGAGAAGAACTGATAATTGATCTTGCGGATGTTGAAATGAATGGATCCACTTGAAGAGAGACACACCGGTTCGGAAGAAATTGAGATGTCAAACTCGAAGATCAAAAAGGATTTGTATTCACATAGGAATATGAGAACACCGCTTAGGAAAGGTATGGAATCAACATTTGACTCTGAAGCAACTCGAATACCACAATTCAAAACAAAACAAAGGATTGGCTTGCAGAATAAGCCAGAACAAACATATGATAGAGATTTCGTCCGAAGTTTTTGTGGTGGGACCTACATGGGCTTGATCGTACAGCACCATCATGTACAAGGCAGTGCACATGACATACGAAGCATCCCCGAGTCAGCATAGCCAAGGACTCTTTAAGGCACAATGAGACCACTGTAAAACCAACCGTGGATAGGCGGACCACTAGACGTCGAACCCCAATCTCATATCATGCATCTCTCGGAAAGATATCCTAAGAGCTACTTGAATTCCCACTTATAAACTCCCAAAATTTTCTGGTTATGCAATCAGGTGTTGGGGATACAGGGGAAGCATAATATCTCACCCAAAACTAGCAAATCCTACATCCAGCTGTATCCATCCTTCAACACATAACCAAGAAACCTTCGGAAATCATTTACCTCAACCTTCGAAAAGCATCTGTTATACGAGTTATGGCAATACTCCCAAACTCCCGCCCTAGTACTGGGTGGCGTCAAGGTTATCTCACCAACAACTGCATAAAAGAGATTCTTGATGTCGACGAAACTCAGGTATACCAGAACTACAACGATAAAATTGTAACGACAACACCTCGGAGCTCAACTCCCCGGGACACTGCCACAACCCCTAAATGTCAGGAGGCACCAAGAACAATGTTCTCGTCACAAAACCATCAGAACGATTCCAAGATACCCGCGTGATCCTAAAAAAAAATTAGTGAAATTTGAGAAGAGAAGAGTCAAAACTCTACGTCGGGATACCTCACCAGAGCGATGAAGGGACTGAGGAGTAAAAAGGATTCCTACTCTCTGATATATATAATCCTATAAGACTCAAAACATTTTCTAGACTCAACAACGCCAGCGATTCGATCAAGCAGGGGGCTCCTAAGTCGGGGAAGGCTCTGATACCAACTTGTAACGCCCATGATGCGGCTATATCTCCCACGTGTCCGAGCACGACTTAGAGGCATAACCACATTGTAAGCAATGTCGCAAGTGAGGTAATCTTCACACAACCCATGTAATGAATAAGATAAGAGGTACATAGTTGGCTTACAATCGCCACTTCACACAATACATGAATAAAGCATTACCACATCCAGATACAAACAAGGTCCGACTACGGAACCAAAAAAAGAAGACTACCCCAAAAGCTACATAGATCCCCGATCGTCCCAACTGGGCTCCACTACTGTTCAACTGGAAACGAAACAACATAACGAACACGATCTTCATCGAGCTCCTCCTTGAGCTTGGTTGCGTCATCTGCACGGTATCATCGGCACCTACAAACTGGTTTTGGAAGAATCTGTGAGTCACGGGGACTCAGCAATCTCACACCCTCGCGATCAAGACTATTTAAGCTTATAGGTAGGGAAAGGTAGTGAGGTGGAGTCTGCAGCAAGCACTAGCATATATGGTGGCTAACTTACGCAAATGAGAGCGAGAAGGCAAAGCACGTTCGAGAATCTATGATCAAGAAGTGATCCAAGAACAACCTACGTCAAGCATAACTCCAACACCGTGTTCACTTCCCAAACTCCGCCAGAAAGAGACCATCACGGTTACACACGCGGTTGATGCATTTTAATTAACTTAAGCTTCAGGTTTTCTACAACCGGACATTAACAAATTCCCATCTGCCCATAACCGTGGGCACGGCTTTCGAAAGTTCATAACCCTATAGGGGTGTCCCAACTTAGCCCATCACAAGCTCTCACGATCAACGAAGGATATTCCTTCTCCCAGGAAGACCCGATCAGACTCGGAATCCCGGTTACAAGACATTTCGACAATGGTAAAACAAGACCAGCAAAGCCACCCGAATGTGCCGACAAATCCTGATAGGAGCTGCACATATCTCGTTCTCAGGGCACACCGGATTGTCCAAACTTCCGGTAGGCCAGCCCAGAGTTGCCCTGGTGGCCACCGGCGGCTGACAAGGTGGACCAACACTCAGAGCAGCACTGGCCCAGGGGTTTAATAAAGATGACCCTTGAGCCAGCCGACCCAAGGGAAAGAAAAGGCTAGGTGGCAAATGGTAAAACCAATGTTGGTCCTTGCTGGAGGAGTTTTATTCAAGGCGAACTGTCAAGGGGTTCCCATTATAACCCAACCGTGTAAGGAACGCAAAATCAAGGAACATAACACTGGTATGACGGAAACTAGGGCGGCAAGAGTGGAACAAAACACCAGGCATAAGGCCGAGCCTTCCACCCTTTACCAAGTATATAGATGCATTAATTAAATAAGAGATATTGTGATATCCCAACAATAATCATGTTCCAACATGGAACAAACTCCAATCTTCACCTGCAACTAACAACGCTATAAGAGGGGCTGAGCAAAGCGGTAGCATAGCCAAACAACGGTTTGCTAGGACAAGGTGGGTTAGAGGTTTGGCATGACAACATGGGAGGCATGATATAGCAAGTGGTAGGTATCGCAGCATAGGCATAGCAAAAGAGCGAGCATCTAGCAAGCAAAGACAGAAGTGATTTCGAGGGTATGGTCATCTTGCCTGAGATCCCGCAAGGAAGAAGAACGAGTCCATGAAGAACACAAACGGACGAAGTCGAACGGATCCTCACAAACGCGATGTTGTCGGACTAACCCGAAGAAGCAACACCAGAAAGAAGCAAACAACATAGTAAACAACCACCACATAAACATGGCATGATGCGCAAACAAGTATGATGCATATACGGTTTAAATATGCATGGCATGACAAAGGGCACAAACAAAACTACAAGTTAAGTGGAGCTCAATATGCAACGAGTTGCATATTGACGGAACACCACATCAATTGTTTACTTCTCTCTCATTTATGTACCCAACAATATTAAATGTTATTAAGCATGGCAAGAGGTGAAGCATATGAAAACTACACATTTAAGCAAGTTTATATGAGGCCGGAAACATCAAAGAACGATTCCAGTAATCCTCATATGCATTTAGCAATTTGGTGCAACAACAAACTAACCATTTTAAATGTTGTTATCATGATGCGGATGACATTGCAAGTTTTATGTAGTATTTATGAAAACGTTGACATGATAAGATATGATGCATTTGTCGCCATGGCGGAAGGGAAAAGGGGTGCCACGGCGGCGAAACGGAAATGTTACCATGGCAACATTCCGGTGATCCGGCAACTCAAATGAGATGCTAGTGCAAAGGAACAAGTGTGGGTGCGCGAAACGTGCAAGAGTGACAGGGAGTGATCCCAGATACCGGGTGTCCCACATGTCGGTGGCAAGGCAAAAGAGGGGCAACATGCACCGATAGTTCGGACTCGAGGCGAACAAGGGTGCATCTCATACAACATGCATTTCGTTCACGGGTGTCGTCTCGGGGTTATACCTTCGAAGCATGCGTTATCGGTGGGGTTCGAGTTCGATGCGGTGTAGGGGAAGTAGTGGAAGTCGATGTTCTCGCGACGGTAGTGGAGTAGACGTTCTCACAATGGTAGTTGTTCACGTTCTTAGTCGCACAAGTTTTCGTAGATGTTCAGGGTCACGGCGAGAAACTTGACGTCCACGGAGTCCTCGAGGGTCGACGGTAGTGGTACTTGGCAAAATGCACGTCGAGGGTAGTTGTTCTCGTATCGACGTGGTACTTGGCGATTTCGGAGACGACGGAAGACGAACTTGGCGGTCCTCGTAGAACTAGTACTTGGCGTTAGTGATACACGTTTCGAAAGCGGTTCACGGCGATGGTAGTCGAAACTTGGTGATCCGAAAGGGTACTTGGCGAATAACGGTCGTCATGGTACTTGGTGAAATCCTCGGAGATGGACTTGTCGCATCAAGGTCTTCGGTGCCACGGTACATGTCGAGCAAGAGTCGACGTCACGGTACTTGGCGCCCTGGTCGGGGTGGCAGAGCATCGCTGAACTTCCGTTTGAGACAACAATAAGGGACTCGGCGAAAATCTGCTAGCAGGTGCGGCCGTCTGTGGTTGTGCACTGGGCTAGAGGCAGCCCTGGACAGCAGGGAAGGAGCATGGCGAGGTGTAGCAGGGAGAGAGGAACAAGGAACGCCAGAGAAGGTACTCGCTAGCGGGCGAGGCGCAGGGGTCGGAGACGGGACGCGCACAGCAGGGAGCTCAACGGCCGGAGCTGATGGTCAACGCGGCCGCAGGGTCGCGGGCACGAGGGCTCGACGACGCTCCTGTTGCCGCTCACGACGAAGAAGGGAGGACCATGGGCGCGCGACGGGGCACTGCCTCGCGGCTGTGGACGCGAGCGATGGGGGAGGCTGAGAACTCCGGCGACGCGGAGGTGTAGGAGAGGTCCGGCGGAGGTCATGGACGAAGCAGCAGGGCGGAGGCGCCGCGCCATGGCGGGGAGGCGATGGAGGGGAGACAGAGGAGTTTGCTGGGGAGGGCGGCCTCCAGGGAAGCAGCGCCGCTGCGGGGACGCGAGGGGAGGAGGAGCTTCGGTAGTGGTGGTTGCGTGGGATCGGGACGAAGGGGTCGAGAGGGATATGGGGACAAGCGGGATCGGGCTCCCTGGCAGCGCGAGGGGAGAGAATGAGGGAGAGAACAAGGGAGTTGGGATCGGCCTAGGGTTAGGATTAGGTGGGCCAAAAGGCCGGCCCAGTGGGGAGGAGACCGGCTGGGCTTGCTGGATTGGACTCTCCCTCTCCTCTCTTTCTTCTAAAAAACCTGATCTCTTTTCTATATATTGCATAGACAGAAATAGAAAGAAAGTACAAAGGGTTTTGGAATGGATGAGAGGAGAGAGGGACATATTTCTAGAAACCAAGAAATATGCCCGATTTACTAAAAGTGGTTTGGGAAATTTTAAGGACAGAAAAATAATTCAAGTTTGAATTAAAATTCAAACTTGAACCATTTTTGAACCCAACCAAAACAACTTCAAATGATCTGAAATTTTACAGAGCGGGTGTAGGAAAAAGGCAAGATTTATAGGGAAAAGATGAACATTAATGGAGGAGGAATGAGGTCGCTTGCAAAGACATGAAAGAAGAAGGAAGTGAGAGGTGATGATGCATGGGTATGGCTTGAGAGAGAGATGACAAGGAAAAATATATGAAGTTAAGTCGGATACAAGAAGAGTTGAAGAGTAATGCAATTTTGTGATGGGTGATTCCAAGTTAATGGAATATTTACAATAGCTCCCTAATAATAGTAGGAGACTTTTATATGTTATAAAGAGAATTTCACCATGTGAACTCCCTCGATTTAAATGGATCAAAGATTCATGCCATTTATTTATTTGAGTTAAGAAAAAGAAATGACATGATGACATGATGCAATGCACACGATGCAAAGAACCAAACAAAACACACGACGAAACCCGGAAACCCTGGAAGGCATCTGAAGCTCCGGTCTTGGGGCGTCACACAAGGCAGAGCAGTCTTCTCCACAAATCGAAATGGGCCTCGCAACCCAGGAATAGTTCGCATAAAGCGACATAGCCCGCGATGTGCAGAACGGAGGCCGGAGTAAAATTATGTAGCTGAAGGCCATAGTACTCCAGAAGCCCTCGAAGGAATGGGTGAATTGGGAACCCCACACCCCTTAGTAGATAGGGGACGAAGCACACTCGTTCTCCCGCAGACGGATTGGGGAAATCCTCCGCCTGGGTTTTTCCGTTGAAGGAGGCCAATCCTGCTCGAACAGGGACCAGATCTGCAGGAGGAAGAAATCCTTGCGTTTGTAGCTTCGCTAATTGGCTGTGGAGCACGGAGCACCTCTCCCACTCGCCCCTCTCTAGGTTGGAACGGGAAGAGGAGCCAAGAATGTTGGCCATGTTGGAATGGTTTTGCCTGGCAGTGCCTAAGGATTTTCTCCGCGTGATGCTGAAAGGATCTGAGATCCAATCTCTTTAAATAGAAACTCTTTCTTGCAGGACTAGGGTGATATTTGCAAAAAAATACCCTGACTATCCACGTTCGTCTGACATGTGGAAGATGAAGTCATAAATGCACAGAAGCCGAGGGGTGTGGCGTTGAATTGAAAGCCGAACACCCTACTTGGAGGACGTGGGAGGAGGAACCCGCCTTGCAATGACGAAGACAATTTGCACGCCGAACACCTCGTCATTGAAGCCTGGTTCGGGGGCTACTGAGGGAGTCCTGGATTAAGGGGTCCTCGGGCATCCGGCCTATTAGCCATGGGCCGGACTGATGGGCTGTGAAGATATGAAGACTGAAGACTGTACTCGTGTCCGGATAGGACTCTCCTTGGCGTGGAAGGCAAGCTTGGCGACAGGATATGTAGATTCCCTTCTTTGTAACCGACCTTGTGTAACCCTAGATCCTCCTGGTGTCTATAGAAACCGGAGGACTTAGTCCGGATAGGATACTCATTATCATAGCCATACAAGCTAGACCTCTAGGGTTTAGCCATTACGATCTCGAGGTAGATCAACTCTTGTAATACTCATATTCATCAATATCAATCAAGAAGGACGTAGGGTATTACCTCCATAGAGAGGGCCCGAACCTGGGTAAACATCGTGTCCCTTGTCTCCTGTTACCATGGACCTTAGACGCACAGTTCAGGACCCCCTACCCGTGATCCGCCGGTTTTGACACCGACACCCTCCCCCCAGGGCCCATTGGGCAGGCTTATCGCTCCCACGTGGGCCCCCTTGACATGAAATCAACGCCATAAATTCCTATAAATACCAAAAGCCCCAGAAAGAAACCTAGAACTTCCGCTCCGTCACTGTAATTCTCTGTACCGAAGCGATCTCATCTGGAAACCTTCTTTGGCACCCTGTCAAAGGGGGAAATCATCACCAGAGGCCATCTTCATCATCCTGGCGGCCACCATGATGAGGAGGGAGCAGCTCACCCTTGGGGCTGAGGGTATGTACCGTAGCTATGTGTTTGATCTCTCTCCCTCTCACTCACTCTCGTGTTCTTGATTTAGCATGACCTTGATGTACCGCGAGCTTTGTCAATATAGTTAGATCATATGGTGTTTCTCCCTCTCTATCTTGTTGTGATGAATTGAGTTTTTACCTTTGAGGTTTCACTATTATCGGATTGAATAGTTTTATGGATTTGAGATTACTTGATGTATGTCTTACATATGAATACCTTGGTGACAATGGGGTATTATATTGATTCACTTGATGTATGTTTTGGCACTCAACTCATGGATTCTCGGGCTGACATTGGGGTAATCTATGCATAGGGGTTGATGCACATTTTCATCCTACTTTCTCTGGTGGAAATCTTTGAGCAGTCTTTGAGTTCTTTGTGTTGGACTGAATATTGTGAATCTGGAGTTGTTTGATGCATATCAAATAATCAATTCATGGATACTTGTGATGACATTGGAGTATCTTGGTGACATTAGAGTTGGTTGATGTTTATCATTTGGTGTTATTTTGGTACGAATTCTAGGGCTGTTTGTGACACTTATAGGGATGGATCAATAGATTGATTGGAAAAGATAACTTTGAGGTGGTTTCGTACCCTACAACAATTTGTGTTATGTTCTCCGCTGGATAAGAACTTTGGAGTGACTCTTTGTCGCACATTGAGGGATTGTTATTTGATTCAATTATGTTAGCATCGTTGAGAGCTTGCACTAGTGAAAGTATGAACCGTTTGTGCTCACTGTTGTTACTTGCTACCTTGCCATTTTTTTATTTTCAGATTACAAAAACCTATATCTACTATCCACACTACACATATATCACCATCTCTTCGCCGAACTAGTGCACTTATACAATTTGCCATTGTATTGGGTGTGTTGGGGACATGAGAGATTTCTTGTATTTGATTTCAGGGTTGTTTGAGAGATACCATCTTCATCCTACGCCTCCCACGGATTGATAAACCTTAGGTCATCCACTTGAGGGAAAATTGCTATACAAAACCCTGCGCTTGGAGGTCCAATACGAGTCTACAAGGATAAGTTGTGTAGTAGACATCAAGGCTTTGCGTGATTCTCCTACTGGATTGATACCTTGGTTCTCACTGAGGGAAATACTTATCTCTACTGTGTTGCATCTCCTCTCCTCTTCGGGGAAAATCCCAACGCAGCTCACAAGTAGCAGGCAGCAGGCAGACGGAGCGGCGGTGGTGCTCGGGATCTTTGTGTGCTCGTTGTCGTGCTTGATTTTGGCGCATCCTAGCAAGAGGAAACTCATGAGGAAGATAGACGGGATCGAGGACCGAAAATAAGGCAAGAGTGAGGGGCATAGCTCACCTGCGTGGGCGGAATCACTCGCTGGAGTTGGGCGTCCGTGGCGGAGTTGCGAGCACCGGCACGGGCAACCTGGCGGCGGAGAGGGTGCGAGAGGGAGGGAAACAAAAGATGGGGTATTGGGGGTTCAATAGAGGTGCTCATGGTGCCGGGCGTGGCCGGAGGCGACGTGGGGAGGTGGGATGCCCACGGCTGTTGCGGGAGGTCGTGCGCGAAGTGGGGGATGACCCCGATAGGTGGGGGCCCATGTCACCGAGAGGGAGAGGGAAGAGAGAACGCGGGTGGGCTGGCTCGGGGCGCGCGGCTGGGCCGCGTAGGTTAGGTGGGCTAGGTTTAATTTTTTTTCCTTTTCTTCTATTTCTCTCTCTTTTTCTTTTTTTGTTTTCTCTATAAATTCAGTTCTGTTTTGAATTTAAACTTTGTTCCAATAATGACTATTTTCTACTAAGGGCTAGCTAGGTTTCCACTATTTCCATTGGGCTTTTAACCCTTCTGGACAAACAATCAAGAAAATCTAAGTCAATCACAAGTAATCCTAGGCAATCATGGGGTTTTTATAGAAAATTTTAAATTCCCTATGAAAATTTTAACATACCAGATTTGGGAAAAATCTAGGATGTGACACATTCCTCATGAACAAATTGACCTCTTGCTTGCGGAAAGACAAACGTGATCTTCGAATGGCTCATCGCCTTTAAGAGCCTCCTCGAGACAATCCCAAATTTCTTTGGCAGTCTTGAGAAGAGCAATGTAGTCATTATAATCATCGGTCACCGCGGTGCACAATATGTTGTGGGTTATAGCATTGAGTTGATCATCAACTGCTTCCCTTGGAGTGAGATTCATGGGATCATGGGGTTTGAAACCGTTCACCACAATCCTCCATAGTTACGTAGAAGCACTAGGATGTGAGACTCCATATCTAGTTTCAACTTAGCAAACGCGTTAGCCTTCAAAGGGGGGCGAGGCCCAACATTATTAATGCGAGGGTGTTGCAAGGGTTGAGGTGAGTAAAAAGGCTCTATGGCATTATACTTGGGTACGGGTGTGAGACTCGGTGATGCAAGAGTTTCCCTCGTGTCATTCGCATCATGAACTTCATTTGGATTTAATGAATTTGATGCGGATGTTGAGGCTTTAAGCGCACATCAACTTCATCCTTGACTGAGGAGAGAACCTTTTTCAACATTGCGGTTTTGAAGTCCGCAAATATAGAAAGCATATCTGTCGCAGTCAAGGTGGTGTTTGAGTTCATGGGGCTACGGGAACAACGGTTGGAGGTTGTTGTACCTCGGCCGTGGCGGCTGGTAGTCCAAGACCAACCACCGCAACTTGTAGTGCATCCCCCAAATTCTCTTGATATTCCATATCCCCTAGGGTGGTTAAACCTTATATTAGAGCACGAGGCTCCGATACTAATTTAAAGGATCGATGCAGCCAACTAGAGGGGCGTGAATAGTAGACTACAAATTTTAAGCTTAATTAGAAATTTGAGGGGATTGTGGATAAATAGATTTCTCTAGAAATGCAACTAGATGAACGGTCTTATATGACAAGCAAGCTCAAAGCAAAGTAAGCTAGGCAACAATATAATTAGCAAGCCCACACGCATACAAAAGAAAGCAAAGTGCGGGAACGCATTAACCTTAAGTGAGTCGGGGACGTGGATGTTATCCTGAAGTTCACTCTTTCTTGCGGAAGAGCTAATCTTTTATTGGAGCAGTGCCGGGGCCAAAGCTTGCGAAACGGCACCGAAGCCTCACAGTATTCTCCTCGTGTCACCCTCAACGGATGAGCCTCGAATCACTCGGGGGTGGTCTTGAAGGCGGCCACCACACCTCTACATACGTCTTTAGAGCACACCACAAGCAAAGAAGCTTTCAGAGGAACCCTAACCACCTAGGAGCCCAAACCCCAAGAGTAGCAAGTCAATGGTGAACAAAAACTTACGGGGAACACGAATTGGTTTGGTCAAAGTATAGATTGGGTCCTACTCCCTCAATCCCCAAAATTTCAACAAGTTTGGATGGAGGGATTGGAAGGAATGAACAAAATGGAGTTTGGCAATGGTGAAGCTTAACAAGACATAAGGCTTAGGGTTGGAGATGGAGGAAAGGGGCATTTTATAGTATTTTTGACCGGATGCAGATTTCTGCTCGTGAGACCCCGTGCACGGGCTAAGTCAGCCCAGTGCACGTGGGGTGTCAAAGAAGAAACCACCACCCCGTGTGCACGGATGTCCAGGACGCCATGCGCACGGGGTATCTAGAGAGTTACACGCCACCCGTGCACACGGGTCAAAGTCCTCGTACGCACTGGGTGTCCAGAGAGCTACTGACTACCCCGTGCGCACGGGGTATCCTGTAATTTCCTGTTGTAACTCAAGGATACCTTCGTACGAGCACACTGCTCAAGGTAATTTAATAGTAGGTGTAGGAAAGTTGGGTTATAAGTTTTGAATTATCTCCACACGAAATTCATGCACGATGAGTCCTCTTAATAGTACAGTTTTCCAACGACTCAAATCGAACCAAAACGAAAGCCTTCTAGCCGTTGGAAAACCAGGTCTTTAATTATTTTGAAATGGAGGAAGGGTCAGTCATCTCTAACAAGATTTTCATATAATCAATATTTTAAAATAAACTTTAGCAATCGATATTAGTTTCACTAATCATACTGTCGTCACACCTAAATATAATTAAGTGTCACCTGCACTTTCAACTGTGATGCCGATTTGGTTTTTGACTGATCAAAACGACTCAAAACAAGGATGAAACCAGTTGTTTGACTGGAGCCAAGACTGATTTTTGTCCGGTTTGAAAAATTCGAGTTGTCCGGTTATATGAGGTTCTAAAGTAGACGGTTTTAAAGTTTAAGGTTGTTTCTTGAACTTCAGCTTTGTAATATGGACTTCTCACTTTCCTCTTTCTAAGGAAACAGTATAGTACATCGCTGAGCATTGTACGTGTACTACAAAATTGCTAGATTCAAAATAAAAATACATGGGCATTGCTTCTTGTAACAGAAGAGGATACAGTGGGTCTGGTTTGTGCTGAGTGCGTGCATCCTGTTAACACGGCTGCAAGTTTTACCTCATGCTGAAAAAAGAGTAGAGTAGTACAGTGCACCGCGCGGCCCACGGATTAGGCGAAAACAGAGTAAAGGTTATAGACACTTGTCCTCTGCATCCATTTTGTACACTATTAGTGATGATGATACTAGGCTACCAGCAGAGCTCTCAAGCTCCCATGATGATGGCGACGACGGTGAGCTAAAGCTGCTGGTCTAATCGTCCCGGCCGTGCGGCAGCATCTTGAGCGCCTGGAGGAAGGTCTTCTTGAGGCGGCCGAGGTGCGGCCGGACGTTCTGCTTGTCGAGGTAGGTGGTCTTGAGCGCGTCCCACCCCTGCTTGTGGATGGCCATGGGGTCCTTGAGCACCAGGTGGTCGCTGGGGTACTGCTCGCTCAGCGTCGTCTCGTCCAGCTGCACCACGTACTCCAGGTAGTGCACCTCCATCCCCGCCGACGGCTCCGCGAACGTGTTGCGGGCCAGCCACTCCAGCCGCCCGTACGGCACCACCTGCACCAGCACGGCGCCGGCCGGCAGGAACACCATGTTCGTCAGCCCGGCGCCGTGCACGCCCACCATCACGTCGCACGAGTTCACCAGCCGCGCGAACTTGGACGTGTCGGAGGTCGTGTCCGGGTCCCCGATGCGGACGTCGAACCCGAGGCTCCCCGCCATGTCCGCCATGGCGCGCTCGTTCATGAAGGCCCGCCCGCGTGAGGTGCGCCGGGAGATGATCAGCAGCCGGGGCCGGCGGCGGATGTCCCACCGGTCGCCGCTCGGCGTCGCCGTGGCGCGCTCCAGCCCGAACGCGCTGCGCAGCATCTTGCGGAAGTCCGCCACCGAGACGCCCGAAGGCGCCTTGGAGGGATCCACGCCCAGCTCCTTGTGGAACGTCGGCCCGACCACGGCGCTCGGGTAGCACCGGACCTCGTCGTCCGCGTCGATGTCCACCACCTCGTACCGGCTCATCTGCTGGAAGATCTGGATGTACCTGCTCATCCACCACGACTTGTAGCTGCTCACCAGGAACTGGACCTCGCCGGCGAAGCGGTGGGCCGTGATGAAGGCCGGGATGAGCACGTCCGTGTAGTCGTGGAAGGGGTTGCCGGTGAACCCGCCCGTCGAGATCACGAAGGCGGTGGCCGAGCTGTTGGACGTGCACTTGGGCGCCGCGCCGTCGCCGGAGGGGAACGGCTTCAGGGACCACTCCTTGACGTGGGACAGCGCGTACGTGTCGTGCTTCCGGCAGTAGGGCCTGGTCTTCCACTCCCGCTCCAGCGTGTCGACGTAGATGGTCTGGCTTCTCCCCAGCAGGCGCACGTCGCCGGCCGCCTCGCAGGTGTCGGAGCGCCGGCTCGTCTCGTAGCACACCGGCTTGCTGGCATCAACGGCCACCGCGGCTTTGGCGGGCCGCACTGCGGCGTCTAAGGCCTGCTCGGTCTTGGGCTGAATTTCCTCATCCTTGGGCTGAGCTTCCTCCTCCTTGTCTTCCTCCACTGTAAGAAGAAAATCCAGTTCCTGGTGAGATCTGATGCCACCACACTCTTCACCGAATTATTTGGAACAAAAATCTTCAGTGTATAGCAGGGATAGTTTAGGACGAGCTGCTGCTAAATCCGTGGATGGTTCCATTGCTTCTCCTCTCCTCTCCTCTCCTTGTCTGATTTGAGGCTGAATCTCAGCAAAAGTGGATATGATATTACCAAAAGAAACCTGCCGGTAAAGAAATGCCAAGCAGATCTAGACACCCAACCACCCGCTGCATAAAGCGAGCGGCTTCCAATCCACTCACTAATCTTTCTAGACGATAGACACGCCGTGTACGAAGGCGGATAAGTTAGCTTACCGGCTACTGCGGCGGCCTCGTCGGCCTCCGCCGTGGCAGCCGGCTTGCTCACCACCACGGGCTTCGGATCCTCCACTTTGATGGTCTCCGCAACGGCCGTATTACCTGCAGAAACGCAGCGGCACCATGAGAGCGGTCAAACGGCAGCTCTGACGCCCTCAGATTTGCTCCCACCACTGGCCATGCCTCTGCATAGCCAGGAACAAAAGAAGAAAGAGCAAAAAAGAGCAGGCGATGGCGTTACCGATTGGGGAGAACCTGGCCCGGATGAGCGAGAGCGCGACGAGGGAGCAGAGCATGAGGGCCAGGAGAGCCACATTCCCGAACCTCCTCGGCTCGCCCCTCGCGGAGCTCCGGGACTTCATCTCCTCCGGGAGTAGGAGTAGTTCTTTGTCCGGCTGCACGGGTGATGTGAGGCGCTGGGACCTCCAGAGTCTTGCTACGGAGCTCGAGCCGAGCAGCTGATGTGTAAATCAGCGGTGGGTAAAGCGGGCGGCGGAAGCGGCGGCCACCGGCAGCGAGCCCGGTGGAGGGGGGAGAAAGGGGGGGAGTGGACGGAGGAGCAGAGCAAAAGCAGCAAAGGCGCAGCTGCTCATTTGTTTGGGAATAGTAGTGTTTTGTTTGGGAGTGCTGTGGTCGGTCGGTGTGTGTCTGCCTGTGCGCCACTGGTACTACCGAGCACGACTTTTCAGGGCGCCGTAAAATAGCAGCCGCTGCTTCAGACACAGTTTTTAGTTACCCTAACTTGCTTTAATTAGAGATTGTCTTTTGGTGATAATTTTGTTGTCACCACTGTACCAGTAATCTGTTAATTCTCGAGACACGCTAGACTAGACTCTATGGCGAGACATTTGTGATCTGAGTGTCGGTGCGGTGTCAGTGCTAGTAGTAGTAGATCACTGATTGGGATGGGCCTTGCAGCGGGCAGCGGGAGTACTGTAGGGGTACATGCATGCTCTTTGGTCCCGCTCAACGGCAGAATTCGTGTTAGACACAGAACTCCGAGTCCTTGTACATCTTAGTATTTCATACTCCCTTCGCATACGTTTTCTAAGGCTAGTTTTAGCCTACTATAAAACGTTTTATATTTTATTAATACAGAGGTAGTAGTACCCAGCAGATCACCTGTAAAGACGTCTCCAACACCGACACTTAAACAGCCCGCATATGTTCGGACCGTGCGGTCTCAACGTGCTGTGTCATCCAATGTGAGCATGTAACCGTCCGCCGAGCGATCCGGACGCAGTTTCTCTCGTAAACATGAGACAAACTAGGGGCTTGCGGACATTCACACCACTGCCACGCTCACTTAAATGCATCACTGAGATTCCTTTTCTGCAAGTTTCTCTCCTAGCCCACACTCTCTCCTTGCGCCGCTGGTCACCAGCCCGGTCGCTGCCCACTCCGGGCTCCGGCCGCCACCCCCCTCCCACCCGCCATGGGCCCGCCGCGCTTCCCCAGATCCAGCGCTTGTGACAGTCCCCACGCGCCCTCCCCTTTCCCCAGCAGTTCGTCCATGGTGCCAGATTCAATGCCAAGCCTGAGCCCCCCCCTCCCCCCCGTCCGGGATTCGCGTGTTGCGCCTCGAATCCTGCTTCGGGGCAAGGGATCTGGCTGCGCCCCATCCCCTCGAGCTATAGATCCGGAGGGCTTTCCCATTTCGGGCAGGCAGCGGCTTAAATCGATAGTGGTGGTGCCTGAAGCTGCTGCCGATCTTTCCTCCCCGGTGGTGGACGGTGGCTACTGTTAATTAATCTGTGGTGGACGGTGGCCGAGCTATAGTAATAATAAAAATAAAATAAAATAATAATTAATAATTAATAAAAATAATTAATTAATTAACTTAATTAATTCTGATTAAATTAACTAACTAAGATTAATTAATCTAATGATTAATTAACCTAATTAACTATTGTTAATTAACTAACAGAGAATGACAGGAGGAGCCCACCCCCTGTTGACCAGTCAACGTTGACTGGTCAACTGGGACCCCCTAGCCCACCTGTCGGCCACCGGGTACACCTTTGTGTACACAGTGCTGGGTGCACATAGCATCTTAACCTTTATTTTTGAATTAGTAATAATTTCAAAATATTGTTTAAAACTTTGAAAATTCATATAAAATAAATCGCAACTCGGATGAAAATGTTTTCTATGTGAAAGTTGCTCACAAAATCCAACGATTCCGAATACGCGGTCCGTTCATCTGTCACATGCCCCTAGCATGCTGAACATGGAACATTCCCCCTCCGGTCATCTGTCTGACACAGGTCCGGAACCTGGAAAACGTTCCCGGTTGAACCCCCCCTTCACCTATATCGTGTAGCCATACGTAGGTCACTCCCGGCACAGCATTTTACCACGTTATGCTTTGTGATTCTATATTTTCTTTATAATTACTGTTTCTTCCCCCTCTTCTCTCCGGTAGACCCCGAGACCGATGCTGCCCCTACGATCGACTACGTCGACGACGACCCCTCCTTGCCAGAGCAACCAGGCAAGCCCCCCTTTGATCATCCCGATATCACCCATTCCATTCTCTCATGCTTGCATTAGATTTTGCTACTGTTATTGTTTGCTCCTATTCTGCTGCATAGCCTGTTTATTGTAACCTGCTATTGTTACCTACCTGCTTATCCTAAACTGCTTAGTATAGGTTGGTTAGAGACCCATCAGTGACCCCCTCACTTGACCCGACTGCCCCGCTGGATTATCAGAAGACCCGATCAACGGGATCAAAGACCAGGCCCCGACACCTCATGTCACATCACGCCCCTTTGTTGCTCGACTCTGCAGAGTTACCATCAAGTGCCGAGGGTGGAACCTCATACATCACTCCTGATGAGATCTCTATAGAGTAGCTATTCGGTCGTGGTCATCGAGGGTGATTTCCTCCTTAACCACTTTCGATACGACTCTGTCGTGCAACCCCTTAAGTGTGAACCTCGAGGGTGGTTCCTCTTACATTCACCTTGATGTTTACATCGAGTGGGAATCCGACAAGGGTGATTCCTCAGGTTTTCCCCCTTGGTGTTAGACACACGGTTACTATGGTTACTATGACTTTCCACTGGACCATGTTACTAAAGACGGGTTGGCCCTGAGGGGTACCCGCGCGAGCTTAATTGCGAGTGATGTGGAGTCGGGTTGACCTGGAAGGTGCCCGCGAGATACTTACGAGGCGTGGCCGGGCATTCTTAGCCCTTGCCGCAAGTACTCGAGACGGGGCGACGGGGTCACATCGATCGTGAGTCTCTGCTCGTTACCGCGCGTTCCTAATCGACTACGATTTGGATATTTGATCCGAGGGGCCTCTGGCCTGATAGCACTAACCATCACGTGGGCATAGTATGGGTGTTCTACGTCGTATACATCAGCCGAAGCTTAATACACGTCAGCGACTGAGCAGCGCGCTCCGGGTTGGACTGGAAAGCACCTACCTTGTTGAAGGAGGTAGCTAGGTCTGCTCACCGGCCACGTACGCAACATGCAGGAGTTCCCGGGGAGATGGCCCATGACCCCTGGGGGCATAGGTTTAGTCCGGCGTGCTGGCCTCTCTATTAAGCCTAGGTCGGGTTGTGGCGTATTGTTTGGCCGAGGCCGGGCATGACCCAGGAAAGTGTGTCCGTCCGGAGTTAATCGAGCGTGGTGGGTAAGTTGGTGCACCCCTGCAGGGAAGAAAACACCTATCGATAGCCTGTCCTACGGTAACGGACACTTGGAGTTGTATCCCGATCGATACAACTAGAACTGGATACTTGAGATGAGAAATGGTTATGAGACATGATTATGATGAATGGATAGTATGGCTCTGGGATTGCTTTCTCGTAGGGAGTCGAGAAAGGATCTCTGGCCGAGGTTGATAACACTTCTACTACTTTACTTTACTTTATACTACTCTACTCCCTCCTGTTGCTACAAGATGGTGGTTTCCAGAAGATGCTAGTCTTCGATAGGCTAGGCTTTCTCCTTCCCTTCTGGCATTCTGCAGTTTAGTCCACAGATACAGCCCATTTCCTTTGATACAAATGCATACTTAGTTTAGATCTGATGTAAGTCTTGCAAGTACTTTGGATGAGTACTCACGGTTGCTTTGCTACTTCTTTTTCCCCCATACCCGATTGTTGCGACCAGATGATGGATCCCAGGAGCCAGACGACGCCACTGATGACTAATACTACCCGGAGGATACCTACTACTACGTGACGGCCGCTGACGATTAGGAGAAGTTAGGAGGCTCCTAGGCAGGAGGCCTTGCCTTTTCGATCGTTGCTGCTTTTGTGCTAGCCTTCTTAAGGCAAACTTGTCTAACTTATGTCTGTACTCAGATATTGTTGCTTCCGCTGACTCTTGTGTATTCGAGCTTATGTATTCGAGCCCTCGAGGCCCCTGACTTGTAATATAAAGCTTGTGTTATTTTAATTTATGTCTAGAGTTGTGTTGTGATATCTTCCCGTGAGTCCTTGATCTTGATCGTACACATTTGCGTGTATGATTAGTGTACGATCGAATCGGGGGCGTCACAACCTATTAACCGGAGGCCCAGCCTAGAACTGCTGTTTTTTGCCTATTTTTAGGGTTTCGAAGAAAAGGAATATCAAACGGAGTCCAAACGGAATGAAACCTTCGAGAACGTGATTTTCTCACCGAACATGATCCAGGAGACTTGGACCCTATGTCAAGACACAAAAGAGGAGGCCACGAGGTAGGGGGTCGCGCCTAGCCCCCCAGGGGCGCCCTCCACCCTCGTGGGCCCCCTGTTGCTCCACCTACGTACTCCTTCCTCCTATATATACCTACGTACCCCCAAACGATCATATACGGAGCCAAAACCCTAATTCCACCGCCGCAACTCTCTGTATCCACGAGATCCCATCTTGGGGCCTGTTCCGGAGCTCCGCCGGAGGGGGCATCAATCACGGAGGGCTTCTACATCATCACCATAGCCCCTCCGATGAAGTGTGAGTAGTTCACCTTAGACCTACGGGTCCATAGTTATTAGTTAGATGGCTTCTTCTCTCTTTTTGGATCTCAATACAATGTTCTCCCCCTCTCTTGTGGAGAACTATTCGATGTAATCTTCTTTTTGCGGTGTGTTTGTGGAGATTGATGAATTGTGGGTTTATGATCAAGTCTATCTATGAACAATATTTGAATCTTCTCTGAATTATTTTATGTATGATTGGTTATCTTTGCAAGTCTCTTTGAATTATCAGTTTGGTTTGGCCTATTGGATTGATCTTTCTTGCAATGGGAGAAGTGCTTAGCTTTGGGTTCAATCTTGTTGTGTCCTTTCCCAGTGACAGTAGGTGCAGCAAGGCACGTATTGTATTTTTGCCATCAAGGATAACAAGATGGGGTTTTCATCATATTGCATGACTTTATCCCTCTACATCATGTCATCTTGCTTAAGGCGTTACTCTGTTTTCATTAACTTAATACTCTAGATGCATGCTGGATAGCGGTCGATGAGTGGAGTAATAGTAGTAATGCAGGCAGGAGTCGGTCTACTTGTCTCAGACGTGATGCCTATATAGATGATCATGCCTAGATATTCTCATAACTATGCTTAATTCTGTCAATTGCTCAACAGTAATTTGTTCACCCACCGTAGAATACTTATGCTATTGAGAGAAGCCACTAGTGAAACCTATGGCCCCCGGGTCTATCTTCATCATATTAATCTTCCAATACTTTGTTATTTACTTTGCTTTTATTTTACTTTGCATATTTATCATAAAAAATACCAAAAATATTATCTTATCATATCTATCAGATCTCACTCTCGTAAGTGGCCGTGTAGGGATTGACAACCCCTTATCGCGTTGGTTGTGAGGATTTATTTGTTTTGTGCAGGTACGAGGGACTCGCGCGTAGCCTCCTACTGGATTGATACCTTGGTTCTCAAAAACTGAGGGAAATACTTACGCTACTCTGCTGCATCATCCCTTCCTCTTCGGGAAAAAAACCAACGCAGTGCTCAAGAGGTAGCACTGCTGAGCTGGATGCCAACATGGCTCGAACGGTGGCTAGCCCCTGCTCTTCGACGGCGTGGTCGCCCAGGAGGGCATACTGCACGGCCCGGGCGACGCTTTCGGGCCGACCCTTGCCAGGCCGGCTGGGCCGCTGGGACTGCCCAGCCGCCATGCGCCGACGCAGCCTGCGAGGGTGGAGGTTCAGCTGGGCTCCACCACGCAGCAGGTCCGCCGTCTTCAGATCGACCACGACGCCTAGCCTCTGCCGACAGTGCTGTTCTAGGATGTGCAGCCACCCCTCCTGCCGGCCCCTATTCCTGCCCCACCCCAGCGTCGCTCCTCTGCACCGCCCAAGACCCGCGGCTCTGCAACTCCAACGCGCCACAGCGCCCGCCAGGCAGCCATGCAGCCTACCGTGTCGGTGGCGCAACAGGCCGCTGCCCTGCGCCTGGTCCGCGAACTTGGGCTGCTGGGACCGAAGGAGAAGATGTCCAAGAAGGCTGCAGAAGATCTCATCCGCAAGTTTGATGAGCCGCTCACGGAAAACGACATCGCCATCATCACCAAGCTTACGTGTCTGGATGGCGAGGTCTTGTGCATTACTGGTGGCATGGCCGGCCCTGATGGGACCGCTGCCGCGACCATAGTTTGATCATGTTAGGGCAGATTAGGACTAGTCTCCGGCAATAGCCAGCCTTCTGCTGGCTTGAGTTAGGACGTAACCCTATGTATTGTTGTATTAGGCTGCGGTTGGATCAGCGACAGAGTAGTTTTGGGTCTACTAGTGGACTATGTAGCCCCCTTGCTAGGATGGTGGTGTATGCTTTTCTTCATCTGCTTAGTAATGAATGTTGTTGCTGGAGCGAAATTCGGTTTCCCAATTGATGACAACCACTGTCCTATCATGAGTTGGAACATCTGGGGGATGAACATGCCGGCGAAACGTGACACCATTTGTGAAGTGGCTCAAACCCACAAGTTAGCAATGCTCTGTCTCTAGGAAACTAAGATTGAGGTGTGGAATCAAAACTTAGTAAAAGAAACCGGTGGTGCTATGCTCATTGACTGCATTGTCATGCCTGCCATTGGGTCAAGGGGAGGCGCTGCAATATTTTGGAACAAGGAGTTAGTTTCTTTAGCTTCACACGCAGTAGGGCAGTTTCCTATCATAGCCAAAGTAACGATCCTCAGTTTAGCCACATCCTTTTGGCTGACGACTGTGTACGGTCCAGTAGACGACGCTCGCAAAGAGGATTTCCTCCAGGAAGTGGCGGCTGCTGCGCCTCCATTAGCTAAACCATGGTTGATCAATGGCGACTTCAACATCATCTATGAAGCACGAGACAAGAACAATATGAATATCAATAGGAGGCTTATGGGTAGGTTTAGAGCGGCCATAGACACGGCTGGTCTGCGGGAGATCAAGTGCAAAAACCGTAGGTTTACATGGAGTAATGAAAGAGAAAACCCCACTTTAGTGAGCATAGACAAATTCTTCTGCAACCAGAGTTGAGCGTCCCTCTTCCCCAACTATGCCCTTATGGCGGCATCGACGGCGTGCTCCAACCACTGCCCACTCTTCCTCGCAAGCATGAAAAGCCCTTTCAGGAAGGCCACGTTCAATTTCGAGTCCTTTTGGACGAAATTCCCACACTTCCATGAGACGGTGGAAAGAGCCTGGAATAGGACAGCCGCAAGTGCTTGCGCGTTCACGAGACTGAAAATCAAGATGGAAAGGACAGCCACGGATCTCAAGATATGGAGCAAGCCTCTATTCAGCGACGCAAAACTCCAATTTCACATGGCTAATGAGGTGATTCTGAGGCTGGACGTGGCCCAGGAGAGCAGAAGATTGACAGCTGCAGAGTTCACTTTGAGGAAACAACTGAAACTCAGGTTGATCGGACTGGCAGCGATCGAGAAGGCAAGAAATAAGCATGCCTCAAGGACTTCCTAGCTCCGAGCGGGTGACGCCAGCACCAAGTTCTTCAACGCAAAGATTTGCTCCCAAAGAAGGAAAAATTTCATCTTTTCTTTGATGCATCAGGGGCAAGCAGTCACTAGTCATGTTGAAAAGGAGAGGCTCATCAGCGATCACTTCAGCTCGGTGCTTGGTTCTCAGCACCAACGCTGCACCACTCTAAATTGGGATCAGTTACACCTGTCTACAGTTCCAGATGCTGGGCTAGATAATCCATTCATCGAGGAAGAAGTCTGGGAAGCAATCAAGCAGTCTCTACTGGATAAGGCGTCCGGACCGGACAGGTTCAATGGAGGATTCTACAGAACCTGCTGGGCGACCATCAAGGAGGATATTATGCAGGCTTTTCAGCAGTTCCATAGGATGGCGGGAGGGGATCTGGGGAAATTAAACACGGCCATGGTAGCCCTTCTGCCCAAGAAAGATGGTGTCGTCGCCATAACGGACTTCAGGCCCATAAGCTTGATTCACTCCTTCGCCAAACTCATTACCAAAGTCCTGTCCATTCGGCTGTCAAAGATCATCCACACAATCATCTCTCCAGCCTAGTCCGCGTTCATGAAATCCAAGAGCATACATGAGAGCTTTCTATATGTGCAGAACGGGGTCCGATCACTGCACAGAAAGAGGATTCCAGTTGTCCTCTTCAAGTTAGATATTACAAGAGCTTTTGACACAGTCTCCTGGACGTATTTGCTAGAGCTGCTTCAAAAACTGGGTTTTAGTGCATGGTGGAGGGATTGGATCGCCGTTTTGATGAGGACAGCCAGCTCCTCGATCATGCTAAACAGAGTGCCAGGCCAGAAAATAGTCCACCATCAAGGTCTGAGGCAAGGGGACCCCCCTCTCCCCTCTCCTGTTCACCATCGCCATCAACCCGCTTCACCGGCTACTGCAGAGGGCTTCAGACATGCAGATGATTCAACCACAGTCGAGGAGAGACATCAAACTGCGAGTCGGTCTCTATGCGGACGGTGCAGTAATTTTTGCCAACCCGGAGCAGCAAGAGATTGAGTGCCTCATGGAGATCATACATAGCTTTGGCGTGGCTTCTGGCCTAAAGGTCAACTTGTAGAAGTCGACCGTGTCCCCAATAAGATGTGAGAATATTGATCTGCAGCCAATTCTACAGGCCTTTGGGGGCAGGCTGGCAGGCTTCCCAATGACTTACTTGGGCCTACTGATCACTGCTACCTCTTTTAGCACTATGTTGGTTTTCCCCGAAGAGGAAGGGATGATGCAGCAAAGTAGCGTAAGTATTTCCCTCAGTTTTTGAGAACCAATGTATCAATCCAGTAGGAGGCTACACACGAGTCCCTCGTACCTGCACAAGACAAATAAATCCCCGCAACCAACGCAAATAGGGGTTGTCAATCCCTATAGGGCCACTTACGAGAGTGAGATATGATAGATATGATAAGATAATATTTTTGGTATTTTTATGATAAAGATGCAAAGTAAAATAAAGGCAAAGTAAATGGCAAAGTAAATAACTAAGTAGTAGGAGATTAATATGATAAAGATAGACCCGGGGGCCATAGGTTTCACTAGTGGCTTCTCTCGAGAGCATAAGTATTCTACGGTAGGTGAACAAATTACTGTTGAGCAATTGACAGAACTGAGCATAGTTATGAGAATATCTAGGTATGATCATGTATATAGGCATCACGTCCGAGACAAGTAGACCGACTCCTGCCTGCATCTACTACTATTACTCCACTCATCGACCGCTATCCAGCATGCATCTAGAGTATTAAGTTAAAGCCAGAGTAACGCCTTAAGCAAGATGACATGATGTAGAGGGATAGATTCATGCAATATGAAGAAAACCCCATCTTGCTATCCTCGATGGCAACAATACAATACGTGCCTTGCTGCCCTTACTGTCACCGGGAAAGGACACCGCAAGATTGAACCCAAAGCTAAGCACTTCTCCCATTGCAAGAAAGATCAATCTAGTAGGCCAAACCAAACTGATAATTCGAAGAGACTTGCAAAGATAACCAATCATACATAAAAGAATTCAGAGAAGATTCAAATATTATTCATAGATAGACTTGATCATAAACCCACAATTCATTGATCTCAACAAACACACCGCAAAAAGAAGATTACATCGAATAGATCTCCATAAGAGAGGGGGAGAACATTGTATTGAGATCCAAAAAGAGAGAAGAAGCCATCTAGCTACTAACTATGGACCCGTAGGTCTGAAGTAAACTACTCACACTTCATCGGAGAGGCTATGGTGTTGATGTAGAAGCCCTCCGTGATCGATGCCCCCTCCGGCGGAGCTCCAGAACAGGCCCCAAGATGGGATCTCGTGGATACAGAAAGTTGCGGCGGTGGAATTAGGGTTTTGGCTCCGTATATGATCGTTTGGGGGTACGTAGGTATATATAGGAGGAAGGAGTACGTAGGTGGAGCAACAGGGGGCCCACGAGGGTGGAGGGCGCGCCTGGGGGGGGGGGCAGGCGCGCCCCCTACCTCCTGGCCTCCTGTTAGTTGGCTTGATGTAGGGTCTAAGTCTCCTGAGTTGTATTCGGTGAGAAAATCATGTTCCCGAAGGTTTCATTCCGTTTGGACTCCGTTTGATATTCCTTTTCTTCCAAACCCTGAAACAGGCAAAAAACAACAATTCTGGGCTGGGCCTCGGGTTAATAGGTTAGTCCCAAAAATAATATAAAAGTGGATAATAAAGCCCAATAATGTCCAAAACAGTAGATAATATAGCATGGAGCAATCAAAAATTATAGATACGTTGGAGACGTATCAAGCATCCCCAAGCTTAATTCCTGCTCGTCCTCGAGTAGGTAAATGATAAAAACAGAATTTTTGATGCGGAGTGCTACTTGGCATAATTTTAATATAATTCTTCTTAATTGTGGTGTGAATATTCAGATTCGAAAGATTCAAGACAAAAGTTCATATTGACATAAAAATGATAATACTTCAAGCATACTAACTAAGCCATTATGTCTTCTCAAAATAACATGGCCAAAGAAAGTTCATGTTTAGTCATGAGCGCTAAATCATATGGTTTAGTCATGTTTCATTTTCGTCACACAAGAGTGCTATCATCATGTACAACCCCGATGACAACCCAAGCAATTGTTTCATACTTTAGTAATCTCAAACCTATAAACTTTCACACAATATATGAGCGCGAGCCATGGACCTAGCACTATAGGTGGAATAGAATATAATGAGGGGGGTTATGTGGAGAAGACAAAAAAGGAGAAAGTCTCACATCAACGAGGCTAATCAATGGGCTATGGAGATGCCCACCGATTGATGTTAATGCAAGGAGTAGGGATTGCCATGCAACGGATGCACTAGAGCTATAAATGTATGAAAGCTCAACAAAAGAAACTAGTGGGTGTGCATCCAACTTGCTTGCTCACGAAGACCTAGGGCACTTGAGGAGGCCCATTGTTGGAATATACAAGCCAAGTTCTATAGTGAAAAATTCCCGCTAGTATATGAAGGTGATAACATGAGAGACTCTCTACTATGAAGATCATGGTGCTACTTTGAAGCACAAGTGTGGCAAAGGATAGTAACATTGTCCCTTCTCTCTTTTTCTCTATTTTTTTTTCTTTTTTTCTTTTTTTCTTTTTTTCTTTGGGCCTTTTCCTTTTTTATGGCCTTTCTCTTTTTTATTCCTCACATGGGACAATGCTCTAGAAAATGATGATCATCACACTTCTATTTATTTACAACTCAATGATTACAACTCGATACTAGAACAAAGATGACACTATATGAATGCCTCCGGCGGTGTACCGGGATATGCAATGGACCAAGAGTGACATGTATGAAAGAATTATGAACGGTGGCTTTGCCACAAATACTATGTCAACTACATGACCATGCTAAGCAATATGACAATGATGAATGTGTCATGATGAACGGAATGATGGAAAGTTGCATGGCAATATATCCCGGAATGGCTATGGAAATGCCATAATAGGTAGGTATGGTGGCTGTTTTGAGGAAGATATAAGGAGGTTTATGTGTGAAAGAGCATATCATATCACGGGGTTTGGATGCACCGGCGAAGTTTGCGCCAACTCTCAATGTGAGAAAGGGCAATGCACGGTACCGAAGAGGCTAGCAAGGATGGAAGGGTGAGAGTGTGCATAATCCATGGACTCAACATTAGTCATAAAGAACTCACATACTTATTGCAAAAATCTACAAGTCATCAAAAACCTCGGTACTACGCGCATCCTCCTAGGGGGATAGATTGGTAGGAAAAGACCATCGCTCGTCCCCGACCGCCACTCATAAGGAAGACAATCAAATAACACCTCATGTTTCAAAATTGTTGCATAACATTTACCATACGTGCATGCTACGGGACTTGAAAACCTCAGCACAAGTATTTCTCAATTTCACAACTACTCAACTAGCACGATTTTGATATTATTACCTCCATGTCTCAAAACAATCATCAAGCATCAAACTTCTCTTAGTATTCAACACACTCATAAGAAAGTTTTATTATTAATCTTGCATACCAAGCATATTAGGATTTTAAGCAAATTACCATGCTATTAAGACTCTCAAAATAATCTAAGTGAAGCATGAGAGATCAATAGTTTCTATAAAACAAATCCACCACCGTGCTCTAAAAGATATAAGTGAAGCACTAGAGCAAAATTATATAACTCAAAGTATATAAGCGAAGCACATAGAGTATTCTAACAAATTCCAAATCATGTATGGCTCTCTAAAAAGGTGTGTACAGCAAGTATGATTGTGGTAAACTAATAAGCAAAGACTCAAATCATACAAGACGCTCCAAGCAAAACACATATCATGTGGTGAATAAAAATATAGCTCCAAGTAAAGTTACCGATAGAAGTAGACGAAAGAGGGGATGCCTTCTGGGGCATCCCCAAGCTTTGGCTTTTAGGTGTACTTAGATTATCTTGGGGGTGCCATGGGCATCCCCAATCTTAGGCTCTTGCCACTCCTTGTTCCATAATCCATCAAATCTTTACCCAAAACATGAAAACTTCACAACACAAAACTTAAAGTAGAAACTCTCGTGAGCTCCATTAGCGAAAGAAAACAAAAGACCACTTCAAGGTACTGTAATGAACTCATTCTTTATTTATATGTTTGTTATACCTACTGTATTCCAACTTCTCTATGGTTCATAAACTATTTTACTAACCATAGATTCATCAAAATAAGCAAACAACACACGCAAAACAGAATCTGTCAAAAACAGAACAGTCTGTAGTAATCTGTAGCTAGCGCAAGATCTGGAATCCAAAAACTTCTAAAATAAATTTCTGGACGTGAGGAATTTATCTATTAATCATCTGCAAAAAGAATTAACTAAATAGCACTTTCCAAATAAAAATGTCAGCAGTTCTCGTGAGCGCTAAAGTTTCTGTTTTTTACAGCAAGTTCAACAAGACTTTCCCCAAGTCTTCCCAACGGTTCTACTTGGCACAAACACTAATTAAACACAAAAAACACAACCAAAATAGAGGCTAGATAAATTATTTATTAAATAACAGCAAGGAAAAATATTGGGTTGTCTCCCAACAAGCGCTTTTCTTAAAGCCTTATAGCTAGGCATAATATTTCAATGATGCTCACATGAAAGACAAGAATTGAAGCACAAAGAGAGCATCATAAAACACGTGACAAACACATCTAAGTCTAACATACTTCCTATGCATAGGCATCTTATAGGAAAAAATTTTATCAAGGCAAGCAAAAACTAGCATAAGCAAGGAAGCGGAAACAAACAATAGCAATCTCAACATAACGAGAGGTAATTTAGTAACATGAAAATTTCTAACACTATATTTTCCTCTCTCATAATAATTACATGTAGGATCATAAGCAAATTCAACAAAATAGCTATCACATAAAATATTTTCAACATGATCCACATGCATGCCAAGTTGACACTCTTCCAAAATAGTGGGATTAACATTAACTAAAGTCATGATCTCTCCAGACCCACTTTTATCAAAAATTTCATAAGATTGAACATTCTCCAAATATGTGGGATCTAAAGTTGACACTCTTCCAAACCTACTTTCAATAATATTGCAAACACTATTATCAATCTCATATTCATCATGGGCTTAAATAAATTTTCAAGATCAAAAGAAGAATCACCCCAATCATGATCATTACAACAAGTAGAGGACATAGCAAAACTAGCATCCCCAAGCTTAGGGTTTTGTATATTATTAGCACAATTGACATCAAGAGAATTTATAGTAAAATCATTGCAATCATGCTCTTTATTCAAAGATCTATCATGAATTGCTTCATAAAGTAATTCATCACACTTTTTAGATTCATGAATTTCAAGCAAAAACTTCATAAAGATAATCTAGTGCACAAAACTCACTAGCAATTGGTTCATCATAATTGGACCTCTTAAAAAGATTATCAAGTGGATGAGGATCCATAGATCTTAGGTTTCTCTGTTTAGTAATAAATAAACAACTATTCTAACCATACGAGCAAACAAGAAGCAAGCGAAAAAGAGGCAAATAGAGAAAGAGACGGAGGATAGAGAGAGAGATGGCGAATAAAACGGCAAGGGTGAAGTGGGGGAGAGGAAAACGAGAGGTAAATGGCAAATAATGTAATGCGGGAGATAAGGGTATGTGATGGGTACTTGGTATGTTGACTTTTGCGTAGACCTCGCCGGCAACGGCGCCAGAAATCCTTCTTGCTACCTCTTTTAGCACTGCGTTGGTTTTCCCCGAAGAGGAAGGGATGATGCAGCAAAGTAGCGTAAGTATTTCCCTCGGTTTTTGAGAACCAAGGTATCAATCCAGTAGGAGGCTACCCGCGAGTCCCTCGTACCTGCACAAAACAAATAAATCCTCGCAACCAACGCAAATAGGGGTTGCCAATCCCTATAGGGCCACTTACGAGAGTGAGATCTGATAGATATGATAAGATACTATTTTTGGTATTTTTATGATAAAGATGCAAAGTAAAATAAAGGCAAAGTAAATGGCAAAGTAAATAACTAAGTAGTAGGAGATTAATATGATAAAGATAGACCCGGGGGCCATAGGTTTCACTAGTGGCTTCTCTCGAGAGCATAAGTATTCTACGGTGGGTGAACAAATTACTGTTGAGCAATTGACAGAATTGAGCATAGTTATGAGAATATCTAGGTATGATCATGTATATAGGCATCACGTCCAAGACAAGTAGACCGACTCATGCCTGCATCTACTACTGTTACTCCACTCATCGACCGCTATCCAGCATGCATCTAGAGTATTAAGTTAAAAACAGAGTAACGCCTTAAGCAAGATGACATGATGTAGAGGGATAGACTCATGCAATATGAAGAAAACCCCATCTTGTTATCGTCGATGGCAACAATACAATACGTGCCTTGCTGCCCTTACTATCACCGGGAAAGGACACCGCAAGATTGAACCCAAAGCTAAGCTCTTCTCCCATTGCAAGAAAGATCAATCTAGTAGGCCAAACCAAACTGATAATTCGAAGAGACTTGCAAAGATAACCAATCATACATAAAAGAATTCAGAGAAGATTCAAATATTATTCATAGATAGACTTGATCATAAACCTACAATTCATCGATCTCAACAAACACACCGCAAAAAGAAGATTACATCGAATAGATCTCCACAAGAGAGGGGGAGAACATTGTATTGAGATCCAAAAAGAGAGAACAAGCCATCTAGCTACTAACTATGGACCCGTAGGTCTGAAGTAAACTACTCACACTTCATCGGAGAGGCTATGGTGTTGATGTAGAAGCCCTCCATGATCGATGCCCCCTCCTGCGGAGCTCCGAAACAGGCCCCAAGATGGGATCTCGTGGATACAGGAAGTTACTGCAGTGGAATTAGGGTTTTGGCTCCTGTTCTGATCGTTTGGGGGTATGTGGGTATATATAGGAGGAAGAAGTACGTCGGTGGAGCAACAAGGGGCCCATGAGGGTGGAGGGCGCGCCTGGGGGGGAGGCGCGCCCCTACCTCGTGGCCTCCTATTAGTTTGCTTGACGTAGGGTCCAAGTCTCCTGAGTTGTATTTGGTGAGAAAATCACGTTCCCGAAGGTTTCATTCTGTTTGGACTCCGTTTGATATTCCTTTTCTTTGAAACCCTAAAACAGGCAAAAAACAAAAATTCTGGGCTGGGCCTCCGGTTAATAGGTTAGTCCCAAAAATAATATAAAAGTGGATAATAAAGCCCAATAATGTCCAAAACAATAGATAATATAGCATGGAGCAATCAAAAATTATAGATACGTTGGAGACGTATCAATCACCGTCGCTAGGCTCACGATGGTGCACCTGCAATTCATCCTCGACCGTGTCCGGGCTCACCTGGCAGGATGGAAGGGCAAGCTCCTCACCATTGCAGGAAGGAGCGTGCTGGTGCAAGTGGTGCTAAGCTCCCTCCCCACCTTTGCGCTAACGGCACTTCGGGTGCCAAAGAAACTAGTCAAGGAAATTGACAAGGTCCGAAGAAGATTTCTCTGGGCACAAGATGCGAAGTTGTCCGGTGGCAAATGCAAGGTAGGGTGGGCAAAAGTTTGCTCACCTTCAGACCGAGGAGGACTGGGCATTCTGGATCTAAGTAAATTCAGTAGAGCGTTGCGTCTTCGTTGGCTTTGGCAGACATGGAAGCACTCGGATCGACCGTGGGTTGGCATGGAGCTACCGTGCAATGAGGGCGACAGAGTCCTGTTCAGTGTCGCAACCAAAGTAACCCTAGGTGATGGAAAAATAGCAAAGTTTTGGGCATGCCCTTGGGCGGAAGGGACTACGCTCAAGCTAGCCTTCCCAGCGGTGTTCAAGCACTCTAGAAAGAAAACCCGGACAGTTTCTGCTGCCTTGGCTGATGCCACATGGATCAAGGATCTCTGACACGGAGACATCATGCCTTTGCTACATGACATTCTGGCCATGGCAAGAGTTGTCCGACGAGAGGCATCACAAGCAAGAAAAAGCGATCCGGATGAGATTACGTGGACCCTAGAGGCAAATGGGAGCTATACTGCTAAATCTGCATACAAGGCGCAATTTCATGCCCTGCACACAACAAACTTCAGACAAATCTTCTGGGATACATGGGCTCCAGGAAAGCTCAAAATCTTCTCCTAGCTGCTATACCTTGATAGGTTATGGTGCAACAATCGCTTGCAAAGGCGCGGATGGGACAACAATTAACTACTTCTGCCAGCTATGTCTCAGGAACCTGGAGTCTGCAGAGCATCTATTCTTCCACTGCAAAACAAATAGAGCGATCTGGAGCAGAGTAGCCGCTTGGCTGGGCTGCGAGGACGCACGACCCGACAGGTGGAAGAATCTGCAAAAACCAACAGATATAGCAGAAGCAATGATAAGTGGAACGCAAGGTGCACATAGGAAGGGAATCAAAACGGTGATCATTCTGGTCCTTTGGGAAATTTGGATGGAGCGGAACCAATGCACCTTCAGAAGCAAAGTCGCAAGCTTAGAAGACGTCCTGGCTGCCATCAGAGCAAGGATTCAGTTATGGCGCCAAGTAGGGGCTTAATGCATCGAGCTACCCTTTGCTGAACCCCCCACAGGAATTGGCTAACTACATGTAGCGAGCCAAGTCGTCTCTGGAGTCCTGTAATTTTATTTTCTCCTTCAGATCCAAGGATCTGCTCCATGTTTCCCTGTTTTCCACTGCTCCCTTCTATTAATCAATGCAAGACAGCAACATGCTGGATCTTTCAAAAAAAACTACCACGCTCACTCTTGATCATCTTGGCCAACCAAAAAAAACCTACCCCGCTTGCACGCGCTTCCCGCCCGACGCCAGCTACCCACATTCATGTCATTGTAGAGTGGATGCGGCCTCTCACTGGCTCCAACATTAAAGCAGCACGTCGGCCGAGAGAGTGCCGCCCGCTACACGCCCGACTGAACAAGCCTCCTCGCTGCAATCATACGGCCAGAAACTGCTCGTCTTCCTCCATTAAACCCGCACATGTGCCAAAAAACCTACTCCAGGCACACGTCTGTTCGCGAGCCGCCCGTCATTAAACACAACACCAATTGGCTCCGGTCGTCCCCGCTATTTAAACGATGCCAGATGCCAGGAAAAAATCACACCACACTCCGCTCCCATCTCCTCCTTGCACACTATTTTCTTCACAATCTCCATGGCATCCGGCGAGCAAGAAGACGAGTTCTCCGACGTAAAAGCCGACTAGCTAGCCCGTTGGGCCCACGGGATACGAGCAAGGCAGCTCTCTGCTCCACCTCCATCAACAGTACATGCCAGTGTAGGACAACTCACGGAGGTAGACGCTCCAAGCCAGCGCATAGTTCAGCAACTCACCGCTCCAAGCGAGCTCACCAAGGAGTAGCGAGTTGCTCCAGGGAGGCACGCGAGGTACCATGGCAGCATAGGCATCATGGCTGCTGTGGATGATGATGTGTGGCATGGCTCCTCTCGTGCATGCACCCCCGCCATCCGTCGTGAACGTTTCCATGACCGCGCCATGTCAGTGGAGAAAGAAGTCGGCTTCATGAGGATCGGCGACGCGATGTCCAGCGTGTCTGCGCCTGCTGCCATCATCAAGGAGAAAGTAGAACATGGGAGGCCGCCTCTCCTTGGTTCCCATGAAGGCCACCGCTGAGGCAGCGTACACAGACGGTGTCTTGCCTAGTGGCAGGCCAATGTCGTCACCTTCCCTTCCTGTTGAAACACATCCGGTAGTGCTCACTCCGATGAGCAGTGCTATTGAGCATGGGGAAGCGAGCCGCCCTTTGCACTGAAGTATATACCTCCGGGGCTCATGAAAGTCCGATGAGCGGGCTGCCGAACATGAGGAAGACAACAGAGATTCGCCGTGGCCGGCCGTAGAGATTAGTCAAGGTATTCGTGTTGTGAGAATAGATAGTTTTACCTTAGTCTGGTATAGTTTTTAGTTGAAAAATTGTCCAAAATGTAATTAATGTCATTGGCCTCCGACATCAGCGCCCATAGACTGGCCCTCCCTGTCCATGGATAGATGTCAAAGCAAATTTGCGGGTCAGCCTTGAAGATGCCTTAACAAAACAAAAAGTAAGTATGGAATGAGTTGGGTTAAAAAAGTGTTATATCATATCCTCTTTCCGTCCAAAAAAGTATATCCTCTTCCCCCAAAAAATTGGTGATAAAAAGTTAAAAAGCTGAAAATCTGACAACACTTCCGGTCAACCGCTGCTTTAGAGCATGGTTAATAGTATAGGCAACTGCTGGCTATATAATGTTGTTGATGTGTGATATTTTTACACTCCTCTACCCTTTGTTTAAACCGGGATATTTTAATTAAACCGAGATATTCGCTTCGATATTGCCACTAATGACTAATGAATGCAAATGATTCTAGAATTCCTCTCTTTATTGTGTGTTTATAGGAAATGGGCTAAATATGGACGAAATCAACTGAGAACGTAGAAATAAGTGAAGGAGGAGATTGAAAAAATTAGGAGGAGCCGCACCAGTAGCCACAGAGCAAAAGACGACATTCCATGTGTCCGCGGCCGCTCGCATAAGCGGTCGTATGGCATGGAAACTGGGGCCTCTCGTCCACCTGAGCAACTTTAATAAAGGGGTCAAGGCCAAAATGTCAACAGAATATCCGCGAGCGAAGCTAGAATGGAGTCATCATCATCCATCTCCATCAACCCTAGCCGCCGCCATTTCCATATTCATAGCCACCATCACCAACCTCGTTCAATTGTGCATCGCACATGACATTGATTGTAAGACATATTATCAATCAATCAATCTCCATGATGTGTTCTGAAACGTCCATTTTGCATCATGTTTTTCTACTGTTATTTATGATGTTTTATGCATAGTAATGCTTTTGGAGTAATTCTAATGCCTTTTCTCTCATAATTTGCAAGGTACACAAAAAGAGGGAGAATTTTGGCAGCTGGAAATCTAGACCTGGAAAAGCTATGCCACGCTACCTATTCTGCACAACTCCAAACAAGCTGAAAACTTCACAAAGATTTTTTATGGAATATATGATGAATACTGATATGTCCATTTTGCATCATGTTTTCTTACTATTATTTACAATGTTTTTATCCATAATAATGTTTTTTGGAGTAATTCTAATGCTTTTTCTCTCATAATTTGCAAGGTACACACAAAGAGGGAGAATTCCGGCAGTTGGAAATCTGGACCTGAAAAAGCTATGTCAGGCCACCTATTCTGCAGAACTCCAAATGAGCTGAAACTTCACGGAGATTTTTTATGGAATATATAATAAATATTGGAGCCAATAAGTACCAAAGGGGGGCCACCAGGTGGGCACAACCCACCTGAGCACGCCAGGCCCCCCTAGCGCGCCCTGGTGGGTTGTGGCCTCCTCGGCCCACCTCCGGTGCCCATCTTCTGGTATATAAGTGGTTTTGACCTAGAAAAAATAACAATAATACTTTCGGGACAGGGCGCCGCTGTCTCGAGGCAGAACTTGGGCAGGAGCACTTTTGCCCTCCGGCGAAGCGATTCTGCCAGGGGAACTTCCCTCCTGGAGGGGGAAATCATCGTCATCATCATCACCAACAACTCTCCCATCTTGGGGAGGGAAATATCCATCAACATCTTCACCAGCACCATCTCATCTCAACCCCTAGTTCATCTCTTGTATTCAATCTTGTTATCGGAACTATAGATTGTTGCTAGGGGTGGCTAGTAGTGTTGATTACGACATGGTTTATTTGGTGGAAGATTATATGTTCATGTGACACCCCCGAATTGACCGTACACTAATCATACACGCAAACGTGTACGATCAAGATCAGGGACTCTCGGGAAGATATCACAACACAACTCTACAAATAAAATAAGTCATACAAGCATCATATTTCAAGCCAGGGGCCTCGAAGGCTCGAATACAAGAGCTCGATCATAGACGAGTCAGCGGAAGCAACAATATCTGAGTACAGACATAAGTTAAACAAGTTTGCCTTAAGAAGGCTAGCACAAACTGGGATACAGATCGAAAGAGGCGCAGGCCTCCTGCCTGGGATCCTCCTAAACTATTCCTGGTCGTCGTCAGCGGGCAGCACGTAGTAGTAGGCACCTCCGGTGTAGTAGGAGTCATCGTCGAAGGTGGCGTCTGGCTCCTGGGCTCCAACATCTGGTTGCGACAACCAGGTAGAAGGGATAGGGGGAAAAGAGGGAGAAAGCAACCGTGAGTACTCATCCAAAGTACTCGCAAGCAAGGAGCTACACTACACATGTATGCATTGGTATCAACTGGAATAAGGCTATCATATGTGGACTAAAGTGCAGAATGCCGGAATAAGAGGGGGATAGCTAGTCCTTTCGAAGACTACGCTTCTGGCAGCCTCCGTCGTGCAGCATGTAGAAGAGAGTAGACTGAAGTCCTCCAGGTATCATCACGTAGCATAATCCTAACCGATGATCCTCCCCTCGTCGCCCTGTGAGAGAGCGATCACTGGTTGTATCTGGCACTTGGAAGGGTGTGTTTTATTAAGTATCCGATTCTAGTTGTCATAAGGTCAAGGTACACCTCCAAGTCGTCCTGTTACCGAAGATCACGGCTATTCGAATAGATTAACTTCCCTGCAGGGGTGCACCACATAACCCAACACGCTCGATCCCATTTGGCCGGACACACTTTCCTGGGTCATGCCCGGCCTCGTAAGATCAACACGTCGCAGCCCTACCTAGGCACAACAAAGAGGTTAGCACGCCGGTCTAAATCCTATGGCGCAGGGGTCTGGGCCCATCGCCCTTTGCACACCTGCACATTGCGAACGCGGCCGGAAGCAGAACTAGCCCCCTTAATACAAGAGCAGGCTTACGGTCCAATCTGGCGCGCGCCACTCAGTCGCTGACGTCACGAAGGCTTCGGCTGATACCACGACGTTGAGTGCCCATAACTGTCCCCGCGTAGATGGTTAGTGCGTATAGGCCAGTAGCCAGACTCAGATCAAATACCAAGATCTCGTTAAACGTGTTAAGTATCCGCGAACACCGACCAGGGCCAGGCCCACCTCTCTCCTAGGTGGTCTCAGCCCGCCCTGTCGCTCCACCACAAAGTAACAGTCGGGGGCCGTCGGGAACCCAGGCCCACCTCTACCGGGATGGAGCCACCTGCCCCTTCAGCCCCCAACTCCGAACAGTACCACAGGTAATGTAACTGTGTAAAGTATATAGTATATGCCCGTGATCACCTCCCGAAGTGATCACGGCCCAGTAGTATAGCATGGCAGACGGACAAGAGTGTAGGGCCACTGATGGAACACTAGCATCCTATACTAAGCAGTAGGATAGCAGGTAAAGGTAACAACAGTAGTAGCAAGGACAGGCTATGCAGCAGTATAGGATTAACTGAAAGCAGTAACATGCTACACTACTCTAATGCAAGCAGTATAGAGAAGAATAGATGATATCTGGTGATGAAGGGGGGCTTGCCTGGTTGCTTTGGCAAGAAGAAGGGGTCGTCGTCGATGTAGTCGATCACAGGGGTATCGACAACGGCCTCGGAGCTTACCGGAAAGAAGTAACGGAGGGGGAACACAATAAATAACAGAGCAATCAAATGCAACACAAAGCAAGACGCGGCAATACGTTGTGCTAGGACTGACCAAACGTAGGGACAGGTGATACCGGCGAACGGGGAAAACATCCGGGAAAGTATTCCCAATGTTCCGCGTTTCCGGACAAACGGACCGGTGGGGGAAAGTTGCGTGTTTGCTATACTAGGGATGTGTGACGGACGAACGGGTTGTGTATTCAGATTCGTCTCGTTGTTCTGAGCAACTTTATGTACAAAATATTTCCATCCGAGATACGGTTTATTTTATATGATTTTTCAAAGTTTATAGTATTTTTTTATGATTTTCTGGAATATTTTTATTTAATCTAATCCGAGTTTGACCAAGTCAAATTGACTAGTCAAAAGGGAGGATGTGGCCAACATGTCATTGACACATAATTTAATTGATGGATAAACTAAAATGGAGGGGTTAAATTAACACAGGGGGGCCACATGTCATAGGCTAGCAATTATCCAAAGTACTAATTAGTCTAACTACTCATTAGCTACTAACCTAAATAGGGCCGGTCACATCCAGAGACGCAGTCGGCCACACACACGCTGCACACACACACATCACACAAGCACACAAGGCCGGCCAGAGGCACACAGCCGGCCACACACGGCGCACACACATAATGCTAGGGAGTAACTCTATTCCTTTTAACACAAGATAGCATTTTGTGATTTTTGTAGGATTTAATCCACGCATCAAAAGTATTTGGTCCAGTGGGATAAAATGGAGTTTGTCATGTATACTTTCTACTTATATTATTTTCACTCATGTTTACAACTGTTTAACCACAGTTTAGGGGCTGCCCAGGGGGTTACTCGATGTAATATTCGCAAAGCTAGCTAGCAGCTACAGTAGCTATCATCAGTTAGTAGCAGACGAGTAGCTAGACGAGTAGCAAGCGGCAGCAGCATTGGGCAACCAGAAGCAGTAGTCGCTGGTAGTATCAGGCACGCACGACGGCGCGTGCGCAAGCGCAAGGCACGGCCAGCACGGGGAGCAGCGAGCAGCGCCGGGCGGCAAGCAAGGCAGCAACGCAGCAGCCTGAACAATAGCAACTAGCAGCCATACGCAGCGCCAGCAGCAGAACGCAGCAGCCGCGGCGGCAGTTCAGCAGGGGCGGCCGGCTGCGCTAGCCGAAGTAACGAGCAGCAGCGCGCGGGAGGAGGTGCGCGGGCGCGGCCGGGGGCAGCGGCAACAGTAGCAGACAGCGGCGACAGAGCAAAGTAGCAGCGGCAGAAGACGCGACGTGCGGCAAAGTAGGATGCAGATCGGGCGTAGGCGCGGGCGTGGGCGCGAGCATGTGCGGGTGAGCGCGTGTAGGGCGGCCAAGGTCGCGGCCGGACGCGGCCAGAGGCGAGGGAGCGCGAGGCTGAGCGGTAGCGCCGGCTCGGACTCGACGGGGTCAAAGCCACGGGCGCACACACGACGAGCATGAGGCTAGGGGAGCACCTACGCGATCCAGCGAAGATGATGGGCACACGCGTGTGACCAATAGGCCACTGGAGTGACGCCGGCGACCAGCCGTGTGGCATCAAGCTTCGGCCATGACGGTCCTATGGCCTAGAGGACGAGCTCGTGCAAGAGAGGTGAGGGGGAAGGAAGAGGAGCTCACAGTGAGCCTGTAGGTGTGCATAGCGGGCTCGGGGGAGGCTCGGAGGCGACGAATCCCGGCAATGGCGTTGGCGGTGCAGAGAAGGGGAACGACTCGATCCGGTCGAAGCAGAGGCACTCGGCTCGCGTTCTTCAGCGTAGAGGAAGAAGCGGAGGCGGGAGGAGCTCCTGGCGCAGTCCTAGGCGAAGGGAAGGGCAGTGGCCACGGGATCGAAGAGTGTCATGGCGATGATGTCATCCGGGTGTGTGCAGGGGAGGAGGATCTAGGGCGAGAGGGGGAGAGTTGGGTTGCTAGGGTTTGCCACTGGGTCGGGAGCACCTTATAGGACTTCGAGGAGTCACGGGATGGCCGCCACGCACGGATGGTGCTGCCATGGCCGGTCGGATGCCCTCCACGATCCCCTGTCTCCTGTAGAGAGGTGGGAGGAGAGGTGGAGGTGGGCTGGGCTGGCCATTTGGCTAGATGGGCCAAGGTGCCTAGTAGATTAGGTCCTCTTACCTTTTATTTATGTTCTGCTTTCACAATTCTTCTCTGTTTTGCAATTTCTACATAAAAGATATGGAGTTTTGGTTCAACAAGGTACTTGACACATAAATACTATGCAATGCTATGAGCTAGCACATCAAGTCCCAACTTATTTTGAAACGTGCAAATATTTATTTAAATTGAAAAGGATCAATTAAAAGTTGTTGGTCCAATTCAAAATAGGTTAAGGGTATTTTAATAATTCCAATAATATTGGTTTATTCATGACAATTGGTTAGTGAATTTTTGCAACCCAATGAACATTTTTGTTTTAGCGTTGGAAGAAATAATAATTTGACTTTATTTTAAATTTTGAATTAAATTCGGTTTGGATCAAAGTGAGGTTTAGAAAATTAATTGCGATGACATGGCACCATTAGTGTGTGGTTACTGTAGCTTAACTACCGGGTGTTACAAATCTCCTCCACTACAAGAAATCTTGTCCCGAGATTTAAGAGGTGGTGTAAGGGGGAAAGTTGTGGTTGCGAAATTCTAACGGATCTTCTCAGTCTTGATTGCTCTTCCCGAAATAGTCGATCCTTTTCGTTGATGTCTTTAGTTCTCTGTTTCAGGGCATCGTGACAAAGTTGTCATTCTTCCTTCATGATCTTCATCGTACTTACGAAAAAATAAGAGGGGTATTCCAGGAGAACGGACCCTTGCAAGGTTGACTATCTGGTAGATAACATCGGGGAAGGCGGCGGAAAGTAACTCTCGAATTGAAACCTTAGAAAATATCGAGAGCAAGGTAAGAAGGTATCATGAGAATTTTCGAGCGGGCGGGCAATCGTTCGGTGCCTGAAACAGGGCGTGAAAGGGGTTCAAAGCAACGGGAATAAGTATTGCGTGTGATACCAGAATTGATGATCTCTTGGAAGGTGGCTCATGAATCACATACGAGCCAAGTGTGAGGAATTAACTTTGGAAACCGGGGGTGTATAGGAGAGTCAGATTTTGACCCTGTGGAACTGTGGGTTATGGGCCCACCATGTGGGTTAAAAATAGGGAGGGTGATGTCATCTTGCATGGTCATGATAGCAAGGCATGTCAGAAAATAGTCTGTCAGTTATGTCGCCAACAATGTCGGTACCAAGGGCGAGGGACGAAGAGAACCATATTCCTGCTCGTTGAACGAGGCGGACCAATAGGCAAAGTTCTCGTCCATCGGTGGCTACCGGAATGTCATCAACAATAGTAACAGGGTCTTGCTGACAGAATTGTACAACGAGGGGTTTACATAAGCAGGAGAATATTGCTGCTTAGATCATATAGATCACAAGAAAGGTTAAACCCAACAATGGAAAGGAAAATATGATTATCAGATTAGACTGAACAATGGAAAGGAAAATGTGTTAAAACACATATTCTAGGGGTATATCCTTTCCAAGGACAAGCAGAGCATGATATCCATGACAGGATATAATGTAGAAAACCCTTTAGGTAAGGGGAGAGAAATTTCATGGCATTACCCATGCAACGGTGTTTGGATAATTGAGCAAGAAACATTTAGCATTGGGCTTCAAATGTTCTTGTTGAAAATCGGAGTACCACAGACATGCTTCGAGATAGCATTGACATGGTCACCAAGTAAAGGTTAGACTTTGGATACACAAAAACATCCATCAGGAACAACTTATAGAATAAGTTCTACAATTTCATCATGGGAGAATGGATATCCTTGCTAAGAAGGAAACTATAACAATAGATCCTCTGGCCAGGCGTGCTAGGCATGACATCACCTTACCGAGTCATTTAAAGACCAATGTTATAACTCTTGGAAATATGTTCCAACCATCATATCTGACCGAGGTTTAGATCCGATTGGTGTCAGGATACCTCAGACTTAGGATGCCTGAGAAGAAAAGGGGCAATACAAATTGACGAGATGACATTATAAGATTCTCGGGAAATGAACTATGGAGCGAGTTCCGACACACGAGTTCATCATTAAATCAAGGAGTGGTGAGGAGGTGGCTGATTGACTCAGCGACAATTCATTGAGATTTTGAAAATATGGATTTCCACACTTATGTGAACAAGGAGATAACATTTGTCAGATCAAATGATATAATGAGGTATGCTGGAGGAAAACATACACAGTTAAACATTGGTTGAAAGGTGCACCCAAAACATGGGCTGGGTTGCACACCCAACGTCGGAATGGCGATTAAGTAACGAACACACTAAATTAGAATCATTGTCCAATAACTCTGAAGCAATAGGGTTTCTAGAGATATTAAATTCACACAACGGAGTTCACTCAACACGGGGACCAAGAAAAGAATGGTGATGGCGAGAAGCATCACTGTATCACGAATTCTTAAGAGGTGATGTAATTCTTGCCACATTCTTGACATAAAAGACAGTAATACTCCATGGTAAAGAAAACAGATGCTGGATAACAAGGAACTCAAGGTATAACACAAAACACGATCAAGTTTGTGTTGGAGGGAAGTCAATAAGTGGTCGATGACAACACAAATCATCGAGGGCAAGGATGGTATTTCTCATCATGAACTCAATTGATATACAGGAAGAGCTCCGAATGCCGATCATGATCACGACACATTTGTCGAGAAATTTCATGAAGATGTAATCGGTCGGCGATGACATCAAGTCAAAGGAATGATGAAGCGAAAGGTTATTGGAACCAAGGATTAGACACATACTCAAAATCAAGCTTGCTGTTCAAGGCGAAATGCTATGACGAGTAAGGTCGACATGAGCTGAGCTCATCGTTGAAAGTTGTGCTCCGGGAATAAGGGCCAGGTAGCACAGTTAAAATTTAGCATGGTAATGATATAGCCGATCAGGCTAGGGATGACGTGATCGGGTACAAACTTGTAAGTAATGAAGGTTACCAAGATTTGTTTAATCGTGGTGCGGACTTGAGTCAATTATAGGTGTCTTTTAGTGTTTAATAACTCAGAGCCCGTGAAAAATTGGAATCAGTGAGAATCTAGCACTTGATGAAGAACTCATAATAAGTATGCAGTTCCATGATAATCTCGAAATACCAGGGGGGTAATACTCGACGACAGATCAAAGTAGAGGTTGGACTAGGGTATTGCTCTGTGGAAGACAAGTGCTTAAACTTGCACGAGAAATGGTGTTTAAAGGAGAACATGGTTCGAACCATGATTGCAAAAGGCTGGATCCTAGATATAAGAACTTATACCAAGGGAATAATTAATTTAAGAGAAGCTTTAATGATAAGATCTACATCGTGTCCATGGGCATGAACACAAAGTTCAAAGTCGACTCCCACTTCTTCAATGCATAACCTTTCAGTCACTGCTCTAGATAAAAATAATTTTAGTGTCAAAACCTACCTGGTGAATTACCAGAGGAGTATGACCCGTGAAAACTTCCGGGTTCACACAGATTAAGGAAGGCATAGGTTCAACCCATCGGGGCTTCTTAGAACATATACCATGAACTTCAGGAGTAATTAACACAAGCTCAAAAGCAGAGCATGGTTGAAAAAAGTAGAGGATACAATTTACCAAAGGCATTATGTTTTAGGTAAAGAACTCACAAGAATTTTGCTTGTGAAGGACACTATCGGATAATAACCCGGCAACGGGTATGGCGGTCCACAACGGGGCTGATGTGAGTATTGGTACTCAATCAGAGGAAGAAGGAATGCAATGAGATCGGATTATCGAAACAACTGACTAATTCAAAGCTCAAATGCAAAGGAATTATGAGCTCCAAATCAAGGGATCAGAAGCAAACACTCTAGTTAAGGATGGATAAGTTTATAGACTTAGGGGTACAATCGACGACAATTTGATTGGTCGAGAACCAGCTCCTAGTCAAAATGACATCTGAGTCAGAAGGATAAATCCCGAGGATTGCGAGCATCCGCAGCATATTGTATCAACGGACTCAAAATGATAATGACAAAGGCTGACAATAAGATTACTAGACTTATGGTAATAACCATAATGCAAGCAAGCAGGAAATTCAAGAACAATAGGTTGTTGAGGATTTTCACAAGAACGAATGGTATTACAGAGACTTTTTTGAAGAACAAGAATCAACTGAGGATGAGCGGATACTCGATAAGTGCGAGAAATTATTCGTAGGGGTATTCAGGTGGCAAAGAACTGCAAGGCAGTAAGCTCAAAGGTATTCTCGGAACAATAGAGAGAATTTTCGGGGTATCTTGTAATAACAAGATCAATGGGATTGAAAGGACAAGTGTATGTAGTTATCCATAATAATATAACAGTGGTAGGGAATTTGCAAGGGCGGTGGGCACAAGGGTCTCGGGAAAACCTCGGAGAGTATCTTCCGAATCGTCTGGTGCAGCAAGCGATCATCTAGAGTGAGGGGCTCTCCGGGAGAAAGTCTTTCGAGAACCTAAAGTTAGTCCTTTTTGCAAAATCATTTAACCCGAATAGGGAAGAGATTAGAGTCCCAGAGTAAAGATCGAGGAGTAAAAGATCCTAATACCACCCAATAGCGACGTGGGCCCATGGGCCGCACAGCCATGTTAGTAAAACAGTTTTCATCGACTAGTCTCAACTTCGGCCTAGGAGTTTGGAAAGGGGATTCCTACAGGCAGTCGGCTCTGATACCAACTTGTGACACCCCCGAATTGACCGTACACTAATCATACACGCAAACGTGTACGATCAAGATCTGGGACTCACGGGAAGATATCACAACACAACTCTACAAATAAAATAAGTCATACAAGCATCATATTACAAGCCAGGGGCCTCGAAGGCTCGAATACAAGAGCCCGATCATAGACGAGTCAGCGGAAGCAACAATATCTGAGTACATACATAAGTTAAACAAGTTTGCCTTAAGAAGGCTAGCACAAACTGGGATACAGATCGAAAGAGGCGCATGCCTCCTGCCTGGGATCCTCCTAAACTATTCCTGGTCGTCGTCAGCGGGCAGCACGTAGTAGTAGGCACCTCCGGTGTAGTAGGAGTCATCGTCGAAGGTGGCGTCTGGCTCCTGGGCTCCAACATCTGGTTGCGACAACCAGGTAGAAGGGATAGGGGGAAAAGAGGGAGAAAGCAACAGTGAGTACTCATCCAAAGTACTCGCAAGCAAGGAGCTACACTACATATGTATGCATTGGTATCAACTGGAATAAGGCTATCATATGTGGACTGAACTACAGAATGCCGGAATAAGAGGGGGATAGCTAGTCCTTTCGAAGACTATGCTTCTGGCAGCCTCCGTCTTGCAGCATGTAGAAGAGAGTAGACTGAAGTCCTCCAGGTATCATCACGTAGCATAATCCTAACCGATGATCCTCCCCTCGTCGCCCTGTGAGAGAGCGATCACCGGTTGGAAGGGTGTCTTTTATTAAGTATCCGGTTCTAGTTGTCATAAGGTCAAGGTACAACTCCAAGTCGTCCTGTTACCGAAGATCACGGCTATTCGAATAGATTAACTTCCCTGCAGGGGTGCACCACATAACCCAACACGCTCGATCCCATTTGGCCGGACACACTTTCCTGGGTCATGCCCGGCCTCGTAAGATCAACACGTCGCAGCCCTACCTAGGCACAACAGAGAGGGCAGCACGCCGGTCTAAATCCTATGGCGCAGGGGTCTGGGCCCATTGCCCTTTGCACACCTGCACGTTGCGAACGCGGCCGAAAGCGGAACTAGCCCCCTTAATACAAGAGCAGGCTTACGGTCCAATCTGGCGCGCACCACTCAGTCGCTGACGTCACGAAGGCTTCGGCAGATACCACGACGTCGAGTGCCCATAACTGTCCCCGCGTAGATGGTTAGTGCGTATAGGCCAGTAGCCAGACTCAGATCAAATACCAAGATCTCGTTAAACGTGTTAAGTATCCGCGAACACCGACCAGGGCCAGGCCCACCTCTCTCCTAGGTGGTCTCAGCCCGCCCTGTCGCTCCACCACAAAGTAACAGTCGGGGGCCGTCGGGAACCCAGGCCCACCTCTACCGGGATGGAGCCACCTGCCCCTTCAGCCCCCAACTCCGGACAGTACCTCAGGTAATGTAACTGTGTAAAGTATATAGTATATGCCCGTGATCACCTCTCGAAGTGATCACGGCCCAGTAGTATAGCATGGCAGACGGACAAGAGTGTAGGGCCACTGATGGAACACTAGCATCCTATACTAAGCAGTAGGATAGCAGGTAAAGGTAACAACAGTAGTAGCAAGGGCAGGCTATGCAGCAGTATAGGATTAACTGAAAGCAGTAACATGCTACACTACTCTAATGCAAGCAGTATAGAGAAGAATAGGTGATATCTGGTGATCAAGGGGGGCTTGCCTGGTTGCTTTGGCAAGAAGAAGGGGTCGTCGTCGATGTAGTCGATCACAGGGGTATCGACAACAGCCTCGGAGCTTACCGGAAAGAAGTAACGGAGGGGGAACACAATAAATAACAGAGCAATCAAATGCAACACAAAGCAAGACACGGCAATACGTTGTGCTAGGAGTGACCAAACGCAGGGACAGGTGATACCGGCGAACGGGGAAAACATCCGGGAAAGTATTCCCGATGTTCCGCGTTTCCGGACAGACGGACCAGTGGGGGAAAGTTGCGTTTTTGCTATACTAGGGATGTTTGACGGACGAACGGGTTGTGTATTCAGATTCGTCTCGTTGTTCTGAGCAACTTTCATGTACAAAATATTTCCATCCGAGATACGGTTTATTTTATATGAATTTTCAAAGTTTATAGTATTTTTTTATGATTTTCTAGAATATTTTTATTTAATCTAATCCGAATTTGACCAAGTCAAATTGACTAGTCAAAAGGGAGGATGTGGCCCACATGTCATTGACACATAATTTAATTGATGGATAAACTAAAATGGAGGGGTTAAATTAACACAGGGGGGCCACATGTCATAGGCTAGCAATTATCCAAAGTACTAATTAGTCTAACTACTCATTAGCTACTAGCCTAAATAGGGCCGGTCACATCCAGAGACGCAGCCAGCCACACACATGCTGCACACACACACACACATCACACAAGCACACAAGGCCGGCCAGAGGCACACAGCCGGCCACACACGGCGCACACACATAATGCTAGGGAGTAACTCTATTCCTTTTAACACAAGATAGCATTTTGTGATTTTTGTAGGATTTAATCCACGCATCAAAAGTATTTGGTCCAGTGGGATAAAATGGAGTTTGTCATGTATACTTTCTACTTATATTATTTTCACTCATGTTTACAACTGTTTAACCACAGTTTAGGGGCTGCCCAGGGGGTTACTCGATGTCATATTCGCAAAGCTAGCTAGCAGCTACAGTAGCTATCATCAGTTAGCAGTAGACGAGTAGCTAGACGAGTAGCAAGCGGCAGCAGCATTGGGCAACCAGAAGCAGTAGTCGCCGGTAGTATCAGGCACACACGACGGCGCGTGCGCAAGCGCAAGGCACGGCCAGCACGGGGAGCAGCGAGCAGCGCCGGGCGGCAAGCAAGGCAGCAACACAGCGGCCTGAACAATAGCAACTAGCAGCCATACGCAGTGCCAGCAGCAGAACGCAGTAGCCACGGCGGTAGTTCAGCAGGGGCGGCCGGCTGCGCTAGCCGAAGCAACGAGCAGCTGCGCGCGGGAGGAGGTGCGCGGGCGCGGCCGGGGGCGGCGGCAACAGTAGCAGACAACGGTGACAGAGCAAAGTAGCAGTGGCAGAAGACGCGACGCGCGGCAAAGTAGGATGCAGCTCGGGCGTAGGCGCGGGCGTGGGCGCGAGCATGTGCGGGTGAGCGCGTGTAGGGCGGCCAAGGTTGCGGCCGGACGCGGCCAGAGGCGAGGGAGCGCGAGGCTGAGCGGTAGCGCCGGCTCGGACTCGACGGGGTCGAAGCCACGGGCGCACACACGACGAGCATGAGGCTAGGGGAGCACCTACACGATCCAGCGAAGATGATGGGCACACGCGTGTGACCAATAGGCCACTGGAGTGACGCCGGCGACCAGCCGTGCGGCATCAAGCTTCGGCCATGACGGTCCTATGGCCTAGAGGACGAGCTCGTGCAAGAGAGGTGAGGGGGAAGGAAGAGGAGCTCACAGTGAGCCTGTAGGTGTGCATAGCGGGCTCGGGGGAGGCTCGGAGGCGACGAATCCCGACAATGGCGTTGGTGGTGCAGAGAAGGGGAACGACTCGATTCGGTCGAAGCAGAGGCACTCGGCTCGCGTTCTTCAGCGTAGAGGAAGAAGCGGAGGCGGGAGGAGCTCCTGGCGCAGTCCTAGGCGAAGGGAAGGGCAGTGGCCACGGGATCGAAGAGTGTCATGGCGATGATGGCGTCCGGGTGTGTGCGGGAGAGGAGGATCTGGGGTGAGAGGGGGAGAGTTGGGTTGCTAGGGTTTGCCACTGGGTCGGGAGCACCTTATAGGACGTCAAGGAGTCGCGGGATGGCCGCCACGCACGGATGGTGCTGCCATGGCCGGTCGGATGCCCTCCACGATCCCCTGTCTCCTGTAGAGAGGTGGGAGGAGAGGTGGAGGTGGGCTGGGCTGGCCATTTGGCTAGATGGGCCAAGGTGCCTAGTAGATTAGGTCCTCTTACCTTTTATTTATGTTCTGCTTTCACAATTCTTCTCTGTTTTGCAATTTCTACATAAAAGATATGGAGTTTTGGTTCAACAAGGTACTTGACATATAAATACTATGCAATGCTATGAGCTAGCACATCAAGTCCCAACTTATTTTGAACCGTGCAAATATTTATTTAAATTGAAAAGGATCAATTAAAAGTTGTTGGTCCAATTCAAAATAGGCTAAGGGTATTTTAATAATTCCAATAATATTGGTTTATTCATGACAATTGGTTAGTGAATTTTTGCAACCCAATGAACATTTTTGTTTTACCATTGGAAGAAATAATAATTTGAGTTTATTTTAAATTTTGAATTAAATTCGGTTTGGATCAAAGTGAGGTTTAGAAAATTAATTGCGATGACATGGCACCATTAGTGTGTGGTTATTGTAGCTTAACTACCCGGGTGTTACAGTTCAGATCCATTATGCATATTAATACCCCTCTAATCATGAGCATGTTTATTGATTGTGAGTAGTTACTTTTGTTCTTGAGGTCACAAGATAAATCATGTTGCAAGTAATCATGTGAATTTGATATGCGTTCGATATTTTGATAGTATGTATGTTGTGATTCCCTTAGTGGTGTCATCTGAACATCAACTACATGACACTTCACCATATTTGGCCTAAGGGAATGCATTATGGAGTAGTAAATAGATGGTGGGTTGCGAGAGTGACAGAAACTTAAACACCAGTTTACGCACTATTCCATAAGGGACCGATTGGATCCTAGAATTTAATGATATGGTTAGGATTTATCCTTAATACTTTTCTCGTAGTTGCGGATGCTTGCGGGAGGGTTAATCATAAGTAGGAGGTTTGTTCAAGTAAGAACAACACCTAAGCACCGGTCCACCCACATATCAAATTATCAAAGTAGCGAACACAAATCAAACCAACATGATGAAAGTGACTAGATGAAATTCCCGTGTACCCTCAAGAACGCTTTGCTTATCATAAGAGACCGTTTTGGCATGTCCTTTGTCTCAAAAAGATTGGGCTACCTTGCTACATACTTGTTAAAATTATCGTTACTTGCTCGTTACAGATTATCTTGCTACCAAACTACTCACTACTTACAATTTTAGCACTTGCAGACAATACCTTACTGAAAACTACTTGTCATTTCCTTCTGCTCCTCGTTGGGTTCGACACTCTTATTATCGAAAAGAGCTACAATTGACCCCTATACTTGTGGGTCATCAAGGCTATTTTCTGGCGCTGTTGCAGGGGAGTGAAGCGCCTTTGGTAAGTGGAATTCGGTTAGGAAACATTTATATAGTGTGCTGAAATTTATTATTACTTGTTACTATGGAAAACAATCCTTTGAGAGGTTTGTTCGGGGTATCTTCACCTCATCCGTAACCACAATTAATTGCCCCTCAACCTACTGCAGCTATTGAAAATATTGAATATGAAATTCCTTCGGGTATGATAGAACAACTGCTAGCTAATCCTTATGCAGGAGATGGAACCGAACATCCTGATATGCACTTGATACACGTGGAACAAATTTGTGGATTGTTTAAGCTTGCAGGTTTACCCAGGGATGAAGTTATGAAAAAGGTTTTCCCTTTATCTTTGAAGGGAAAAGCATTGGCGTGGTATAGGCTATGCGATGATATTGGATCATGGAATTGAAATCGTTTAAAATTGGAGTTTCACCAAAAAATATATACCCTATGCATCTAGTTCATCGTGATCGGAATTATATATAATTTTTGGCCTCGTTAAGGAGAAAGTATCGCTCTAGCTTGGGGGAGGCTTAAGTCAATGTTATATTCATGCCCCAATAATGAGCTCTCAAGAGAAATTATTATTCAGAATTTTTATGCTCGGCTTCCTCGTAATGATCAAACCATGCTGGATACTTCTTGTGCTCGTTCTTTTATGAAGAAGACTATTGAATTTCGGTGGGATCTTTTGGAAAAAAAATAAACGCAACTCTAAAGATTGGGAACTCGACGAAGGTAAAGAGTCAGGTATAAAGCTTAAGTATGATTGTGTTAAATCTTTTATGGATACCAATGCTTTTCAAAAGTTTAGCACTAAATATGGACTTGACTCTGAGATAGTAGCCTCCTTTTGTGAATCATTTGCTACTCATGTTGATTTCCCTAAAGAGAAGTGGCTTAAATATCATCCACCTATTAAATAAGAAATTAAAGAACCGGTACCAGTTAAAGAAGAAACTATACTCTATAATGTTGATCTAGTTGTTCCTACTGCTTACATTGAGAAACCTCCTTTTCCTGTTAGGATAAAGGAACATGCTAAAGTTTCAACTGTGGTCAACAAAAGCTCTGTTAGAACACCTAAACCAGATGAACAAATTAGAGTTGAACCTAATATTGCCATGGTTAGATATCTCTTAGAAGAATATGTGGATGGGCAAGTTATCTACTTCTGTGCAGAAGCTGCTAGATTTGCCAAACCTGAAAAAAGGGATAAAAATGGACCAGTTGTTGGCCTGCCTGTCATTTTAGTTAAAATAGGAGATCACTATTATTATGCTTTATGTGACATGGGTGCTAGTGTGAGTGCTATTCCTCACAAGTTATATCAAGAAATTAGGGAGGACATAGCACCTGTTGAGATAGAAGACATAGATGTTACTATTAAACTTGCAGATAGAGACACTATATCACCAATTGGGATTGTTAGAGATGTTGAAGTCTTGTGTGGGAAAACAAAATGTCGTACCGACTTTCTTGTTCTTGGTACCCCACCAGATGACTTCTATCCCATTATCTTTGGTAGACCTTTCTTGAACACAGTTAATGCTAGGATAGATTGCCAGAAACAAACTGTGGGTGTTAGCTTCGGTGATGAGTCTCGTGAGTTTAATTTTTCCAAGTTTAGTAGAAATTATCATGAAAAAGAATTGCCTAGTAAGTATTAATTCATTGGTCTTGCTTCTATTGTTGTGCCACCTACTGATCCTTTAGAGCAATACTTGCTAGACCATGAGAATGATTTACATATACATGAAAGAAATGAAATAGATAATATTTTCTTTGAACAACGTCCTCTACTTAAACACAATTTGCCTATTGAAACTCTTGGAGGTCCTCCTTCACCTAAAGGTGATCCTGTGTTTGAATTAAAACAATTGCCAGACACTTTGAAATATGCTTATCTTGATGAAAAAAAGACATATCCTGTTATTACCAGTGTTAACCTTTCAGAACATGAAGAAGAAAGATTATTGAAAGTTCTAAGGAAGCACCAAGATGCTATTGTATATACTCTTGATGATTTAGAGGGCATTAGTCCCACTCTATGTCATCACACAATTAATATGGAAACTGATGCTAAACCAGTTGTTGATCACCAACGTCGGTTAAATCCAAAGATGAAAGAGGTGGTAAGAATGGAAATATTAAAACTTCTGGATGCAGGTATAATCTATCCTATAGCTGATAGTAGATGGGTAAGTCATGTTCATTGTGTCCCTAAGAAAGGAGGTATAGCTGTTGTTCCTAATGATAAGAATGAACTTATTCCACAAAGAATTGTTACAGGCTATAGAATGGTAATTGATTTCAGAAAATTAAATAAAGCTACTAGAAAAGATCATTACCCTTTGCCTTTTATTGACAAAATGCTTGAAAGATTATGTAAGCACACACATTTTTGCTTCCTTGATGGATATTTTGGCTTCTCGCAAATACCTGTTTCTCAACCTGATCAAGAAAAGACCACTTTTACTTGTCCTTTTGGAACCTATGCTTATAGACGTATGCCTTTAGGTTTATGTAATGCACCTGCTACCTTTCAAAGATGTATGATGGCTATATTCTCCGACTTTTGTGAAAATATTGTTGAGGTTTTCATGGATGACTTTTCTGTTTATGGGAAGTCTTTTGACGATTGTTTAAGCAGAGATGTGAACAAACAAATCTTGTCTTGAATTGGGAGAAGTGCCACTTTATGGTAAATGAAGGCATTGTCTTGGGTCATAAAATTTCTGAAAAAGGTATTGAAGTGGACCAAGCTAAGGTTGATGTTATTGAGAAAATGCCATGTCCCAAGGACATCAAAGGTATTCGTAGTTTCCTAGGTCATGCTAGTTTCTATAGGAGATTTATCAAAGTCTTTTCTAAAATTTCTAGGCCACTCACTAATCTTTTGCAAAAGGATATTCCTTTTGTTTTTGATGATGATTGTCTTGAAGCCTTTGAAACACTCAAGAAAGCTTTAATTACTGCACCTATAGTTCAACCACCTGATTGGAATTTGCCTTTTGAAATTATGTGTGATGCTAGTGATTATGCTATTGGTGCTGTTCTAGGAGAAAGACTTGATAAGAAATTGAATGGCATTCACTATGCTAGTAAAACTCTAGACAGTTCTCAAAGAAATTATGCTACAACTGAAAAAGAATTCTTAGCAATGGTGTTTGCTTGTGATAAATTTAGACCTTATATTCTTGATTCCAAAGTAACTGTTCACACAGACCGTGCTACTATTAAATATCTTATTGGAAAAGAAAGATGCTAAACCTAGACTTATTCGTTGGGTTCTCTTGTTGCAAGAATTTGATTTGCATATTATTGATAGAAAGGGAGTTGAGAACCCTGTAGCTGATAACTTGTCTAGGCTTGAAAATGTGCTTGATGACCCACTTCCTATTGATGATAGTTTTCCTGATGAGCAGTTAGCTGCAATAAATGTTGCTAATAGTACTCCTTGGTATGCTCACTATGCTAATTATATTGTTGCTAAATATTTGCCACCTAGCTTTACTTACCAACAAAACAAAAAGTTCTTCTATGATTTAAGACATTACTTCTGGGATGACCCACATCTTTATAAGGAAGGAGTAGGTGGTATTATTCGATGTTGTGTACCTGAGCATGAACAGGGACAAATCCTACAGAAATGTCGCTCCGAAGCTTATGGAGGGCATCATGCTGGAGATAGAACTGCTCATAAGGTATTAGTGTCTGGATTTTATTGGCCTACTCTCTTCAAGGATGCTCGTAAGTATGTCTCATCATGTGATGAATGCAAAATAATAGGCAATATTGGTAAGCATTAGGAGATTCCTATGAACTATTCACTTGCTAGTGAACCTTTTGATGTTTGGGGATTTGATTACATGGGACCTTTTCCTTCCTCTAATGGGTATACACATATTTTGGTTGCTATTGATTATGTTACTAGATGGGTAGAAGCTATCTGAGGGAGTCCTGGATTAGGGGGTCTCCGGACAGCCGGACTATCTCTATTGGCCGGACTATTATACTATGAAGATACAAGATTGAAGACTTCATCTCGTGTCCGGATGGGACTCTACTTGGCGTGGAAGGCAAGCTGGGCAATACAGATATGTATATCTCCTCCTTTGTAACCGACCTTGTGTAACCCTAACCCTCTCCGGTGTCTATATAAACCGAAGGGTTTTAGTCCGTAGGACAACAACCATAACATACAATCATACCATAGGCTAGCTTCTAGGGTTTAGCCTCTCTGATCTCGTGGTAGATCTACTCTTGTACTACCCATGTCATCAATATCAATCAAGCAGGACGTAGGGTTTTACCTCCATCAAGAGGGCCCGAACCTGGGTAAAACATTGTGTCCCCTGCCTCCTGTTACCATCCGGCCTAGATGCACAGTTCGGGACCCCCTACCCGAGATCCGCCGGTTTTGACACCGACATTGGTGCTTTCATTGAGAGTTCCGCTGTGCCTTCGCCATCAGGAAGGATGCATCATCCCGTCTTTAAAGATGACACTGTTGCTGAGGGAGCTTTGGCTATCGGCCAAACTCTCCGGCTAGGTGGTTTTCTTATGACCGCCTGTTCGGCCGCCGCGCCGACGATGACTTCTCGGGTAATCAAAAGCAATCTTCACGTTAACTCGGAACTCGCCGAGCAGTTAGATCCAATGGAGCTCTCTTCCCTGAACGAGCTCTTGGATCGCATCGCCGCCCTGGGAGTCGCTACAGACTACGATCAGATTGGGCCTAAACCCGATCTGAGAGAGATCAACTCTCCCCAGGTCACCCATCACGTTGCAGTGGTGGAGGAACAATGCGGCAACCCTTTATCTATCTTAAGGACTAGCTATGTCCGGATTCCCGATCCCTCCAAGCCGGATACCTGCAGAGGGGAGGACGTCACTCAAGACCTGAACCTAGAGTCAGGCAGCGAGCTAGATTTATTGGAAAACCTCCAAGAATCCAAACCTCCGAGTTCGGAAACTCCTTGGCCCCTGAGTCTCAGATTGGGTGAGGATTCGGGTTCAATTCCACCCACCCACCCAAACATAAGCAATCTATCCCAAATTAGGCAAGAGCCCGAAGAACAGTACACCATTACTGGGCCAGATTCCTCCTGGTCATGAACAGGATAAAGGACTGCCGCGAGGAAGACGCAATTTCATTCTTCTGCAATAATTGCACGGACAAGGGAATCCTCAACGCCATAAGTCGCCGTGAAATTACACGCTTTGCCGACTTGGTGTCCATAGTACAAAAGTACTGTGCGATGGAAAGCACCTGGAAAACCAAAGTAAAATTTTGGGATAATCCGGCCCTGAATACAAACCCAGTCCGAAATAAAAGGGTGCATTATCACAATACACCTAGGTTAACTACCAAAAAGCAAAAGCTCCCTAAAGGGCAAGGAACCGTACTGGAGGGATGGCTCAACAGACCCTGCAAAATTCATAGTACAGCGGATGCAATACCAACGCACAACCTTAGAGCATGTTGGATACTCCGGCAGGTGGCCAAAAGTGGTGAGGATCTACTCCTCCCAAATACCACAGAGCACCATCCCGTGGACAACAATACGGTGTTAACGGTCTTTGAGACCTTCGCGTCAAATAATAGACGCAAGCGAACACTCCGCAGCATGGCCGAAATCTGCCACATAGCAGAAATAAATCCTTGGAGTGACACGGCTATTACCTTCAATGCCAGTGACGAACCTAAATTCCGAACAGCCCAAGCACCAGCCGCACTGGTCCTCAGTCCAATCGTGGATGGCTTTCGAGTCACCAAGGTACTCATGGACGGCGGCAGCGGATTAAACCTCATCTATGAGGAAACTCTTGAAAAGATGGAAATAGACTGGAGCCGTATTGAGCAAAGTAGCACAACCTTTGGAGGAATCATCCCCAGTCGGGAAGCACGCTGTGCTGGAAAATCACACTAGATGTGGTATTCGGCACGCCGGATAATTACAGGTCCGAAGAAATTACATTCCAAGTGGCCCCGTTCAGCAGCGGATACCACACTCTGTTAGGGCGGGAAGCGTTTATAATCTTCCAAGACATACCCCATTATGGGTACATGAAGCTCAAAATGCCCGGGCCCAACGGAATCATCACTCTTGATAGTGATCCGGACATAGCACTCCATGCCGAAAATAAGACAGCTGCACTGGCCCTCGAGGCACTCTCCGAAGCCCGAGCGGCCAAGGAACTAACTATGCTGCGCTCCACGGTAAACAGGGACGACGTGATACTCAATAAAAGATCCAAGTCCACCTCCTTTAAACCGGCGGACGAAATAGTCAAATTCCAAGTCCATCCAACGGACCCTACAAAAACAGCTTCCATTGGGGCACAATTAAACCCTGATGTCGACGCCGCACTACGAGAGTTCCTATGCGAGAATTGGGACATTTTTGCCTGGCACCCTTCAGACATGCCAGGAATCCCACGCAGGCTGGCCGAGCACAGCCTAAATATCCTAAAAGGATTCAAGCCAGTCAAGCAGGCTATTCGGCGTTTCTCCGAACCTAAGAGACAAGCCATGGGAGAGGAACTAGCCAAGCTATTGGAGGCCGGATTCATCAGAGACATAAAACATCCGGACTGGCTAGCAAACCTGGTGATGGTACCAAAGAAGGACAAATCCTGGCGCTTGTGCGTCGATTTTAAGGACCTTAACAAGGCCTGCCCAAAGGATCCCTTCCCCCTCCCCCGCATCGATCAAATCATCGACGCTACCGCAGGACACGATTCATTGTGTTTCCTCGAAGCATACTCCGGCTACCATCAAATTGAAATGGCAGAGCCAGACCAAGCCGCAACGGCATTCATCACACCATACGGCCCATTCTGCTTCAACACAATGCCCTTCGGGCTCAAAAACGCCGGCGCAACATATCAGCGCATGATTCAGACATGTATGGCAAACTAGATCGGAAAAACAATGGAGGCATACGTAGATGACGTGGTCTTCAAAACCAAGCATGTTGAATCTCTAGTAGACGACTTGAGGCTCACATTCGATAACCTCCGAACATATGACATCAAGCTCAATCCGGAAAAATGCGTTTTCGGCGTACCAGCCGGAAAACTCCTGGGATTCATTGTCTCCAGTAGAGGTACTGAAGCTAATCCGGCCAAAATCCGAGTGTTATCACAGTTGGCTCCCCCAACAGTCCTCAAACAAATACAAAAATTGATCGGATGCGTGGCGGCTCTAAGCCGCTTTATCTCCCGCTTGGGAGAAAAGGCATTACCCCTTTATTGCCTCCTCCGGCGCACCGAACACTTCGAGTGGACGGATGCCGCCACGGCCAGACTCAACGAAATAAAAGCCATATTGGCAACAAACCCAGTCCTGGCCGCGCCAAACATTGGCGAACCAATGCTATTATACATTGCGGCAACTCATCAAGTAGTAAGCGCAGTGCTCGTCGTCGAGCGAGAAGTGGACGGACACAAATTCCCCCTTCAAAAGCCGGTTTACTATGTGTCCACTGTCCTTACTCCATGCAAATCACGGTATCCACATTATCAAAAGATAGCGTACGCGATATTTATGGCATCCCGGAAGCTGCGACACTACTTTCAAGAGTGTTCGATAACGGTAGCCTCGGAAGTACCACTTAACGATATTATAAACAACCGCGACGCGATGGGCCGGATTGCCAAATGGGCCATTGAGCTCCTCCCGTTCGACATAACTTACAAGCCACGGTGAGCTATTAAGTCGCAGGTTTTGGCTGACTTCGTCGCTGAGTGGACGGAAGCCGAACTCCCTAAGAAGTACGACACATATTCAAACTGGATCATGCACTTCGACGGCTCCAAAATGTTGGCTGGTCTGGGGGCTGGCGTTGTTTTAACGTCCCCAACAGGAGATATAGTTCAATATGTACTACAGATAATGTATACGGACTCCAACAACGCAGCCGAATATGAGGCCCTTCTACATGGTCTCCGGATGGCAGTATCCATGGGCATTCAACGCCTAGAGGTGCGCGGGGATTCGAACCTTGCGATATCCCAAATAAATGGAGACTTTGATGCCAAGGATCCAAAAATGGCAGTTTATCGCAATGCCGTCCTAAAAATGTCAGCTCGGTTCGAGGGGCTCGAATTTCACCATGTGGCTCGGGAAAACAATCAGGCGGCGGATATCCTCGCCCGCTTCGGCACAAAACGCGACGCGGTCCCTCCCAACATATTTCTGGAAAGGCTCTACAAGCCATCCGTTGCATGGGAAGGGGACACCGGTAACAACAGTCCGGACCCGACCAAAATACCCGATACCGAACTCTCTGACACAATCGGAGGCTCCGCCACCAAAATAACACATTCAGCCCACGAAATAATGGCCATTATTGCCCCGTGGACAGAACCATTCCTGGCCTACCTAACTAGACAGGAACTTCCGGAAGACCAAAATGAGGCACGCTGCATAGTGCAGTGATCTAAGGCCTACAGGGTCCATGAGGGAGAATTGTACAAGAAAAGCACTACCGGAGTCCTTCAAAGGTGCATCTCCGAAGAGGAAGGGCGGAACCATTTGGCAGAAATTCACGCCGGACTCGGCGGTCATCACGCCGGAGCCCGGGCTCTTGTAAGCAAGGCCTTTCGTACAAGATTCTATTGGCCAACGGCCCGGGTAGAGGCACAGGACTTGGTCCAACGTTGCGCTGGTTGCCAGCTCTTTGCAAATCAAAGCCACATGCCACCCACCGTCCTCCAAACAATCCCCATTACATGGCCCTTCACGGTCTGGGGGCTTGACATGGTTGGACCCCTTAAAGGGGGAACCCACAAGAAAAAATACTTATTGGTCATGGTGGATAAATTCACCAAATGGATAGAGGCTAAACCGGTTAAAACAGCCGAATCCGGACCGGTGATAGATTTCATATCCGGGGTTGTACACCGTTACGGCGTCCCCCACAGCATCATCACTGATAACGGCATGAATTTCTTGGCCGACGAGGTAAAACTCTGGTGCAGCAAAATGGGCATCAAGCTCGATTATGCTTCAGTCTATCACCCACAAACCAACGGTCAAGTCGAACGAGCAAACGATCTTATAATGAGTGGCATTAAACCCAGATTAGTGCATTCCTTAACGGAGTCTGACACACACTGGGTAGAGGAGCTCGACTCCGTACTCTAGGGGCTGCGGACCACACCAAATCGTAGTACCGGATATACACCGTTTTTATGGTGTACGGCGCAGAGGCAGTCTTGCCCTCTGACATAATTCATGACTCACCTCGAGTGCGCATGTACGAAGAAAGAGAAGCCGAGCTCGATCGGCAGGAGAGTTTGGAGACCTTGGAGGAAGAGCGCGACATAGCCAAAGCCCGTTCCGCATTTTACCAGCAACAGGCTCGCAGATACCAAAGCAGAGAAGTACGGGCCAAAACTTATAACGTTGGCGAACTAGTTCTACGACTGCTGGATAAGAAAAAGAACAAGGTCGAGCAGAAATGGGAAGGCCCTTCATTATCGACCAAGTTCTGACCGGTGGAGCGTACCGACTGCGGGATGCATCGACTAGTCGACTCGAGCCGAACCCATGGAACGCATCCAGGCTTTGAAAATCCTATGCCTAGCACCAGACTTTATGTTAGTCCCCTCCCTTTGTCCATTTTCTGCATATGCATCATCTGTCTTGTTTCCCTTTCTTTCTTTTTCTTATTATTTCTCTAGGCCTTCAAGGGTCACCTTGTGCCTCACTTGTACATTACAGATGCGCTACCCGCACTCTCCATACCTGGGGGCTTCTTTCACAGAAGCTTAAATTATCTACCCGGGCCTCACGCCCAACACATGTGTTATACTTCCGCATGTACCTTTTTCACCATTATATGCATCGATATGACTTAAGTTTTGGCCAAGATGGGTTGCCTGGCTCTTGTATTTATGCCCTACGTTCCTGTTAATTCGGCTAGGGCATAAGGGGAGCACCTCTGTGATTGTTACCACCGGGTCAGCCGGATGTGTACCTCAGACTGGGTGAAGCCAAAAGCTAGCGTTCTTAAGGGAATATTCGGTCGGTGAACAAAAGATGACTTTTAATTGTTATCCATATTTGCCCCCAGATGCTTTTTCTGCGCTTCTTATCGCAGTTCGGACATGCACTTTAGGGCATGCTTCCCAGGGAAAGGAACCCTTAACGGAACTATTCTCCCTGTTAGATGTTTCTTACTACCCATGTAATATAACATAACTAGTTGGGCACTTGTATGATAAAGCACTAATGACCCCTACGCCTGGTCTCCACGCATGCCCCGGTTCTTACATAACCGAGAGGGTATTCAGATACACTCCGGACCGTCGGGTCCCGAGGTTGAAGCGAAAAGGTCCGCCATGACAAATGATCTACAATCCGGCTAGAAGGCATTATACATGTCACTTTAAATTACATAGTCAATTTGACTGGTTGAATTCCTCTTCAATACCATCCAATAGGTTGTCTAGTCTAAAGTCTTGTTGGGAATACTTTGCAGCCAATTCTACTTGGCCGTACACTAAGCTCACAGGGATCTCCTTCCCATCAGGCCCCATAGGTCCGACTTCGGCCATGTGGTTCGGGTCAGCCTTCGTGTACCGTGTCTTCACCATTGCCTAGGCTTCCCTGGCGCCCTGATGGCTGGCCGATATCTTCCATAATCGGAAGCACCGCCGCGCTCCCTTCAACTTTTCTACAAGCTCTCCAAGGCCTTCGGGTATGGAGACGGATGGCCACAAGGCCTGGGCGACGCCTTGCATCACTTGCCGAACTCGTTCGTGCAGCTGTGAGAGCTCGGGAAGAAGGTCACCCGTTGAACCGGGCATTTCCTCGGCAGGACGACCTGTTAGCATACCTACAGACATAACTCTATCAGCTAGCTTCCTCGCCGAACTCTTTTTCAAAGTTCGTTCAAGCACTTACTAAATATGCCGCGTCGAAGCCGCCGATTCTCCTTAATAGAGTCCGACAGTTGGGCACGAACATCTTTTAGTTCCATGCCCAGCTTGGTGTTGGCATCTAGGAGATCATTCTTCTCCTGCCTCACCCTCGTCAGCACGCTCTCACCGGCCTTCAGCTGGCGTAGGAGCTGTTGCTTATCCGGATTTACTCCAGCGTCATCTGCAATTTTATCATCAGATCTGCATATACGCCGCATCCTATATGACACTTATCATTCAAAGGATATATTACCAAAGGGCGTCTCTTTGGGCTCCCCCGCCGCGGCCAGTGCGGCCTGAAGTTGGGATCTGCACTCTTCCAGCTCCTGGGACAGTTGAGTATTCTTTTCGGTAAGAACCTGCATAACAAGTGATCCTTAAATCAGTTATTCTAACTGCTTCAAGTCTCAGGGGCTACTGATATATATAATCACCAAATTTTTTCACCCGTATGTCTTTTACATACTGCTCCGTGGCTCTGGCTAGACCATTTTGAGCGGCATAGAGGTACGAATCTCCCGAGTTGAAGGCATCCAATGCCTCTTGGGAGAAACAAGCGTCACGAAGAATAGTCCGGCGATGCCTGTGGTTCATGGCACTTTCCACCTCGGAATTGGTGGCGGACAGTTTGTCCGCATCCTCTGTTGGAGGAGCGCCCTGCGCACACCTTGTTTCCGCCTCCGAATCCGGCCTTGGAGCCTGGCTGGTGGAGGCGCGATTAGTAGCCTCTATGGGTATAGTCCGGCGAGCGCTCTTTTTCCTGAAAAGAAGGCATGGGCGTTAATATGCCTCTAAGAATAATGTCTTGCAATAAAGACGGTGCGCCGTACCGCTGCGCCGGTGTCTCAATCCGAACTGCGGGTCTTTTCAGCCTGCTTGGCCTCGCGGCCCCTTGTTGGCTAGTCGCCGCAGGCTCGGCCTTCCGCCTCAAGGACCTCCCCTGCAAAACACGGATGTTATATGGCAATCAAAAACACACAAGGACGGATCCCTTTTCAAAGTGCTAGGACTTCGGTCTCAGTCACCTGTGAGGCTGGAAGTAGCCCGGGGTAATTGGCCGTAATGGCCACCAAAGCGTTGTCATTACTCGATTGGTAAAATACCCCATCGATCAGCTCCACAGATATGTCCGGATCCTCCTGGGAGGCCGGGTCAAGGGACCGTCCAGGGTCCTCGGGTTGTGGAGGGGGGTTGTTTATCTCCCTTACAGCCCGACGCAGCTCCTGCGTTGAAATCGCTAGACTAAAGGCCAGTCTTTGGACGTCTTCTTTGGGGTTCTGGACAGGTATCCGGTCCCAGCAATACGCCACACTTCGGCTCCGCCCACTTGATATATTGACCCCTTCCGAGAACGGGGCACAAGGCAGAACAACTTCTTCCACAGAGCGAAATGAGCCTCACAGCCCAAAAACAACTCGCAAAGGGCTACGAATCCCGCGATGTGCGGCATGGAGGCAGGCATAAGGTTGTGCAACTGGAGGCCGTAGAACTCCAGGAGCCCCCGGAGAAACGGATGAATTGGAAATCCAAGCCCTCTTACCAAATAAGGGACAAGGCATACCCGCTCTCCCTTGGAGGGATTGGGAAGGCTCTCCGCTTGCTCTCCGCCATTATAGGTGGCAAGCCCGGCTCGAACCGGGACCATGTACACTAGGGGAAGAAATCCCTTGGTCTGAAGCATCACTAATTTGCTATGCGGGACGGAGCATCTCTCCCAATCTCCAAGCTTGGGGCTAGGGGAGCGAGAGGAGGAGCTGCGTCGACCAGCCATGATGGAATGGATCTCTGTCGAATGCGCTCTGATGAAGGCTCGCCAAGGGAGGATGGTGTGATTTGGATCTGAATCCTCGTCTTTTTAATAGGCAGCTCATTCACACAGCTAGGGCGAAAATGTAAAAACACCCTGGCTCTTCACATTCGCTCGACACATGGAAAGTGGCCATTATTGGGCGTGGAAGCTAAGGAGTGCAATATTCACAAGAGACCGGACACTATTTCGACAGGTACACAGAATTTGGAGAGGAACCCGCCCTGGAATGCCGAAGACAATACTGCGCGCTGGACTCATCGTCATTGAAGCCTGGTTCAGGGGCTACTGAGGGAGTCCTGGATTAGGGGGTCTCCAGACAGCTGGACTATCTCCATTGGCCGGACTATTAGACTATGAAGATACAAGATTGAAGACTTCGTCTCGTGTCCGGATGGGACTCTACTTGGCGTGGAAGGCAAGCTGGGCAATACGGATATGTATATCTCCTCCTTTGTAACCGACCTTGTGTAACCCTAACCCTCTCCGTTGTCTATATAAACCGAATGGTTTTAGTCCGTAGGACAACAACCATAACATACAATCATACCATAGGCTAGCTTCTAGGGTTTAGCCTCTCTGATCTCGTGGTAGATCTACTCTTCTACTACCCATATCATCAATATCAATCAAGCAGGACGTAGGGTTTTACCTCCATCAAGAGGGCCCGAACCTGGGTAAAACATTGTGTCCCCTGCCTCCTGTTACCATCCGGCCTAGACACACAGTTCGGGACCCCCTACCCGAGATCCGCCGGTTTTGACACCGACACTATCCCAACTAGCAGCGCTGATCACAACACCTCTATTAAATTGCTTAAGGAAATTATTTTCCCAAGGTTTGGAGTCCCTAGATATTTAATGACTGATGGTGGTTCACACTTTATTCACGGTGCTTTCCATAAAATGCTTGCTAAGTATGATGTTAACCATAGATTTGCATCACCTTATCATCCTCAGTCTAGTGGTCAAGTTGGACTTAGCAATAGAGAAATAAAATTAATTTTGCAAAAGACTGTTAATAGGTCCCGGAAGAATTGGTCTAAGAAATTAGATGATGCACTTCGGGCTTATAAGACAGCATATAAAAATCCTATGGGTATGTCTCCTTATAAAATGGTGTATGGAAAGGCTTGTCATTTGCCTCTTGGGTTAGAACATAAAGCATACTGGGAAGTTAAAGAACTCAATTATGATTTCAAACTTGCTGGTGAAAAGAGGTTATTTGATATAAGCTCATGAGATGAATGGAGAACCCAAGCATATGAGAATGCAAAGTTATTCAAAGAGAAAGTTAAAAGATGGCATGACAAAAGAATTCAAAAACGTGAGTTTAAAGTTGGAGAATATGTTCTTTTGTACAACTCTCGTTTCAGATTCTTTGCAGGAAAACTCCTCTCCAAATGGGAAGGACCCTATGTCATCGAGGAGGTTTACCCGTCCGGTGCCATCAAAATAAATAATTCTGAAGGTACTAATCCAAAGACTGTCAATGGACAACGAATAAAGCATTACATCTCAGGTATGCCTACTAATGTTGAAAGCAATATTATCCAAACTTTGACACCGGAAGAATACATAAAAGAGTCCTTCCGGAACACTCCAGGATTGTCAAAATAAGGAGGTACGTAGTACGATAAGCAAACGGACTCTGAAAAATCTACAAAAATATTTTTTATCAGTTTTGGAATATTTTAAAATTTTGGAAATAAAGAAACTTCCAGGAAGCGTCCCCTGGTGGGCACAAGACCCCAGGGTGCGCCAAGCATGCCTGGCGTGCCCAGGTCGGTTGTGCCCACCTGGGACACCTCCCGTACTCCGTTTTTCTTCTATATGCTTGCCTTGCAAGATAAAAATTCTATATATACTCCCCTAACCTGTTAAGCACAATATCGTGGAGAAATTCCTCTGTTCTCATTTCTTGCTATTTCCGGTCAGATTTATCAAGCTAGGCATCATGTCTTCTTGCTCCTCCAACCACATGGAAGAATATGTTTGGCTGATGAAGATTGAGACGAAGCGGGAGGAGCCTACGGACACCACCAAAGGAGAATTGAGTATCGGGTATGGGCACTCCCCTTGGCTTCCGCCAAGCTTGGGGGAGGTGCCCCGGTATCGTATCATCCTACTATCTTTTGCTTTCACTTATTTTAGTTTGATCTTTTAATTAGATGAATAAAGTTTAGTCCGATCTTTTCTTCTTTGAGAATTTGCTTAGTGATACATCATTTTTATCATGTGCAAGTTATATAATGAAGTTTAGTTTGTGCTTTTACTTTCTTTAATTCCTTGTTGCAAATAAAGAAAAGAAAAAGAGAAAGGAAGAAAATGAAAGAAAGGAAATGGATCAATAAGATCATATACTAATCCTATGGTAGGTGATAGCACCACATAAGGAAAAGTATAAGTAAGAAAACTTTATTAGAGATTGAAAAACATAGCATTGGTCAGTGATGCAACTCATGAAAAAATTAATAAGGGAGGGGAAGATTCACATATAAATATACTATCCTAGAAATTGTTTGTGATTGTGAGCCCTCATCAAAATATTATATGCCAAAATTGTTGATGTTGGACAAGGAAGACGATGTAATGGTTTATGTATGTTTATATTCACATAGAAGTCATATTTTCATAGATCCTTCAACATGTGATGCTTGCCCCCCATCTTTGCTAGCCAAAAATTCCGCACCAAGTAGAGATACTACTTGTGCATCCAAAAACCCTTAAACCTAAATCTTTTTCAGGGGTCCACCACACCTACCTAGGGATTGAACAAGATCCCTCAAGTAAGTTGTAATCGGTGCAAAAAGGCAATAGCAATTGCTTCTAAATATGTGAGATATTTTAGTGCAAGAGAAAATTGAGCGTTGCACGAACTTGGATGACAACGAATAAAAGCGATAGACTGCATAATAAAGGTTTTCATATTAAGGGGCAATGTAACGTGACGTTCTTTTGCACTAAGGGGTTGAGCATGCAAACAAATAAGCACATGGCAACCTCTGCTTCCCTCTATGAAGGGCCTATCTTTTACTTTTATGTATTTACTTTTATGCAAAGAGTCAAAGTTTTCCTTCTATTCCTTTTTATTTTTTCTTTTAGCAAGCAACATGTGGTGAGGAAAGATCTAGGCACATATGTCCAGTTGAATATAGATAGCATGAGTTATTATTGTTGACATCACCCTTGAGGTGAGTATGTTGGGAGGCGAAACTATAAGCCCCTATCTTTCTATGTGTCCGGTTGAAATGTTTTGCTCATGTGTACTCGGTGAGTTTTAGCAATCATAGAAGACTATATGATGGTTGAGTATGTGTACTTGCTTAAAAGGTTCCGAAATGTGACCCTTCCTGAAAAGATGATGAGAACATAGTTTGTTGGTTTGTAATAGAGTTTTTGCTTTATACTTCGATTGTGTGATGAACTGTTACTTATTCATAGGAAGTATATGATGCAAGTTCTATGATAAAAGTCTCATGTTAAATTATGTTGTTGTTCTAATAATCAACATGATGCTTCTATGTCCGTATTTTCTTTTTATCGACACCTCTCTCTCAAAGCATGTGGACATGTTTTTCGATTTCGGTTTTCGCTTGAGGACAAGCGAGGTCTAAGCTTGGGGGAGCTGATACGTCCATTTTGCATCATGTTTCTTACTATTATTTACAATGTTTTTATCCATAATAATGCTTTTTGGAGTAATTCTAATGCCTTTTATCTCATAATTTGCAAGGTACACACAAAGAGGGAGAATTCCGGCAGGTGGAAATTTGGACCTGAAAAAGCTATGTCAGGCCACCTATTCTGCACAGCTCCAAATGAGCTGAAAATTTATGGAGATTTTTTATGGAATATATAAGAAATATTGGAGCCAATAAGTACCAGAGGGAGGCCACCAGGTGGGCACAACCCACCTGGGCGCGCCAGCCCCCCTGGCGAGCCCTGGTGGGTTGTGGCCTCCTCAGCCCACCTCCGGTGTCCATCTTCTGGTATATAAGTGGTTTTGACCTAGAAAAAATGAGAATAATACTTTTAGGACGGAGCACCGCCGTCTTGAGGCGGAACTTGGGGAGGAGCACTTTTGCCCTCCGGCGGAGCGATTCTGCTGGGCGAACTTCCCTCCGGGAGGGGGAAATCATCGTCATCATCATCACCAACAACTCTCCCATCTTGGGGAGGGAAATCTCCATCAACATCTTCACCAGCACCATCTCATCTCAAACCCTAGTTCATCTCTTGTATTCAATCTTGTTACCGGAACTATAGATTGTTGCTAGGGGTGGCTAGTAGTGTTGATTACAACTTGTAGTTGATTACTATATGGTTTATCTGGTGGAAGATTATATGTTCAGATCCATTATGCATATTAATACCCCTCTGATCATGAGCATGTTTATTGATTGTGATTAGTTACTTTTGTTCTCGAGGTCACGGGATAAATCATGTTGCAAGTAATCATGTGAATTTGATATGTCACTGGTACAACGACCTGCTAAACAAACGGTTTTTAACCCCTTCCCGCGACGGCATTTGGAACTGTCGCCAAGTGAGTGTGAGCGATAGGGGGGGTCCTTCCCACACGACCTAGAAATCGTTGGGGATAGGCCCTCCTGGGACCCAGGCTAGGGCCACGTGCGATCGGGCGAGGCATTGAAACCCAATAATTTCCGTAGGTATGTACATCCCACACGGTGAATCCCAGAAAATCATTTCTGTAGGTATGTACATCCCACACGGTGAATCCTAGAAAATCATTTCCATAGGTATGTACATCCCACACGGTGAATCCAAAAAAACATTTCCGTAGGTATGTACATCCCACACGGTGAATCCTACAAAAACATTTTCGTAGGTATGTATATCACACACAGTTCCTTGTGTGGAAACATTTGTGCAAGGTGGCCTAACGCAAACAGTTCTTTGTCGGAAGCCGTGTGTGACTGTTAGTTCATCAAACACGCCTAATTTCTAGAAACTGTGCGGGTTGTTTGAGTTCATCGCCCACGGTGCTGTCTGAGTAACCGTCTTCAATAGAAAACCCTAATAAGCAGGGTAATTAACCTTTTTTATAATCCATGTACTTATCAAACTGTTATTTCTTATAAAACACGCTAGATATTTCATATCCGTATAAAAGCAACCAGGATTTCATAATCAAATTACATGAGATAGCTTCGGCACTCAGTTATGCCATTACACAACAACATGAAGTTTCACATGCAGCATCAAAAGACTTTGGAAAGTAGCATCATACATGGTAAATAGACAGATGAATCTCATCTGGGAAATTGCATAAGCGGATGGCAAATATTGAGCCTTCAGTGATGTTGAATGTCCTTGCAACTTTAGGCCAGTGGCTCTGGATAATTGCCCGCCCAACCTTCGTCCTCTTCAGCAAGACTTCAATATTGTACCATGCGTGTTGAATGAACACCTTCCTCGCCTCTTGACCATGCATGTGGTTTGAGAGGTAATCATCGGTGAACTGCTTTGAAAGTACTGAAAACAAAGCTATGCATGAATCGTTGTTGTAAATTTTGAAATGGCACAAGGGGTAAAAAGAAGGTAAAAGAGTTGGTACCATCCTATAGTTGACTGATGTCTTCTTCATTGTGCAAACAAAGATCTTGCTGTTATTCGTCGCTAATTTCTTCATCCTAACAATCTTTCTGAGTTTCTTGACTTGACTGATATTCATGGACATCTCATTTCCCCATATGCAAAATGGATCGAACAGTGGGTCTAAGCCTCTGACAGCAGGACCTACATGTGCAAGACCAAATTGTAAGAAACCTAAATATTAGAATGATTCCTGCAACTGCACAATAATGTGCTATTAGCCAAAGGACCCTGCTTGAACAAACCTCGATGGTAAACCGTAGTGTCTCCCATTGTTTCCCTACAACATACATAAGGAAGATCTTGATCAGGTTAACTAAGAGTTGCCACACTATCAGTAGAATATGTATTGAGTATAGCCAAATTCGATTGGTGTCACATGCATAAAAATACAAAATTGTACCCATAGCAAATGAAAATCAAATTGCAGAACTGGACCAAATAGTTAAATGGACATCAGACCAAATGAACCAAAATAGTTAATCGAGCACGACATTGCAGAATAGAAACATGTAGTAGAAGATAAGACAGCTAACAAAACAAAGAATGCTTGAGAACAGTACTATGAAATGTAGCAATTGTTGGACCAAAGTGTTAAATAAACATTACATTTCATAGGGCCAAACTGTTAACTGAACATCAAATTGCATATTAACATTACAGAGGACAAATCACTAGAAGGCACTGGCGGTGGCCTCGAGAAAACATCACGAACTGTATTTTAAAGTAGAAAACCGCGTGGCGGTATCGACGGTGGCCTCGAAGACGAGGTGCTCCTCCAAGATCTGGCGGTCGACACGCATGGCAGCCATAGCGACCTCGTTTGCGTGTGCGGTCGCATGCTACTGAGCTCCACGTTATACTGTGTGTAAAATGGATGTGGGTGGTGCTTAATTGGAGGAGGGGGGCAGTGATTTTGGTGGAAGGTGTCGCTCCATCGGTCGGGGCATGTGGGACAGGAAAGGAGGAGAATGGTGTGGGTGGGGTGTGGATTACCTGAGCATATCGACGAGGCCGCGCAGCAAGAAGAAGGGTCGGCAGCGAGGAGGCCGCGCAGCAAGAAGAAGGGTCGCCGGCGAGGAGGCGGCGCTGCAAGAAGAAGGGTCACCGGCGAGGAGGCGACGCTTCAAGAAGAAGGGTAGCCGGCGTGGAGACTGCAAGAAGAAGGGTTGCCGGTGAGGAGGCTGAGCTCCCAGTAAGCATCAGTGAAGGTTTGAACTTGGAAAGCAAGGAGGAACAGTGGAAATGTGGCTTTTGGTAGAAGGGAGGGGCGGGGAGATAGATATTTCCGCGCCGGAAAAAAAATTCGCTTGGTGCCACGAGAAACTGGCACGCAAGTGTGGTTGAAGCGGGGGTGGTGGACTGTAGACGACAAAGCTTCCTGCGTAAGCCAGGCAAGACGGTGCGCCAAGATATTTTATATCGCATCTCACATGATTCTTTCTAGTAAACTATTTGTGGTATACCTGATTTTTTCATTATGTTTTGAAACACAAAAATGGTGTTACGGAGGGAAAGGATGGTGTTTGAATTGCTAGAACATTTATGTAAAGTGAACATGCAACTAGTACATGAGTGTCGTGTTTAAATTTGGAATTATTCCGGGTTTGTCTGGCATTTTTATGCATTAATTGAGATTTTGGGCATTTAATGGGCATAATTCAAATTTGAACTACAAGCACAAGCTCCAATGCACCAAAGTTATTTATAGGTCCCATGAAAGAAATGGGAATAAAATTCAAACATCTGGGTGTCGTGGCTCGGCCGGAATGATTGAGAAACTTGGTTTTTTAATTCCTGTAAATCCAAAACACGGCTGAAAATCATGAAACTTGGAATGGTGTCATGACATGGTACCAACATGCTATGGTAATTTTTTTGGCCGAATTGGGACAAGCTTTGGTGTAAGCTTCTTGCAAACCGGAGCTTCCCTCAAGAAGGCTCGTGGTTCCCAGAGAGAACGTGTCACCTCCGTGTGCGAAATGACATACGTACACTACCTTCTCCCGCCTTAAATTTTTTACACAGGCAGATTAGACCAAATAGAAGTATCATGCTAAATTTTGGAATTATTCCGGGTTTGTTTAGCCTTTTTTATACATTAATTGAGTTTCTGCGCATTTAATGTGCATAATTCAAATTTGAACTACAAGCACAGGCTCCAGTGCACCAAAGTTGTTTCAAAAATCATATGTGTGTCCTTGGGTGAATTTCTAGGTCCCATGCAAGAGATGAGAGTGAAATTCAAACATCTGGGCATCGTGGCTCAGCCGGAAAGATTGAGAAACTTGGTTTTTAATTCCTGTAAATCCAAAACACGCCTGAAAATCATGAAACTTGGCATGGTGTCATGACATGATATCAACATGCTGCAGTAATTTTTTGGCCGAATTGGGAAATTTTTTGGTGTAAGCTTCCTCCAAACCAGAGCTTCCCTCAAGAAGGCTCATGGTTCCGAGAGGGAACGTGTCACCTCCGTGTGCGAAACGACATACGTAAACTGCCTTCTCCCGCCTTAATTTTTGTACACTAGCAGATTAGACCAAATAGAAGTATCGTGCTAAATTTTGGAATTATTCCGGATTCATTTGGCCTTTTTTATACATTAATTGAGTTTATGGGAATTTAATGTGCATAATTCAAATTTGAACTACAAGCACATGCTCCAGTCCACCAAAGTTGGTTTAAAAATCACATGTGTGTCCTTGGGTGAATTTATAGGTCCCATGCAAGAAATGGGAATGAAATTCAAACATCTGGGCGTCGTGGCTCGACCAGAATTGAGAAACCTGATTTTTTTAATTCCTGTAAATCCAAAACCTGCCTGAAAATCATGAAAGCTGGCATGGTGTCATGACATGGCGCCAACATGCTGCGGTAATTTTTTTGGCCGAATTGGCACACGCTTTGGTGTAAGCTTCTTGCAAACCAGAGCTTTCCTCAAGAAGGCTCGTGGTTCTGAGAGGGAACGTGTCACCTCCATGTGTGAAACGACATACGTACACTACATTCTCCCACCTTAATTTTTTTACACATGCACATTAGACCAAATAGAAGTATCGTGCTAAATTTTAGAATTATTCCGGGTTCGTTTGGCCCTTTCTATACATTAATTGAGTTTCTGTGCATTTAATGTGCATAATTCAAATTTGAACTACAAGCATAGGCTCCTGTGCACCAAAGTTGTTTCAAAAATCACATGTGTGTCCTTGGGTGAATTTCTAGGTCCCATGGAAGAGATGTGAGTGAAATTCAAACATCTGGGCATCATGGCTCGGCCCGAAAGATTGAGAATTTTGGTTTTTTAATTCCTATAAATCCAAAGCACGCATGAAAATCATGAAACTTGGCATGGTTTCATGACATGGCACCAACATGCAGTGGTAATTTTTTTGGCCGAATTGGGACAAGCTTTGGTGTAACCTTCTTGTAAATCGGAGCTTCCCTCAAGAAGGCTCGTGGTTCCAAGACGGAACGTGCCAACTCCGTGTGCGAAACGACATACGTACACTGCCTTCTCCCGCCTTAATTTTTTTACACACGCATATTAGACCAAATAGAAGTATCGTGCTAAATATTGGAATTTTTAGGTTCATTTGGCCTTTTTTACACATTAATTGAGTTTCTGTGCATTTAATGTGCATATTTCAAATTTGAACTACAAGCACTGGCTCCAGTGCACCAAAGTTGTTTGAAAAATCACATGTGTGTCCTTGGGTGAATTTTTAGGTCCCATGCAAAAGATGGGAGTGAAATTCAAACATCTGGGCATCGTGGCTCGGCTGGAAAGATTGAGAATTTTGGTTTTTAATTTCTGTAAATCCAAAACATGCCTGAAAATCATGAAACTTGGCATGGTGTCATGACATGGCACCAACATGCTGCGGTAATTTTTTTGACCGAATTGGGACAAGCTTTGGTGTAAGCTTCTTGCAAACCGGAGCTTCCCTCAAGAAGGCTCGTGGTTCCGAGAGGAAACGTGTCACCTCTGTGTGCGAAACGATATACATACACTGCCTTCTCCCGCCTTAATTTTTTTACACATGCAGATTAGACCAAATAGAAGTATCGTGCTAAATTTTGGAATTATTCTAGGAACATTCGACCTTTTTATACATTAATTAAGTTTATGTGCATTTAATGGGTATAATTCAAATTTGAACTAAAAGCACACGCTCTAGTGCACCAAAGTTTTTTGAAAAATCACATGTGTGTCCTTGGGTGAATTTCTAGGTCCTATGCAAGAGATGTGAATGAAATTCAAACATCTGGACGTCGTGGCTCAGCCGGAAAGATTGAGAAACTTGGTTCTTTAATTCCCATAAATCCAAAACACGGCTGAAAATCATGAAACTTGGCATGGTGTCATGACATGGTACCAACATGCTGCGGTAATTTTTCTGGCCGATTTGCGAAGGCGTACACATTAACAATCAACAAAGTCATTTTGTAACAAGTGCTGTCACATTACAAATCGGAAACACAAGTATTATTGAAACCGTGGGCGTTCTACTTACCAATTACGTGCGGCCACGCATCCCCTTATTTTATTGACTAGGAGGTGCCGTGCGGGGTAGCTATTTGAGTACGGGAGGCATGCGATCAGACCCATGCATGTGCTCATCCGGAGGAGAGCCCTTTGACCGCTACCAGCCATGCACCTCCCTCCCAACGTCCCCATTAATGGCGCCCGAGCACCTATTCTACGGCGTGGCTATATGTCTCACTGGACTGAGATTTAAGAGAGAAAAATGAAAATCTGAAAAGAAAGCTTTGCACGGATCTTGCTGTAAGATCCGACGGACCTATATAGCATCGACCGCGACTTATAGCAAGCATGATGAATATAAGGACGATGACAGTGGATAATAATTGTCTTACATATTTAGGAACATAATTAAAAAAACCACATGCGGCAACGCCCGAAATACACAAGGGCAAAAGAAGAAGGAAGACAACGATCTGGCTCGCTGATCTCTACTTTCTTGATGCGTTGCTGCAGGCCGCGGGAACTAGTCTCCATGGCGAGCGGCGACGAGATCTTTCTTGTCCTTAAGATGCTGCTTGAGATCATCCATGGATTCCTCCACCAACCTTCTGCGCTCAATGCGCAGCATGGCATTCTCGTCCATAAGTTTCTCGACGATGACGCCGGTCCTCTTTAATAAGGCAGTGGTCTTCTCCTGCTGCTCCGCACTTCCGACTATCTTCGCCCTCAGCAGGTCACGCTCGGCCCGGAGCTTCGCATTGCTCTCATTTAGTTGTCGGATGATGTCAGTAGACTGTTCAAATGAGGCTTTCAGGTCATCCTGCAACCTCACCCACCTGGAGATCTTATCTATCTGCCTAAGGACGAGGGCACGCATGCGCCTATAAGAGTTCTCGCCTACCCGCGAGACATTTTCCCAGGCCGCCGCGGCGCGGGAGTACATCTCTGCTGCATTCGCGGCGCGGCGGGACATCTCTTCTACTTCCCGACGCGGCCGGACCAGTCTGCTGCATCGACGGTGCGGCAGGACCTCCGTGCTGCTTCGGCGGCATGGCGGGACCTCTCTGCTGCTACGGCCGTGCGGTGGGACATGTTGGTTGCTTTCGCGGCGAGGCGGGACATCTCTCGTGCTTCCGCTTCCAGGCTCGCCTCTCCCTGGTGGCAATCTCTCGACCCAGAACTCACGCTGGCCACGGCAGATGCAAGGGAAAAATGATGACTGACTTGTTTGTTTTTGTGGATGAGGAGTTGAGGAGGAATGTGCAGTCATCTTGGAGTAGTAGTATTTATAACCGAGTAGTTATATGCTCCTAAGTGGGAAACCGTTTAGGTTTTGATCAGTGTGAAAAGGTTTGCAATTTGGAATGTGACGGGACGCGACCTCCCTGTTCTTCTAAAAGAAATTGTGACTGGATGCATGCTCAAAATTTACTGACGGTTATAAGTGTGGCACTATTCTCGGAAGGCGTAACGTGGGCACGTACGCCTTCTTGGCCGCGTATGTGGCATTTGCACCATAGGGTGCACCGCAATAGGCAATGTCAGCACACGTCTTGTTCCAACAACCATGCGCGCTCGTTATTACCATTGCGCATGCTTCTTTTAATTAGAATGTGTGTGCCCATCTAGCACACACACGTTGATCTATCTAACTGTTTCAGTTTGTTGTGGATATTCGCAAACAGTTCATCCATGTGAAGTGTATGCCATCAATCACAGACACTTTGATCTGGATGACCCGTTTCTGTTCTATTACCTAATCGCAAACAGTTAATCCTTCTGAAGTGTATGCCCTCAATCACACACACCTTGATCTGGACGACCATTTATTTTGTTTTGCCTAATCACAAATATTTCATCCGAGTGAACCGTATGCTCTATATCACACGCGCCTTCATCAGGCTGTCCGTTTCTTTTGTTCCGCCTCATTGCAAACAGTTCATTGGACTGAACCGTATGCCCTGGATCACACACTCAACTTAAATCTGAACCATGTTTGATGGCTCCACCATCGCAAACGTTTTGCACCTTTTTTGACGGTTCTTTTACACCACCGTTTGCGATTATTGCATCGCACACAGTTTCGTCGAAGGGTCTCTAATCATAGTGTCACGTTAGCAGCATCTTGCAGTAATGTGTGTTCGATATTTTGATAGTATGTATGTTGTGATTCCCTTAGTGGTGTCATGTGAACGTCGACTACATGACACTTCACCATATGTGGGCCTAAGGGAATGCATTGTGGAGTAGTAAATAGATGGTGGGTTGCGAGAGTGACAGAAACTTAAACCCCTGTTTATGCACTATTCTGTAAGGGACCGATTGGATCCTAGAATTTAATGCTATGGTTAGTATTTATCCTTAATACTTTTCTCGTAGTTGTGAATGCTTGCGGGAGGGTTAATCATAAGTAGGAGGTTTGTTCAAGTAATAACAAGACCTAAGCACCGGTCCACCCACATATCAAATTATCAAAGTAGCGAACACAAATCAAACCAACATGATGAAAGTGACTAGATGAAATTCCTGTGTACCCTCAAGAACGCTTTGCTTATCATAAGAGACCGTTTTGACCTGTCCTTTGCGTCAAAAGGATTGGGATACCTTCCTGCATACTTGTTACAATTATCATTACTTGCTCGTTATATTTTATCTTGCTACCAAACTACTCGCTACTTACAATTTCAGCACTTGCAGACAATACCTTACTAAAAACTACTTGTCATTTCCTTCTGATCCTCGTTGGGTTCGACACTCTTACTTATCAAAAAGAGCTAAAATTGACTCCCTATACTTGTGGGTCATCAAATACTGGAGAAAATAAGTACCGGAGGGGGCCCACTAGGTGGGCAAAACCCACCTGGGCGCGCCAGGGAGCCTAGACGCGCCCTGGTGGGTTGTGCTCACCCAGGCCCACCTCCGGTGCCCATCTTCTGGTATATAAGTCATTTTGACTTGGAAAAAAAATAAAGGGAGGACTTTCGGGACGGATCGCCGCCGTCTTGAGGCAGAACTTGGGCAGGAGCACTTTTGCCCTCCGGTAGAGCGATTTCGTCGGAGGAACTTCCCTCCCGGAGGGGGAAATATCGTCATCATCATCACCAACAACTCTCCCATCTTATCTCCATCAACATCTTCAACATCACCATCTCATCTCAAACCCTAGTTCATCTCTTGTGTTCAATCTTGTTACCGGAACAATAGATTGGTGCTTGTGGGTGACTAGTAGTGTTGATTACATCTTGTATTTGATTACTACATGGTTTATTTGTTGGAAGATTATATGTTAAGATTCAATATGCTATTTAATACCCCTCTGATGTTGAGCATGATTATCATTTATGAGTAGTTACTTTTGTTCTTGAGGTCACGGGAGAAATCATGTTGCAAGTAATCATGTGAACTTGATGTGTGTTCGATATTTTGATAGTATGTATGTTGTGATTCCTTTAGTGGTGTCATGTGAACGTCGAATACATGGCACTTCACCATAGTTGGGCCCGATGGAATGCATTGTGGAGTAGTTATTAGATGATGGGTTGTGAGAGTGACAAAAGCTTAAACCCTAGTTTATGTGCTATTCCGTAAGGGACTGATTGGATACAAAAGTTTAATGATATGGTTAGGATTTATCCTTAATACTTTTCTCGTAGTTGTGGATGCTTGCGAGGGGTTTAATCATAAGTAGGAGGTTTGTTCAAGTAAGAATAGCACCTAAGCACTGGTCCACCCACATGTCAAATTATCAAAGTAGCGAACACGAATCGAATCAACATGATGAAAGTGACTAGATGAAATTCCCGTGTACCCTCAAGAGCGCTTTGCTTATTATAAGAGACCGTTTTGGCCTATCCTTTGCCTCAAAATGATTGGGCTACCTTGCTGCACTTTTTTTGCTACTATCATGCTTGCTCGTTACAAATTATCTTGCTATCAAACTACTCTGTTACTTACAATTTCAGCACTTGCAGACATTACCTTGCTGAAAACCACTTGTCATCTCCTTCTGCTCCTCGTTGGCTTCGACACTCTTACTTATCGAAAAAAGCTACAATTGATCCCCTATACTTGTGGGTCATCAAGGCTATTTTCTGGCGCCGTTGCCGGGGAGTGAAGCGCTTTTGGTAAGTGGAATTTGGTAAGGAAACATTTATATAGTGTGCTGAAATTTACTGTCACTTGTTACTCTGGAAAACAATCGTTTGAGGGGTTTGTTCGGGGTATCTTCACCTCGACCGGAACCAAAATTAGCTACACCTCAACCTACTGCACCTACTGAAAATATTGAATATTAAATTCCTTCGGGGATGATAGAACAACTGTTAGCTAATCCTTATGCAGGAGATGGGACCGAACATCCTGATATGCACTTGATATATGTGGAACAAATTTGTGGATTGTTTAAGCTTACAGGTTTACCTGGAGATGAAGTTATGAAGAAGGTTTTCCCTTTATCTTTGAAGGGAAAAGCATTGTCATGGTATAGGCTATGCGATGATACTGGATCTTGGAAATGGAATCGATTGAAATTGGAGTTCCACCCAAAAAAATATCCTATGCATCTAGTTCATCGTGATCGGAATTACATATATAATTTTTGGCCTCGTGAAGTAGAAAGTGCCGCTCTAGATTGGAAAGAATTAAATGCAACTCTGAATATTGGGAACTCGAGGAAGGTAAAGAGTCAGGTATTAAGCTTAAGTATGATTGTGTTAAATCTTTTATGAATACCGATGCTTTTCAAAAGTTTAGCACTAAATATGGACTTGACTCTGAGATAGTAGCCTCCTTTTGTGAATCATTTGCTACTCATGTTGATCTCCCTAAAGAGAAGTGGTTTAAAGAAGAAATTAAAGAACTGGTACCAACTAAAGAGGAAACTATACTTTATAGTGTTGATCTAGTTGTTCCTACTTCTTATATTGAGAAACCACAATTTCCTGGTAGGATAAAGGAACAACGGCGGAGCTACATTAGGGCCAGAGGGGGCCGTGGCCCCCCCAGCCCAAACAATAGTTTTTCATTACCATGTAGTAATACAAGCTCCTGCAGACTGCACTCGGCTTAGAAGATGGCACATGTTCACGCACAAGGCATAATACAGCAACAAACAAGCTAATCTTCACGCACCAGCTCGACTACTTCTCAGCCGTTGTGGTGTTTTCCTCAAACAAACAAGCAAAATACCATGTTGTGTGCTTCGTCTCAACAATCTGACGGCGCTGCGATGCACAGCCTCGAACCCTCTACGCCGTCCGATAGTTACTAAGGAGAAGTTGAGGAGGTTAGGAGGAGCTCCACGTTTGGGCTGCTGGCAATGACTCCGGCACCTGGGGGTCAAGGGCATGTTGGTGCAATAAGATATGTCCCCACGGTGGTGACCAGCGTCGGGCGCGCCAGGTGTGGTCTGTGGCCGCGTCGAGCTTGTGTATGGTCTGACCATTGTACATGCATAATCCGACTTGTGTATAGCCTGTGTGCGTGTGTGCGTGTGTGGCGTGGGGTGTGCGTGTGTGCGAGCACTTGATGTGTGGGTTAGTTAGCGATAGCAGCGGGGGTGACCGCGGTGTTCTGTTGGAGCCCGACTATGTTGATCGTGTCTGTGCGTGACGGGGGCGTGAGCCAGGGTGTGGAGGAGTGGTGAGCATTGATCACTGGTGGATTGAATTGGACTATACACATAACAATTTTTTTCTCTCAGTAGCAGTTGCTCACTACAGATTTTCTTTGTGTGTGTGCTTGTTTTCGGCCCCCCTAACATTTTTGCCTATGTAACATCCCAAATTTTCAATTTGGAATGTTATACATTAGATCATCAATGCATATCATATTTTATTTTGCACTTTGGTTGATCCTAGAAATTCTACGCAACTCAAGCACCCACGGAGAGAGTTGGGGATCTCGTTATTTTCATATTTGAGTTTTCCCAAATTTTGAGAATAGGATCATTTGATTTTATTTATTTTATCATCAATTATTTCTATTACAAAAATATGAGAGAGGGAATAAAATGACTTTCCCAAAATAAAGAAATATTGAGGATTTAATAATAAAATCAAATAAGATTTTATTTCGGAGTTTTTCGGTGTTTTATTTGAATTTAGGAAAAATGTGCGTTTTTCAAAATTGCATTTAGGTCCCAAATAAATGTTCACCTTGTGCGGCTTGATTTTAGAAGCCCGTGAAAATTTATTTCGGAATTTTTGGAGTCCGTTTAGTATTTCTTTTTAATTTTTATTCCGAGCGGAATAATTAAAAAAAACGAACCGACCTAGGGGCCGACCCGGACTCCCGGCCCACTAGGCTATATAAGCTGGGGGGAATGCCCAGCTGAAGCCAGCCACCCGCGCCCAAACCCTAGCGCCGCCCGCCGCCCCCAGCGCCCGTGCGCCGCCGCCCGCGCCGCCGCCGCCGGATCCCGCCGCCGAGGTTCGCCGCCGCCTTGTTTTCCGTGCCGTCATTAAAAAAAATCGGCGTTCGTCATTTTTTTTCTCGGATTAAATCCATGATTTTTTTGATCGCGATTCCTGATCCGATTTTCATTTTAGTATAGCTTTTCGCTCGTTTATCGGAATCAGGCGATTCAAGCGCCTAGAGTTTCGTCTCGAAACCCTCTATCCGAATAACCAACTTAAACAAGTTTTTGCCACTGTAAAATTTGCCCTAGATCCAGATTACTAGAACGAAGTTGTTTTCTTTTGCCGTTTGACTTTCGTTGCTTCATTCGATTTGATTATTTTTGCCAACCGGAGTTCTTAAGTTAAACCTTTTGGTTAGATCTCTTATTTGAGTTTTACCTGTGCATTAGATGAGTACTTATTGTATGCTTGTTTGTTTGTTTGCGATAGAGTACCCGGAGTGCGCCGCTTGTTACTTCGAATCTCTAGGTTTCATGTATCATCAGCAAAGCAAGTAACACTTTGATCATACCTGTTCTACTACCCAGTTTTATTGCATTAGATCAACCCTCACACATTGCACGATTAAGATCTAATTAAATTGTGGGATGGGAAGTAGATGAGGTAGTACCTATTACCTGTTGTTATCAATCCTTTGGGAGTTACTTCTACGTTTGCTTATTATGCCATGCTATGCTTGTAGACGTGGATTGGGTGAGTGATATCCATGACAGATGTGAGATTGTTAATTAATGGTTTATCTAAGGTGGCAATTTAAACACACATCTGGGTGGATTGAGGCACCTGGGTATTCTAGGACTTGCCTGTTTTCTTTTGGACCGCCACCCAGGCTCAAAGGGATCATGAGACTATTCATACTAGAAACTTCCGTGTGCAGCCACAAGCTATTATGGGCTCTAGCATAGTTGACTAAGTTGTGCGAACTCTTACAGTGGTAGACTAGTAGATGTAGGGGATGTAGGTGGTACGGTCTACCCGATCGTAAGGTGCTAGCGCTTCTGAAAGACTATGTCTCGGTCATCCGTCTTCTCAAACACCATGTAGTGCGAGAAACCAAACGGAGGCGATTGAGTCTTGTGGGGAAAAGTGCGCAAACCTCTGCAGAGTGTAATAAACTAATCATGGTTAGCCGTGTCCCCGGTTATGGAGATCTTGAGTATCTAGTACTTGGATTTTCATGTGAATCTCAACATGTTACTCTAAATTAATTTTGTTGGGTTATGCTTAATGATGATGCTTAATTGGGATTGAGAATGCTGTCAACCATTCTCAATCTTTAACAACCACCATGATAGTAATTAAATTTATTCCTTTGAAGTAGGAAAAAATTGGCTTTACGCAAAACCGTAACCATAGAGCTTTCCACCAGCCAAATATGCATATAGTATAGCTGTTTCATTCCATTACTCTCTATGTGTTACCTTGCCAGCATATTCCATGTGCTGACTCGTTTCAGGCTGCAACGTTAATGTTGCAGACTTTTCAGACGATGATTAAGGAGTTTTTAGGTCGTGGTTCTATACTCAGTGATGCCGTTGGAGTTGATGGACTCACTCATCTTCCAAGCCTTCCGCTGTTATCGTTGTTAGATGGCCTTAAGCCATATTTATTGTAATAAGTTCTCCTTTGAGACACTCGATGTAATAAGTGTGTGATTGCTACTCTGCTATAAATCCTCTGAGTACTGTGTGGTGTCAGCATTACTGATCCAGGGATGACACCGGAGCACAGATATCAGACTATTTGAGGTCTGGTCGCTACAGCCTAGCTCCGCCACTGTAAAGGAACATGCTAAAATTTCGAGTATGGTTAACAAAAGTTATATTAGAACACCTAAACCTGATGAACAAATTAAAGTAGATCCTAGTGTTGCTATGGTTAAAGATCTCTTGGAAGAAAATATCGATGGTCATGTTATTTACTTCTGCAATGAAGCTACTAGAATTGTCAAACCAGATAAAAAGGATAAACATAGACCCGTTGTTGGCATGCCTGCTGTCTCGGTTAAAACAGGAGATCACTATTGTCATGGTTTATGTGACTTAGGTGCCAGTGTAAGTGCTATTCCTTACACCTTATATCAAGAAATTATGAATGACATAACACCCGCAGAGATAGAAGACATAGATGTTACTATTAAACTTGCTAATAGAGACACTATATCACCAATTGGGATTGTTAGAGATGTTGAAGTCTTGTGTGGGAAAATAAAATACCCTACTGATTTTATTGTTCTTGGTTCCCCACAAGATGACTTTTGTCCCTTTATCTTTGGTAGACCTTTCTTGAACACCGTTAATGCTAAAATAAATTGTGAGAAACAAAATGTCAGTGTTAGCTTTGGTGATGAGTCTCATGAGTTTAATTTTTCCAAGTTTAGTAGAAAGCTTCATGAAAAATAATTGCCTAGTAAGGATGAAATAATTGGTCTTGCTTCTATTGCTGTACCACCTACTAATCCCTTAGAACAATATTTACTAGACCATGAAAATGATTTACATATGCATGAATGAAATGAAATAGATAAGATTTTCTTTGAACAACCTCCTCTGCTTAAACACAAATTGCCTATTGAAACTCTAGGAGGTCCTCCTCCACCTAAAGGTGATCCTGTGTTTGAATTAAGACAATTGCCAGACACTTTGAAATATGCTTCTCTTGATGAAAAGAAGATATATCTTGTTATTATTAGTGCTAACCTTTCGGAACATGAAGAAGAAAGATTATTGGAAGTTCTAAGGAAGCACCAAGTTGTTATTGGATATACTCTTGATGATTTAAAGGGCATAAGTTCCACTCTATGTCAGCACAAAATTAATATGGAACCTGATGCTAAACCCGTTGTTGATCACCAACGTCGGTTAAATCCAAAAATGAAGGAAGTGGTAAGAACGGAAATCTTAAAACTTCCGGAAGCAGGTATAATCTATCCTATAGCTGATAGTAGATGGGTAAGTCCTGTTCATTGTGTCCCTAAGAAAGGAGGTATTACTGTTGTTCCTAATGATAAGAATGAACTTATTCCACAAATAATTGTTACAGGCTATAGAATGGTAATTGATTTTAGAAAATTGAATAAAGCAACTAGAAAAGATCATTACCCTCTGCCTTTTATTGATCAAATGTTAGAAATATTATCTAGGCACACACATTTTTTCTTCCTTGATGGATATTCTGGTTTTTCAAGTACCTATTTCTCAACCTGATCAAGAACAGACCACTTTTACTTGTCCCTTTGGAACTTATGCTTATAGACGTATGCCTTTTGGTTTATGCAATGCACCTGCTACCTTTCAAATATGGATGGCTGCTATATTCTCTAACTTTTATGAAAAGATTGTTGAGGTTTTCATGGACAACTTCTCTATTTATGGGAAGTCTTTTGATGATTGTGTAAGCAATCTTGATCGAGTTTTGCAGAGATGTGAACAAACAAATCTTGTATTGAATTGGGAGAAGTGCTACTTTATGGTTAATGAAGGTATTGTCTTGGGTCATAAAATTTCTGAAAGAGGTATTGATGTGGAAAAAGCTAAGGTTGATGCAATTGAGAAAATGCCATGTCCTAAAGATATCAAACGTATTCATAGTTTCCTAGGTCATGCTGGTTTCTATAGGAGATTTATCAAAGACTTTTCTAAAATTTCTAGGCCTCGTACAAACCTTTTGCAAAAGGATGTTCCTTTTGTTTTTGATGATGATTGTTTAGAAGCCTTTGAAACACTCAAGAAAGCCTTAATTCCTGCACCTATTGTTCAACCACCTAATTGGAACTTACCTTTTGAAATTATGTGTGATGCTAGTGATTATGTGTATGGTGCTCTACTAGGACAAAGAGTTGATAAGAAACTGAATGTTATTCATTATGCTAGTAAAACTCTAGACAGTGCTCAACGAAATTATGCAACTACTGAAAAAGAATTCCTAGTAGTGGTGTTTGCTTGTGATAAATTTAGATCTTACATTATTGACTCTAAAGTTATTGTTCACACCGATCATGCTGCTATTAAATATCTTATGGAAAAGAAACATGCTAAACCTAGACTTATTTGATGGGTCCTCTTGCTAAAAGAATTTGATTTACATATCACTGATAGAAAAGGAGCTGAGAACCCCGTAGCTGATAACTTGTCTAGGCTTGAAAATGTGCTTGATGACCCTCTACCTATTGATGATAATTTTCCTGATGAGCAGTTAGCTGCAATAAATGTTAGTCATAACTCATAACACTCCTATGTATGCTGACTATGCTAATTACATTGTTGCTAAATATTTACCACCTAGCTTTACATACGAACAAGAGAAAAAAATGTTATATGATTTAACACATTACTTTTGGGATGACCCACATGTTTATAAAGGAGTAGATGGTATTATTAGACGTTGTGTACTGAGCATGAACATGGACAAATCCTACGGAAATGTCACTCTGAAGCATATGGAGGACATCATGCTGGAGATAGAACTGCTCACAAGGTATTGCAATCTGGATTTTATTGTCCTACTCTCTTCAAGGATGCTCGTAAGTTAGTCTTATCTTGTGATGAATGCCAAAAACGGTAATATCGGTAAGCGTCAAGAAATGCCTATGAATTATTCACTTGCTGTTGAACCATTTGATGTTTGGGGATTTGATTACATGGGACCTTTTCCTTCCTCTAATGGGTATACACATATTTTGGTTATTGTTGATTATGTCACTAAATGGGTAGAAGCTATTCCAATCAGTAGTGCTGACCACAACACCTCTATTAAAATGCTTAAGGAAGTTATTTTCCCAAGGATTGGAGTCCCTAGATATTTAGTGACTGATGGTGGTTCACACTTTATTCATGGCGCTTTCCGTAAAATGCTTGCCAAGTATGATGTTAACCATAGAATTGCATCACCTTATCATCCTCAGTCTAGTGGTCAAGTTGAAATTAGCAATAGAGGAATAAAATTAATCTTGCAAAAGACTGTTAATAGGTCCCGGAAGAATTGGTCTAAGAAATTAGATGATGCACTTTGGGCTTATAGAACATCATATAAAAATCCTATTGGTATGTCTCCTTATAAAATGATTTAAGGAAAGTCTTGTCATTTGCCTCTCGAATTAGAACATAAAGCATATTGGGCAATCAAAGAACCCAACTATGATTTCAAACTTGCCGGTGAAAAGAGGTTATTTGATATTAGCTCATTAGATGAATGGAGATCCCAAGCTTACGAAAATGCCAAATTGTATAAAGAAAAAGTCAAAAGATGGCATGATAAAAGAATCCAAAAGCGTGAGTTCAAAGTCGGAGAATATGTTCTTTTGTACAACTCTCATTTCAGGTTCTTTGTAGGAAAACTCCTCTTCAAAGGGGAAGGACCCTATGTTATCGAGGAGGTTTATCGGTGTGGAGCTATCAAAATAAATAATGTCGAAGGTACTAACTTGAAGGTTGTCAATGGGCAACGAATAAAACATTATATCTCAGGTATGCCCATTAATGTTGAAAGTAATATTATCCAAACTTTGACACCGGAAGAACACATAAAAGAGTCCTTCCGGAACACTCCAGAATCATGAAAATAAGGAGGTATGTGATACGGTAAGTAATCGGACTCCGTTTTTCTTCCATTTGCTTGTTTCCCTAGATAAAAAATCTTTATATACCCCCCGAACCTATTAACCATCGTATCACAGAGAAATCCTCTATTTTATTTTCCTTGTTGTTTTCTGTCAGATCCCATCTACCATGGCCTCTTCGAGCTCCTCCAAGGACAAGTTCTTCAAGAACATCATCAACCCATATTTACAGGAGGTGGTGCAGCACCCTCAGGTCATCCAGATGCATGAGGGGGTGCTTCACCTCCGCGACGTGCCAGGTCCCAAGGGGACGGGAACCATGGAGGGTAGGCTTGAAGCTATGGAGCAGGAGGTCTTTCGGTGCAAGGCGATGGTGGAGCGTGGACTCAATGACAATCACCTCATGATCACAGACCTTTCCCGCGATCTCAAGGTGGATGGCAAGCCCATGAAGGACATCATCTTCACCCTCAACGAGCAAATCAATCTCCTCCAAAGCCAGATTTACGATCTCCAAAACCAAGTCTTTGAATATGAGGCGAGGTTTAAAGGTATGAGTTTGGCTGCCGGTTGCAGGACCCGTGAGACTCACTCTTCCTCTTATAATGGTGGACCTCTGCCATGGAAACCCGAGGACGAGATCTCTTCTTCATCACCACCACATTTTTCTTCATCACCAAAAGAGAATTGAGTATCGGGTATGGGCACTCCCCTTCTCTTCCACCAAGCTTGGGGGAGGTGCCCCGGTATCGTATCATCCGCACTATCTTTTGCCTTTACTTATTTTGGTTCTATCTTATGCTTTAGATGAATAAAAGTTTAGTTCGATCCTTTCTTTTCGAGAGTTTGCTTAGTGATCTATACTTGTAATCGTTTGCAAGATATATAATAAAGTTTAGTTTGAGTTTTTGCTTTATTTACTTTCTTGCTGCAATAAAAAGAAAGGATATAAATAAAAGGAAAGGAAATAAATGAAAAAAGATCATATGCTAATCTTATGGTAGGTGATGACACCACATAAGGAAAGATATAAGTACGAAATTTTATTAGAGATTGGCAAACATAGCATTGGTCAATGATGCAACTCATGAAAGAATTAATAAGGGAAGAGAAGATTCACATATAAATATACTATCCTAGAAATCTTTTGTGACTGTGATCCCCCATCAAAATATTATATGCCAAAACTGTTGACATTGGACAACGAAGACAACTTAATGATTTATGTTTGTTCATATTCACATAGAAGTCACATTGTCATAGATCCTTTAACATGTGGTGCTTGCCCCTATCTTTGCTAGCCAAAAATTCCGCACTAAGTAGCGATACTACTTGTGCATCCAAAAACCCTTAAACCCAAATCTTATTTCCAAGAGTCCACCATACCTGCCTAGGGATTGAGCAAAATCCCTCAAGTAAGTTGTCATCGGTGCAAAAAGGCAATAAAAATTGTGTAGCGACCCGACGTCACACGGTCAAGTCTCGTTGTATCTATGCCATCCCTGGATCAGTATGCTGGCACACACATACATCAATGTATATATCAAAGTGCAATCACATGTATAAATAACGTAAAACTGATATATATATATATACCTCATAAGTCTCAGCGGAAACAGACAAACGGGTGTGGAGTCCCATCAACGCCATCCACAAGTTGAGTGTAGACCGTAACCCAATAATGAAACTCACTCGTTGGAGAAATTATCTGCAATATGAGACGTTGTAGCCGTGTAGGTCAGTACATTGAATGTACCGGCAAGATCACAATAAGAGAAAACAGATGATAAAAACTATACTATATGCAATATGGCTATATGGCTCTGTTTTTGAGTTGTTTTTGCATAAAAGCTGATTTTATTTTCCCTACAACAAAGGGTTATCAAGAGTCTGTACTACGGAGTTTTCTATCGTGACATGGTTCCGCCAACCGGTGTCTCATAGCCCAAAATCATCATAAGTTGCCCACAATTAAATTATCAGTTCGGTGTTGAGAGTTCCGAGATAGATCAAAGTCCAGATGCTCAAATTGTCTGTAACCGGGGACACGACTAATCGATTAGGTTTTAACCCTCTACAGAGGTTTGTACACTTACCCGCAAGATTCTATCCCTCCCTTTTCGTCCTCGCACTTCAGATCGTTTGAGAACGGGACGACCGAAACATGGTATTCCGAAGAGTTCCCCTGACCACTGTCCGGTGCTCATCCAATCCTACCATAGTTCTACATCTTCTGGCACCGTCCCAGCCAGAGTCACCACTAGGGTCAACCAAACCAGAGCCCATAGTGACTTGCGGTTGCACAGGTAAGCTTCCAGGCATGAAGTATTCTTCCGTCTCTTTGAGTCTGGGTGAAGCTTTCCGCAAGATGTCATGGCGCTTCTCCATGCATCCTGGCCATCCACTTGTTGCTCCAAGGTACCCATCAAATCCTTCCCTTCACCCAGTAGTGTGTATTGAATTCTTGTCTCGAGTCTTGAAGTCTTGAGGTCCTGAAGATGCAGTCCTTGCAGATGCCATCATGAAGTTGTCGCCATTGACATAGGGGGTCCTACATACTCACACCACTCCCGAGCACTCATACCAACCCTGTCTATTATAGCGTAGCATTGAAACTAAACAACGTCCCGGGCTTGGTAACAGGGAGATGGGTTCCTACCTCATGCATTCTACTCAACTACAAGATACAATAACACTACTGGAGGGATTATGAATGGTGACACTAAATGCAATAAAAACATAGATATGGAAAGCATGGTCAAAGTGAAATTTCCTGGTATGTTGATGAAGATAATATCGTTCTTAGAGAAATCCTGATAGTACTATTCATCACTCTCCGAAGAAAATCTATATAGTCAAACATTGCACTCACATAAGCAATCATTCTAGCAAGCAATTTCTAGCAATCATAATTATTGATAAACAACAGGGAAATCAAATAATAAATCCCGAATAAAATCCAAAGAACTTCAAGGAAAACTACTAAGGAAAAGTCTAAGACTTTACTACAAACAATAAAAATAGTTTTCATCCTACATAAAACTTGACTGCAAAAAATAAAATAAAATACTAAACTAATAAATTAACAAAAAAGAAATAGTAAAACAACTAAGTTAACAGAAAGTAAATTAAGTTTTATTAAAATAATAGAAAGTATCTTTCGTAAACTTTTACTAGCAAAAAGAAACACATAAAAAGCTTTAATAAAATTCTATTTATGCCCTATGCAAGTTTTACTTCAAAACTAAAGAAAATATTTTAAAAAATAAGAAGAAAATTTTCTACAATTAAATAAGAGAAACAAAACCAAATTTGTCAAAATTGAAAAAAAGAAATAATTTAAAAACAATTAAAACTATAAAGAAAAGACTAAAACAAAAGTAGAACTAAAACAGTATTGTTTTGTCTAAAACCCTAATTTAAAATAAACTAAAAATAAATCAATATAATCTACTAGATAGACAAAAACAGTAGCAAAAGGAACCAGTCAAAAATCTATTCTAGAATTCAAACTAGAGCCAAAACAATGTTTGAAGCATATTTGAAATAAGTCAAATTTAAATTACTCAAATTTGAAAACTAAGTACGCAAATAGAAACTTCAATAAAATTTTGAATCTAATGCAAAAAGAATCACTCAATTTGGATCTAAAACATAAAAGATATTGAATATTTAAGAACAGAACTATTCTGTTTTTGAAAAAGAAACGATATAAAATAAAATAAAAATAAAATGGGCAAGTGCTACGCGTCGGGCTGCTATTGGGCCTAAGAAGTGGGTGATATGAACTAAACGACGCTCGGCCGATCTTTAATAGATTAGCGCGTGCGTGCACAAAAAAGAAAAAACTTGCTTAACCGGTCCAATCTAAACCAAAAATAAACCGATGCTAAACAGAACTAGTGAAAAAATAACCTAACCATTCAGAGGTTCTAATCTATGCCATAGAATTTAGATCGAACGGATGGGGAGAGATGGAGCTCACAGCGGCGGCAGTGAAGATCTCCGGCGAGGTCGTCGGCGACGTCCCACGGCGTGTGGGTGGCTTCTTCAGGGGATCTCCGGTGTCAGGAAGAGCTCTGTTCTATGCGGAAGATGACGGTGAGCTCGTGGAAGACCTTGGCATGGCTCGGGGATGACGGACACGAGCGGGGCGAGCTCGGTGGCGGCGGTGGTGTTCGGTGGAGAAAGGGGGCGATGATTCCGGCGGTCGTAGGCGGCTATGGTGGTGTCCACATGATGCGCGGAAGCAAGGGGAGTGCAGAGGTGGTCTCGGGAGGCGGCGAGGGGGTCGGAGTAGCTCAGTGGGGCGGTAATGGCGCGGCGGCGGCTTCAGGCTCCGGCGAGCGATTGCGGGGCAAGGGCGTGTCGAGGAAGGGGGTTTAGGGGCGAAATTGGTTGAGGAAGGCAGGGTTTATATAGGGGGTGGGTGCTTGGAGGATGGGGCGAATCGGGGAGAGGATCCCGAGGGATCCGGGATACGGCAGCGCGACGAATGGCCATTGGGTTCGGCCTGGCGTGCAGAGGAAGAAGATGGCGCTGGGCCCGGTGGTCAGTGGGAGAGAGAGGGATTAGCGAGAGGGAGAGGGGTTCGGATGACCGAGGCACACGGGGTTCAGTGCGGGAGCAGGGCCATGGGCCGATTAGGCTGGCTGGGCCATTGGCTAGCGCCTGGCCTCACGCTGGGCCTTGGGCAATTTTTTTATACAAAGCAGAAGAGAGAGACCCAAAATAAAAGAAAAATAAAATTTTATATAGACATATTATATATCAAAATTTTCAGAGAAATAAATTCTAAAACATGGACTATTTATAGAATTCAAATAAGATATGGGAAATGTTACCTTTCGGCCGGCGGATTATGCTCTCGCATCTGCCGTGCGCGGAGCCGTTGGATCACTTTTAATCAAACGATCCACGTGTACATATAGATTCTACGCCTCGCGTCCGCCGTCCGCGGAAGCCAACGCACCCACTGTATGTATTAGGATTTGCAACATCCTTCATGTTTCTGAAACATAGGGAATGTTGCAGTGGCACCACGACGGTGCGACGATGCGGACTAAAAGTTTCTGTAACATAATATCTGTTGCAAAAAAGTCTGCAACATTATCTTTGTTGCAAAAAATAAAATCTACAACACAACCTTTGCCACAAATGTATTCTGCAACAAGACCTCTGTTGCAAAAATAATATAAAATTTCGCAACAAGATCTTTGTTGCAAAGAAAAATCTGCAACACAACCTATGTTACAACACCCATTTTTGTGACAAAATGTTTCTGCGACAAGGTCTCTGTTGCAAAGTAGAGTAAAACATTCAATCTAGATTGTGCCGAATCAAACGACTCCCTCGGCGGCGGATCTTTTAAAAAGATCCGCTGGCCGACGCGTAGCAGTCCCAATAAAAGTTTTATACAAAAATTCACAAAAGTCAAACATTGCTGCTGTTGCAATAAAACCCAATAAAAATTATTTTTAAAATACCAAAATGATTTCAAATTTATTTGTCTCCACTTTTATATTGTAGGGAATCATTTTACCCTATTTTCCATATATATATATATATATTTTGGAGGCAAATAATTTGAATAAAAACCAAATAACGCCAAATTGAAAATGGGTTTCAAAATAACTTCAAAGGAACTTTCAATTTGATTCTTTAAAACTTCCAACTCATATTTCACATAATTTGAAGAAGTCATTTTATCTTCTCTCATGAAAATCATTGAGTTGCATAAAGTTTCTGGTTTGAATTATTTGCAAACGAAATTCAAATATTTTCAAAAACCCTTTTCATTTTAAATGGAAGAAGTCATGTCATCTTCACTCTAGGGTTTTTGCATTTGAAAAGAATTTGAATTCATGGAGCTTGGAATGCAAAGTGAAAGTTTGGGAAAGTCATTTCATTCCCTCTCATTCAATTTTCAAAAAGTTTCAAATTTCACTGAGTTTCACACAAGCAATCACACCACAATCAAACAGACAATCAAAAAAATATTTATTTAATATAACATTCCAAAATTTATAATTTTGGGATGTTACAAACCTACCACACTTAAAATGAATCTTTCTCGAGATTCTAAGAGGCCAACAAGAAAAGGTTGGGGTTTGGGGGTCTTCTAGCAAATCCATTGATCAGTATGGTCTAGTGTGCTACCACACTTAGAAGCATGGATATGGTTCCGACAAAACTCATGTACTCCATTCTTTGGGTTGACGGTGTCGGTCTTCTTATTTCTTTGGGATAACTCCTACTCGGGGGTTCTCCCGGTAGAGGCACACCTTTTCCACAATTTCTTGTGTCCTTGCATCATGGTAATTAAGGTTCTTCCAAGATAGTGTCTTCTCAGTTGACGGGTCCGTCGCCAATTCTAACCAATTATCGAAATCTCATGGTGGTCAACAATTAATGGTGTCTCTTGTAGGAAATGTGTATGGGTTGAATCTCACCGTATAACCTACGGTTGGCAACGGTTGCCAGTACAGGGGTTCCATCGTCCTACCATTCTAAGGTTTTTGGCTTATCGTGTTGACACTCTTCTAAGGTTTTCAAGGCTCTCTGATTTTCCATCAACATATGATAGTTCATGATAAAAGTCTCCGGTATGGGGTCCAATCCATCCCGTACTTGAACCATTACTACATGCGTAGACAGCGAATCACGTATTCTAACACTATGGCATCCTCACATGCATTGCATAATTTCTCCTGTCGATGAACTTAGTTCGGATAATTCCATTGATTCTGTAAGCTGAACAAAACATCTACCGTTTCTTCACCACTCCCGGGCTTTTGCGTAACCTCCTACGAAATGTGTGCTGATGAAAACACAACTTCTTCCAAATTTCTTCCTTCCTCATCATTATGTCTATTCCTATTCAAATCCTAGGCATGTGGGTTATGGACCACTTCAACACTTGTACAACTTTAACTCATCTTTGGAGTTACTCTTGTTCCATATTCCAACATTGCACCTACTTTAATTCCGCCAGTACTTCCTTTCTTCATATCCATCATATCAAAAACAATAATCCAACTCATTTTGTCCAAACTCCACTCCGTGGCATATCATTATCCTTTCCATGGGTCAAGTGACCTTACAAGGTACTACTACCCTTAAAATGTAATGCACAATTTCCTTCATAGACCATATTTCTCATATCCTCGAAAATGGTCAAGATCCTTGTCCATAGGGTAGCAGCTCATAAAATTCAATGTATGAAATCATTACACATTAACTTTATTGATTCATGAATTCATTACAATCTCTGAGCACCCATTACAAGACTCAACTCATTGTATTCATGGAAATAAATTTGCTTCCTACTACACTTATTACCAATATCAAAATTCCAACTACTCAGCTCCAGCTTTCATCTTGTAAGGACATTTAGTAGCATAATGTTCTGCTTTCCTGCAACGAAAACAAATAAATTCTAACAAGTATTTGGGCTTCTTGGGGATGGTGTCTGCTCTTTGTGTTCTTGGCTTCTTCCCTGGACAATTATGAGTGTAATGACCTAAATCCTTGCACCTGTAACAAGTGATATGACTCATGTCCTTGTCTGCAGAAATTGGGTTGTTCTGGGGATGCCTACGTTTTCTCTTCCTGGATTTCTTCGTAATGATTAGAGCTTCTATTTTCGGACGGTCAAACTTCACTTCTGCTATTGGGAAGTCTCCGGGATACTCTTCTCTTTCCTTTGTGCAATACTGAGAATAATGTCCTTCTCCAAATGAATAGCAGGCATTGGAGTAAAATCTGGTTAGCTCTTCCCCGTCATGGTCTTTAATATCTTCCCCCATCACGGATTCTTCCAAACTTTCCCTGAGGGCTTCTTTCTGTTGCTTGGTAATTTCTTGTACTTTGGGGTAAAAGTGACACTGAGCAGGGTACTGTGTAGTTCCTTCACACAGGAAACAAGTAACCCGCCCAGTCGGGCATACTTCCTCCTGAGTGATTTTCCTCACAATGGGGGTATCCATCCTTGTGTTCTTCATGGGTATGTCCTATTTCTCCGCAAATATTGTAGGCACAAGGTTTCTTCCTCGGGTTATCATAGTGCTTCCGGATAAGACAGGATCTCAACAGAGTCTTCTTAAATTCCTCCCAAGTTTTTGCTCCGTTGCATCCTTGTATGTCTTGATGCATTTTCCACCAGGTGGCAACACTTTCTGTAAATCACTGAAGAGCGTATTGAACCTCATAATTCCTTGGAAACAAATTTTCCCAAAGTGATCCTCCATGTTTTAAATCCATAGCTCTGCCTCCAACCGAGTCATCGTTCCAGAGAATACCAGTCCAACTTCATTCATCATCTATGGGGTCCAAAGGTCATGGGATGAGATACGAGAGAAGAATGGAGGGATATACACACAATACAAACAATAGTTTCGAAGAAACGGGTTTTATTTTGTGGCCATCGGAAAAACATCAAACAAATGACAGCTCACAAATCGTCGCATCTAACGTAAGTACATAACAGGGGTTTGGTCTTCTAAAGGTCAAATAATTGTTTAGATTCTTCAAATTCTTCAAGTCTTCGGAGTATTCAACTATAGTAGCTTCACTCTGCCAATGCATGATGAAATCCTCTTTACCCTGAAGAGGTCATAAGTTGTCCGATATATTGTCCTTCTTGGAGCGACTTCAGTTGATCCTCCGTGTAGTCAAAAGGGAAAGGGGTATAATCTAACTATTTGAGATAAGAGGGAATATTTTATAAAATCAGAAAAGATGAAAAGTAAAGGATCCTTTTGAAAATAAAGTTTTAGAGATATCCTTTCCTATGGCTTTCTGATATGTCTCCACTATATCTACTTTTCCAAACACTTTTGCCCTTGTTTTGGACTCTAACTTGCATGATTTGAATGGAACTAACCCGGACTGACATTGTTTTCAGCAGACTTGCCATGGTGTTATTTTTGTGCAGAAATAAAATTTCTCAAAATGACCTGAAAATCAACGTAGAATATTTTTTGAATATATAAAAAATACTGGTGAAAGAATCAAGACCAGGAACCCACACCCTGTCCACGAGGGTGGGGGCATGCCTACCCCCCTGGGCGCGCCCCCTTCCTCGTGGGCCCCTTGGTGCACCACTGACCTCAACTCGAACTCTATATATTCATGTTCGGGGAGAAAAAATCAGAGAGAAGGATTCATCACGTTTTATGATATGGAGCCCCCACCAAGCCCTAATCTCTCTCGGGAGGGCTGATCTGCAGTCTGTTTGGGGCTCCGGAGAGGGGAATATGTCCCCATCGTCATCATCAACCTTCCTCCATCACCAATTTCATGATGCTCACCGCCGTGCGTGAGTAATTCCATCATAGGCTTGCTGGACGGTGATGGGTTGGATGAGATTTATCATGTAATCGAGTTAGTTTTGTTAGGGTTTGATCCCTGGTATCCATTATGTGCTGAGATTGATGTTGCTATTACTTTGCTATGCTTATTGCTTGTCACTAGGGCCCGAGTGCCATGATTTCAGATCTGAACCTATTATGTTTTCAAGAATATATGTGAGTTCTTGATCCTATCTTGCAAGTTCATAGTCACCTATTTATATGTTATGATCTGTTAACAACGAAGTGACAATAATCGGGATACTTATCGATGATGACCGTAGTTTGCGGAGTACATGTATTCACAAAGTGTTAATGCTTTGGTCCGGTACTCTATTAAAAGGAGGCCTTAATATCCCTTAGTTTCCAATAGGACCCCGCTGCCATGGGATGGTAGGACAAAAGATGTCATGCAAGTAGCATGTATGACTATATACGGAATACATGCCTACATTACATTGATGAAATGGAGCTAGTTCTGTGTCAACCTATGTTATAACTGTTGCATGAGGAATCGCATCCGACATAATTATCCATCACTGATCCAATGCCTACGAGCTTTTCACATATTGATCTCTGCTTAGTTACTTTTCTGTTGCCACTATTACAATCTCTACAAAACTGCTACTATTACCTTTCCCACCGTTACCACTACTATCATATTACTTTGCTGCTAAATACTTTGCTACAGATATTAAGTCTTTCAGGTGCGGTTGAATTTACAACTCAACTGTTAATACTTGAGAATATTCTTTGGCTCCCCTTGTGTCGAATCAATAAATCTGGGTTGAATACTCTACCCTCAAAAATTGTTGCGATCCCCTACACTTGTGGGTTATCAAGACTATTTTCTAGCGCCGTTGCCAAGGAGCGTAGCTCTATTCTTTGAGTCACTTGGGATATATATCTGCTGATCACTATGAAGAACTTGAAAGACAAAAGAACCAAGATTTTTCCCTCAACTACGAGGGGAGGTAAGGAACTGCCATCTAGCTCTACACTTGATTCACCTTCTATTTTGAGTAAACTTGCGACACCTACTCCTGCTATTCATTCTTATATGTCACATGTTATTGATGATGCCACTTCTTCTTTGCATGATACTTATGATGAAACTACTTCTATGCTTGATAATACTGTGCCACTAGGTGAATTTCTTGATGAAAAACTTGCTAGGGTTAGAGAGAATGAAAATACACCGAAAATAAAAGTTCTCCAAATTCCCTAAAAGTTTAATATGTTTTTTCTGGAATATTTAAGAATTTTTGGCGCTGAGAACACACCAGGGGGCCTGACCATGTGCCCACGAGGGAGGAGGGCGCCCCTGCCTCGTGGACCCCATGTGGGCCCCCTCCACTTATTCTTGCACCCACACACTTCGTCTTCCTCCAGAAAAAATCATCCACCAACTCAAACCCGAGTTCTAGCTCATCTTGCTGCCATTTTCGATCTCCATGCTCAAAGCTCCATTCACAAAACTGCTTTGGGGGATTGTTCTTTGGTATGTGACTCCTCTAATGGTCCAATTAGTTTTTGTTCTAGTGCTTTATTTATTGCAAATTTTTGCTGCTTAGGTGACCCTGTTCTTGAGCTTGCATGTCAAATTTATGTGGTCAAAAGTAGTTTTAATGCATGATATGGCCTTTAGGCACTTGTAGGAGTAGTTGCTATCAATTTTGTTGAGTTTTGTTCACTTTTATTTTAAGTTACTAAAATTTTCAGAAATTTTCAGAAAAAGATGAAGAGATTTTTTAGGGGCTTTTCGAGCCGAAGCTCGAAGGATAAGCAAAGTGAAGAGAATAAGAAGCCCAAATATAATCTCCCTCGCACTAAGAGGTTCGGCCGTGTGAATGGGCTTGTGATGAGTTCTTGAGAGAAGCCTGGATTTATGAAGATTTTTATTATTTGGATGAGAATGCAGGCCTAACCGACTTCCTCCACGACCAGCTCGAATAGTATCTCCTACTCACTAATATTTTTGTGCAAAATTTTCATTTCCATGCTAGGAGGTCGCCACCTTCTGTGGATTTTTATTTGTATGATGAGTATAAGGAGATGTTACTTTATGACTTTTGTGGGGTTTGCAAGTTGCCCTTTGAGGGCAGCATAGAGGAACCACATCGTAATGATGTGGAAGGGTTTATTGATATGATCGTTGTAGGGGAAATGAGAAAAGTTTCTGATGCAAGAATGACTAGCATACATTTTCCTGTTCTACGTTACTTTGCAATATTTGCTAGTAGATGCTTAATTGGTCGCGAGAACCGTGGAAACCTTAGTGCCCCTGATATTGTTATTTTGCGCCATGCTTTGTTTCGTGATACCACTTTTAGTTTAGGCGCTATTGTTGCTAAGCGGTTAAATCTGAACCATACGAAGGGTCCCATATTTGCAGGCATCTTTGCTTCGCGCCTTGTTGCACATTTTAACATACCTATTAGGCATTATGAGAAAGAGTAAAAGTTGTTGCCTCCTATTTTTCTAGATTATAAGAGTATGGTAGCACATGATTTTATTGTTAAGAATAAGAAGAAGATGCCTCACTATAGACTGATATTTGATAAAAAAAATTACTTTGAGACTATTACCTTGGCTGCTCCCTCTTTGTTCAACATATTTTCAGGCACGTACCTTGTTTTGCTAGAAGCGGTTCATGCATATCGGAGCCTGACATCAGCTCCAAAGCCTGAGCTAGAGCCAACACTTGATCCTCACCGTCGGTCTGTTTATCAGTGGGATCCGGAGGAGATCGCTAACCAGTGGCACCCCGAGGATCCTCCTCGGTACACCGGAGAGGGCAACTTTGATCCATGGGCATAGACCAACTTAGGCCAAAAGCCTAAGCTTGGGGGAGTATGTATTTCTCACCGACATTACATTCATGTTCACACACTCATGCCAGTTGTCGGTGCTCATATTTTTTCATTGTATCATCCATGCTAGTTTATTTTCTATTTTAAGCTTTCTTCTTGTGTGTTTGAAAAACCTTAAGAAAAACAAAAAAAAAATTAGTTGTAGCTTTTAGCTAGTTTACTTCCCATGCTTGTAGTAGTAGTAATTAAGATAAAACCCAAACATATTTCTCGTTCTTCTTTTGCTTGTTGGGAGCTTTCACGTGTAAATAGTTTTACTTCTTTTCTTTGGGGGTCGAGAGGAGAAGACCATGATGAAAATGTTGAGTGGCTCTCAGATGCATTATTGTTGATCTAACCAAGAGACCATATTACCTTGTCTTCTCCTGTATATTGAATGCTTGCAGATTCCAGCTTAGTCCAATGCACGTGCACTATTATTATTATTATTATTATTATTATTATTATTATTATTATTATTATTATCCACACCGTTCGGTCGTGCAAGTGAAAGGCAATAATGACGATATATGATGGACTGATTGAGATGAGAGAAGATGGTATGAACTCGACCTCTCTTGTTTTTGTAAATATGATTAGTTCATCGTTCCTGATTCAGCCTATTATGAATGAAACATGTTTGCAATGACAATTAGAGATTATAGTTGCTCATGCCATGCTTAAGTAGCTAGGAGTTTATAATGGTTTACCTTGCTTGCCAACATGCTATTAAAATGGTTGTGATGTGGTATGATAGGATGGTATCCTCCTTTGAACGATTTGAGTGGCTTGACTTGGCACATGTTCACGCATGTAGTTGAAACAAAATCAACATAGCCTCCACAATATTTATGTTCATGGTGGATTATATCCTACTCATGCTTTTATTCAGTGTTGATTAATTTTAATGCATGTTCATGATTGTTGTCGCTCTCTAGCTGATCACTTCCCAGTCTCTTTCTAGCCTTCACTTGTACTAAGCGGGAATACTTCTCGTGCATCCAATTCCATAAACCCCAAAGTTATTCCATATGAGTCCACCATACCTTCCTATATGCGGTATCTACCTGCCGTTCCAAGTAAATTTGTATGTGCCAAACTCTAAACCTTCAAATGAAATTCTATTTTGTATGCTCGAATAGCTCATATATCAACTAGGGCTATCTGTATCTTCCATGCTAGGTGGGTTATTCTCAAGAGGAGTGGACTCCGCTCCTCATTCACGAGAAAATGGCTGATAACTGGGATGCCCAGTCCCATGCTCAAATCAAATCAAAATAATTGCAAACAAAACTCCCCCAGGACTGTTGTTAGTTGGAGGCACCCGTTCTTTCGGACAAGCCATGGATTGATGTTTGTTGGTGGTAGGGGGAGTATAAACTTTACCATTCTATTTGGGAACCGCCTATAATGTGTGTAACATGGATGATATCGAGATCTCTCAGTTTATGTTGACAAAGAAAGTATACCACTCACAATATTATTCATATCTATTTCAAAAATTGAGCTGTGGCACCTCTGCAAATCCCTGCTTCCCTCTGCGAAGGGCCTATCTAATTACTTTTATGTTGACTCATCATCCTATTATTAAAAAGCACCAGTTGGAGAGTATCGCTCTCATTTGTATGTATGTATTATTAGTTTACATTGAGTATGACTGTGACTGGATCTCTTTTACCATGAATTACAATTTCCAGTCAGCCCTTGATCTTCAGAGGTGCTCTGCAATTATGTTTTGCGGTCTTAGAAAGGGCTAGCGAGATACCATCTTGTTATATCATATTATGATTGTTTTGAGAAAGTGTTGTCATCCGAGATTTCTTATTATTGCTCTTTAGTTGATTATGCCATTGATATGAGTAAACATGAGATCTAAATGTTATTGTGAATATGGTTAGTTCATAAACTTTGCTGAAAACTTAAATGCTGGCTTTACATATTTACAACAACAAGAGCAAATAGAGTTTGTTAAAGTTTTTCTTTATCACTTTCAGTTTATCAACTGAATTGCTTGACGACAAGCAATGGTTTAAGATTGGGGGAGTTGATACGTCTCCGTCATTTCTACTTTTTCAAACAAACAATTTTGCCCTTGTTTTGGACTCTAACTTGCATGATTTGAATGGAACTAACCCAGATGTCGCTATTTTCAGCAGAATTGCCATGGTGTTATTTTTGTGCAGAAATAAAAGTTCGGAATGACCTGAAAATCAACGGAGAATATTTTTGGAATATATAAAAAATACTGGCGAAAGAATCAAGGCCAGGGGCCCACCACACCCTGTGCACGAGGGGGGGGGGGCGCCTACCCCCCTCGGCACGCCACCTGCCTCGGGGCCCCCTGGTCCTCCACCGACCTCAACTCCAACTCTATATATTCATGTTCGGGGAGAACAAATTCAGAGAGAAGGATTCATCATGTTTTATGATACGGAGCCACCGCCAAGCCCTAATCTCTCTCGGGAGGGCTGATCTGGAGTCCGTTCGGGGCTCCGGAGAGGGGAATCCGTCGCCATCATCATCATCAACCTTCCTCCATCACCAATTTCATGATGCTCACCACCGTGCGTAAGTAATTCCATCGTAGGCTTGCTGGACAGTTATCGTTTGGATGAGATTTATCATGTAATCGAGTTAGTTTTGTTAGGGTTTGATCCCTAGTATCATTATGTCCTGAGATTGATGTTGCTATGACTTTGCTATGCTTAATGCTTGTCACTAGGGCCCGAGTGCCATGATTTCAGATCTGAACCTATTATGTTTTCATGAATATATGTGAGTTCTTGATCCTATCCTGCAAGTTCATAGTCACCTATTATGTGTTATGATCCGTTTACTCCGGAGTGACAATAATCGGGATACTTACGGGTGATGACCGTAGTTTGAGGAGTTCATGTATTCACTAAGTGTTAATGCTTTGGTCCGATACTCTATTAAATGGAGGCCTTAATATCCCTTAGTTTCCAATAGGACCCCGCTGCCACGTGAGGGTAGGACAAAAGATGTCATGCAAGTTCTTTTCAATAAGCACGTATGACTATATTCGGAATACATGCCTACATTACATTGATGACCTGGAGCTAGTTCTGTGTCACCCTATGTTATAATGGTTGCATGAGGAATCGCATTCGACATAATTATCCATCACTGATCCAATGCCTACAAGCTTTTCACATATTGATCTCTGCTTAGTTACTTTTCTGTTGCCACTTTTACAATCACTACAAAACCAATACTGTTACTTTTGCCACCATTACCACTACTATCATATTACTTTGCTACTAAATACTTTGCTGTAGATATTAAGTCTTTCAGGTGCAGTTGAATTGACAACTCAACTGTTAATACTTGAGAACATTCTTTGGCTCCCCTTGTGTCGAATCAATAAATTTGGGTTGAATACTCTACCTTCGAAAACTGTTGTTATCCCCTATACTTGTGGGTTATCACTTTCCAGTTTCTAGGGTCACGTCCTACAGTGAACATGTGCTCTGATACCATATCTATAGCGACCCGACCTCAAACGGTCAAGTCTCTGTGTATCTGTGCCATCCTTGGATCAGTACGCTGGCACACACAGTACATCAATGTATATATCAAAGTGCAATCACATGTATAAATAACGTAAAACTGATATATATATATATACCTCATAAGTCTCAACGGAAATAGACAAACGGGTGTGGAGTCCCATCAATGCCATCGGCAAGTTGAGTGTAGACTGTAACCCAACAACGAAACTCACTCGTCGGAGAAATTGTCTGCAACATCAGACGTTGCAGCCGTGTAGGTCAGTACATTGAATGCACCGACAAGATCACAATAAAAGAAAAGAGATGATAAAAACTATACTATATGCAATATGGATGTATGGCTCTATTTTTGAGTTTTTTTTGCATAAAAGCAAATTTTATTTTCCCTACAACAAAGGATTACTGGGAGTCTGTACTACGAAGTTTTCTATCGTGACATGGTTCCGCCAACCGATGTCTCATAGCCCAAAATCATCATAAGTTGCCCACAATTAAATTACCAGTCCGGTGTTGAGAGTTCCGAGATAGATCCAAGTCCAGATGCTCAAATTGTCCATAACCGGGGACACGGCTAATCGATTAGGTTTTAACCCTCTGCGGAGGTTTGTACACTTTACCCGCAAGATTTGATCCCTCCCTTTTTGTCCTCGTACTTCAGATCGTTTGAAAACGGGACGATCGAAACATGGTATTCCGAAGAGTTCCCCTGACCATTGTCGGGTGCTCATCCAATCCTACCGTAGTTCTACATCTGCTAGCACCATCCCAGCCAGAGTAACCACTACGGTAGACCAAGCCAAAGCCCATAGTGACTTGCGGTTGCATAGGTAAGCTCCCGGGCATGAAGTATTCTTTTGTCTCTTTGAGTCTGGGTGAAGCTTTCCGGAAGATGTCATGGTGCTTCCCCATGCATCCCGGCCATCCACTGGTTACTCCAAGGTGCCCATCAAATCCATCCTTCATCCAGTAGTGTGTATTGAATTCTTGTCTCGGGTCTTGAAGTCTTGAGGTCCTGAAGATGCAGTCCTTACAGATGCCATCATGAAGTTGTCGCCATTGACGTAGGGGGTCCTTCATACTCACACCACTCACGAGCACTCATACCAACCCCGTCTACTGATAACCCACAAGTATAGGGGATCACAACAGTTTTCGAGGGTAGAGTATTCAACCCAAATTTATTGATTCGACACAAGGGGAGCCAAAGAATATTCTCAAGTATTACCAGCTGAGTTGTCAATTCAACCACACCTGGAAACTTAATATCTGTAGCAAGGTATTTAGTAGCAAAGTAATATGATAGTAGTGGTAATGATAGCAAAAGGTAACGATAGCAAAAGTAATGTTTTTGGTGTTTTATAGTGATGATAACAATAGCAACGGAAAAGTAAATAAGCGAAGGACAATATATGGAAAGCTCGTAGGCAATGGATCAGTGATGGAGAATTATGCCGGATGTGGTTCATCATGTAACAGTCATAACCTAGGGTGACATAGAACTAGCTCCAATTCATCAATGTAATGTAGGCATGTATTCCGAATATAGTCATACGTGCTTATGGAAAAGAACTTGCATGACATCTTTTGTCCTACTCTCCCGTGGCAGCGGGGTCCTAACGGAAACTAAGGGATATTAAGGCCTCCTTTTAATAGAGTACCGGACCAAAGCATTAACACATAGTGAATACATGAACTCCTCAAACTACGGTCATCACCGGGAGTGGTCCCAATTATTGTCACTTCGGGGTTGCCGGATCATAACACATAGTAGGTGACTATAGACTTGCAAGATAGGATCAAGAACTCACATATATTCATGAAAACATAGTAGGTTCAGATCTGAAATCATGGCACTCGGGCCCTAGTGACAAGCATTAAGCATAGCAAAGTCATAGCAACATCAATCTCAGAACATAATGGATACTAGGGATCAAACCCTAACAAAACTAACTCGGTTACATGATAAATCTCATCCAACCCATCACTGTCCAGCAAGCCTACGATGAAATTACTCACGCACGACGGTGAGCATCATGAAATTGGTGATGGAGGATGGTTGATGATGACGACGGCGACGGATTCCCCTCTTCGGAGCCCCGAACGGACTCCAGATTAGCCCTCCCGAGAGAGTTTAGGGCTTGCCGGTGGCTCCGTATTGTAAAACGCGATGAATCCTTCTTCTTTATTTTTTTCTCCCCGAACACAAATATATAGAGTTGGAGTTGAGGTCGGAGGAGCTCCAGGGGGGCCACAAGGCAGGGGGCGCGCCCAGGGGGGGCAGGCGAGCCCCCACCCTCGTGGCTAGGGTGTGGGCCCCATGGCCTTGATTCTTTGCCAGTATTTTTTATTATTTTGAAAAACAATCTCCGTGGAGTTTCAGGTCATTCCGACAACTTTTGTTTCTGCACACAAATAACAGAATGGCAATTCTGCTGAAAACAGCGTCAGCCCGGGTTAGTTTCACTCAAATCATGCAAGTTAGAGTCCAAAACAAGGGCAAAAGTGTTTGGAAAAGTAGATACGACAGAGACGTATCAACTCCCCCAAGATTAAACCTTTGCTTGTCCTCAAGCAATCCAGTTGATAAACTGAAAGTGATAAAGAAAAACTTTTACAAACTCTGTTTCCTCTTGTTGTTGTAAATATGTAAAGCCAGCATTCAAGTTTTCAACAAGTATTATGAACTAACCATATTCACAATAACATTTAGGTCTCATGTTTACTCATATCAATGGCATAATCAACTAGCGAGCAATAATAATAAATCTCGGATGACAACACTTTCTCAAAACAATCATAATATGATATAACAAGATGGTATCTCGCTAGCCCTTTCTGAGACCGCAAAACATAAATGCATAGTACCTTTAAAGATCAAGGACTGACTAGACATTGTAATTCATGGTAAAAGAGATCCAGTCAAGTCAAACTCAATGTAAGTTAATAGTAATGAAAGCAAATGACAGCGGTGCTCTCCAACTGGTGATTTTTAATAAGAGGATGATGACACAACATAAAAGTAAATAGATAGTCCCTTCGCAGAGGGAAGCAGGGATTTGTAGAGGTGCCAGAGCTCGGTTTTGAAATAGAGATGAATAATATTTGAGCGGCATACTTCCATTGTCAACATAACAACCAAGAGATGGCAATATCTTCCATGCTACAAACATTATAAGCGGTTCCCAAACAGAATGGGAAAGTTTATACTCCCCCTCCACCAACAAGCATCAATCCATGGCTTGCTCGAAACAACGAGTGCCTCCAACTAACAACAGCCCCAGGGGGAGTTTTGTTTGCAATTATTTTGATTTGATTTGCATAAAGCATGGGAATGGGCATCCGGTGACCAGCCATTTCCTCGTGAATGAGGAGCGGAGTCCATTCCTCTTGAGAATAACCCGCCTAACATGGAAGATATGGACAACCCTAGTTGATACATGAGCTATTCGAGCATACAAAACAGAATGTTTATTTGAAGGTTTAGAGTTTGGCACATACAAATTTACTTGGAACGGCAGGTAGATACCGTATATAGGTAGGTATGGTGGACTCATATGGAATAACTTTGGGGTTTATGGAATTGGATGCATGAGCAGTATTCCCACTTAGTACAGGTGAAGGCTAGAAAAAGACTGGGAAGCGACCAGCTAGAGAGCGACAACCGTCATGAACATGCATTAAAATTAATCAACACCGAATGCAAGCATGAGTAGGATATAATGCACCATGAACATAAATATCGTAGAGGCTATGTTGATTTTGTTTCAACTACATGCGTGAACATGTGCCAAGTCAAGCCACTCAAATTGTTCAAAAGAGGATACCACCCTATCATACCACATCACAACTATTTTAATAGCATGTTGGCATGCAAGGTAAACCATTATAAGCTCCTAGCTAATTAAGCATGGCATAAGCAACTATAATCTCTAATTGTCATTGCAAACATGTTTATTCATAATAGGCTGAATCAGGAACGATGAACTAATCATATTTCCAAAAACAAGAGAGGTCGAGTTCATACCAGCTTCTCCCATCGCAATCAGTCAATCATATATCGTCATAATTGCCTTTCACTTGCATGACCGAATGATGTGAATAATAATAATAGTGCGTGTACATTGGACTAAGCTGGAATCTGCAAGCATTCAATAAACAGGAGAAGACAAGGCAATATGGACTCTTTTGCCAAATCAACAATAATGCATATAAGTGCCACTTTAACAATTTAATTATGGTCTTCTCCTATCGACCCCCAAAGAAAAGAAAGGAATAAAACTATTTACACGGGAAAGCTCCCAACAAGCAAAAGAAGTACAAGAAATCTTTTTGGGTTTTTTTTAATTACTACTACAAGCATGGAAATTAAAACTAGCTAAAAGTTACAACTATTTTTTTGTTTTTTCTTAAGGTTTATTAAACACACAATAAGAAAGCATAAAAAGGAAATAAACTAGCATGGATATTACAATGAAAAAGTATGAGCACCGACATCTAGCAATGAGTGTGTGAACATGAATGTAATGTCGGTGAGAAATACGTACTCCCCCAAGCTTAGGCTTTTAGCCTAAGTTGGTCTAATGCCACGGATGGCCTGGCGGATATCCAAAGTTGTAGTTGGGGTTGTACTGAGATGCAGCAGTCATTGCATCGTGGGATGCAACTTGGAGGCGAGCTATCTCAGCCCTCCTCTTATACTCTTTCGCCTCCTCTCTAGTTATAAAATGTCTCCCTTTTGCCTGAAAGTCAAAGAAAGTAGAAGTAGGGAGAGCGACGTGATAGATGCATCGTCTGTCGAAGATTAGTCGGTACTGGAGGAACTGATCGTTCCTCTCAACAAAATGATGACGAACCATAGCCTCATAATCCAAATAAGCAGGGGGCAACTCAATATCATCCTCATATATGGTTATACCAAGAAAATTAGCTATACGGGTTGCATAAATTCCACCGAAGAAATTTCCATTAAATCTATTATGATGCAACTTACGTGCAACAATGGCTCCCAAATTATAATACTTGTCTCCTAACACAACACTCCTAAGAATACTGAGGTCAGGGACACACATATGACATGCTTCATCTTTACCATTTATGCACCTACCTATGAAGAGAGCGAAATAATGTATAGCAGGAAAATGAATGCTCCCTATGGTAGCTTGTGCTATATCTCTAGATTCCCCCACAGTTATACTAGCAAGAAAATCTCTAAATTCAGCTTTGCGTGGTTCACTAGCACTACCCCATTGTGGAATTTTGCAAGCAGTGGTAAAGTCCTCTAAGTCCACAGTATAAGAATTTTCATAAAGATCAAACAAGACAGTTTGAGAATTGCGTGAAGATGAAAATTCAAACCTCCTCACAAAGGAACTAGTGAGATAGTGGTACTGGCTGCACTTTTCGGCCTCAAAGCTCACAAGATCAGCGTTACGCAAATATGCGTTAAATTCTTCCTTAATTCCCGTGCGATCCATGAAGTCCTTTGAAGGCCATTCACAAGGCTGCACTGGAGCGTCCCTTGGTGGCTCATCATCAGCATCACGCATTGCAAGCCTGGGTCCTTGCTTCCTTGAAGAACCACCTCGGTACATTTTCCTAAACATATTTCTTCTTCTGAAAAATTTCTGAAATTTTTAGTAACTTCAAATAAAAGTGAGCCAAGGTCAACAATATTGATAGCAACTACTCCTACAAGTGCCTAGAGCCTATATCATGCATTAGAACTACTTGGAACCATATAGATTTGACATGCAAGCTCAAGAACATGGTCACCTAGGCAACACAAAATTGCAATGAATAAAGCACAAGAACAATAACTAATTGGACCGATGGAGGAGTCACATACCAAGGAACAATCCACCAAAGCAGTTTTGTGAGAGGTGCTTTGAGCAAGGAGATTGAAAATCACAGCAAAATGAGCTAGAACTCGTGCTTGAGCTGGATAGTGGTTTTTTGGGAGGAAGAAGAAGTGTATGGGTGCAGGAATAAGTGGAGGAGAGCCACTATGGGCCCACGAGGCAGGGGGCGCGCCCAGGGGGTGGGCGCGCCGTGGACCCTCGTGGCCAGGTGCTTGCTCCCCTTGCGGTGTTCTCAGTGCCAGATATTCTCAAATATTCCAGAAAAAATCATATTAAATTGGCAGGGCATTTGGAGAACTTTTATTTTCAGGGTATTTTTATATTGCATGGATAATCAGAAAACAGACAGAAATTACTATTTTTGCTTTATTTAAACTAAATAACAGAAAGTAAAAAGAGGATACAGAGAGTTGTGTTTTCTAAATTCATCCATCTCATGCTCATCAAAAGGAATCCACTAACAAGGTTGATCAAGTCTTGTTAACAAACTCATTCCGAATAACATGGAACCGGAGAATTTTCGAAAATCACTAGGTTACATCAACGGGGATATGTACATCCCCGACAATAAGAATATCATATTTATTCTTGACAGTAGGAAGAAGAAATTCAAAACCTCCAATAGTAATAGTTGAAAATTTTCCAATAGAGTTGATACTGTGGACTTGAGGTTGTTTCCTCGGAAAGTGTACCGTATGATCATTACCATTAACATGAAAAGTGACATTGCCTTTGCTGCAATCAATAACAGCCCCTGCAGTATTCAAAAAGGGTCTTCCAAGAATAATAGACATACTATCGTCCTCGGGAATGTCAAGAATGACAAAGTTCGTTAAAATAGTAACGTTTGCAACCACAACGAGCACATCCTCACAAATACCGACAGGTATAGCAGTTGATTTACCAGCCATTTGCAAAGATATTTTGGTAGGTGTCAACTTATTCAAATCAAGTCTACGATATAAAGAGAGCGGCATAACACTAACACCGGCTCCAAGATCACATAAAGCAGTTTTAACATAGTTTCTTTTAATGGAGCATGGTATAGTTGGTACTCCGGGATCTCCAAGTTTCTTTGGTATTCCACCCTTAAAAGTATAATTAGCAAGCATGGTGGAAATTTCAGCTTCTGGTATCTTTCTTTTATTAGTAACAATATCTTTCATATACTTAGCATAAGGATTCATTTTGAGCATATCAGTTAATCGCATACGCAAAAAGATAGGTCTAATCATTTCAGCAAAGCGCTCAAAATCCTCCTCATCCTTTGTCTTGCATGGCTTAGGAGGAAAAGGCATGGGTTTCTGAACCCATGGTTCTCTTTCTTTACCGTGCTTCCTAGCAACAAAGTCTTTCTTATCATAACGTTGATTCTTTGATTGTGGGTTATCAAGATTAACAGTAGGTTCAATTTCTATATCATTATCATTACTAGGTTGAGCATCATCATGAAGATTATCATTAACATTATCACTAGTTTCATGTTCATTACCAGATTGTGTTTTAGCATCAGAAATAGAAATATCATTGAGATTCTCAGGTGTGTCAATAACAGGTTCACTAGAAGCATACAAAGTCCTATCATTTTTCTTTTTCTTCCTTTTAGAAGTACTAGGTGCATCTATATCATTTCTCTGAGAATCTTGCTCAGTTCTCTTAGGATGGCCCTCAGGATACAAAGGTTCCTGGGTCATTTACCACCTCTAGTCATAACTCTAACAACATTATCATTTTTCTTACTATTTAATTCATTGAGCAAATCATTCTGAGCTTTAAGTACTTGTTCTACTTGAGTGGTAACCATAGAAGCATGTTTAGTAATGAGTTTAAGTTCACCTTTAACTCTAGACATATAATCACCCAAGTGTTCAATCATATAAGCATTTGTTTCAATTGTCTACCAAAATAAGCATTGAAGTCTTCTTGCTTAACCATAAAGTTATCAAACTCATCCAAACATTGGCTAGCAAACTTAGAAGGAGGGATTTTAGCTTTATCATATCTATAGAGAGAATTTACCTTTACTACCTGTGTCGGCTTATCAAGACCATGTGTTTCTTCAATAGGTGATGGATTAAAACCATATATTTCTTCAACAGGCGGTAAATTACGACCATTTATTTCTTTAACAGGAGGTAAATTCTTAACATCTTCAACTTTAATACCCTTTTCTTTCATGGATTTCTTTGCCTCTTGCATATCTTCAGGACTGAGAAATAGAACACCCCTTTTCGTCGGAGTTGGTTTAGGAATAGGCTCAGGAGCTGGCTCAGGAAGTGTCCAATTATTTTCATTTGTCAACATATTATTCAATAGAATTTCAGCTTCATCCAGTGTTCTTTCCCTGAAAGCAGAACCATCACAATTATCCAGGTAATCTCTGGAAGCATCGGTTAGTCCATTATAAAAGATATCAAGTATTTCATTTTTCTTAAGAGGATGATCACGCAAAGCATTAAATAATTGGAGAAGCCTCCCCCAAGCTTGTGGGAGACTCTCTTCTTCAATTTGCACAAAATTATATAAATCCCTTAAGGCAGCTTGTTTCTTATGAGCAGGGAAATATTTAGCAGAGAAGTAATAAATCATATCTTAGCATCACACTTTAATGAGAATGGAAATATTTTAAGGATATAAAAGCAGCGAGTTCTCTCATCATTAGTGAACAGGGTAGCTATATCATTTAATTTAGTAAGACGTGCCATAAAAATTCCAGATTCATAACCATAGAAAGGATCAGATTCAACCAAAGTAATTATATCGGGATCAATAGAGAATTCATAATCCTTATCAGTAACAAAGATAGGTGAAGTAGCATAAGCAGGATCATATTTCATTCTAGCATTCAGAGTTTTTTGTTTAAGCTTAGCTAATAATTTCTTAAGATCACTTCTATCATTGCAGGCAAGAAAGTCTCTCTTAGTTTCTTCATCCATAACATAGCCCTCAGGCACAATAGGTAATTCATATTTATTAGTAGAGCCTTCATCATCACTTTTATCAATATTATCAGTTTCAATAATTTCATTCTCTCTAGCCCTAGCAAGTTGTTCATCAAGAAATTCACCAAGTGGCATAGTAGTATCAAGCATAGAAGTAGTTTCATCATAAGTATCATGCATAACAGAAGTGGCATCATCAATAACATGCAACATATCGGAATTAATAGCAGAAGCGTGTTTAGGTGTCGCAATCTTACTCAAAACAGAAGCTGAATCAAGCGCAGTGCTGGATGGCAGTTCCTTACCTCCCCTCGTAGTTGACGGATAAATCTTGGTTCTTGGATCTTTCAAGTTCTTCATAATGATAAGCAGATATAAATCCCAAGTGACTCAAAGAATAGAGCTATGCTCCCCGGCAACGGCGCCATAAAATAGTCTTGATAACCCACAAGTATAGGGGATCGCAACAATTTTCGAGGGTAGAGTATTCAACCCAAATTTATTGATTCGACACAAGGGGAGCCAAAGAATATTCTCAAGTATTAGCAGCTGAGTTGTCAATTCAACCACACCTGGAAACTTAATATCTACAACAAGGTTTTTAGTAGCAAAGTATTATGATAGTAGTGGTAACGATAGCAAAAGGTAACGATAGCAAAAGTAATGTTTTTGGTGTTTTATAGTGATGATAACAATAGCAACGAAAAAGTAAATAAGCGAAGGACAATATATGGAAAGCCCATAGGCAATGGATCAGTGATGGAGAATTATGCAGGATGTGGTTCATCATGTAACAATCATAACCTAGGGTGACACAGAACTAGCTCCAATTCATCAATGTAATGTAGGCATGTATTCCGAATATAGTCATACGTGCTTATGGAAAAGAACTTGCATGGCATATTTTGTCCTACCCTCCTGTGGCAGCGGGGTCCTAAAGGAAACTAAGGGATATTAAGTCCTCCTTTTAATAGAGTATCGGACCAAAGCATTAACACATAGTGAATACATGAACTCCTCAAACTACGGACATCACCGGGAGTGGTCCCGATTATTGTCACTTCGGGGTTGCCGGATCATAACACATAGTAGGTGACTATAGACTTGCAAGATAGGATCAAAAACTCACATATATTCATGAAAACATAGTAGGTTCAGATCTGAAATCATGGCACTCGGGCCCTAGTGACAAGCATTAAGCATAGCAAAGTCATAGCAACATCAATCTCAGAACATAGTGGATACTAGGGATCAAACCCTAACAAAACTAACTCGATTACATGATAAATCTCATCCAACCCATCACCGCCCAGCAAGCCTATGATGGAATTACTCACGCACGGCGGTGAGCATCATGAAATTGGTGATGGAGGATGGTTGATGATGACGACGGCGACGGATTCCCCTCTCCGAAGCCCCGAACGGACCCCAGATCAGCCCTCCCGAGAGATTTTAGGGCTTGGCGGTGGCTCCATATCGTAAAACGCGATGATTCCTTCTTCTTGATTTTTTTCTCCCCGAACATGAATATATAGAGTTGGAGTTGAGGTCGGAGGAGCTCTAGGGGGCCCATGAGGCAGGGGCGCGCCCAGGGGGGGCAGGCGCCCCTACCCTCTTGGCTAGAGTGTGGCCCCCTGGCCCTGATTCTTTGCCAATATTTTTTATTATTTCCAAAAATAATATCCGTGGAGTTCCAGGTCATTCCGAGAACTTTTGTTTCTGCACATAAATAACACCATGGCAATTCTGCTGAAAACAACGTCAGTTCGGGTTAGTTTCATTCAAAGCATCCAAGTTAGAGTCCAAAACAAGGGCAAAAGTGTTTGGAAAAGTAGATACGACAGAGACGTATCATCTACTATAGCGTAGCATTGAAACTAAACAACGTCCCAGGCTTGGTAACAGGGAGATGGGTTCCTACCTCATGCATTCTAATCAACTACAAGATTCAATAACACTATTGGAGGGATTATGAGTGGTGACACTAAATGCAATAAAAACATAGGTATGGAAAGCATGATCAAAGTGAAATTGCCTGGTATGTTGATGAAGATAATATCGCTCTGAGAGAAATCCTGATAGTACTATTCGTCACTCTCCGAAGAAAATCTATATAGTCAAACATTGCACTCACATAAGCAATCATTCTAGAAAGCAATTTCTAGCAATCATAATTATCCATAAACAACAAGGAAATCAAATAATAAAACCCAAATAAAATCCAAAGAACTTCAAGGAAAACTACTAAGGAAAAGTCTAAGACTTTACTACAAACAATAAAAATAGTTTTTATGCCACATAAAACTTGACTACAAAAATAAAATAAAATACTTAACTAATAAATTAACAAAAAAGAAAATAGTAAAACAACTGACTTAACAGAAAGTAAATGAAGTTTTATTAAAATAACATAAATTATTTTTCATAAACTTTTACTAGCAAAAAGAAACACATAAAAAGCTTTTATAAAACTCTATTTATGCCCTATGCAAGTTTTACTATAAAACTAAAGAAAATATTAAAACAATAAGAATAACATTTTCTACTATTAAATAACAGAAACAAATCCAAATTTTTCAAAATTGACAAAAGAAATAATTTCAAAACAATTAAAACTATAAAGAAAAGACTAAAACAAAGTAGAACTAAAACAGTATTGTTCTGTCTAAACCCTAATTTAAAATAAACCAGAAATAAATCAATATAATCTACTGGATAGACAAAACAAAAACAAAACAGAAGTGAAAGGAACCAGTAAAAAATCTATTATAGAATTCAAACTAGAGCCAAAACAATGTTTGAAGCATATTTGAAATAAGTCAAATTTAAATTACTCAAATTTGAAAACTAAGTATTCAAACAGAAACTTCAACAAATTTTGAATCTAGTGCAAAAAGAATCACTCAATTTGGATCTAAAATATAAAAGATATTGAATATTTAAGAATAGAACTATTCTGTTTTTGAAACAGAAACGAAATAAAATAGAATAAAAATAAAACGGGCAACTGCTACGCGTCAGGCTGCTATTGGGCCTAAGCAGTGGGCGATATGAACTTAACGACGCTCCACCGATCTTTAACAGATTAGCGCGCGCGTGCACAAAAAGAAAAATCGGCTTAACTGGTCCGATCTAAACCAAAAATAAACCGATGCTAAACAGATCTAGTAAAAAAACCTAACCGTTCAGAGGTTCTAATGTATGCCATAGAATTTAGATCGAACGGAGGGGGAGAGATGGAGCTCACCGTGGCGGCGGTGAAGATCTCTGGCGAAGTCGTCGGCGACGTCGATGATGTGCGAGTGGCTTCACCAGGGGGTCTCTGGCGTCAGGAAGAGCTTCGTTCTATGCGTACGACGACGGCGAGATCGTGGACGACCTCGATGTAGCTCGGGGATAATGAACACGAGTGGGGAGAGCTCAGCGGTGGCGGTGGTGTTTGGTGGGAATATTGCTGTTGTTGCAAGAAAACCCAATAAAAATTATTTTTAAAATACTAAATGATTTCAAATTTATTTTTCTCCACTTTTATATTGTTGGGAATCATTTTACCCTATTTTCCATATATTTCATTTTTGGAGGCAAATAATTTGAAAAAAACCAGATAACGCCAAATTGAAAATGGGTTTCAAAATAACTTCAAAGGAACTTTCAATTTGATTCTTTTAAACTTCCAACTCATATTTCACACAATTTGAAGAGGTGATTTTATCTTCTCTCATGAAAATCATTGAGTTGCATAAAGTTTCTGGTTTGAATTATTTGCAAATGAAATTCAAATATTTTCAAAAACCCTTTTCTTTTTAAATGGAAGAAGTCATGTCATCTTCACTCTAGGGTTTTTGCGTTTGAAAAGAATTTGAGTTCATGGAGCTCAGAATGCAAAGTGAAAGTTTGGGAAAGTCATTTCATTCCCTCTCATTCAATTTTCAGAAAGTTTCTAATTTCACTCAGTTTCACACAAGCAATCACACCACAATCAAAAAATATTTATTTAATATAACATTCCAAAATTTATAATTTTTGGATGTTACAAATTTCTTCTAAAAATGTGAGATCATTTAGTATAAGAGAAAATTGAGCATTGTACGAACTTATGATGGTGAAGAATAAAAGCGATAGACTTCATAATAAAGGTCTCTATTACAAGGGGCAATACAATATGACATTCTTTTGCACTAAGGGGTTGAGCATACATACAAATAAGCGCATGACAACCTCTGCTTCCCTCTGCAAATGGTCTATCTTTTACTTTTATGTATTTACTTTTGTGCAAAGAGTCAAAGTTTTCTCTCTATTCCTTTTTAATTTTTCTCCTTTGGCAAGCATCATGTGGTGAGGAAAGATCTAGGCACATATGTCTAGTTGAATATGGGTAGCATGAGTTATTATTATTGACATCACCCTTGAGGTGAATATGTTGGGAGGCGAAACTATAAGCCCCTATCTTCCTATGTGTCTGGTTGAAACGTTTTGCTCATGTGTATGTGGTGAGTGTTAGCAATCATAGAAGACTATATGATGGTTGAGTATGTGGACTTGCCTAGAGGCTCAGATACGTGACCCTTCCTGAAAAGATGATGAATTGTAGTTGCAAAGTTGAATTGTCACTTACTCATGAGAAGTCTATGATAAAAGTTCTATGATAAGAGTCTTATGTTTAAGTTTGTTTATGTTATAATAATTCACATGATGCTTCTATGTCCGTATTTCGTTTTTATCGACACCTCTCTCTCTCTCTAAGCATGTGGACATGTTTTTCGATTTCGGTTTTCGCTTGAGGACAAGCGAGGTCTAAGCTTGGGGGAGTTGATACGTCCATTTTGCATCATGTTTCCCTACTGTTATTTATGATGTTTTTATGCATAATAGTGCTTTTTGAAATAATTCTAATGCTTTTTCTCTCATAATTTGCAAGGTACACACAAAGAGGAAGAATTTTGGCAGCTGGAAATCTGGACCTGGAAAAGCTATGTCGGGCTACCTATTCTACACAACTCCAAACAAGCTGAAACTTAACGGTGAATTTTTATGGAATATATGATGAATATTGGAGCAAATAAGTACCAAAGGGGCCCACCAGGTGGGCACAACCCACCTGGGCGTGCCCTGGTGGGTTGTGCTCACCCAGGCCCACCTTCGGTGCCCATCTTCTGGTATATAAGTATTTTTGACCTAGAAAAAATAAAGGGAGGACTTTCGGGACAGAGCGCCACTGTCTCGAGGCGGAACTTGGGTAGGAGCACTTTTTCCCTCCGGTGGAGTGATTCCGCCGGGGGAACTTCCCTCCCGGAGGGGGAAATCATCGTCATCATCATCACCAACAACTCGCCCATCTTGGGGAGGGCAATCTCCATCAACATCTTCAACAACACCATCTCATCTCAAACTCTAGTTCATCTCTTATGTTTAATCTTATTACCGGAACTATAGATTGGTGCTTGTGGGTGAATAGTAGTGTTGATTACACCTTGCAGTAGATTACTATATGGTTTATTTGGTGGAAGATTATATGTTCAGATCCAATATGCTATTTAATACCCCTCTGATCTTGAGCATGATTATCATTTGTGAGTAGTTACTTTTGTTCTTGAGGTCACGGGAGAAATCATTTTGCAAGTAATCATGTGAACTTGATGTGTGTTCGATTTTTTGATAGTATGTATGTTGTGATTCCCTTAGTGGTGTCATGTGAACGTCGACTACATGACACTTCACCATATTTGGGCCTAAGGGAATGCATTGTGGAATAGTTATTAGCTGATGGGTTGCGAGAGTGACAGAAGCTTAAACCCTAGTTTATGCGCTATTCTGTAAGGGACAGATTGGATCCAAAAGTTTAATGCTATGGTTAGAATTTATTCTTAATACATTTCTCATAGTTGCAGATGCTTGCGAGAGTGTTAATCATAAGTAGGAGGTTTGTTCAAGTAAGAACAGTACCTAAGCACCGGTCCACCCACATATCAAATTATCAAAGTAGCGAACACAAATCAAATCAACATGGTGAAAGTGACTAGATGAAATTCCCATGTACCCTCAAGAATGCTTTGCTTACTATAAGAGACCGTTTTGGCCTGTCCTTTGCGTCAAAATGAATGGGATACCTTGCCGCACTTTTGCTACTATTATCGTTACTTTCTTGTTACAAATTATCTTGCGATAAAACTACTCTGTTACTTACAATTTCAACACTTATAAACATTACCTTGTTGAAAATCGCTTGTCATTTCCTTCTGCTCCTCGTTGGGTTCGACACTCTTATCGAAAAGAGCTACAATTTATCCCATATACATGTGGCTCATCATGTCCTTTAATGTGTTCTTCATGTGATCTGATATCCATGTGTGAGTAATTCGGTAAGGTATGGGTTGAGGCAAGAGCCTTGCAACCCTCTGTATTTTTTGTGCGGATCGATGAAAGTGCTTTGAATTAACATCATATGTGTGAAATAAAATTGTTCCGTAGATGTCTCTTGTCTCATCTGTGTTCTTCATCCCTGAAGGTACCCAGGATCATGGAGAGCAAGCCACAGAAAGGCTAAGGGCAAGGAGACTTTGACGTGCTATTCTAAACACAATTGATATAAGGGTTTAGTACGGCAACATGGATCCTACGGCGCTACGACCGGGGTGCTATGGACCCTTAGGTCATGTGGAGAACTAGCCACACATCATCATGGAGGCATCAAGGTTGATGAAGAAGGCCTCCATGATCGATTCCCCCTTCGGTAGATTACCAGAAAAGGCGTTTACATGGGATCATGAAAAAACAGAGGCTTGTGGCAGTAGAAGAATTGTTTTGGGTCTCGCTCTGGGGTTTTTGAAATATTTGGGAATTTATAGCACTGAAATTAGGTCAGACGGATCCTTGAGGGGCCCACAAAACATCAGAGCGCGCCCTATTGCCTTGTCGTCTCCTCGTCTGGCTTATGGTCCTCCCCCGAAGCTTCTAGGGTCCCTCCTTGTGCAAAAAAATCATCAAAAAGTTTTGTAGCATTTAGACTTCGTTTGGTAGGGGTTTTCTATAAAACCAAAAACATGCGGAAAACAACAACTAGCACTAGGCACTAGGTTAATAGGATAGTTCCTAAAACTGATATAAAATGACATATAAAGTATATAAGATTGATAATATAATAGCACGAAATAATAAAAAAATTATCGATACGTCGGAGACGTATCACCTTGCAACCCTCTGTTTTTTGTGGGGATCAATGGAAGTGCTTTGAATTAACGTCCCATATGTGTGAAATTAAATTGTTCCGTAGATGTCTCCTGTCTCGTCTGCATTCTTCATCTCTGTAGGTACCCAGAATCATGGAAATCAAGCTTCGGAGAGGCTAAGGGCTGGGAGACCGTGAAGTGTTATTCTCAACACTAGTGATAGAAGGGACAGTAACACAGATCCTATCTGTGGGGATTCAAGAGGTGTAGTCATTAAATGCGAGACGTATTGGTCTTTTGGTTGGACAATTGATTCTTGATGCAGGACGCATGTCAGTCAAGATGTAGTTTGGACATATCCCCATTTCAGTTTGTAATAAGCACATCTCGATGGGTGACTCTCAGCGTGATACGTCTCCATCGTATCTACTTTTCCAAACACTTTTGCCCTTTTTTGGACTCTAACTTGTATGATTTGAATGGAACTAACTCGGACTGGCGCTGTTTTCAGCAGAATTGCCATGGTGTTATTTTTGTGCAGAAATAAAAGTTCTCGGAATGACCTGAAAATCAACGGAGTATATTTTTGGAATATATAAAAAATACTGGCGAAAGAATCAAGACCAAGGAGCCCACACCCTATCCACTAGGGTGGGGGCCAGGCCTACCCCCCTCGGCGCGGCCCCTGCCTCGTGGGCCCCCTAGTGCTCCACCGACCTCAAGTCCAACTCTATATATTCACGTTTGGGAAGAAAAAAATCAAAGAGAAGGATTCATTACGTTTATTGATACGGAGCCGCCGCCAAGCCCTAATCTCTCTCGGGAGGGCTGATCCGGAGTCCATTCTGGGCTCCGGAGAGGGGAATCCGTCGCCATCGTCATCATCAACCTTCCTCCATCACCAATTTCATGATGCTCACCGCCGTGCGTGAGTAATTCCATCGTAGGCTTGCTGGACGGTGATGGGTTGGATGATTTTTATCATGTAATCGAGTTAGTTTTGTTAGGGTTTGATCCCTAGTATCCATTATGTTCTGAGATTGATGGTGCTATGACTTTGCTATGCTTAATGCTTGTCACTAGGGCCCGAGTGCCATGATTTCAGACCTGAACCTATTATGTTTTCATGAATATATGTGAGTTCTTGATCCTATCTTGCAAGTCTATAGTCACCTATTATGTGTTATGATCCGTTAACCCCGAAGTCACAATAATCGGGATACTTACTGGTGATGACCATAATTTGAGGAGTTCATATATTCACTAAGTGTTAATGCTTTGGTTCAGTACTCTAATAAAAGGAGGACTTAATATCCCTTAGTTTCCAATAGGACACCGCTGCCACGGGAGGGTAGGACAAAAGATGTCATGTAAGTTCTTTTCCATAAGCAGGTATGACTATATTCGGAATACATGCCTACATTACATTGATGAACTGGAGCTAGTTCTGTGCGACCCTATGTTATAACTATTGCAAGAGGCATCGCATCTGACATAATTATCCAACACTGATCCATTGCCTACGAGCTTTTCACATATTGATCTTTGCTTAATTACTTTTCCGTTGCCACTGTTACATTCACTACAAAACCAATACTATTACTTTTGCCACCGTTACCGCTACTATCATATTACTTTGCTACTAAATACTTTGCTGCAGATATTAAGTTTTCTAGGTGTGGTTGAATTGACAACTCAGCTGCTAATACTTGAGAATATTCTTTGGCTCCCCTTGCGTCGAATAAATAAATTTGGGTTGAATACTCTACCCTCGAAAACTATTGTGATCCCCTATACTTGTGGGTTATCAAGACTATTTTCTGGCTCCGTTGCCGAGGAGCATAGCTCTATTCTTTGATTCACTTGGGATTTATATTTGCTGATCACTAAGAAGAACTTGAAAGATAAAAGAACCAATATTTTCCCCTCAACTACGAGGGGAGGTAAGGAACTGCCATCTAGCTCTGCACTTGATTCACCTTCTATTTTGAGTAAACTTGCGACACCTACACCTGACTGCTATTGATTCTGATATGTCGCATGTTATTGATGATGCCACTTCTGATTTGCATGATACTTATGATGAAACTACTTCTATGCTTGATACTACTGTGCCACTAGGTGAATTTCTTGATGAACAACTTGCTAGGGCTAGAGAGAATGAAATTATTGAAACTGATAATATTGATGAAAGTGATGATGAAGATTCTCCCCCTAGATATGAATTGCCTGTTGTGCTGAGGGTTATGTTATGGATGAAGAAACTGCTAGAGACTTCTTAGCTTGCAATGATAGATCTGATCTTAAGAAATTATTAGCTAAGCTTAAAGAAAAGTCTTTGAATGCTAGAATGAAATATGACCCTGCTTTTGCTACTTCACCTATCTTTATTCTGATAAGGATTATGATTTCTCTGTCGATCCTGAGTTAATTACTTTGGTTGAATCTGATCCTTTTTATGGCTATGAATCTGAAACTGTTGTGGCACATCTTACTAAATTAAATGATATAGCCACCCTGTTCACTAATGATGAGAAAACTCGCTAGTACTTTATCCTTAAGTTATTTCCATTCTCATTAAAGGGTGATGCTAAAACATGGTTTAATTCTCTTGATCCTGGTTGTGTGCGTAGTCCCCAGGATATGATTTATTACTTCTCTGCTAAATATTTCCCGCTCATAAGAAACAAGCTGCTTAAGGGAAATATATAATTTTGTGCAAATTGAAGAAGAGAGTCTCCCACAAGCTTGGGGGAGGCTTCTCCAATTACTTAATGCTTTGCCTGATCATCCTCTTAAGAAAAATGAAATACTTGATATATTTTATAATGGACTAACCGATGCTTCCAGAGACCACCTGGATAGTTGTGCTGGTTGTGTTTTCAGGGAAAGAACTGTTGATCAAGCTGAATTGCTATTGAATAATATGTTGAGTAATGAAAATGATTGGACACTTCCTGACTGAACCAACTCCCAAGCCAACTCTGAAGAAAAGGGTATTCTATTTCTCAGTCCTGCAGATATGTGAGAGGCAAAGAAATCTATGAAAGAAAAAGGTATTAAAGCTGCAGATGTTAAGAATTTACCACCTATTGAAGAAATACATGGTCTTGACAACCCGACACAGTTAGTAAAGGTAAATTCTCTATATAGATTTGATGAAGGTGATATTCCTCGTTATAAGTCTGCTAGCCAATGCTTAGATGAGTTTGATAATTTTATTGTTAAACAAGAAAATTCAATGATTATGTTGGTAGACAACTGAAACGTAATGCTTATATGATTGAACACTTGAGTGATTATATGTCTAGAGTTAACGGTGAACTTAAACTTATTAGTAAACATGCTTCTATGGTTACCACTCAAGTAGAACAAGTACTTAAGGCTCATAATGATTTGCTCAATGAATTAAATAATAAGAAAAATGATAATGTTGGTAGAGTTATGACTAGAGGGGGTAAAATGACTCGGGAACCTTTGTATCCTGAGGGTCACCCTAAGAGAACTGAGCAAGATTCTCAGAGAACTAATGTTGATGCACCTAGTTCTTCTAAGAAGAAGAAAAAGAAAAATGATAGGACTTTGCATGCTTCTAGTGATAATGTTAATGATATTTCTAATTCTGATGCTGAAACACAATCTGGTAATGAACATGAACCTAGTGATAATGTTAAGGATGATGTTCATGTTGATGGTCAACCGAGCAATGATAATGACGTAGAGATTGAACCTGTTGTTGATCTTGATAACCCACAATCAAAGAATAAACGTTATGATAAGAGAGACTTTGTTGCTAGGAAGCACGATAAAGAAAGAGAACCATGGGTTCAAAAACCCATGCCTTTTCCTCCTAAACCATCCAAGAAAAAGGATGATGAGGATTTTGAGTGCTTTGCTGAAATGATTAGACCTATCTTTTTGCGTATGCGTTTGACTGATATGCTTAAAATGAATCCTTATGCTAAGTATATGAAAGATATTTTTATAAATAAAAGAAAGATACTGAAAGCTGAAATTTCTACCATGCTTGCTAATTACACTTTTAAGGGTGGAATACCAAAGAAACTTGGAGATCTAGGAGTACCAACTACACCATGCTCCATTAAAAGAAACTATTTTAAAACTGCTGTATGTGATCTTGGAGCCGGTGTTAGTGTTATGCCTCTCTCTTTATATTGTAGACTTGATTTGAATAAGTTGACACCTATTGAAATATCTTTGCAAATGGCTGATAAATCAACTGCCATACCTGTCGGTATTTGTGAGGATGTGCCTGTTGTTGCTGCAAACGTTACTATTTTAATGGACTTTGTTATTCTTGATATTCCCGAGGATGATAGCATGTCCACTATCCTTGGTAGACCCTTTTTGAATACTGCAGGGGCTGTTATTGATTGCAACAAAGGCAATGTCACTTTTCATGTTAATGGTAATGAGCATACGGTACACTTTTTGAGGAAACAACCTCAAGTCCACATTATCAATTCTATTGGAAAAATTCCAACAATTACTATTGGAGGTTTTGAATTTCCTATTCCTACTATCAAGAAGAAATATGATATTCTTATTGTTGGGGACGTGCATATCCCCGTTGAGATAATCTAGTGTTATTCGAAATTCTCCGTTTCATGCAATTCAGAAAGGGTTTGTTAACAAGACTTGATCAACCTTGTTAGTGGATTCCTTTTTGATGAGCATGAGCTGGATGAAGTTAGAAAGCACAACTCCCTGTATCCTCCTTTTACTTCCTATTATTTATATTAAATAAAGCAAAAATAGTATTTGTTATCTGTTTTCTGAATTATCCTTGCAATAAAAAATACCCCAAAAATAAAAGTTCTCCAAATGCCCTAAAAATTTAATATGATTTTTTTAGAATATTTAAGAATGTTTGGCACTGAGAACACACCAAGGGGCCTCACCATGTGCCCACGAGGGTGGAGGGCGCGCCCTACCCCCTGGGCGCCCCCTGCCTCGTGGACCCCACGTCGGTCCCCTCCACTTATTCTTGCACCCACACACTTCGTCTTCCTCCAGAAAAAACATCCACCAGCTCAAACCCGAGTTCTAGCTCATCTTGCTGCCATTTTCTATCTCCTTGCTCAAAGCTCCATTCAGAAAACTACTTTGGGGGATTGTTCTTCGGTATGTGACTCCTCCAGTGATCCAATTAGTTTTTGTTCTAGTGCTTTATTTATTGCAAATTTTTGCTGCTTAGGTGACCCTGTTCTTGAGCTTGCATGTCAATCTTATGTGGTCAAAAGTAGTTTTAATGCATGATATGGCCTCTAGGCACTTGTAGGAGTAGTTGCTATCAATCTTGTTGAGTTTGCTTCACTTTTATTTTTGAGTTACTAAAATTTTCAGAAATTTTTTCAGAGGAAGAAATATGTTTAGGAAAATGTACCAAGGTGGTTCCTCAAGGAAGCAAGGACCCAGGCCCGCGATACGTGAGCCGGACTATGAACCACCAAGAGAAGCTCAAGTGCGGACTTGTGAATGGCCGTCAGAAGACTTTATGATCCAAGCAGAAATTAAGGAGGAATTCGATGCATATGTGCGTAATGCTGAACTTGAGGGCTTCGTGTCAGATAAGTGCCCCCAATATTATCACCTAATTGATTCCTTTGTGAGAAGGTTTAAATTTACATCATCACGCAATTCTCACAATGTCCTATTTGATCTCTATAATAAATCTTATACCATGGATTTAGAAGATTTTAATACTGCTTGTAAACTCCCGCAGTGGGGTAGTGTTAGTGAACCTCGCAAATCTGAATTTAAAGAATTTCTTACTAGTATCACCGTGGGGGAATCTAGAGAAATACCACAAGCTACCATAGGGAGCATTCATTTTCCCGCCATACATTATTTTGCTCTCTTTATAGGTAGATGCATCAATGATAAGGATGAGGCATGTCACATGTGTGTTCCCGATCTTAGGGTTCTCAAGAGTGCTGTATTAGGTGATAAACAATACAACTTGGAGGCCATTGTTGCACGTAGGTTGCATCTTAATAGTTTAACTGGAGACTTGTTTGGTGGAATTTATGCAACTCGTGTAGCTAATTTTCTTGAGATACCCATACATGAGAATTTTATTGAATTGCCTCCTGCTTATCTAGATTATAATGCTATGGTTCGTCATCAGTTTGTTGAGAGGAACGATCAGTTCCTCTAGTACCAACTAATCTTTGACATACGGCGCACTGTCCATGTTGCTCGTCTTGCTCCTGCTTTCTTTGACTTTCAGACAAAAGGGAGATATGTTATAACTAGGGAGGAGGCGAACGAGTACGAGAGGAGGACGGAGGCAGCCGCCTCCAAGCTGCAGCTCGTGAGGCAATAGCTGTTGCATCTCAGTACGACCCCAGTTACAACTTTGGATTTCCACCAGCAGCCGTGGCCATAGACCAACTTAGGCCAAAAGCCTAAGCTTGGGGGAGTACGTATTTCTCACCGACATTACATTCATGTTCACACACTCATGCCAGTTGTCGGTGCTCATACTTTTTCATTGTATCATCCATGCTAGTTTATTTTCTTTTTAAGCTTTCTTCTTGTGTGTTTGAAAAACCTTAAGAAAAACCAAAAAAATAGTTGTAGCTTTTAGCTAGTTTACTTTCCATGCTTGTAGTAGTAGTAATTAAAAAGAAAACCCAAAAAGATTTCTCGTTCTTCTTTTGCTTGTTGGGAGCTTTTCCGTGTAAATAGTTGTATTTCTTTTCTTTGGGTCGAGAGGAGAAGACCTTTGATGAAAATGTTGAGTGGCTCTCATATGCATTATTGTTGATCTAACAAAGAGCCCATATTACCTTGTATTCCTTTGAATTGAATGCTTGCAGATTCTAGCTTAGTCCAATGCACGTGCACTATTATTATTATCCATACTATTCGGTTGTGCAAGTGAAAGGCAATAATGACGATATATGATGAACTGATTGAGATGAGAAAAGCTGGTATGAACTCGACTCTCTTGTTTTTGTAAATATGATTAGTTCATCGTTCCTGATTCAGCTTTTGAATGAAACATGTTTGCAATGACAATTAGAGATTATAGTTGCTCATGCCATGCTTAATTTGCTAGGAGTTTATAATGGTTTACCTTGCGTGCCAACATGCTATTAAAATGGTTGTGATGTGGTATGATAGGGTGGTATCCTCCTTTGAATGATTCGAGTGGCTTGACTTGGCACATGTTCACGCATGTAGTTGAAACAAAATCAACATAGCCTCCACGATATTTATGTTCATGGTGAATTATATCCTACTCATGCTTGCATTCAGTGTTGATTAATTTTAATGCATGTTCATGACTGTTGTCGCTCTCTAGCTGGTCGCTTCCCAGTCTCTTTCTAGCCTTCACTTGTACTAAGCGGAATACTGCTTGTGCATCCAATTCCATAAACCCCAAAGTTATTCCATATGAGTCCACCATACCTTCCTATATGCGGTATCTACCTGTTCCAAGTAAATTTGTATGTGCCAAACTCTAAACCTTCAAATGAAATTCTGTTTTGTATGCTCGAATAGCTCATGTATCAACTAGGGTTGTCTGTATCTTCCATGCTAGGCGGGTTATTCTCAAGAGGAGTGGACTCCGCTCCTCACTCACGAGAAAATGGCTGGT